>NC_055992.1:122279689-122930714 GCF_018446385.1 Zingiber officinale
TTTTAGTCAAGTCAACAGTCAACAGTAGAGACTTATGCTCAACGTGCTATATGAAAAGTCTTGCTTTTTCATCGGTGGCCAAAGAAAAATATCCTTTTTCCTTTTTGTTGTTTGCATATTAGATATTCTCCCTTGATTTTTTTTTCATTCAATGAAAAAGTCAAATATTGTCACTTGAATATGGTGGATTGCATGAATCCTTAAATTGGGGGAAAAACACGGCAAAATTTAAACCTAATTTCTTGGGAGTGAAGGTAATGACGTCATCAATGAAGCATAATTCGGGTAGCAAAGATGGAATTTGCTATAAGGTCTTATTGTCGACTTTATAAAGATAATCAGAAAATTATAGTTAATCAGTAGAGAATTTTTTTTTAATTTTATCGAGATTCGAAGTTTTATCTTATTTTTTTTTCATAAAAAATTATTTAGTCGTTGCTATGAATTTGAATATTTTTTTATATTTAATAAAACAATTTTTTTTTCTTCTTTATATTTTACTTTTTCCATTATAACTAAAATTGCTATAACATTAGCCCAGAAGTTATGGGAAAATTAGAATTAAAGTATTTATTGAATAAAATATAGAATAAAACATCTTTTTTATTTTTTAAAAAATAATATGGCCTTTTAACGTTAACCAAAACAAGGGAAAGAGTTTAAAGTCGACTATATCGAAAATATCATATTTTTAAATAAATAAATATAGTTAGATTCGAATTTTAAACGTGATAGATGATGATGATAACGCTATGATTTGCCTCCCGACTAATCAAATCTAAGGATGTGTTTGGGTGAAAGTTATTCATAATCATTTTGATTATTTATTTAAAATTATCAAA
Organism: Zingiber officinale; assembly: GCF_018446385.1. Lineage (NCBI taxonomy): Eukaryota > Viridiplantae > Streptophyta > Magnoliopsida > Zingiberales > Zingiberaceae > Zingiber > Zingiber officinale. The sequence continues at coordinate 122,280,532 of NC_055992.1, forward strand.
AAAATCTTATTTATTTAGGTAATCGATTATTATTAAGTAATGTTTCATGTTCGACATGTTAGTAAAAGAAGTATGCAACCCGAAATCGAAAACCTAGGAAAAACAGAGGGGGCGTTTGATTTGTATTTTCTACGCTGTTTTCTATTTTCATTTTATGAGAAAATGGAAAACGTGTTTGATTTGTATTTTCCACGTTCATTTTTTAAAAAATGAGAGAGCGTTTTCTAAGAAAATAAAAAACGCGTAAAAGTCATTTTCTGAAAAACGAAAAATGTACGTTTTTCATAAAATAAAAATGGGATAAACCAAACGCACCACTAGTTTTTCTTGATTCCGGGGTTAATAAATTTTTTTTATTTAAAATACTCTCAGATAAGAGAAAAATGTGATTAAAAAAAATTTAAAGAAAAAAATAAAAAATACAAACATTAAAAAAAACTTTGAAAAAGAAAAAGAGATAAATATATATATATATATAATAAAAATAGAAAAATACAAAAAAATAAAAACTAGAAAAAGGTATTTTTTTAAAAAATAATAAAAATGTAAAAAAAATAAAATTTTAAAACATAAAAAACGTAAAAAAAAGTTAAAAAATAGAAAAACATAAAAAAAAATAGAAAAGAAAAAAAAACGTAATGAAAATAAAAAAAACTTAAAAAATTGTAAAAAATAAAAACTTCAACAAATTTTAAAAAATTAAAAAATTAAAAAATAAAAATTTGTAACAAATTAAAAATAAAAAAAATAAAAAAAACATAAAAAAAAAGGAAAAGAAATAAAATAAAACATACATAAAAATAAAGAAAATGTGAAAAAGAAAAAGTAAAAAAAACGTAGAGTTAAATAATAATAATAATATATGATTGATTTTATAATTGAGGGTAATATAGTAAAATATTAAAATAGATTATTCATTAAAACTTTCAAATAAATAAATTTTTAATACATTATTTTTGAACCAAACACCATTTGATTATATTTTATTCTCCATAATCATAATTTGATAATCACATAATCAAAATTATATATGATAATTTAAATTAAACGCACCCTAAATGCATCACTCAATCAATCTATTTAATTTCTCATGTTCTTCCATTTATTCTATTTATTAAATATTCAAAATTTATATTATCTTATTTTGAATTTATCAAAAGTTTTCCTAAATAACTTTAGAAAGCGGAGTCTACCATTTAATTTTTAAATCAATTGATTAATTAATTAATTGACTAATTATGAATGAGAATAAATTAATATTTATTTTTTAAATAATTAACAACTTTGATTGTCATGTACTAAAATCATCAATTATTATTATTTTAATAATTAATAATTTTGACATTTGAATATTAATTTTTAATTAGCAATTAATTTTGAATAACATTCATAACTCTCTCAGCTTTCTAAATAAACACTAAAAATAGTTTTTATTTATATATAGATATATGATTAATATATGGTAATTCGATATTTTTAGTTAAATTACTAATATTTTTTTTCTAATTTTATAGAATAGTAAATACTTGTATATTCTTGTCAAATGTGTATATATTAGATTTTTATTTAGAAGGTAAATTAACGTCAACAAAATAATTATTAGTATTTTACTATTTTATTAAAAATCTCGTCTTTTACTCACTAACTTTGATGAAACCTAGAATAAATTTACATTAATATCTTTTCTTCTATTCACACTAAAAATAATTCTAATATTTATTAGTAATTCCATAAGCAAAACAATCAGTGATCTAGAGTTCGAGACTCAGCTGCGACATTTTATTATGAATTTTTCTCATCGTTAATTTTTTCTAATTGTTTTATATAAAAAAATATAGTTAGTTCCAAATATTAGAATTGACAACATTATGATTAAAGAAGTTTTTATAAATATTTTAGACCAACAATATTAAAATATATATATATATATTTTAGTTTTTTTACTATGATAAATATAATATTAAATTAAATTAATTTTTTCCATAGAAAAGTCGTAAGGTGATACTCGAAAATCCATATAATTTAAATTTCAAAGATCTAAACAATTTAGATTTTCAAAAAATATTAAAATACTTTAATTAATATAATTTTATTATAAAAGATAAATATGATTTCAATGTATTATATTACGTACGATGACCCACACACTATTACTAATAATAATTATTATTTAAAAAATTAATTAAGGGACGCATCGTATGCCTTAAAATTCGAAACGTGGCACGATCGAGGCCGTCAGTTGAGATCCTCTTTCTACGCCTCCGCATCCAGATAAAACATCTCTCATCGTCACCCACTAAACGTACACGCCGCCCTTCTGCCTAGAAGACTGCGCTCCGCCTCTGATTGGACGATCCTGATTTAAATCTCCGTGGGGCCCTCTCGAACCACGCCGAGATCGGCTGCGGGTAATCTCAGATCCTCATGAGGACAGAATAGAAACGATATATTCAGCGCTCGTCCTATAAAATCTAATAAAACGGCACTAAGCTCGCCGCCTTCCTCTATGCCACTGTTTTGAAACATACCGTTATATATCCCTCGATCTCGCTATATAAACTCCTCCTCCCCCGCTTTCCAATCTCGTCAGGTTCCGACTCCGCCTCTCCGCCACTCGCTATTTATAACGCTCCCGCCGCTTGTTCCTCTAGGGATCTGTTCGCCTCCGCCATTCCTCCTTGGGATCGCCGGGCCTCTACTTAGCCGGAGGTCCATCGGCGTAGGTTAATTGCCTTTCGGTGATTTCTTCGTCCTACTTTCTTCTGAGCGTCCGGCGTGGTGGTTGCCCTGCCCTCCGTTAGCGCGCCGGGGCTTCCCTTCTTCATCGAAGTCTCTTCCTGTTTCACTTGAGGGGGAGGCCGGGGCTCCGGCCTCGGCGGCTTTTAAAGCCCCCGTCGGCGATCGGGAAGGGATGCCGGCCCTCGCTTGCGTAGATGCTGCTGTCTCGCCCCCTAGCTATGGCATAGCGTGGGACGGCGCCCTTCCCGCACCAGGGATATTCCCTGGAGGCGCTCCGACAACGCCAGTAGACGACGCCGCCGACGGCCGCCCCGTTCCGTGGTCCCCTGACCTCTCCGCCGTGCTATACCGGATCGATAGTTGGGGCGTGCCGTACTTCTGCATCAACGCCGCCGGCGACATCGCCGTCCGGCCTTACGGCGCTTCCACTCTCCCTCACCAGGAGATTGATCTGATGAAGGTGGTGAAGAAAGCCTCCGACCCCAAGTTCGACGGCGGTCTAGGCCTCCGCCTCCCGCTTCTCGTCCGCTTTCCTGACGTCCTCAGGCACCGGCTCGAGTCCCTCCACTCCGCCTTCGAGTTTGCCATCCAATCCAATGGCTACGGCTCTCCCTACCAGGGGGTCTACCCGGTGAAGTGCAACCAGGATCGCTACATCGTGGAGGACATCGTCGAATTTGGGGCGCCCTTTGGGTTCGGCCTTGAGGCCGGGTCAAAAGCGGAGCTTCTTCTCGCCATGAACTGTCTCTCCAAGGGAAGCCCTGAAGCTTTCCTCATCTGCAACGGGTATAAAGACGAGGAATACATAGTCCTTGCCCTAATTGCTCGTAGCATGGATCTCAACACAGTGATCGTCCTGGAACAAGAGGAGGAGCTCGACGCCGTGGTGGAGACTAGCCTGAGACTCGGTGTCCGGCCGGTGATTGGTCTTCGTGCGAAGCTCAGAACCAAACATTCCGGCCATTTCGGATCTACCTCTGGTGAAAATGGCAAGTTCGGTCTGACCACCGCCCAGATCCTCTCTGTTGCGCACAAGCTCCAGCGACTTGACATGCTCGATTGCCTTCAACTCTTGCATTTCCACATTGGCTCGCAGATTCCGTCGACGGCCCTCCTTTCTGACGGCGTCAGCGAGGCCGCCCAAATATATTGTGAACTCTCAAGGCTTGGGGCCTCGATGAGAGTGATTGACATCGGCGGTGGCCTGGGCATTGATTACGATGGCTCTCACTCAAGCGGAACGGATATGTCAGTGAGCTACAGCCTCGACGAGTACGCCGACGCTGTGGTTCGATCCGTGATGCTCGCCTGTGACCGGAAGCACATACGCCATCCCATCATCTGCAGCGAGAGCGGCCGGGCTCTCGTGTCACACCACTCGGTTCTTATCTTCGAAGCGATTTCATCCAGCACCAGCAAAGCTGAGGCATTGTCGTCCATGGCCCCAAATCTGGCCTACTTTCTCGATGAGCTTGCAGACGATGTTCGTTCAGACTACCGTAATTTGATGGCCGCTGCGTTCCGCTGTGAGTACGAGACCTGTGCTCTTTATGCCGACCGGTTGAAGTGGAGGTGCGTCGACCAATTCAAGGAGGGCATTCTCGGGCTGGAGCACCTTGCGGCTGTCGATGCCCTGTGCGACCTTGTGTCGAAGGAAATGGGGGTTGCTGATTCGGTGAAGACCTACCATGTTAACCTCTCTCTGTTCACCTCATTGCCCGATTTCTGGGCCATCGGGCAGCTTTTCCCCATCATCCCAATTCACCATCTCGATCAGCGACCTGAGGTCAAAGGTATTCTCTCGGATCTGACATGCGACAGCGACGGCAAGGTCGACAGGTTCATCGGCGGACAGTCGAGCCTCCCACTGCACGAGCTCGGAGGAATCACCGGCGAGGAAGGCGGATACTACCTGGGGATGTTTCTTGGCGGGGCTTACCAGGAGGCGCTGGGGGGGTTGCACAACCTATTCGGGGGGCCGAGCGTCGTGCGGGTGTCGCACGCCGACGGGCCGCACTGCTTCGCGGTGACGCTAGCTGTTCCCGGCCAGTCGTGCGCCGACGTCCTCCGGGCGCTGCAGCATGAGCCTGCGATGATGTTCGACGCCCTCAAGCACCGAGCCGAGGAATGCGCCGCCGGGTCCGGGGACGCTCTCTCCTGTGCCCTCGCCCACGCTTTCCACTCCATGCCGTACCTGGTCTCCCGCACCGCTGCACGTGCAGCAGCTCCCGGCAGCGACGGCGAGGCCACGGACGCCATGACCAGCGACTCGGAGGCCGGCGGCGGAGGCAGGGATGGGGAAGAAGACGAAGATTGGGAGTTCATGCGCTGCTTGAGCATGTGAATTGCGCGGTCACGACATTGCAGATCCTTGGTCGGTCACGAAATGGATACTTCAAATTTCGTAGGCGATGGTGATGCGATCTGACCGTTGAGGCAGGTCCGTTTCCTTCCTTTTGTTGCCCACCTTGTTTTTTTTTTCTTCTTTCCTTTTTTTTTTTTGTTTTTTTTTTTTTTTTTTTTTTTTTTTTTTTTTTTTTGCTATCCACTTGGAATTTTCCTCCATGGTCGGTTGAATGTTCTCGTAAAATATCTTTTACAAAATTGATAAGATAAAAAAAATATAAACTGATTTTAAAGATAAATTGATAAAGATTAAAAGATACTTTTATTTAGACAAATTATACTTTTATGGCCCGTGTGAACCGTGTCACAGAAATCGGCTCAGCCTAAAAGCCGTAGTTTGCAAGACACCCAAACTCGACTGTCCTTCTCCCTCCTAAACCGTTCGATCCAGCTTCCACTAATCGAGACCGTCGAAATATAATACGAAATGTAAAAAAGATTTATGACGTAAGCGATCTTCTCCAAAGCGCATCATCCAATCAGAGTAAAGCACGCAGATCGTGTGCTTCCCTAACCAATCCAAGACTGTCCGATCCAACTCCACACGGATCGAACCGTTCCCCAGTCCAATAAATACGCTCCTTATTCAAACCTCAAATTGTATCCCGCTTTTTGCCTCTCGTTCAAATCCTTCAGATCCTTTGCCATGGCTCGTACCAAGCAAACAGCCCGCAAATCAACCGGCGGCAAAGCTCCCCGGAAGCAGCTCGCCACCAAGGTTCGTATTCTAAACCTCAGTCGATTGATTATTCGTTTTATTTCTTCCTTTTTTTTTTTACGAGTTCGCCGTCCCTATGTTGATCTGCCGCAGGCGGCCAGGAAATCGGCGCCGACCACAGGCGGCGTGAAGAAGCCCCACCGGTACCGTCCCGGCACAGTGGCGCTTCGCGAGATCCGCAAGTACCAGAAGAGCACGGACCTGCTTATCCGGAAGCTGCCGTTCCAGCGGCTGGTGCGGGAGATCGCGCAGGACTTCAAGACCGATCTCCGGTTCCAGAGTCACGCCGTGCTGGCGCTTCAGGAGGCCGCGGAGGCCTACCTAGTAGGACTCTTCGAAGACACCAATCTTTGTGCGATCCACGCCAAGAGAGTCACCATCATGCCCAAGGATATCCAGTTAGCTCGCCGGATCCGCGGCGAACGCGCCTGATTTCGATGCTGCAATCCTTTTTGTTGATGATCCTGATTGATTACTTGCGGGATCAAAATAATGCTTCTTTCGAAACTCAAGCAATTGCGATATTCCTTATTTGTAAATGCGTATACTGAGTTTTGCAATTATCAGTCTAATTAAATCCTTAACTAATTCGAAATTCAAGACTTAGCTTCTTTGATTTCAATTATCTATTAATATATTTAATTAAACTAATATAAAGGAATAAATTAATTTGAGATCGATGGATTAAAAGTAAAAAATTGGTTATATACATTATTTATTAAAAGCTTTTGGAAAATGTTTTATTTTTCAATTTTAGTTATCATGTGTGCACCTACCTATTTTGTGTTATTAGAAGATCAACCCTTGTGTTATTTAAATTGTCGTTTAGATGTTCACAATTTGATCTCATATTATGACGTATTTAAAAGCTTTTTCTGATTTATTATAGTGATTTGTGAAAATTTTATGTAAAGTCGGAATGATTAGGGATAGTAAAGTAATTGAGATTATATTTTTTTTATTAGAATATATTTAGTTAAAATTATCATACATAATTTTTGATTATTTTAATTAACTAAAGTGATGAAAAATAAAATATAATTTTAGTTTAATTTAGATAATGTAATAAAAAAAATCAAACATTTTAATGTATAATCTGATTTATTATTTTATTATATTATCCTCGTTTTAAAACTAATTATGCACATTATTTTTTTTCTTTTTAAACTGTATGATTTAGTTTACTCTTTTCTCTATTTTGTACGGCTTTTTAAAAAAATTTACGTGTTTTTTTTGTTTAAGGGGTTTTTCTTGGTTTTTTAATGTTTACGTTTTTTCATTTTTCTTTATTTGGTTAAGGTTTTTTTGGGGTGTTAGTTTACGTTTTTTTTTGTTTTTTACTTTACGTGTTTTCTTTCGTTAACGGTTTTTTTTAGTTTAAATCTTCGTTATAAAAAATTTCAAGAGATTTTTTGATTAAATATTTTTATTAATTTTGAAATAAAGAAAAATCTTATTTTTCCGAAGTTTATTTGATTCCGAGTTAATGTCATGTCCTTTTTGCTAACATATTATTATTTGGGAATGGTTGATTATCTGAACTAAATAGATCTTTCATTAATAACTTTAGATGATAATTAATATTATCAAAATAATCCCGAACCAAATATACTCATTCACGTGAACATAATCTTGAATTGATGGGGTGGGCCAGCCCTAGCCTTGGCCCTGGCCCACCCCATAAGTGTATTTTTTATTAAAAATTATAAATTTTAAAATTCAAAATTATATAAAATAGGTAAATAATAAATTATTAAGCGTATTTTTTAATAATATTATTATTTATAATTTTTAAACGATAATAATTTAATCCAACTGTTTGGTTTTCTATTTTATATTATTTTATTTATTTATAATTTAATTTTTATTTAATTCAAATTAAATTAAATAGCAAATAAATAATTTATAAGCTTAGTTGACGACTATTATTAAACTAATAATAATAATTTTAATATTTTAAAATATATTTATTTAATATAATATAATTTTAAAATAATTAAGTGGATGCTAGAATTCATAAATAATAAATGTTAATATTAAAAATACATATATTTGAAAATTATATACAGTTACGCTAAATATATAGAAGTGAATCCTATATTTTTTTTAAGAGAAATGTTTATATAGACAGTATTCTATTTCTTATCCATAATTTATTATTAATTAAACATATATGTTTTGTATTAAAAACATTATTTTGTAGATACCCCATTTGTTTAGATAATTACAAATTAATTTACTCGTTGATCATTTATAGTAGATTTATTTTCCTCATAGTGGTGTGATGATTAAAATATAGGATGTTATCATATATGATTTTAAGGTTGAAATTTGGTACATTCAAGCATGTCTTCCTCATAGTTTGGCCACTTGCACTGATGGCCAGTAGTCATTCGTCATTTAACTCTTCCGTATTTGTTTAGGGACGGATTGACAAAGTGCTGGGCCCGAACGAATCGCCTTTTGTTGCATTTTAGTTAACAATAACGTTTCCTCGGGGTGGTGTGGTGATTGAAGCATGGGGTATTTCCACATGAGGTCTTGGGGTCGAAACTCGATGCGTCCGAGCATGCCCTCCCCAATGCTTTGACCATTTGCACTAATGACTAGTAGTCATCCATGATTTATCTCCGTATAAAAACGGATTGGGGGGACAAAGGGCTAGCAAATTGCCTTTTGTCATATTTTAATTATCATTAACGTGCAGTGGTTGCGGCATGAAATATTGTCACATTTTAGTTATCAGCAAGTTGGCCTTTGGAGTTATGGTGCAACGTCAGGTTATCTAGGTTATCATTTAGGAACTTATGAATTGATCCCTAGTTATGATAAATTTGTAGTAATGTTTCCATCAAATGAGAAGTGCAATTAAAGGATGCTTGACTTTTGGCATGTCCGTGCGATCACTTCTCGATTTACTCTGGTAGCCAGTGGGAGAATTTTATGGGGTCGGACCGGTCACCCCATGACTAGCTGGGTTTATTATTTTTATCCTAAACTATAGCAAATTTACAGAAATTTTTTCTTCAAATAAGATGTAGGTGCAACCAAAGGATGCTGAGTTTCTTAGCTGTCCGCTACGAGCATTTTCCGATTTACCCTGATAGCAACGGAAAAATTCCGTGTGCTCAAACTGGTCACCCCAGGGCTAGCTACACTAATCATATTTTAGTTATAAGTTTGCTCTTGTGGTAATGGTGTGATAGCTAGCTTTTTCAATGGATAATCATGAAATGTAAGATTTAAATCTCAACTGTGGTGTTCCGTAGAGATTTTTTTTTTAAAGTGAAAAGTGAATATAAGAATGATATAGATGAGTCTCTATTAGTGCTTCTCAATTTATTCTGATGAATAGTGGAAAACTTTCATAAGATCGGATTAGTCACTTTCATAATTGATTTTAGTTAAAAATAGGAAATACCATCAAATATGATTGCTTATTCGGTTTTCTTATTTGTCTTTTTATAAATGACAATGAGGTCAATTGTGTCGAGTACCCGCGGCCTTCTTATTACACTACAAAAAAAAATACCCGTCTAGGAGCGATTTTAACACCGCTTTTGAAAATCAAACAATAGAATCAGTTTGAACTAAATCATTTATAATGCCTTACCTTTTTTAGAACGATTTTGCAACCGCTCTTGTTGAATAGTTCTAACACCGTTTTGAATAAACCGCTACTGAAACCACTCTTAATGATTCAACTATTAAAAGCAATCTTGAAACTACTGATATTAGGGACATTTAACTGCGATTTTATGTTAAACGCTGCTACTAACTGTTTCTATTGCTCTAATTTCTAATAACAGTTATCAAACAGTACACTTTTAGCAGTTATTCTATAAACCACTCTTATAAGTTAAAATTGATCAATATTTTTTTTAAAAAAAATAACAATTAAAGTATACAATTTACTTAATGTAATTTTATTTTGTACATCTCAAATTTAAATTTATTTATTTAATATAAATATTTTTTAGTCAAATAAATTATTCTTATAAAATCTTAATTTCATTTATGTCAGTTTTTATTCTTTTCTAGTTTTTATTTTTGTTAAAAGAAAATTCCTAATTTTATATATACCAATTTTCTTTCTTTTCTTAATTATATATATATTTTTCTTATTTTTGTTTCCTTAATATTTTTTCCCAACACATAACTTTCATTTCCGGCATCCCACGCAACCTCCACACCTTCATCTTCCTCTATATATCTCCGAAATTCTAAATCTCATATCAAAAATCTTTGCTCTTTTTTTATTCAACTTCGAACTTAAATATCACGTCAAAAACTTTTCTTCTTACTCTATTCAACTCCAAAATCCTAAATCTCACTTTGAAAAACCTTTCTCTTTTTTTATTCAATTTTATCCATCCTCTAATTCGTACTACTAGAATATAAATTTGATATTTTTTTATAAATATTTTATAATGACATTTATTAAAAAATATTTATTCTAACATTAAAAAATAATATTAGATTATTTATGATCGGAATATTATTATTATTTATAAAAAATCATTATTTTTAAAACATATTAACCTTATTATTTTTTTCTCTTAAATTTTTACTTTTATTAGCCTATAATAACAAATAAAGCAAACCTAAATATTTTCCTTTCCATTTTTAGCATCAACTATAACCAAAGTCATTTTCATAGATCATCTTAGTCTCATATTCCATAGGTAATTAAAATCGTTTACTAAACCCGACATTATTGGACTTATTAAAAATAAATATATAGTAAAAGAAACATATTAATTAATTATTTAATAATTAACTAACATATAAAATTATCTATCAGTAAGCAATTATAAATTAATAAATAAATGAATAAATATGTCTCTTAATCTTCTCATAATTACTAAGAATAACAATATAACAAAAGAAACTATTGACTAGTTATTAAATAATTAACTAATACATAAAAATATTAATAGTTGTAGTTTAGTTAATAGGATATTAGGTTATAATTTAGGAGACCTAGGTTCGAATCCCAATAACAACTAATTTCTTTTCCAACTTTAAAAGAAAATAAAAATAAAAATAGGGTCAACGGACACTTGAGCAATTGACCCGGTTAAGAGAGCGGTTTGAACCACACCTGAATATATAGTTATAGAAGTGGTTTGAAATCGTTGTTATATGTATAACGTGTAAGATCGGTTTCAAACCGTACCTATAAAGTATAATAAGAGCGGTTTTTAAATTTTTATCAACTGTTATGAAAACCGCATTGATAGGATATAGGGACGGTGACAAGAGGAGCGGTTTTCAAACCGTTGGTAAAAATGTAGGAGTGGTTGAAAGCCGCTTTTAAAAGTAAAAAAAAAATCGTCCCTATATCGGTATTTTTTTTATAGCGTTATCTTTTGTAGAAATTTTAGATTTAAGTCATCTTGATTTTTGGACTAGTTATACTCAGTTTATTAGGGATGAGCATAATTACTTTTGCCATATATTTTAGGTATAAATCATCCGAGGGTATAGCTGAGTTGGTAATTATATGATAAATTTATAGCATGGAGTAAAAATTGAATCTCAATGAAATCGGTAAAAAATATCCTTTCATGTAGCACTACAAAAAATAAGGCATTTTTGGACGAATTTTGGGACGAATTTTACAAAAAAATTCGTTGCAAAATTTTTTGGGACGAAATCAGGGACGAAAATTTTTTCGTCCCAAAATGTTTGATGCCAACTTTTGGAACGAATTATGATTTGTTGCAAATTCAGCAACGAATTTGGGGACAAAATTGGCAACGAATAAAATTTTCGTCCCCAAATTTGTCGCAAAAAATGAACGAATAATTTTGTTGTTGCAAACTTAGCAACGAATTTGGGGATGAATTCAGTTCGGAGGAAATAATTTTTTGTTGCCAAATTTGTCCCTATTTTTGCAACAAAATTGGGGACGAATTCAGTGACAAATTATTTTTTGTTGCTAAGTTTGTCCTTAATATTGCAACGAATTTGGGGACGAATTCGGTGACAAATTTTTTTTGTTGCCAAATTTGTCCCTAATTTTGCAACGAATAATAAATTTGTTGCAAAATTTTAAGCATTTGCGACAAATTTGGGGACAAAAATACTAATTTAATTAATAAATAAATTTTCGTCCCAGAATTCGTCCCAAATTCTGGGACGAATCCACATATTCGTCCCAAATTCTGGATTCGATACAATTACGATAGAGTGGGAACAAATCGTTTTCGTCGCCAAATTCGTCCCTAATACTAAATTTTTTTTCCAGATTAAATTTCTTTTTGCAATTCAATCCATAGATACATAAACACCAAATTCAAATAGCATTTATATACATTCAACACATCTTAATTTCACATACAAGAGTAATAATTGAACTCGATCAACTCATAATTCAACAAATATAAAGATCTCAACAAATTTTACAAGATCTATCTTGTTCAAGCTTCTAGAAAATATTATAAAGTTCAACAATCAAATGTTATATAAGTCCATCATCCATCCAAGGAGGTAAATAAACTAAAAATACATCAAGTCATCTTCGTCTGCCAAAAAGCTTTGCACCCCTTCAAATCTCCTTTGCCTACATAACAACAAATAAATAAACCATATCATGTATAACAAGAAAGATTATAAATATAATACGAAATGCCCATGTAACAAGAAAGATTGGAAACAAGACATAACTGTGAAATTCCTTAAACATTCAAATAAATGTCCTATTTACCAACGATATGAACCATCCATGTCATAAAATTATAAGAAGTATCTTGAAGCTAAGTAAAAACATCGTAAATATGATACAACCTAATATAAATGGCACATCAAATTGTTATAATAATACTTATTTCACCATATCAATCAATAGCTACAAATATTCTATGTCCATGTGATCACATGGAGAGCATGAAAGATATTCTTAAAATTTCCTAACATATGAAAATAGCTCAAATGAAGAAAACACAAACTAATTAAACTTAATTTTTTTGTGATACAAGTGTTTTAGTAATCATGGTTACTTGGTTGTTAGGTAAACTCTAATCATAATTTGCAATTTGAACTAATAAAGCAGTAGTAATAAATTTCAATAAATTAAAAGCAATTAGAAAATAAATAAATAAATAAATAAAATTAAAAGTTTAACATGTTACTTAATACTTACTTTTTTTCTCGGACCTTTAGTTCGCCTCACCAACCCTGTTAAAAACAAATTGACAATATTAATTAAAATAAAAATTAGAAAAGTTAACAAGCCATTGATTAATGTGTAAAACAGTAAACATGAGACAAATAATCATCATACATAATTATGGGAAATTTCTTTAAATAAGCTAACAAAACTTACCCATCGTCAAAAATTAAAGTCATCATTATGATTATCATCCTCCTCCTCCTCCTCCTCCTCCTCCTCCTCCTCTTCCTCATTCTGCATTATACTTGAATTCTTGTTATACATCCAACTTCGCTCATTCTGCATTTTACTTGAATTCAGCTATTTAGTTAAACATTATTAACAGAAATAAATCTTATCATTGAACAAAACAACAAAGAAAAGCTTATCAAAAAGAAGAAATACAATTAATCAACTATAAAATAATTATTTAAAGCTAACTTTATATACAGATCATTAAATGCATATTAATGAACTTAGAAATACCGAAAAGACGTGAACAAATACAGTTGTCTTCAACTACACTGAGATCATGCCAAATTGAAACCTGCACAAGCAACATTATCAATTATTATAGTATTATTCTAACAATTTTAATAGAGTTGAAGCAATTGTAATTAAATTGAAATAATAATATTTTAATGGAACAAAATTTGGAAAAAAACAAAATTACTCTCTATATTAGAGCAATTGTGGATCAGAATTGACATTTTTTAGATGAAAAATAAAATATTTTGATAAGGATATTTTTGAGATAAAAAATAGAATAGGGTCGCTTATGTTTTTTTCTTTAAAAGAAAATCTTTTTAACAATAATAATAATAATGAGCACCCTTTGAATTTTGTATCAAAGAAAAAAAAACATGTCAACTCTATTGTAATTTGTCCCTCCATTAATTAATTCCAATCTAAAAACTATCCTACAAGTATTTGTAATGATAAAGAGGATCAGTACACAGAAAATCAAAGGTAAATTTATACATATGGTATACTGGAGCTCCCCATACATTTAGGATTCGAAACCCTAGTATCAAAATTTTGCCCTAGTGTAGTTGAGATTTTATTACTTCCACACCCCTAAACTGTACATCTATATACAAGAAGAACTACAAATCTTTATCCAAAAACAGCCCTAAACCCTATTTCACAGAACATTGGTCATTGACATCTAAGTGATCAAGAGTTGCAGTGCTTTTCTTTGTTAACAAACAAGAATGAAGCCCTAAATTTCACAGATCAGTACTCCACCATTCCAAATCTTGCGACATCAGTGCTAGCAACGGCGACTCGCAGCCAACTGCGGCCAGGCGAGGCCACTCGCGGCCAGGCGAGGCCACGCGCGGCCAGGCGAGGCCACGCGCGGCCACGCGCGGCCAGGCGAGGCCACGCGCGGCCAGCCGCGGCCTCGCGAGAAGAAGTGGGCAGATGTGGGAGAAAGGAGAGGGAAGAGGGGAGAAGGGAGAAGGGAGAAGGGAGAGGGTTACCTGTGCCGCAGCCGATCGGGAAGGAATCAGCCGCCGCAAGAGTTGCAGTGAAGGGATGAGTGAAGGGGCAGATGGGTGGGAGGAGATTTTGGGTTAACATATAAATTAAAAAATAGATTTTGGGACGAATCTAGGAATTCGTCCCCAAATCTGGGACGAATTCCAGAATTCGACCCTAAATTTGGGACGAATTCCAAAATTCGTCCCAAAATATAAAAAAATTTTAAAAAAATTAAAAAATGATTTGGAAACACTAAATATGAACTTAGAGATATCGGATTTCCGTGAAATAAGTTTCTATGGATTTCTAATTTTCTCGTGATCTTAAAAATATCTTCATCCATAATTTTAACATACTATATTAAATGCGGCAAATTTTTTTTTTATGAATTAGGTCAAATTCGGGTTATAAAATCACCATACTAAATATATGAGGTTAAAATTATGGATGAGGATATTTTTAAGATAATGAGAAAATTAGGAACCCATAGAAACTTGTTTCATGAAATTCCGATATCGTTAGGTCCATATTTAGGCCTTCCAAATAAATTTTCTTTTATTTTTTATTTTTTTAAATTTGGGACGAATTCCTGGATTTGTCCCTTTGGGACGAATTCCGGATTTGTCCCAAAATTTGGAAAAATCATTTCCAAATTTGAAAATAAAAAAAAAATCATTCTGGAACGAATCCAGGATTCGTCAGAATTTGGGTACTAATTTTCTTATGATCTTAAAAATACCCTCATCTGTAATTTTAATCTCATATATTTAGTGTGGTGATTTTTTAACCCGAATTTGACCTAATTCAGGTAAAAAAACATGAAACACAATATATTATTTTAAAATTAAGGAAGAGGATATATTTATGAATAAGGGAAAATAAGAAACTTATAGACTCTTGTTTCATGAAATTCTGACATTTGTAGATCTATATTTTTAGTTTTAAACACATATTCAAACATGCGTTAAACGCTAACATACTTAATTAATACTAAACTATCTATGTTTCACTAAATATGGACCTAACGATCTCGGAATTTCATGAAATAAGTTTCTATAGGTTCCTAATTTTCTTATAATCTTAAAAATATCTTCATCCATAATTTTAACATATTATATTGAGTGCGGTGAATTTTTTATTACAAATTAGGTCATATTCATGTTAAAAAATCACCACACTTAATTTATTAGGTTAAAATTCAGATTTAGGATATTTTTATGATCATGAGAAAATTAGGAATCCATAGAAACTTGTTTCATGAAATTCCGAGATCATTAGGTACATATTTAGGCCTTCAGAATGATTTTTCTATTATTTTTTATTTTTTTTAAATCTGGGACGAATCCAGGATTCGTCCCAAATTTAAGAAAAATAAAATATAAAAGAAAATTTATTTGGAAGGCCTAAATATGGACCTAACGATCTCGGAATTTCATGAAACAAGTTTCTATGGATTTCTAATTTTCTCGTGATCTTAAAAATATCTTTATCCATAATTTTAACATAATATATTAAATGCGGTGAATTTTTTATTATGAATTTGGTCAAATTCGGGTTAAAAAATCACCATACTAAATATATGAGGTTAAAATTTTGGATGAGGATATTTTTAAGATCATGAGAAAATTAGGAACTCATAGAAACTTGTTTCATGAAATTCCGAGATCGTTAGGTCCATATATAGGCCTTCCAAATAAATTTTCTTTTATTTTTTATTTTTTTAAATTTGGGACGAATTCCAGATTCGTCCCAAAATCTGGGACGAATCCAGAAATTCGTCCCAAATATTGGGACGAATTCCTGGATTCGTCCCAAATTTTGGGACGAATCCAGGATTCGTCCCAAATTTAAGAAAAATAAAAATTAAAAGAAAAATCATTCGGAAGGCCTATATATGGACCTAACGATCTCGGAATTTCATGAAACAAGTTTTTTTGGGTTCCTAATTTTCTCATGATCTTAAAAATACCCTCATCCGTACTTTTAATCTCATATATTTAGCGTGGTGATTTTTTAACCCGAATTTGACCTAATTCAGGTAAAAAAACACGAAACACAATATATTATTTTAAAATTAAGGAAGAGGATATATTTATGAATAAGGGAAAATAAGAAACTTATAGACTCTTGTTTCATGAAATTCTGACATTTGTAGATCTATATTTTTAGTTTTAAACACATATTCAAGCATGTGTTAAACGCTAACATACTTAATTAATACTAAACTATCTATGTTTCACTAAATATGGACCTAACGATCTTGGAATTTCATGAAATAAGTTTCTATAGGTTCCTAATTTTCTTATAATCTTAAAAATATATTCATCCATAATATTAACATATTATATTGAGTGCGGTGAATTTTTTATTACAAATTAGGTCATATTCATGTTAAAAAATCACCACACTTAATTTATTAGGTTAAAATTCAGATTTAGGATATTTTAATGATCATGAGAAAATTAGGAATCCATAGAAACTTGTTTCATGAAATTCTGAGATCATTAGGTACATTTTTAGGCCTTCAGAATGATTTTTCTATTATTTTTTATTTTTTTTAAATCTGGGACGAATCCAGAAATTTGTCCCAGATTTTGGGACGAATTTCTGGATTCGTCCCAGATTTTGGGACGAATCCATGATTCGTCCCAGATTTTGGGACGAATCCAGGATTCGTCCCAAATTTAAGAAAAATAAAATATAAAAGAAAATTTATTTGGAAGGCCTAAATATGGACCTAACGATCTCGGAATTTCATGAAACAAGTTTCTATGGATTTCTAATTTTCTCGTGATCTTAAAAATATCTTTATCCATAATTTTAACATAATATATTAAATGCGGTGAATTTTTTATTATGAATTTGGTCAAATTCGGGTTAAAAAATCACCATACTAAATATATGAGGTTAAAATTTTGGATGAGGATATTTTTAAGATCATGAGAAAATTAGAAACCCATAGAAACTTGTTTCATGAAATTCCGAGATCGTTAGGTCCATATATAGGCCTTCCAAATAAATTTTCTTTTATTTTTTATTTTTTTAAATTTGGGACGAATTCCAGATTCGTCCCAAAATCTGGGACGAATCCAGAAATTCGTCCCAAAGTTTGGGACGAATTCCTGGATTCGTCCCAAATTTTGGGACGAATCCAGGATTCGTCCCAAATTTAAGAAAAATAAAAATTAAAAGAAAAATCATTCGGAAGGCCTAAATATGGACCTAACGATCTCGGAATTTCATGAAACAAGTTTCTTTGGGTTCCTAATTTTCTCATGATCTTAAAAATACCCTCATCCGTACTTTTAATCTCATATATTTAGCATGGTGATTTTTTAACTCGAATTTGACCTAATTCAGGTAAAAAAACACGAAACACAATATATTATTTTAAAATTAAGGAAGAGGATATATTTATGAATAAGGGAAAATAAGAAACTTATAGACTCTTGTTTCATGAAATTCTGACATTTGTAGATCTATATTTTTAGTTTTAAACACATATTCAAGCATGTGTTAAACGCTAACATACTTAATTAATACTAAACTATCTATGTTTCACTAAATATGGACCTAACGATCTCGGAATTTCATGAAATAAGTTTCTATAGGTTCCTAATTTTCTTATAATCTTAAAAATATCTTCATCCATAATTTTAACATATTATATTGAGTGCGGTGAATTTTTTATTACAAATTAGGTCATATTCATGTTAAAAAATCACCACACTTAATTTATTAGATTAAATTTCAAATTTAGGATATTTTATGATCATGAGAAAATTAGGAATTCATAGAAACTTGTTTCATGAAATTCCGAGATCATTAGGTCCATATTTATGCCTTCCGAATGATTTTTCTATTATTTTTTAATTTTTTTAAATCTGGGACGAATCCTGGATTTGTCCCAAAATCTGGGACGAATCTAGGATTCGTCCCAAAATCTGGGACGAATCCAAGATTCGTCCCAGATTTTGACCCATTTTTTTCATTTTTTTCTGAAATATATTTCGATTCTGGAACGAACCCTGGATTCGTCACAGAATCTGGGACGAATTCTAGATTCGTTCCAGAATTTGGGACGAATCCTGGATTTGTCCCAGAATCTGGGACGAATTTTGCAACGAAAATAATGTTCGTTGGGAATTTGCGACGAAAATATTTTGTTGCAGATTTCGTTTCTAATTTGGATCAAATTTTGTGTTTGTCGCCAAAATTGTTGCTATTTTGGGACGAAAATTTTTCGTCCCAAACTTTCGTCCCTAAATTATTGTTTTTTTGTAGTGTAGGAACTTACTTGGTACTTATTTACTTCTTCCTAATGTTATGGGACAGTGAGAGACCGTGAGAGTCATGGATTTTATCTTTTGCATTATTTTAGGTATAAGTTGCTCAGTGCAACGGTAAAATATTTTTATTACAGTTAATCAAATATTCACATATGAACGGCTAGTGCGATGCATTGTGGAAAGCGGAAGGCCGGATCCTCTAGATATTGCAAATTAAGTGCGATTCAAAGAATGAATCATTTTATTCATAGGTAGAATCTTATGGACTCATATGATCCCACCTATTAGTAACTCTTAATCTAAAAACAGACCAAAGATTACGATTCAGAAGATCTTGGATGCTAGCCGAGCAGTAAAACGTCTTATTGCATCCGTTACAGTAGCAAAAGGTTTAACATTTAATGCGCAGGTCGTGTCCGCACACAAGTCAACATGGTTCAGTAAAATCCAGGCCTTGGATTTGCACCCTCCTGCGTACTCACATGTGAGAGAGAGCCCCTCTCCCCATATATTTGTTCACATTCTCAATGCATGTGAATCAATATAAATCAACCATCATACCATGAAACTCCCAATGTGAGACTAAAAATCATTCACAATGAAACCTCTTTTCTCTTCTACTTTTTCTCCATTTACTTATATTCAACATATAATACATTTATAAATTAAAAAATAAAGATGAATTAATATTAAAATAAATATGAGTTTGTTAATAAAAGATAAATGCTAATATAATTCTTATAAAATGTGATAACATCCCCTCAACTATTTTTCATCATCGGTTTTATGGTACGCTGAAGAAAGATAAATTAAATACGAACAACTCGTGAGAGAGTTATTTGAACCTTATCTATTGATGCGAGTCCACTATTTAGGTATTAATTCAATTATGTCATTAAAAACGAAGGTGTTAATATAATGAATATGTTATATATGGATCTTATATTTTTGAAAAAACTGTATATATTACGTTTAAATTAATACGGATGTTTAAGTAACGGTAAGTAACTTTAGTTGAAAATTTATTATATTTTGTTTTAGCAGGTGAGATTTAAATATTATAGAAAAGCTACTAAACATATAATTAATTAATTCTTTCAAGGCCGGTGGTAACACAAGGGATAACTTTAAATAATTTACTAAAATAAATAAATAAATAAAATTTAACACATATTTGTGGTTAATTCATTAATAGGGATTTACAAAAATTGTAAATTATTTGCAAAAGCATTCATAATAAAATTAAAAAAATTGATTTTATAAATAAGTTATAATATCACCCATTAACCAAACAAGTTTTAAAAGTAAAGTTTTAAATAATAAAATAAACTCGAATCAAAAATAAAAATTGATAAAATCTAAATGAATTAAATTCAAATTAAGCTAAAACTAAAAAAGGAAGTAAATTAGTTTTAGACTCGCACGTTATTTTATTAAAATTTGAAAAACATAAAATTTGGTTCGAGCGCTACGTGTCGTCCGTGATCCTCTAGTAAGATTGGGTTGATTTGGAGATGGACGGTCGTAAATGTGCGACGTGGTTCATGCGGAAACAGAGACTAGAATGAGAATCCCGTTAATGATTTAGGCCGAGGCGGTCGCGGCCCGGCCCACCGCCATCCTTCGGCGCCGCCAGAAAAGGGGGCGAGAGGGAGCTGGGAAAACGCCGCTTGCTCTCTTCTCCCTGCGATCCCTCCGCTCTCCTAAAATTTTCCCATCGTTCGATTCAGTCCGCGATCCGAAGGGTTTCAGGAAGCTCAGCACATTGATTTGGTCTATTTCTCCCTCCGTCTAGATCTGTTTTTAAAGCATAGTTTTCCTTCTTCGCCTTGATTTTTTCGCTCGGAAGGGCTTCCTTTCTTTTGCTGCAGTCTTATTTGAAATACGCGTGTTGCATTTCATCGAGGGCAGTGGGAATTTAGTGGTAGGATCTTTCTGAAATATTGCTGGATTCTATGCTTCGTTTGTCGATCTCGATCGACCGCCCATACAAAAATTAGGTTTTTTTTCCTATTCTGTCGTCGTCTGTGATTTTACTTTTATATGAGTAGGCTGCATTTTTTTTTACCTGTATGTTGCAATTACGGTTAGTAATATTTGATTTTAACTCTTTGTTTAGTTTCTTGATAGTTTAGGATGCAATTCACTGATAAAAAAACGCATCTTTTCCCCTCTATTGATCTCCGGCAAGTACTTATTGATTATTTTCTTTTAGGCTGCTTAAGACAGGGATTGCTGTATAGGCGTCAGGATTCATACCGCTAGTAGCCTCCTTCGTGAGTTGCTGCTAACGGTAGAGGCCAGTTACAATCTTCTGGCGTTGCTGGTCTTTTCTTCGAAGGTGATGGTAGTCACGACCTAGGCACTGGGAGCTCTATGTCGGCAAACCGCTGCTCTGGTCTTGGACCAGCTTCTAGTGATATTAACCAAATACTCAACAGCACGGGAAACACCTCTGGTCCCAGTGTTGGTGCAAGCTCCCTCGTCACGGATGCCAACTCAGCACTCTCTGGCGTTTCTCAGTTGCAAAGAAGCACAAGCTTCAATAACGAGTCATATATGCGGCTCCCTGCCTCTCCCATGTCTTTCTCCTCCAACATATCGGGTTCTTCCGTGATGGACGGGTGCTCCATAATGCAGCAGAGCTCTCTTCAAGAACAGGTGCAGAGGCAGGGTCTGTCTACAGCGACATCTCAGCTTGTGAAACGAGAGCCCACTGCTTCAATGAACGCACAAAAGAGAGCACGGCTTGATGGAATGGATGATGATGCCCTGCAGCAGCAGATAATCCAACAGCTTTTGCAGAGAAATGAGACCATGCAGCCACCGCAAGGCCTACAAAACCAGCAGCTGCAAGCCATTTTCCAAGAGCAGCGATTAATGCAGCGCCAGCGGCAGCAGCAGCAGATGATTCACTCTCTTTCTCAGATGCAAAGGCCCCCTATCGCTCTTCAGCAACCACAACAGCTGCATCATCTTATGCAGCCTAATCTTCACCCAAATAATTCTGTCAAACAGCCTCTTCCTTTTAATAATGGGATATGTTTTCGCAGGCTTATGCAATACTTGTACCATCTGCGACATCGACCAGCAGTGAGTTCATTATTTCACATGCACATTGTGTTATGCTCACTATGTCTAACCTTGCACAAGTTTTTAGCATACTATGAAGTGTCCTAAGAATGAATCCTTTTGTAGGATAACTCTATATTGTACTGGAGGAAATTTGTGACCGAGTACTTTGCACCACGAGCTAGGAAAAGGTGGTGTTTATCCTTGTTTGATAATATAGGCAACCACACACTTGGTATTTTCCCGCAGTTGGCTGTGGTAAGCATTTTTTATGTTTGATATTTCATCTCAATGCATTCTGTTTGATGCATCAGTTACCATTTAATATCTGTGAATTGTATTGCATTACAATTACCCTATGCATAGTGCTTATTAGGGAGTTGACAATTTCACTGCTTCTTTCTCATGCATATTTGAAACCATATCAGTATTGCAGCATGATTTGAGCAATTTCAATAATTTAATATCTAGGTTGGGATTGTAAGCTTACATATTAATGACTTTCAATGAAGCCCAGGGACAGTAATTTCAATTTTGCTTTCTATAAATCCATACATTGTGAAAGTCACCCTTTACCCTCTATTCTATGAGAACAAAATTATTATCACCTGAGATTCAATGTTACAATTTGGGAGTCTAGAGGCTGCCTTGGTAGTATAAACTCAATCTGATGTATACACTGGAATCTACTATTTTGATATATCCTCTTCTCATGGTTATTTATGCATCTTAACCTCATACGTGTCAAAGATCTCCTGGATGGTAACCTGATCACTAAGAGCAGTCATAGCTGACCATTTAAGATACTCCAACCACTGCTCTAACCAATTATTGTACATCGACCATGTGAGAAAATCCCACCTGTAGCCTCTGGGCTTGCAGTTGGGAAGCGGCTCCCAAATGGAAATCTAGTGTTTTTCTGTTAAAAAATGTTGTACATTGTAGTTGTTGATTATACATTGCCAGGATTTTTAATTCTTCTTTTCCTGATGAATTTTCATCTCTTGAAAAAGCAATTTCTCTTCGACGAAGTCATTGAGAGACTTTGTTGAGCTCCTTAAGAAATATTATTGCCTAATTAACATATATATCTTATTTTTAATGATTAATAAATATTGCTTGCGCATATTTGGCTTTTGCAGGATGGATGGCAATGTGATGTTTGTGGTTCCAAATGTGGAAAAGGATTTGGTTAGTAGTCGTCCTCTGTTGACTTTATTATATGGGATAATTTTCTTTATTAAGTACATTTATGACTTATCTATTATATATCATTTTGTCATTGAAATTCATATTCAATTTAATTGTTCCATTATTTCTCAAATAAAAGAAGTGAAATGAGGGATATTTTGGTCAGTGAGAGGAAATGAAATTGTATATTTCCAATGTTTGGATTCAGAAAAAAAGGACTTCTGCTGAAATGAATGCAATTTGCTCTGTACACAACAGGTGTTATATCAAAAATTTGGCAAGATCAACTCCTTTAAACTCAAGAAGATTGACTAGACCTAATACTCTTTTAAGTCGAATAAGGTTTTGATTGGTTTCTGTCAAGTTTTTATTCTCTAACTATCAAGCGGGAATGTATGTTTTTGCTGTCATTGCACAACAGTGATACTATTGTATTTGGAATTTACAATCATAGCTTCTGTTTGACTATTACTTGAGTATCGTGAACGCACATTTGTATGCATTTTTGCCTGGCCCAACTATCTAAAAATTTTGTGTTCTGCCTTGCGATAAGTTCCTTGAGGGCTTAGTAAAGTATTGATTCTAAAGTGGAATGCAAAGTAACATTTTCTTTTATGGCATATCCTACTAGATTGATCCCATGATTTTTTTGGCATACATGTGTTCACCTTTATTCTTTATGAGGTACCTTATCCTTTTATGTTATATCCATTATTTTCTTAGTTCATATGTCAAATCAGTTAAACAATGCAAATGTAATTCCTAGACTTGCTCTTGGTCTTTGTTAGTGTATGCAAGTTGACTTATTTGAAGTTCATTCTCACTCTTTTTTGCAAAAGGTCATACGTTGACCCCGGGTTCCCCCACACGACCAGCTCCATAGTCATTTGTAGAGAGGTAAAAACTGAGCAGGTCACTACGTGGATGGGTATTTCCGCCGGCTTCGCGGGAATCGACCCTTGCCCATTTTTTAAATCCACCACGTAGTGACCAGCTCGGCTATGCCTGAGGGCAAGTTCATTCTTACTTTTGGTCCTTGTTCTCAACAAATTGACTTATTCGGAGTTCATTCTTAGAAAATGTGTGAGCAAGCTATTTCAAGTTGTCTTTTTGTACATATGTTCTCTATTTGATATATTTCTGTATAGATTTTTAAATAGGATGTCAATCTCTATTTTTAAAAAAATATTTAAAATATTTTTCCAAGTCTAAATATTCTGGTTTGCTAAGTTACTTATAAATATATGTTTTATGTTTTTAACAGAGGCCACTTTTGAAGTATTGCCCCGTCTTTTTCAAATTAAATTTGATCATGGTGTTGTGGATGAAAATCTATTTCTCGACATGCCACATGAGTGCCGGCTGTCTTCAGGAATAATGGTATTGAAGTATGAAAGAGCTGTTCATGAAAGTATTTTTGAACATCTACGAACTGTTCATGAGGGACAATTGCGGATAATATTTACACCAGAACTGAAGGTTTTGTATTAAATGGATTTGGGAGTGTGCCTATTTCATTTAGATTAGATCTCTCACCTTTCACTTTGTAATTATACTCTGTTTATCCTTCAGATTTTATCCTGGGAATTTTGTGCACGAAAACATGAAGAATTTGTTTCTCGTAGATTGGTAGCATCTCAGGTATTTCGTTTATTTGCGATAATTTCTTTCAGGAAGAATCTAAATATGTTTAGAGAAAATGGATAATATTTAGTGTTAGCCTGGCAGGGGAAAATGGATAATATTTAGAAGAGGAAAAAATTGAAAAAGAGAAAAGAAAAATCTCTCTGTTTCTCTTTCTCTTTCTCCCTATCAGTCAGCAAATTCTGATGGGTGAACATTCATTCAAAACACTTCATGTTACTTATTTTGAGAGTAAGACAGAAACAGGAGAACAATTGTATGATTATCTTCTCTATTCTTCCTCCCTTTTTTCTTTCCAAGTAAGCAGGAACATGATCTATATAACCAACTTTATCTTCTTCCAATTTCTCGTTTCCCTACTTTCTTCTCATGTTAATAGGCCACAATGAAAGGAGACTCATTTTGCATTCATGATTGATTTTAGTAGAAACTCTCCTCCAATTTGCTTTCATGTACTAATTTCATGATATTTATTAATTAATATATTTATTAACTGATTGGCAATGTCATGGCATAGTAGCTAGGACTAGGAGCTGTAAAGGGCCGAGTCAGGACTTCCCACAAATTTATAGAGCATAATACTGTCAATATTATTGCCATATGATTTAGCTATAATGATGATGGGCTGTTTTTATATTTCCATCCCTTCTACAATATTTTGGTCTTTGATCTGATGAAATACGTTAGGCTTGACTTTTAATTGCTTGTTGGCCCTTTCTATAAATAGCATAATCACTGCCAAACTGCTTCTTCTCATCCGTTTGTTCTTCAACAGTTTGACCACCAGCAAATGAAACCCAACTGCATGTTTACCTCCTTTCTACATCTGCTGTCTGACTTTTCATCTGATGATCTTCCACTATTATCGTTGGGCATTTGCCATGAACTGCTTGTGCTACTTTTGCTCCTTCAACATCATGAATGTTAGAATCAGTGGTCGCTCTCTTATTTTGTGGGCATGTTCTGATGGTTACTAGCTAATCTTATTTGCTTTGATTTGGTTTTTATGTAACTCTTGTCAAATTGCTCACTATTATTTATTTATGATCTGATATTCCCTTGTTTATTCTGGTTATACATGAAAACCTAGTATTTGAGAGGCCATGCAAAAGTGATCTCTAGCATGTAAGAAAAAAAAAATTAAATATAACTTGCATAAAAAAATCTAATGTTCTTGAGTACATTAATTGTCTTAATTTTTTAAAGTTATATTACTTATTGGATGTCTACATTTCCGAATACTTGGTCTTGGAGTTTGATCATGTTCTTTACTATTTAAAAAATTTGTTCAGGTTAACCAAGTTCTGCAAGTTGCTCAAAAATATCGAACAGCTTTGACTGAAAATAGCAGCGCTGGAATTTCACATCAAGATTTGCAGTCCAGCTGCAATATGTAAGTCAAACTAATTATGCATGAAAAAGTTCTGAGCCTGGTGCTATAATTCTGTGTTTGATCAGCCAGCATTAAATGGATATTCAAATAATGATATCTATGATTGATGTTCAGAAACCTCTATATTAGAACAAATTGTCTAGTGATTGTATTATTCATGGTTTCAGGCCTGGATATGTATAGACACTGGTACTAGACTGAACTGCTCTAATTGGGTTTGAACCTTATTGACACAGTAGTTTTAACCAAAAATTGGATTAATGCAAGCGAAAACAAGGCTAAAACTACTGAAAGTAAGCAATTTAATCTACTGATATGATGTGATGCACTCCAATCAAATGTAGGCTTGCTGCAGGTGTGCATCAAACTGTCATGATCTATTTATTTGACATTTACATTAGCATAACAAATTTGATCCTCAATGGGATTGGACAGCACAATGAAGAGGTCTATATGCATTGGAGGAATCGGTGTTCTAGCATGATTGATCATTATACATCATGTCTGTAATTGTGGTTGGAGATTATGATCTTGATGATCTTTGATCTTACATGATGTTAGCTAAGCTCTCCCTTGTCACTTGAGAACAACATGCTTTCTTTTCTTTCCATTTTTATTCTGTTGATTCCAGTCATGTGCTTGTGTGAGTCATGAGCATGAGAACTTAGGTTTTGCATACACTTGGTTTGTTTCTTTGCTAGTCATCGCCATCATATATTCTATCGTATTGTTTCTATTGCTTTCTTATAAGATTGTGGTACCATTCAGTTTTGAGTGATGCAATACATCTCTATCACCAGTTATTTGAGAGAATCACAAAACAAGAACTAATGTAGACGTTTTGTCTGCATCCATTGTCACTCAAAACAATTTCAGTTATGTAGATGTCAAACTGATATATTATCAATTGTTAGCAAGTGACCACTAATCTTTTGATACACTATGAACCCCACAATATATTTATGCTGACTTCTATAGAATAAGAAGTTTGCATGTTTATCAATTTAGCTTAGGGTTGGTTTGCATCTTGCAAAAAGATCGGGAATCACCAAGTCAAATACACTTGGTTGGAACTTACTCAATTAGGCAGATGATACATATACATGCCAACACGTTGAAAAAGCCACCACTCTACTGCAAAACTCTGCATAACTCATCTAAGGTCAGGATTGTTACTCTTGCTGCTTGCTCCCTTGGCAGAGTGAAATTACCTTGCGCACCTTGTTTGCTGACCTCTGCAACTTTGTGTTGTGCATCAACCAGTTTCCACTTGATCACCTATTATCTCTCATGTTGATCTATAAAATTATAAGCTGTAATCAATCACATCTAAATATCTGTTTTCTCTTTTTGTATGTTAGAGTTTTACTCTTTTCCTAAGATTGGGAGTTGAGATTATTCAGTTTAATAATATTAAGATGCTAGGTGCTGATACATTCCTTGTACTTGTTTGGCTCCTTCTATTTCTTTTTTCCTTTTTTTTGTTTGAATACTCTCTGTCTTGAATTCTTTTGGAAATTAATGAATTGATTGTGGTAAATTACTTGCTGATGGCCCCCTGTTTTTTATTTGTGTGCAATACCCTGTGTTCCCTGTCAGTATACTACCTTACGCTTGACAAATCTGTCAAACAGGTCTTATATCAGTCAATCCTCTCATTCTTGCTGTAAAACTCAAATTTTAGGCACATGCTGTGACTGCCATACACCATTTGTTGCATTTGAAACCATTACCTACTGAATCAAAACATAGCCTGAATCCAGAAACAATTGAAGAGATTGTGACTGGCTAATAGGTTCAGGTAGTTTAAGCCAAACATGATATTTATATAAATGTGAGGAGGGGTACTGATAAAGAATGAGAGAGGGGCAAAACATCAACAGTCAGCCAAAAAATTTTTGTTTACAGTTTTTAATTCATATCCAATGTGGCTAAAGAAGCCATTAGGCTGTGCATACAGAATCATTCTAGCTGACATATTATTCTTGAAAGGTCAGAACGTCATGTCCTGTCATTTTGTCAACCCCAATTCAGGTGCCTTTGGCTGGGTTGAGTTGCTAATGTCATATATCCCCATAGGATCAAGTTATTTTCTCATGAAGCTTTCTTGGCAAACCATCTTGTCTGGCTGCTACGCTGCATTTAGAATATGACACTTTTGACATGCATCTTTTATTAATCTTGTTATCATATTTGTGATTTATCATTTATGAAGGCTTAATCAGTAAAATTTCTAGATGACAATGTGTTCCACTGAGGTAAATTCTGAGGATATTGTTTCATAGTAATCTATGTAGATTATGAACACTTTTAATATGGCCTATGTAGATTATGGACACTTTTAACATGGGCCTGAATATATGTTGTTGTGGTTTCTCAAACGCTGTGGTAAAACTTTCATGGATATGAGAAGACGAATGAACATATTAAACACACAACAGAAGCTTGGTAATAGCAAATTTAGGTCTATGCTAATACATAAATAAAGCTCACGAAGGAAATTAATTTTTAAATTGCTTGATGTATGTAGTTTTTGTTTGCATGATAAAAATGTATCATCATTCTTCTGTTTGTTCCCCTGACATTCGTGGGTATTTCTTTGTGATTTTCTTAGGTTTGCAGCAGCAGGCAGACAGCTAGCAAGAAATTTGGATTTACAATCAGTAAATGACTTGGGTTTCTCGAAAAGATTTGTCAGGTGCTTGCAGGTAAATGATTCAATGTTTTCTCTATTAGTTATATAGAATAAACTTTATGCTGCTTGTTAATAGAAGAAACTCTATGTTGCTTGTCTTTGTAAATGTTGATTGCTTATTTACTTTTTCAGATAGCTGAAGTTGTTTGTAGCATGAAAGACCTAATTGATTTTAGCCAGGAGCAGAAAGTTGGGGCGATTGGTATGGTGTTCTCCTGATTTAGTTAGCAACATACCGAATTGTTATTCTTATCCATTGATCTTTTATATTACGTTCTAATTGCTTGACCAGATACTAATTCTTGAGCATGATTAGTATTACGTAGTGACACATTCATCCCATGTTATGTCAGTCAGTATTCAAACATCTGAACCATATGATGAAAATTAAGCCAACATCGAAAATCTGACACTACAGAAGCATTTAGTTACATTCTTCTGTTATATAACTGTGACATGCTTTGTGCATATATATCTGATGTTCATGAATTTAAGTTAAAACATGATAATTTAGCAAATTCGGGATCACTTGCGCTGTACAATTGTTCTGTGGTTTAAACGTCACCTCCAAAATACAGCAACTCTGACAAATAAAGATACCATTGAATGATTTTGAACATTCTGACTAATGTAGTAATGTGTAATTCTCTAACAAGGATTAGAAATAGTTGCTACCATTACAGTTTATATAGCTGATGTTTTTCTTTGTTCTTTAAGAGTGTTTGAAGAACTATCCAAGACATGCTGCTGCAAAGCTCCAGAAACTGAAGGTGGAGCCAGAGGAGTCAATGAGTTCTCATTGTTTGACAGGTGAACCATCTCTGGACAAGGTTGTAGGCAACCATCCAGGCCTAAGCGGTTACATAAATAAAAATCTCACAGCTAGCCAAGTTATAACCAACAGCCAGCAGAACATTCATGCGTTGAACAACTACCAGAGCTCGCTGAGGAATCCGTCTAATTTAAAGCAAAATGTGCTCTATCAGGAAGCTTTGAGTTCTCCAAGAGATTCTAAACACACACAGCCAGTCTCGATTCAGGGTTCTGGCTCATCTTCTCTGACAAACACCTCCATGAATAAGTTACCCGGCCAACAGCCACCTCCATTTGAAAGTTACATAGTGCAGAATAATGATTCACAGACCTCGCAGATAAACCAGCACATACCACAGCACATGCTTCAGAAGATGCTTCAAGAATTGAGGAACAAGGGAACAGAACTGCAGCCGTTCAGTTCTCCAAATACAACTGCTAATCACACATCTGGAAACTTAATTGTAGGTGGCGGCACTTCATTCCGAAATGGAATAGAGCTGCAAAACATGCCAAATAACAACCTTCCTAATAACAATAACCTGGTGGCAGGGCAAAGCGCAAGCAACAGTTTCAAATCCACTACCTCCGCCAACAACCCTTCGATCAGCAGCAGTAATACTAACTCAAGATCAGACTTACCTGAGAATTTGGATCTGCCAGAGCTCGAAAATATTGCTCAAGAATTCTTGTCCGATGACATGTTTGATGGGGATTCTTGGTGAGGCTAGTTATGGTCGGAATGTGGAAGTTGTGAATAACTGAAAAACATGTAACTGAAAAACATGACGACAATTCTGAAGTGCAATTCGATATCTACATATACTACCGTAGATTTGAGCAAATGACTATGTTTACCAATATATGCAGAAAATTTAGTGTGTTTTCCCCTTAGTTTTGGCATATTATCATGTTAGGTCTCCTGCAAGTATTCCTTTTAAATCCAATTTGGAAAGATATCTTCTCTTTTGGTGAAATATTATTCATCACTGAACCCATATTTTCTTCTTTGGTCATATTGGAAATTGCAGATGAATTTAGTGCTGTTTTTAGTAACAGAAGATTATCATTTTGGTGATCGATATTAGCAATCGTATGTCTTTGGTATCTCAACAAGATCAGGGATGAAGAATATCACCGTGCACTTTTATGCGAGAATGATTTCGCTACAAAGGATCATCATCCCTTAAAGATGATATCATTCATCCCAAATGTCTCAATACTGCTCTCTTAAGATAAAGATACATACAAATAAATTAGGAAGGATATTTTACTTTAATACAACAATCTTTTTATATGAAGAGATTAAATGTCGAATAAGATATTTTATATTTACTAAAAATTATTCTTAAAATTTATTAAAATAAATACTCATATAAATACCATCCGATTCATCTATGAATATATTCCAGATATATATAGAAACAAATTCCATTGAGAAATTTAGGGGGCATTCATTTCATTCAATGCGTAATAGAAATTATTATTATTATTATTATTATTGGGTCAGTTTCCTTCTTAACCTCCAGAATCCGAATCAGTTTCGGTCGTTTTGGATCAAAATGGGACGCAGAACAGCGTACGCTATCTGGTAGAAGAAGAAGGCATTTCTTTAATTATTTATTTTGTTTTTTTAATAAATTTAAAGCAAATTTAGGATACGGCAGGGAAGGAGCGAGTTTTACGTTCCCCTTTTCTTCGAGCACGGCAAGAGCAAGCGATCTGCGATCCCAGCGAGGGCGGCGGCGTCGGAATGAGCGGGGGGAAGCGACCGATCTACGCGTTGGCGACATGGCTGAAGCGGCAGCCGCCCAAGGTGAAGGCGTTCTTGTCCGTGGTGGCTGGCATGGCGGCGCTCGTCTTCCTTCGTTTCATCGTCCACGACCACGATAACCTGTTCGTCGCGGCCGAGGCTGTACATGCTTTTGGTATTTCTGTTCTAATCTACAAGCTCACCAAGGAGAGGACCTGTGCCGGTGCCCGCTTTCTTTCTCTCTATCCCTCTTCCTCTCTTTTTGTTATTCGCTTTTGTGTTGGTTCAATCTGTAGCTGATGCAGGAAACCAGACTTTATTTCACTAGTTTTAATTAAAAATTAGTTTTTTTCCCTACTTCGTTCTTGTTTTTTTCCCCCTCCTACCGCATTAAACGATTAATAAGGCTGCTTGAATAGTTGTGATATGCAAACAAAGAATACACTCAATGCTACAGAAGGAATTTTTTTCCCATTCTTCTGAAATAACTTGTATGCTGGTGTTAGATCGTGGTTTCAGTTGAGAATCTGTTAGGATTTGATTACAACATAATTTGGATCTTCCTTATATTCTTACAGAAAAATAAAATTTTAAACTTTTTAAATTTTAGTTCCTAAGTAGTTTATCTCACAGGCTTTTTTCAGTGCCTATCTAGTTTGACTCTCTTAACTATTTCTTTCTCTAGAATGTTTCATTTGGGCTTAATAGCTTTAACTTTATTTAATGGCTTGAGATTCAATTTTACTTGCCGCAATTACACAAGATGCACTTGCGTCCTTGATTTGATTTTCTTCCATTTATATTTTCTGAAATGTTTCAGGTCTTTCACTGAAGTCACAGGATTTAACTGCTTTGTTTCTAGCTGTGAGACTGTATTGCAGCTTGGTCATGGAATATGATATACACACATTGTTAGATACTGCCACGCTTGCTAGTACTCTTTGGGTTGTATACATGATTCGATTTAAATTAAAGTCAAGCTACATGGAAGATAAGGACAACTTTCCAATATATTATGTGGTAAGATACTTCACAAGTTTCCAGAGAATCTGAACATATTGAGTCCTCTTTTACATATTAGTTTTATTAGTTCACAATCATCGTTAAATACTGTCATGGAAAGTAGTCTGTACATGTGATAACTAACATAACAAATTGATGAACCAATTTACCATTCAGTTGCTTTTTCTTCGTAATGAAATCGTTGGATATGAACTTTCTTCTTTCCTTCATGAGAGGCGGTGCACTATAATACGGTCAAAAAAAATTATGTTTAAGGAAATTTACACCTTATTCCATTTATGTTTTTAAAGCCATTTTGGTTCTTGATATTCTTTAGTGCTACAATCATCTTATATATCTTCAGGCATGCCATTGGTTATAATATTTACGGTCAAAACAATTATGTTAAAGGAAATTGACACCTTATTCCATTTATTTTTTAAAGCCATTTTGGTTCTTGATATTCTTTAGTGCTACAATCATCTTACGTATCTTCAGGCATGCCATTAGTTATGATATTTGCTCATTTGTGTTGTTATAGTTGATCCTTGAGATTAAATAACATCAATAATCTCTGTAATATATAAGGAGCTTGCAATGATACACTAAATCATTGAGGATCGTTATATGGAATATTTCAGGCTTTTGAAGGACATCAATTCTTGTTTGGTATAACGAGAGAAATCTTCTGACTTAAAGATTTCTATGAACATTCTACTCTTGGCTAGCCGTAGGGTGTTTTCATTCTTTAAGTTATAAATTGATTGATTTATATATGATTCTAGGTGGTGCCTTGTGCTTTGTTAGCCCTTGCAGTCCATCCTTCTACCTCACATAATATAGTCAATAGGATTTCTTGGGCATTTTGTGTTTATTTGGAAGCTGTTTCAGTATTACCTCAGCTACGTTCAATGCAGAATACTAAGGTACAATTGTACAACTTGATGTCTGAGAACCTTGTGACTGAATTTTTGAAGTGAAATTTTCTTTTAATATTTTTAAATATGCCTTCAGATTGTAGAGCCATTCACAGCTCACTATGTTTTTGCTCTTGGTGTTGCAAGATTTCTGAGTTGTGCTCACTGGGTCCTTCAGGTTTGGTTCATTGAAGAAAATTTTTGCTATTCGTATTGCATTTTCTGTTCATGATCAAAGAGATTATGGTACATAGGCATCAAGGAAAACTCTTAGTTTCCAAGTCCATTGGATTACATAATTACTGAAGTTTGAATTTTTTTTTTTCCCTTCTCTTCTGCCCTTTTCCATGAAAGAAGATCAATTAAGTTTCTGATATCCTATACTAAATGGTACTTGAACTCCATGTAGAACTGTTAATTTAACTATGTTTTGTACCTTCAAATTCCTAGTTAATCAGATACCTCTTTTGTCAAATTTATCTTTGTTCTTCAACTATTCAATCAAAGTCTGTTAGTTATATAATCTTAAAAATGAATAGAAATGGGAGGTCGTGATACTCTGCTTTAGACAGACTAGGTAATTATACAGTGCTCTATTCCAGGATTTGGTACAGGGTAAGCATTAAGAGAAGAAAAGGAGTGGAGGGGGGAAATGATAAAAGACTAGTATTCGTTGTCCACCAGTTAAGGCTTGTTTTCAAACTCCATTACCATCAAACCATCATCAGGCCACTATTAGATGTGTACCACCGTTGCCTCTCAAATTGGACAGAGGAAAGGTTGAAGAAGAGTAGAGATGGAAACTTTTCAGTTCCTCCCCAGCTCTATTCCCCTCCCATCCAAGTAAACAACTTTTTATTATTTCTTTTTGGGCAAAAATCATAAGGGCGGCCCAAATTAAGAGAAGCATCAAATGGGCGCCCTTTGTTTTTTACAAAAAAAAAAAAAAAAAATCAAAATGGACGATCCTTCAATGATTTTATTTCAAAATACCCCTTTGATCCAACACTGTTGTAGTAGCTACCGATAGTTGTTACAATTTGTAGAAGCTACATAGTAGTTGCTACAACGTGTTTAGGGTGAGTTTAGGGTTTAAGGTTAGAGTTTACACCTTGTAAAAGCTATCGAGTAGTTACTACAACGTATAGAAGCTACCCTGCTATAACGTGTTTAGGGAGAGTTTAGGGTTGTAACAACTACATAATAGCTTCTACAACCATTTTAAAATAATTTTGATGAAGTTTAAATAATTTTGACCAAGTTCATAGATAATATTTTGATATAATAGTGCTCATAGACCCTAAACCCACTCTAAACACGTTACAACAGCTATTGGGTAACTTCTATACATTGTAGCAGCTACTAGGTAACTTCTGTAGTAGTTACTAGGTAGCTTCTGCATGTTGTAAACCTTAAATCCTAAACCCTAAACACACTCTAAACATGTTGTAGCAGCTACTCGGTAGTTTCTACACATTGTAGCAGCTACCCGGTGGCCGGTAGCTTCTACACATTTGCACATTGTAGCAACTATCCGATAACTTCTACAACATTGAAGGGGGCCCTTTTGATTTTTTTTGAAAAAAGGCATCCTTTTGATGATTTATAAAATTTGGGGCGCCCTTTTAATTTTTGTCCTTTTTGTTTCTTCCCTTCTCTCCCACCGTCCTTGCTTTCCTCTCTTTCCAATCAAATAAACAGTTTTAAAATTCTGCTTTCTTTTAGAAGTGAAGATGTGCTCTTGTGTAATTTAACCTACAGTCCTGTACTACCATATTTGAATGCTAAAGCTTTTCATATTTGGAATTTTCTAGTTTTTTTTCTTTCTGAAATTCAACCCCGTAACTTGAAATGGGAGGGGGCATAATCTTGTCACGTTTAATTTGGTGTGGACTCCTCGTAGTGAATAGCGAAAAAATCAAAAAATTATAATGTACTATATATATAGGGAGTTATCCCAAATTCAGAATTGAGAGGGACTATATGCTAGTTGATAAATAGCAACTAGATGGTAGACAACTAAATCATTTGAAGAGAAATAAAAACTGCTATATCATCACTTCTACTTCTGAAATGATTTCGCAGGTTCTTGATACCCGAGGGCGCTTATTGACTGCTTTGGGTTATGGTTTATGGCCGCCAATGGTCCTCCTCTCCGAAATCATTCAAACTTTCATCCTTGCTGACTTCTGCTACTACTACGTGAAGAGGTACTTCGATGCAACTTAATCCGATAATCCATGTATGCAATTTAATTTCAGTTTCTGAATCATCCTTTTCGTTCCTACCTGCAGTATTTTTGGCGGTCAGCTGGTGCTCCGACTTCCATCTGGTGTTGTGTGATCCATACAAAACTTACCGTCTTAATTTCATTTTCTTTGTGCATCTTGATGTTGCTGACATTTTTAAGTTCTTGTAAGTTATGAAGCAAATATAGTTCAATGTTTACCCAGATTAAAGCTAACTTGTTGAAGCTGTAGCTAGCTGAAGCTGCGATCCTAATTAATAAACATATTGTAACGATATTTCAGAAGATGGCATCGTTCTTGATGATGTATTTGAACCTGAGTTGGTAAATATGCTGATCAACTAGTTAGCTGCGATGGTAATTAATAAAATTGCATCAGTCTTAAACTTGTCAATTTTGAAAACTCAGAACTCTTTATCTATGTTGTTGTGAAATTCATATTTGAGGTCTCTCCGAAGTGTAATAATCTTTGGGAATAATCAGTTCGGTCTAATTATCATCAGGATAAATTCGGAAGTTCTCGTATTGGGTGACTCAGCAATTTAATATTTTAGATTTATCGTCCCATTAAGAAAAATACCTTATAATACCTTGTAGTTCAGAATTAAACCATAAATATTTGAAAGATTATACGAATATTATGTAGCATCATAGTCGAGTTCGAATCTCGATAAAACTGAGATAAATATCTTCCTTATGTGTTGGTGGAGTTTTCTTTCAAATAAACTCAGCAGGGAATATATGGGCCGACCATACCGAACCGGCCCAACTTCCTCGCCATCTTCTTCCTCCACCAAACCCTTTTGACTTCCTTATTGGAACGAACGGCACGATTCTATCGGCGATCGAATTCAATGGCTCGCTACGACCGTGCCATCACCGTCTTCTCCCCCGACGGCCATCTCTTCCAGGTCGAGTATGCCCTCGAGGCGGTCCGCAAGGGCAACGCCGCTGTCGGCGTCCGCGGCACCGACGCCATCGTCCTCGGCGTCGAGAAGAAATCAACCCCCAAGCTCCAGGACTCCCGGTATTTTCTCCATTCATTAGGGTTTCTGCGGGATCACATTTCGTCGGGGTTTTTTTTTTTTAACGATCCGCTTGCTTCCTGCATTTTTCCTTTTCCAGATCGGTGCGTAAGATCGTGAGCCTGGACACGCACATCGCGCTGGCGTGCGCGGGTCTGAAAGCCGACGCCCGCGTGCTCATCAACCGCGCCCGAATCGAGTGTCAGAGCCACCGACTCACAGTGGAGGATCCCGTCACGGTCGAGTACATCACCCGCTACATCGCCGGCCTGCAGCAGAAGTACACCCAGAGCGGAGGCGTGCGCCCCTTTGGGCTTTCCGCACTCATCGTTGGATTTGATCCGGACACTGGCGTCCCTGCCCTGTACCAGACTGATCCCTCGGGGACATTTTCTGCCTGGAAGGCCAACGCCACTGGGAGAAATTCCAATTCGATGCGGGAGTTTCTGGAGAAGAACTACAAGGAGACCTCTGGGCAAGAGACTGTGAAGCTAGCCATTAGGGCACTGCTTGAAGTAAGTTTCTTTCTTCCCTTTATTATTATTCGTTTATTGTTGATTTTTCTTTTGATCCTACGAGAGAAAATCAAGTCTGACGATCCCATGACTTAAAATCTTATGGCAATTCGTATATATATCCAAACAAATACAGTCCATTATGGCACTGGATGCTGGAAATATTTTAAATAGTTGGTGATACTGTCCGAAAATCGTGAAGAAGGCTGGCTGGGGACGTGGCTCCTGCTGCTCCTCTATTGACCTCGCTAAAACACTGCTTCGATCTGCAACACAAGAAACATCAGTTCCGGGCCAGAGAAAGGGTCTCCGGCGTTAACCTTCCGACGCTCAAGTCAGTCACCGGAACAGTAGATGAAGGCGGAGCAACGTAGCAATAGTGAAAGCACAAGTGTGAATAGTGAATAGCACATACCTCCGTTGGTGTATGGATCCCCTTTATATAGTGGTACAATAGACAGCATGCACACTTCTCAAGGCGCGGGCATATTTTTCGAACCGTCCTATGAAAGGACATGTCAAAAAAGTGTCGGACACCATAGCTTAACGGGTCATGCAAATCTTTGACATGACCGTAGAAGTTTTCGTCGTACGATTTGTCTGTTGACCATACCTTGTTGTTAGCGGCATTACCTCCCAAAGGGATATCCAGAGATATGGGAGGGGCCCACTGTGTGGCCGAGCGGGGTAGCCGCTCAGCCATGACCCTCGCCCAATCGGCTTGAGCTACTTTCTTCGTAGTACCTCGGTTCGGCAGGTTGTTTATTGCCTGATCGGACACGATCTTCAGTCGGCCTGCACTCGCTCGATTAGTTGTGTGCCATTTGATGCTCTTTCTATATGACCCTATTCTGACAAGCGATCTACTTCGATGAGCTTCCTGCTCGATCGGACCCTTCAAGCCCGATCGGCAATTGAAGTCGACCTCCGCTCAACCCACTTTTAGTGAGCCCGTTGGTTCCTTAGTGTTGATTGCTTTGACTTTGACCTCCACGTTGATTGTTTTCTCTGCCTTTGACCTGCACTTGGTGGGCCCCCCTTTATCATCGCATCAGTTGGGAAGATGATACTAAATTATTCCATGTGGAGCAGTTATTTGAGAGAGAAAGTAAGAAGATTTTTAGGGCTGTTAATTACTAATGGATAAACATGCTTCATTTTAAGAGTTGGTGATTATGACAGTTTACTTAGATTATCATATGATGCGTTGAGATGAATCAACATCCTTTTCACCGCAGTCACATGATATGTTTTCAGCTTGGGTCGGCTCCTCGCCATACTTTCCATCCTTGTAAGGCCATATTCACAAGGCATACAAATCATATTTGCAAACCATTTTCTTGATATTTATGCGCAGAATTTTAGATGTGCAATGTTGAATGCTGAATGATTTGTTGATGAGCACTAGTATTTGAATGCTGAATGGCAAACTCAAGACTTTATTCATAGGATTGCAAAGATGTAATTGTTGTTAATATTTGACATGGTAGAGAGTTAGTGAAAATTATGGGGAACACAATTAGCATGATCATTGACAGGACAACAAAGAAAAGCTAAAATAACATTGAAAAATGATACTACTTTGTAGGCCTAGCATTATAACAAGCATATTTGTGAATCCAGTGTGATAATTCAAGTCGAAAGATTTGAACCTTTACGTTGGGCATATCATTCTTTTCTATGTTGCCACTGTTGGTAATACATCTCTCCATCTTCACCAGGTTTGCCTCTCTATATACCAGTAGGTTTTTTTAATATATATATATATATATATATAGGGTAGGCTTTGGATGTTATACATTGTGATCTTGAACAAACAACATCTTCCATGTTCTCATTATTTGCTCAAAAACGTAACTCCATCTATCCTCCTTAAAGTGTGTATGACTGTAATTGTACTTATTATTGGTGAAACTTAACCTAGAAAAGTGAGATCTTTCACAGATTCACTAAACAGTTTGGTTTCCAGAGTTTATTTGCATCTTTTTTTTGTCATCTATCGATGATTGGTTGTGTCATCTCTACATTTCATTTATATCTGTTGAACAACTTTTCATTCCCTTCACTCTTGCAACCATACTCATCAACACAATCTGATTGAAGCATGAATTCCTTTGTATTAATCAGGTTGTTGAGAGTGGAGGAAAGAACATCGAGATTGCAGTGATGACAAAAGAACAGGGTCTTCGTCAACTTGAAGAAGCCGAGATTGATGCTATCGTCGCTGAGATTGAGGCCGAGAAAGCGGCAGCGGAGGCTGCAAAGAAGCCCCCTTCTAAAGATAGCCTAGTCTAGTTTACGCCAGCTTCTGCTTTAGTCAGTTGCTTCTCTTAATTTAATACCTTGACCTGAAACTGTTTATTTATGGGCTGCTATGTTCTGCAGGAGCTCATTTTACTTTTCTATAATTCTAAGTGAACCTCTAATCGCATGTTTGTGGGTTGTTAGTTACAGAGAATTACAAGCAGAGTTAGTCCACGTTGTTCTTAGTTGAATCTTCTAGTAAAGTAGTAACACTAATTTATAGAGTTTGTTATTTATTAAAAGTTTGTACTATGCTTCGGTTGCCCAATGCAGCTGATCGTTCTTTGGTTCAATTAACTCAAGGACGAGATTTTTTTATTTTTTATTTTTTTAAAATGCTTGCATACAAAATAAATTTTTTTTTTTCAAATCTGGATCTAGTATAAATCATTACTTGGAGAGTTTTGGTTTTTTTTTCTGATTTCTTGCTAAATTATCTTCAAGACCTACGTAAATTTGCTGTCTACGCGTACTATAGGACAAACCATTCGGGAGATTTTGGTACCAAAATCTGGTGTTTGATCTATTCTGTATCAAAGACAAACTTGAATTAAAAATTTAACAAATACAAAAAAAAATTAGATATCAAAATCAGCAAAACAAATTCACTACTCAATGCCTGGATCACACGTTGAACTAACTTTTCACCCACGTATGAAACAAAGTTTAAAATAGATAGTCAAAAATAGTTTAAATTATTTAACAATCATCAAACAGCAACTAGCAATAAACCGAGTTACCGGGCAACAGAAAATGATAACAGTTGTGGCAGATGACATTGCCACACTCATCCAGGGGTGAGTGGCTTACCACACGAGTCATTATTGCCATGAAGG
The DNA here is from genome assembly GCF_018446385.1 of Zingiber officinale. Taxonomy (NCBI): domain Eukaryota; kingdom Viridiplantae; phylum Streptophyta; class Magnoliopsida; order Zingiberales; family Zingiberaceae; genus Zingiber; species Zingiber officinale. Next base: position 122,320,733 of record NC_055992.1, read on the forward strand.
TATTCACCAACAAGGATGTGGATAATTTGTCAGTCCACCAGCAAATCGAGATAGAGTATCGCTCAACAAAATCATTAGCAAAACCAAGCCAAAATAAGGAACATGATAGGGGCGTGGCAACTTAGCCACCTCATGATTTCATTATTTGTATTTTGGAAATCTTAAAATTGTCTCTGTGCTTTGATCCAGTAGTGTGATGCAACACGTTCCAAGGAACTCTGGTCTGGGGACTAATGGACTTTTTCAAGTGTCCCATTATATATGGTTTGGCTTGCAGCACCATCCTCCAAGCCAAGATTTTGGACAAGAGTATCAAGAGAACCATCATCCGACGTGGCTAAAGACTGGGGCCCTGGAACAATGCCATATCGCTTGGATATTGAAGGAAGAATCCAGTTCATCCAATCCTTGCGTCGTCTTATTTTATCACCCTGAACAAGAAGATGACAAGAAAGAGACTCAGTGTTTAATTATCTTATAAATTCATTCAAATTAAGTGACTTTAAATAGTTGGGACAGAGTCAACTTGATGATCATTCATCAGGTGCAAAGCAACATAAAAAAAACAGTAAAGTAGTAGGTGAAACCTTTTACAAATGAAGAGTAAGAAACTAATCCATAACTGTAAACTATTTTCATATTCGTTGTGATTAATGTAAGCTATGAATGTCAACGTATCCAACGGAAGCTAAAAGCCAATGCACAGAGCACAATTAATACCTGTACTTCCAAAATGGTTGAATTTCGGAGTGCATCCAATATATATGAGATGTTATTGGTTAATTTCTTAACCTGCAAGCGATGAAAGAACAAAAAAAACCCAACAATTAGAAATGGAATGTAAAGCTTAAAAAAGATGACATAATCGGAAGTTTTTGCCAAGATAAAACAAAGAGAATAGTGTAATCAAACATTAGCAAGGCCTGATCTACCATGTTAATGCATAAGCTGGATCAATCCTCCAGACAATATAGAGCACTACTATGCTACCTCTATCATTCTTATCAAGTTGAGAAAAGGATACACTTAATTCTAAGATACAAAAGATGCAGCTACATAGAGAAAGACACAGAATATTATTTTCTATGTGGCGATAGCAGGGTCAACATAACAGTTGACATGTCCAAAATGTCCATATAATAGATCGGAAATCTGGAAATTGCCGCAAAAGAAGATCAGGAAGATATTACTAGGGAATAGAATTTCAATAACAGAAATGTAGATACACATGACTACTGCATGAAGTGACAGCCTTGAACCTTACCCAATATGGTTAGAATATATACATATGTCAAGAATCAAAATCATGTCCCTGAAAAACCTTGCCATATGAAAATGAGATATACAGCTCGAACGAATGTATCAACACTATCATATGAAATTAACTAAAATGATTTATTTTTACAGTAAAATCCATTATGTTGCTTCTTTGTAACATCTAAAATGTGTTATTGAGATGATTCTGTAAAAGTGGTTTCCCACCTTAATTCTCTACATAGAACTGTAAAACTAGCCAAATTAATATGAGAACACTTCCATTAATTGGCTTGAAATCTATAGATGCAACAAACAACAAAGGAGTTTCCAATTACATGCAGCATTAAAGAACTAGAAGATTATTGTATTTCAAGTTTGCAATAAGACTTTATTCACGCTTAAAAACAAGGTTCTGTAGTGGTTAGCACAGAGCCACAGATGAAACATATTTTTGCAGCGGGTGGGGCAACAATGCATGGTACAGATTAAGACGTGGAGTTGTGACACATATGCTAGAATGATTTCCTAAAGGTGAGATTTCTTACATGAGATGAGGCATAAAGCAAGGGCAATGCAAACCATGAGACTTTTCATACTTCATTGGGAACAATATACAACTCAGACATATCGATTTGCTCTAATTGATTGGTACCACCAGCGGATGTCATCCAGCATGGCTTTAGCATGGTCCACCTCTCAGCAAAGTAGTTATAACAAAACTGTACCAGCTTTAACTAGCAGCAAACTTGAGAAATGGTGATGCAGGACTCATAAGAACCTTTAGACTTCAATGAAATATGATTCTAATATATTACCTCAATAAACCTATTTCAGACAAATATAAAAAAAATGGTAAAATGGTGCAGTTAATTCCATAGTAATAATTAGGGGTGAGTAAAAGATCAGTTAAACTGAATTAACCGACCAAACTGACCGAAACTAAAAATTTGGTACAGTTAATTCAGAAGTTCTTTTTTTTTAAAATAAAATATCGCTTCGATTTTGGTTTTAAAAATCTAAAATTGATTAAACCAAATCAAGATGGGAGTTTAAAAATTAAAATCCTTAATTTCCAATCCCACTCGTCTTGTCAACCTCCCCTCGTGACTCCCACTCTCACCTCTCCTCCCAACACTCTTACCTCCTCCCTTGTGGGAATCCCACTCATCTTGTCAACCTCCTCTCATGACTCCCACTCTCGCCTCTCCTCCCAACACTCTTACCTCCTCCCTTCTTGTGGGTCTCGCCACTGATGAGACCATCGCCAGCAACTCTCTAAGTCCCCTTGTCCTCATGCAGGCCGTAACCAACGAGCGAGCAACTGACCGACAACACTATGAAGCCCTCCCTCCCCTCTTGTAGCTCTTGCCGCAAATGAGACCATCGCCTCTGAGTCCTCTTGTCCTCACGCAGGCTGCAACAAGCGAGCGACCAGCAACAACAGTCTCTCTTCGATTCACCATTACCACCGTCTATGTGGAGGATTGCTACCTCACTGATGTCTCCCGATCTCTTCCCCTTCCTTCCTCCAAGCACACTTCTCCGAATTAACTCTTGATATCCCTTGCTTTGCGGATTGATCTCCCCGTTTGTCGAGATCTGAAGGTAGCTCATGCGGATTACTTCAATTTTCGTTTTCTCCGCACTTCACTATTCCTCGATTGAAGCATTTGTTTTATTTCTTCATCTAAGGTTCTAGAATTGCTGGAATTGTGTTAGCTGGCTTGATTTCTAGAGTTCAAGAATTGATGACAGCTGAGGAGCTATGCGAGAACGGCGATTGGCCTCTTGCAAGCAAGTAATACCGATTTTTTTTTTGTTTGATTGTTGAAGTTCGGTTAATTCAGTCGAAAACTGAATTAACCGATGTTATATAGGTTCAACTTTTTCAGGTTTTGTTGAAAAATTTGGTCAGTTTGGTTTGTTTGAAATTTTTTTATTTATGTGGTTTCGGTTTGTTCGGTTCGGTCAGTTCTTTCACCCGAAAGCTCAGCCCTAGTAATTAACACAAGCAAAGAGAGCAGCGCTGTTCCAGTTTCACCGTATTCCAAATCTAGTTGTTCCAACCAAGATTAATATGACACTTGTTCGGAATTCATCGATTTATGATCATACATGTTTTTTCTATTTTAGTAATGATCAATAAAAAATAAGGTATACTTTAGAGAGCTATTTTTAAGTACAAGTAACTGAGAAACTTCCTAATCATGACCTGGAATTCATACTAGCCACTGTGAAAATTTTAAGGGTGCGTTTGGTTCAAGTTATCATGCATAACCTTAGTTATGTGATTATCAGGTAATCACATAACTAGGCATGTTCAACCGGTCGGTTAACGGATTTACCGGTTTATCGGTTCAGTTTACCACATTTTATGTAGAACCGGTTAACCAACCGGTATCCTTTCCGGTTCTACCGGTTCCGGTTGAACCGGTTCCGGCCGGTTAACCAGTTCCAACCGAGAACCGGTTCCAGCTGCTGTGGTAATTGGTTATTTTGTTGCACTAGCAAAGAATTTAGATTCAGAAGCTAGAAATTCTTCTCGTGAACTGTGTATGACGCTTCAATAGCCATCAGGGAAGAAGATAAGAGTTAACTTCTTCATATCTTTGTTTTGTTAACTTAATTTCTCCTTCCTGTCATCATAGAAATCTTTCATGAATTTGCCACAAACACTCTGTTGTATTATATGCTATAGACAAACGGAAGATCATATAAAGATATCGTCGCTCCCTGGATTTACTTTTCAATAGCACTGTTATGTTAATGGTAGCACAGGAAAGTTAGCCATCTACCACTAGTTTGTTACGTTTGGCGGAGTACATGTATTAATTAAATTTAACAATTTTCTTCCTTAAAAGAGGTTGGAGTATTAATCTACAAAGTTTAACATTTTTCATTAAAAAAGCTAACCAGGTAACCATGAAGTAGTGGCATATGCAAGCTGGTGGAGACACTATCAGAGCAATATAATAGAACTCATCTTCAACTGGGAGCTTTAAGGTTTATTCCAAATGCTTTTGCTTTGTTCATCTTTACATGAAAGTAGGCCGAAGCATTCAAGTGGGTTATTGGGCTCTCCAAAGAAAACTGATCGGTTCCCGATTTTACTGGTTTACCAATAAAAAAAAATTCTAAACCGGGAACCAACTGATAAACCGGTAAAAACCGGTTAACCAGAACCGGTTAAAACCGGTAAGCCGTTAAACCGGAACCGGTAAGCTACCGGTTCCGGTCCGGTTTTCGGTTTTCCGGTTTTTTTGCACAGCTCTACACATAACTAAGAGGGTGTTTGGTTGATGGGTTTGGGAATGAGGGAATGGAATGATAGTAAAAGATTGGGTTTGGATTGTGGGGTTGGGAATGATAATTTGTGAATGATTTCTAGATTTATGGGAATCAACCAAACCCATATAACTAGATGGGTTTTATTTCCATTCTCATTCCCATTACACCTTACTATCAAAGTCATGCCCATAATCATTCCCATCATTTAACCAAACACCACCTAAGATTATGGAGAATAAAACATAACCGAATATTGTTTGGTTCAATCTTAGGTAATGCAATAAAAACTTGTTTGTTTGGAAGTTTTAGTGTATAATATAGTTTAACATTTACGGTATTACCTTTGGTTCAATCCTAAATATTTTTTATATTTAATTATTTTTTTAGAATAAATTAAATTAATAATATTAATGATAATAATAAATTGATAATATATATAATAAATAAATATAATTTATTTATAATTTTTAAAATTTTAAATTTTAAAATAAATTTATATATATTTTAATAGGATAATTCAATTAAGGTTTGAGAAAGTCTATTTAAACTACCTATTTAAGTTAGGATTTGATTGAATCAATTAAGAAAAATTTTAATTAAAAAACCTAAGATCACTCATCCGATTATTGTGTCATCTTCTCCCTCTCACCCACACTTCGTCTTGCCGTTGCCGCTCGCTTCGCCTCACCCCGTTGCTTGCTGCTTGCCACTTGTCGTTGCTCGCCTTACGAGCCGTTGGAGAATAACCCATGAGTCATCGGCATCAAAAACAAAATAAAGGATAATTTTGACCAAAAAAAAAAAATCATTAACCTCCAGAATCACCGAAAACCTTAGGTTGCCAAGGTAATCGGATTCCAGGGTTATAGCCCATTCGATAACGTTTTGTTGATGTAGCGATAAGCTGCATTACTCGGGAATTGATCATAACCTAAACCAAACAAGGTTATCAACAATCACCCTAAACCAAACGCGCCCTAACAGTTCAAAATCAGAAACACAGGCCACTGATTTGCTTAGGGATCTCAAATGATTGCAGATCATGCGGGTGCGTGTCTTCAGTGGCAGCGGCAAGGGTGTGATGAGAGTGCAGAATTAGACTTGTTATGGATGGATGGGACAAATTTCAAGCCAAATGGTTATATTAGATCAACTTCACTCTCCACCCCAGTGCTTTCTCCTACAAATAAGACTAATCCAAATGGTTACATTTGATAGCCTTCACTATCCTCCCCCATGCTTTTTAGTATTATACCACATACCAAAGATAAAGGACTATCGACTAGAAGATGTCTGGAACTTGAAAATTAAAGAGAGATGTTGGTAAGAAGAGAACACAACATGTCTCACGATGACATTTGTACACACTACCCGAATAAATAAATTGGAAGGGGATAGGTGATTATGTGGGATGGGGCGAGCCCGGGATTGGATTTTTGTAATCCGCCTCACCAGGTATAAAATATAGCTTATAATATATAAATTTTATGATAATGATATATATTTTATCTTATATTTGTTGCCCCACCCAAATTTGACCCACAGAGAAGTGAGGCACGGATGGAGATTAAGAATTCTATCCATAATCTACCCACTTCATTGTCATCCCTCACACATCGAAAGTAGATTGGTATCCTATGATCTTGGTTCATTTGGTTCTCCATAAATGATATAATAGCATCATAATGCTGTACCTTATACCTGAAACTTGATTGATCATTTTCCAAATCAATAATCCTCTATAATGTCCAGATAAAGGTATATGGTTCTCTGTATTTTACCATTCCATCCTCAACAAATTTCAAGCAGGGAAACTCTCATCTTTGATAAAATAAAGATAAAAGGACAAAAAATCTACCCTCTATACTCAAAAACAAGAGCACAAGTTAGAAGATCAAGAGAGAATAGAAAACTTTACAAGGATAAAAAGAATTGAAACTGGAAAATATTAGTATGAAGAATTTTTGATAGAACAAAATGAAAATGTTAGAGCACCGACATTCTTGGATCTCCAGGCTCCTCCAGATTTAAGATTCATAATCAACGGAAAGATGAAATCACCAATGTTAGTCTCAAGTACAAATGAAAAAAGTTGACAGTTGCATTAGACCTTGACAGCCAGCAGTATAAGTGTCGAATCTATGATAATGAATCTTAACTGTATTTGTTATAAGGATAGGTCACTGCCTGTAAGGATAGATATTACTGTTGATATAGACAGAATTTGATAAAAGGATAAGACCCAGAGACTAAATTACAAATAGTTGGAACAAACACAGGTTGATAGATGATGATGATCTAAAACGAAAGTTAAGCTAGTTAGAATTGAGCAATTGTTAACAATAAAGGAAGATAAGGCCTAAAAAGAAGACAACAATAGCCTTACGATGATCAAGGTGAAAGATAAAGTTGTTGCAGATGTATAGTTATTAACAGTGAAGACAAAATCCACAAAATTATACACTTCTAAGTAAACAATGGAAGATTTATCGAATCAAGCTTGTTGGTTTTAGAACATCTAGGTTCAATCAATTGTATGTTGAAAATTAACCTTATGATTGGAAAAGTTCAACTTTGTCATGCTAACAAGTCTACCCTCTAATCGAATTTGGAAATTTTGGTCAATCCAAAATGAAGTGTAGTTTATATTTCCTGGCCCTTTCTACCACACAGAAGATAAAAACCAAAAGGTTACGTTAGATAGTATTCACTCCCCTCCCCAGTGTTTTCTATTATTACACTTCAGACCAAAGGTAATGTGCTAATTAGCTAGAAGATGTCTAATACTTGAAAATCAAAAAGCTATGTTGATGATAAGAAGAGAACATGATAGATTGAAAGTATAATACCAATATTGCTATCGTATGATTTTGGTGCATTTGGTTCTCCAAAAAATATATATTAGTCCCATAACAATGTATCTTATAACTGAAACTTGATTGCATGCTTTGCAAATCACTAATCCGTTAGTATGTCTTGATTAAGGTATACAGTTATCTGCACTTTACCATTTCATTATCAATGAATTTCAAACGGGGAAAATCTCCTCTTTGATAAAGAAAGATTTTCAAGAATGAGAAATAGAACCTATATTCTCAAAAATAAAAAAAAAATAAAAAAACCCACACACACACAATTAGAAGATCCAGAGAGTATACAAAACGTTTTAGCATGGGCAAAAGACTTGAAATTGGAAAATATTGATATGGAGATTTTGACATAACTAAATGAGAAACATGAGGCAAAGACATGTTCGGATCTCAAAGTCTTCCAGATTTAAGATTCATAATCAAAGGAAAGATAAAATCACCAATGTTGGTCTCAACACAAACGAAAAGGTTGACGGTTGCATTAAACCTTGACAACTAGCATTAAAAGTGTCTATATCTATGAGCATTGATCATAATTTTATATGTTACAAGGATAGATTGTCACCTGCAAGTGATATGAGGAGCCTTCACTGCTCAGGAATAATTGATTTGGATATTACAATTGAATAGGCATAAGAGTTTAATAAAAAGGATAAGACCCAAGGACCTAATTCCTATTAGTTGGAACTAACACAGGTTGATAGACAATGATGGTTAAAGGGGAAAGTTAAATTATTTGATTTGCAACTGAGTTAATGTTAACAATTAAGGAAGATAAAGCCTACAAGGAAGGTAATCACAGCTTCATAATGATCAACGTAAAAGATAAACTTGTTGTGGATGTTTAATTAGTACCAGTTAAGGAAGACAAAGTATACAAGGTTATACACTGAAATAAAAATGGAAGATGCATCCAGCTGAGTTTGTTGGTTTCACATCATCACCAGTGCAATCAATTGTATGTTGAAAACTAACCTTGAGATTGGAAAAACAAACTGAACTTTGTCATACTACCAATTCTACCCTCTCTAATCTGATTTGAAAATTTGGGTCAATCCAAAATGAAGTTATAATTTATATTCCACAACACCATGAGGGTTAGATCAATAAAAAAATGGATTAAAACAAATACAATAGCTGTGTGAATAACGAAAATGCTGAACGAAGCTTATAGCCCATAACGCTAAGATTCAGGAGAAACGCTAACTAATAAGAAAGCATAACAGAAAGAATTTGAGATTTACCAGGCTAACCATAACAAAAAATCATTCCGACACTTCTTGCAAAACCTCATACTAGTTAATATATGAATCAGGTTTGGGCCTTAGATGCTAGTTCTGATTCAACAATGCATGTGCCATTGTGAGGGATAAAGATCATATAACAACTACGAAAAGAAGTCCATAAAAAATACCAAATTTCATATACTGGCATTAAAAATAGATATGGTATAGTATCAGGATAAGCCAATCAACACTAAAACCTAACTTTCATCAAATAGAGCCATAAAACTATAACACAAACATAATTAAAGATAAACATACTGCAAGAAAAAAAATTACAGAGAAAAGCACAAACAATTTTTACGGCATGTTAACCTGGATTAGATCAAAATTATTCTGAAGCACATGGAAACATATTGTACTGCGCTAAGTGAGCAAGCAAGAACAAGATAACAAAAAAATGATACTCACTCGATTAAAGCCTGCTATCAAGGAGACAGGAACCCATCCCTGGTTATCCATGCTAGTTTTCAGAAAAAAGTCTTTGCATAAATTTTCAGTACTGCACAAACAACACAGGCATATGGAATGAACTACTAAAAGGAAACTTTTATTAGGACTTATATGGCAAGTTTAAAGCCTTGAGAATAACACAATCACCTGAAATAGTACTCGATTTGTTTCAGTATCATAAGTTGCAAGTTATCCACCGGCCTGACTATTGTAGATGGTGCTTGATGACGGACGAAAGGGACATTTCTCAGTTTCTCAGGCGGTGGAGGTGGTGGGAAAAAATACATAGGAGCTTCTGAAAAGAAAACCGCAAGGATCAAAATCTAGAAACTTATGTGATCCACTGGAAGTCATAATATTTGTCCACAAGTTTTACTTACCGGGGTAGCCCATGGGATCTACAAGAGGGCGAACCTGCACTGGCATGTGAAAAAAAGGTGCCATGGCAGGTTGAGGTGCCCGAATGAAATGTCTGAAGTAACCAGGCGGTGGAGGTAGTAGCACATTTGCATGTGGGGGTAAATTCCTTTCATAACGTCCCAATTTGTGGTCCTGTCGTTTCCCATAGCCTCCCTGGTGGGAAACCCGACCACCATTTTGTGTCCTCCTGATTCCATTATACCTACCGTAGTGATCAGTAGTGTTACGGTTCTGTGGTGCAAAGCTGCCGCCCAGATTCCTATCCCAGTTGTTTTTCCCCTTAGGGGGGTTCTTGGGAGAAGAGTCTGAAACTACATCTAAACAAATTTTAGTCCTCTGCTCCAAAGCAGCCAGTTGAGGTGGCTCAGGTGTAACAATGGCTGGCACACCAGTGCTACAGACACAATCACCCGTATTCACCGAGTTAAGTTTTGCATCGGGCTTCAGCAAGCTTGGGCTAGAACTAGGCTCATGGAGGGGAAAATATGGTACTGGCTGAGATGCCGTCATAACAGAACCCTAAAATCACACGTAGACAAAGAAATCAACGCGCAGGAAACATCAAGATGACACATTTTACGTAATAGAATAAACTAACAACGAAATTTTCAAAAGACTTACTAAGGGCGCAGAGATCAATTGATCCTGGATCGGCTTGGTGGCGTCCGATAGCGAAGATTTGAAGATCCCTGTAGCGGACTGGGATAGAGCAGGCCAGGAACCGTCACTGATCACGCTTGCACCATTCCTCGCCCCATTCATCTGGACATTCCAGGCCGGCTTCTTTCCGGTCAAATTTGCACCGCAAGCGCGATCTTCGCCATCCTGCAGCGGCGGTTGAGCTGCGAACTGGCGGGAGGCCGGGGACGACGAGGAGTCAATGGGAGACATAACCGAGTCACTCAGGGTTGTGCCGCCTCTGCGAGAATCGGGGATCTCCAAGAATAGGAGAGCGGAAAATTTGAATCTACAAAGAATAAAAGATCTACAAGTCACAAAAATGGTCAAAATGAGGAAATTTCCAAAGATTTGGAATGTTGGACGAGAGACGAAGCGGCGGAAAGAACTCCGCCGCGTGCGCTCTTCCCTGCCCTTCTCCTCCCCTGGTTTAGGGCACGCCTGGAGAAAATTCGCACCCGACAGTATTTAAAGGTAACCTCTTTTTTGTTTTCACCCTTTTGCTATTTTCAATTTTTCGGGTTCTTATTTTAAAGCCCTAAGAATTTCATTTATTCTAATTTGACTCTTTAATATATATAATTTCCTCAAGAATCTGATATCTCCATACTAGTATGGAAGTACTAGTCATATCTAATATTCTACTGAATATCTAATTAAATAATATATATATTATTTTTTAAAAAAAAATATTAATTATTTTTGTTAATATTAGAAACAAGCTTCGGGACAGAGGATCCGAACTAAAGCTATAGATGATTAATCTATTTTTAATTATATATATATATATATATATATAAAATGTTAATTTTAATATGTTTTGAGATGAACAAATATTAGTATAGAAGATATTTAATTTTATAATGGGTATAAGTATATGGATAGATAGTTAATTCTTAGTTGGGTATAAAAATAGAAGATATAAAATCTATCCTAAATTTGATCTATTATCATCTTAAGCAATACAACTATTTGAAACCTATTATAATTTTACTAAGATTTTAAATCATAAACCTAAAATATCAAAATATATTTTACCAATTTAATCAAAATATTTTAAACTTCATCTAAACATTTTTAAATCTATTAAGATCATTTGAAAAACAATTATTTTATATAAATATTAAATAGTTACTGTAATTTGTAAAAGTTATTAATAATTTTTAGACGCTTATCTAATAACTTTTACATGTTCTTATGGTCTAGCATCTCATCCTAGTATATTAGGATAAAAAAAAATTGATGAGATGTCTTTTGATTTAGTTTTTTTTAAAGAAATTCTCTTTATTTAATTAATTTGGGAAGTCGGACAAAATAGATTAACCCAACAAAGAAAAACAATCAATTTTCTTTATAAAAAAATATTAAACAAAATAACAATGGATTTTATTCTATAAAAATTTTCTATTATCTATCAGATAAATTAAAAAATGATCATAAAAAATAGTCCAAGATTAATTGAAAATTTTAGAGAGAATATTTATCAAAATATTTCTAAATCATAAATTTTAGAAAATAGATGAAGACATTTGATTGATGATGTGAACCGATGATGAAGGTTTTTAGACTAATATAATTAACTAAATCTAAGAGTATAAGATAATTGAGTTTATAAAAAACATAAATATATTTAAATAATAAAATGAATATGGACATTTACTAACTATTTTTATGAACTTTAAAATAAATTGTTGATATTTTTTTTTTCTTTTCACATAACAAAATTCTATGACTTATTAATATGTTTTTTCATTTTTTATATAAAAAATATATATTATCATCAATTTCTTTATTCTCATATTTTAAGATTGAGAGAAAATTCTATAAATATTTTAAGTTAGTAACATTAGAAGACATGTCCTTGACAGCCTTTTGACTAATCAAGTGTAGTATGTTAGTGTAATATTTATTTTTATAAGTATATGATAGTAAAAGTTAGAATTCGTTATTCAGTGATTTCACAATTATATGTGAGGAAGTAAATTAAAAAATTATAATTGATCGATACAGAGAAAATATTTTATCTTTGACTTTAAATTTAAATCTTTACTTATGATAATAATTTTATTCCATACTAATGGACTCAACCTTAACCCTTAACTCGGGGTCTTATAACAGGTGTGTCATGACTAATCTTAATAAATAATACTTAAGTTAAGTTTACTTAGACTATCTAAAGACTGTCGCCCTTTTAAATTAGTCGAACAGCTCGAATAACTGAATTATCAAAGAGATGATTTTATATGAATAAGTGATTAAGTTAGACTCCTACATACTGGCAAGTACTAAGCCAAATACTGATCTAATTCTCGGTTTAGCCGTTTTGATGACCGATTCGTTTGGCCGGATTTTGAAAACATGATCCTCGGTTTGCCTTGTCCGCCAAACTAGCCGTCGCCGTGACGGCGGTCGAGATCGGCGATGGGGACGGCGGAGGGCTTGATTTTGCCCGGAGATATCTCGCAGAGGGCGGTGCGGTTCGCGAACGAAAGGGACGCTGCAGCAGCTTGGTGGTTGCGTCCTGCGCGAGTCAAGCTTGATGGGCCCTTTCTATCTCCGTCACAAACGCCAGATTTGACTAGATAACGAAGAAAAGTACGAGCTTTGATTTTAATCAACCATCTTCATGTCGGGTTATCTTGGATTGTTTTTTCTCGGAGGAAGGAGGAAAAAAGGAGCTGTGATTCGCGAGAAGTGTGGCGGATGATGGCTCTTCATCCTTTCCGCTGCACTTTTCGCCTTCCCTTTCCTTCTTACTCATCCTCTTCCTCGCCTGGCAGTAGGCGCTTGAGGTGCTCCGGCGACAACCAGGCTCCCGCTGCCCTCGATACCAACAAGGTATTCTACTTTATGCTCTAGTTCCAAGCAGCATGGCTTCCCTAACATTATTTCTCACGAAGTGAGTTCCTTCGCTTCTGCACTGCCAGTTGCTTTCTCGAATTTCTATTGATTCTTCTGCTCATCTTCGTGGAAGTAGTTCTATTGGCTATCCTTCCCGGTCTTCGATCTTCCGCATCTGGGTTCCCTTCTCCTATCAGACATGTTATAGTCTATCCTTCCTCTTGCTCTTTCGCTTCAAGAAATCAAGATCCATCTAGAAATTTTGGCCTTTAAGCTTGGAAGTCGTCATCCAGCTATTTTTATTGTTTGTGAATTCTTGTACATTATTTTATTTAGTTGGCACTTGGTATCTAAATTGGGAAAATCCCTTTTAGTGCGCTGCAGCTAAGACTCGGACCATAGATCTCTTGGTTATCTGTTGGAGAGTCTAACCATTACACCATTGCCTCGGGGGCATGAATTCTTGTACATTAGAAACTATGCTCCAGCATTATCTAGAGTTGATTTCATAGCATGCTACCTTCTATCTTCTTGGATCGGTCTGGCATAGAACACTGAACACAAATCACTACTACAGATGAGCTAGGTAGAAGATAACTGGTCCATCATAGGAAGAGAAGTTATTTGATTGCCTTTTGGTTGCATTGCACTTAAAATGATCTGGAGTTTTGATGATTCATTGTGTAGATGCTAAACTTAGAGCTACTTACATTGTAGGTGCTTGCAGCATTAAATAGTGTTTTTTCCTGGAGTTTTGAGGGATTGTTTTGGACCCGAAGACTGTTTTGTTTAGAATGCTAGCATTGTGATAGTTAAATAAAAGGGCACAGATGATTCTACTTTAGCATTCTTCTTTCTACCATTCTTAGTTCTATTTTCACAAGGATTGGTTCATGTTGGTGCCAATAAACACAGCTTCCTTTTGCCAGATGTTTTGGTATGCATACCAGTACGTGGATACGCTGATAGAGTTTTGAGTGCCTCTGAACAGTTTATTTGAAATTGTGTAGATGACTCGAGTTCAATGATTCTAGGCATTGAAATTCACGGCATGGTTGTCTTTTATTTCCTCATTTGAGATTGAAGGCCTGGAATTGTAATTGAACAAACCATCAAATCATATGATCTTGTGTACTAGAATGCCGTCTGTATTTATACACGAGTTCAGAGCTTTATATGAGAGAATTGATGAAATCTATTGGAATTTGGTCAAATTGAGTTTCGAAATCAATGAAATCAAGTTAGAATTTGGTCAAATTGTTATGTGTTTAAAAAACTTGACCAATTTAATCGTCCCCTTAATTCTTAGAGAACTCAAACATCATTCATAGTTCTATTAAATTAGGGGTGAGAATTTCTGATCCGACACGAAAATATTACCCGGACATGAAAAAATCATATTAGGGTCAGGTCTTATTGGATTCAGGTCGGATTCGGATCGACCTGAATGACACGATTAATAAACAGGTCGGGTTCGGGTCAACCTGAATGACATGATTAATAAACGGGTCGGGTTTGGGTCAACCTGAAATGACCCAATTACAACTCACGAACTCGTTTATAAATATTTTCGGTCAGGGTTGAGTCAGATTCTGGTTGAGTTCAGGTTAAAATAAGCATATTTTTATAAGATGGATCTTTTCACGTCGGGTTCGGGTTGAGTTCAAATTAAGATGAACATGTTTTATAAATGGGTAATTTCGGGTCAGGTCGAGTTTGGGTTGGATTTGGGTTATGGGTCATTTCAGGTCAGGTTCAGGTCAAATATAGATAAATTGGTCAAGTTCGGGTTGAACAATTTGATTCGAAATATTAATTTGGTCAAGTTCGGGTTTCGATGTTCCAACCTGTCAACCTGCCAACCTAAATTGCCAACCCTATTTTAAATTACTTATCCTTGCGAAACTTCAAGATTTACCAAGAGATCAAGGACCACTCATTGAAGCTCCTTGCCTTCACTCATTGGAACTTTATAACTCACACATCTTTCTCTCGTTCATTGTTGAGGTTATTGTGGATAAGAGAGGATGCACTGATATTTTTTCAATCAACAACGTTCCTAAAGTTGTCCTTTCCTTCAACTAAAAACTAATTCAAACATAGTAGGAGACCTAATTAAACCTATAACATTGAATATTTAATATTATAATTTTATTTTATTATTTACTAATTTATATTGATAAATATGACATTATTTGTATGTTAGATTCTTAATATTTTAGAACATATGTTGTAATCTCACATATGAACTAATTTCATTATATCTCTTATTTTTTATTTTCATGCTCATTCTGATTTTGCAAATCCTAGCAATCTGATGAAAATGGCAGATTCTTTTACTATTCTATCCTAATAACCTCGACAACTAGTAAAATTGGTTAGAAGAGAATAGAGATGAAACAGGGTAATTTTTCTGAGATAAAAATTGCTTGACATGTAGGATTGATGGAAAGTTGCAGTCTTGAAAGAAACTGCATCTGGTGTTTTCCATGGCACAATATTTGTGAATATTATGTTTATAACTTTAGTCATAAGTTAAAGTAATTCTGCAAATAATACAATGTTGTTTCCTGAGAAGTGATAATTGCATGAGGCGGTTAATTTACTATGTTTTTTGTCCTCCATTTCGTATTTTATTTTAGATCTGAACATTCCTATAAACCCATGTTATTTTATATATCCTGAATCTTCAGCTTGTGCTTATAAACCTATGTTTTTCTATATATTCTGAATCTTCAGCTTGTGTTGGAAGTCAAGGAAAAACTTCAAAGAGAGCATGCTAATCTCCCAATTGGAAAGAATGGTAGAGACGATGAAGAAATGCTCCTTTGGTTTTTGAAGGATCGAAGGTTTTCTGTTGAAGAGGCTGCCATGAAATTGTCTAAGGCTATTGTAATCTTCAGTCACCTCTAATTCTTCTTTTAAACATTAATGTTCTCTGTATCTTTTATGGCATGTTTAATTGGTATCTCTCCAGTGATGCATCTATATGGAGACCAGTACTTATACTATTTGTTAAAAGTTCATTTGCGATCATGTTCAAGAGCTTGTTAAAAGAGGGCAATGCAGTTATGCAAGACATGCAATTGGACAATCACACAGTATAACGAATATCTATAATATATATTCTAGGTTTTGCTTTACAAATGGGTCCTTAACAATGACATGTGTATAGATTGTATTAAAATGAGCTTATATATGTATTGCAGCTTCCCATTTATGAACTCTTCACAACTTGTCTCACAGGACAATCTTACCCATCTTCTCTTCGAGCTTGTCATTTACTTAATCTGTACAATATACCCAGCTTATTTGCTTATCATTTAGAAAACATAAATGAGCTCTTGCATAATTTAGAACCTTGATGTTGTAAGTAGATTGATTCCTTTTATCCTTCAAATTCCTAACTTCTCAGTTTATAAACTATTAAGTTAAATTTTAGAATGGTATGTGCTTGAGTAAAATATGTAGCACCTTTGCATGTTCTGATGTCGAAAAGAATAACAATTCACTTTAATCATGCTACGGTGAAGGTTTGTCTGTATTTGTTTAAAGGTCTTTATGGCTTAGAAATATATTGGATCCTCTTTACATCAAGTTGCCTTCTGTCCGCAACATATATACTTGTGTAGCTATTTCATATCACTACAAGTTTTACTTAAGTTCTAAATTGTCTTTTATATGTTGAAGCTATTTCATGCTTTGACATGCATTGAAATTTTCTCTCTTGATCCAGAAATGGCGTGAGGATTTTGGTGTATCGAATTTGTGTCAGGAATCGGTTCAGGAGTTATATGCAACTGACAAGGCTTATGTGCATGACTTCCCTGACAATAAGGGCAGACCCGTATTTGTGGTAGTTGCACGGAAACATTTTCCTGGGGTAGGTAATAGTGTAAACTATGATTTCTATCTTCTTTTTTTCAGGAACAACAAGCTGTATTCTCATTGTCATAAACTCATAATATTACGTTTGATGAACTACTTGTGCCCTTGTAGTTTTTTTGTTGATGCTATAATCATTCTTTTTATTATACAAAATAATGGACCAGTTTTTAAGTTAAAATTGGGTGAATCTGACCTTTCATATCGCCTGAATTAAAATTAACAAATTTCCTTTTTTTTTTTTACCATGCTGCTTGATTTTGCTTGTCTACTAGACTGTAAGAAGCGAGAGGATGAATTCCCTTACTGAATTATCTGGTTCTATGTTGAAATCATAGTGTTAAAGAAATTTTCTAGTTGTTGGTAGTCTGATTCTCTTCTATTGATGGCTTCCCTTTGTTAATCTGTTTCTTTTCTTTTGCAGAAGATTCTCAACTTCACTAAGAATGCACACAATGATAACTTTGTTATTGATTTTATTTTGAACTCTTGATGTGAATCAGTTACTATAACAGCTCTGTGGTGTTGGTTCCTTTCTTTCTATTAAGAGCTTCGTTTTCTGTTAGTATTATTTCTGATGCACCATATAATTTGTGAACAGAAACAGGAATTCATTGAGGATGAGAGACTCTGTGTCCATATGATTGAGAATGCATTAAGCAAACTTCCTCCTGGAGTTGAACAAATTCTGGGCATTATTGATCTAAGAGGCTTTCGAATAGAAAACACAGATATCAAATTTTTGAAGTTTCTGGTACTTTCTGCTAGCTACCAGTAGCACTTCTCCCATTGCAAGTTCTGAGCATTTGACTAATTGTTTTATTGGCACATTTAGGAGTACTACTTTCATTAAGAACATATTTTTCTATGATTCAGAAAAACTGCAAAATCTACGTGACTTTTGCACCACGCTTTTGCTACTTTAAGTCCTTGTTTACTTGTGAAATACAAAACAGGACGAATAGAAGCTACAAAAAAGATGGTAGTATTGAGGATGGATGTGGTTAAATTTTTCCACCATAAAGGATATAAAATTATTTTGAAGTGTTTCTTTCTTTGTTTACTTGTGAGGAAGACCAAAAGGATGGAGATTCAATTCAGTTAAAACATGATGTAATTGTGGACTATGTGGTTATGGGTGGAGTGTCACCAGAGGATGCAAATTGGATCCATTATTTTTCCTCATTTCTTTCCATCTATGTAATCAAGATCTACATTAATAGAATCCTTATAAAGTTACAGTAAGGAGATGATTTTCTTTCTCGGAAGCTTGTTAGAAAGTCTTCAGAGCTTATGCATGAATTAAAGAATTTTGTTTCTTTTCGCTAAAAGACATATCACATATATACTTTAGATAAATCTTAAAGATTCTTGCATGTCAATTAGACAAGTGAAGTGTTTTCAACATTGTCAGCTCTACTCCACATTGGCATCCATACCTGCAATGGCAATTGATGAGAAGCTATTGTCAGGAATTTTGCTTCGACAATATTGCAAGGCAAATTGTTAATAAGTTAATTCACTCATTTTCTTGTTCTTAGTTATGACAACACCAATATGATTTTTCTTAAACATATTGAACTTTTTCCATTAGCAAACTATTAATTATAGCTACAGTTGTTGCAGCCATCAACTTAGTCTACACATGCTTTCTTGCATTATCCAGCTCGCAGATGGAGAATTGTCTAAAGATTGAAAATTTTCCAAATTGTTTACGAAAGCTTAGAACTTTGTCCTGGTTATAACATATGCAACAAGATCGATGTTTTCACTCGTTATCTTTTTCAACAGATTGATGTGTTCTATTATTACTATCCGAAACGGCTAGGGCAGGTTCTCTTCGTTAATGCTCCTTTGGTGTTTCGACCTGTTTGGCAGCTCATGAAACCTTTATTGAAGTCATATGCCTCATTGGTGAGTAATAAGGGCACTATTTCCTGTTCTTCTACGCATTGTTTTACATGTATATCCTTGTTTAACTTCTGCAAGGCTCGGTTCTGCGACATGGAGACAGTCAGAAAGGAGTACTTCACAGAATCAACAGTTCCACCCGACTTCCTTGATTGAATTATGATGAAAGGTTGAGTTCTATTGCATTCCAAAGACCCGGGAAATTTTTGGTCGACATCTTCCAACCTCGAAACCTTCAGCTGTTTCTTTGAATCTGTCACGATTCTTGATTATCGTCAAGTCATATTTGTGTTATTGGAGATCAGACTATTCAAATCATTATGTCCTTTATTTCCATGAAGTACGACTTAATGCGGTTCATGCGGTCCACAAGGTAAAGTATTATCCAAGTTGAAAACAAGATCAATTCCCAATTCAAATTGAAAATTAGGAGAACATCCCGAATTATTATTGAATTCATCTATTGAACTAGATTGTCGAAATGTTTTTCAGAGTTTTTAATCCATCATGGTTTCAAGGTAATCTCTGCCTAGTTTATCAGTTGCTAGATCTCCTTCTCATTTCAAGGTCAAAAGTACTTTCACTTTTGTGCTAATAGATCATACGCGTATCGGGCATGACTCGAAGCCAGACGCATCCCGTGGTAATTGAATTTCTTGTCTGGCGGTTAGGGTCTTTGTTTCGAAGTTGCGAGTTGGGTCGTTGTGATCTTGTTGTTCTGTAGTTGTATCAAAGAAAAAAACAAAAGATAAATTCAGTTAGTGTAGTCCTAGGATGTCGGTCTCATGAAATTTTTCTATTGATCTCATGAAATTTTTTCATCTACTATCAAGGTAAATTTGGAAGCATGTAACGGATAATACAGAAGTCAAGTATCTTTTAATTACACGATCTATTTTAAGATAAAATTTCTATAAATAAATCATACTTGAGGATTGAATTATGAATATTTGGATAACAATTTGAAATATTTTATCACGGAATTATAACCCCAGGATGGAGTTGCATCAAACAACTGATAGAGTTGGAGTATCCGAAGAAATTTATGAATGACCAATTCAATCGATGAAGCTTCAATGTGAAAAGATGAAATACAAATAAAGAGAAAATATTCGAGCAAATGTTAAAGATGAAGCTTCAATGTGAACAGATGAAATACAAACAAAGAGAAAATATTCGAGCAAATGTTAAAAGAGTACAAAATGCAAAATAAGTGGAAAATTTAGATTGATTGTAATTAAAGCATTCATAATAATACTAAATATTTTTTTAAAATATATGTAATCTCCACAAATATTTATAGATATCTATCAAACATCACTTAAATATCTCAAATTCTACAATCAAATATCTCATCAACAAAATATTTATGGTACCATGATCATTTTATTAATTTACATTTAATTATATATTTAAATAAAATTAATTATATTTTTTTAATTCTTCAATTTAATATGTTTCATCTGTCATTTATCCATAAATATTTTTATTTAATATTTATCTATATATTTTTAATAATGATTTAATATAATTATTTTAATATTATTTTTTATTTAAACAGAAATATTACAATATAGAAGTACAAATTTTAAAAAAATAATACCATTTATGAATACAAATATTTCACAAATTCAAAATTAAAATAACTAAATATTTCATAGATAAATTAATTAGATGACATATTTTTCAAATCTGTTGAATCAAATCATGACGAAATTGATGATGCATCTAAATATCACATAATTTCAAATTTTTCGAATGTATTCAATAAATTTAGTGGTTGAATCATGGTTAGTTGTGATAGTATCATATTCTCTGCGATCCTAAATCTTGTACGAATTCAATCACTCTAAGTTGATTATATATTATCATTATAAATAATATTTCATCGGGATCTGATATTGTATAACTTGTCTTCAAGAATATTTTTTATATTCGAGAATATTTTAAAATAAATGGTGAGTTTAATGCGAAAAATGGAGAATAGATATTTTATATATATATATATATATATATATATATATGAAAAAAAAATGAAATTGCCTGTTCCAAAAATGAAAGTTGACCACCTTCATTTTTCCAATGTTCATTGTATTTTCCTAATTGATTTTTTTTAAAAATAAAAACTGATTTATTTTTTTTAAAATAACAAAAATATGGCAGCGTTCATTTTTTATTTTTTTCCAAATAATTATTTAAAAAACAAAAATAAAAAAATCGTTGCCCACTTTATAGTGGGCGATCGCATACCACTAAAAATGAAAATATTGAATATAAAATCTAATTTTGCAAGAGAGAAAATATTGAATATAAATTTATGTCAGGTGACTTTTAATATCTTTTAAATATCCTATTATATTAAAGATTAATTACGAGGAGAGATGTTTTGAGAAATATTTTTCTCTAAATATTTTCATTAGGATACTCAAGGCAACTCCAATACACAAGAATACTTTGTTTGGATTAACTTAGTATTAACACTATAATTTCCAACTCGATTAATTAAAATAAGACACGTAATTTCATATATTTACATGACAATGCTAAATAGTCAAGAAATCCTTTTACATTCATTTTTTATTGACATATATTAATTAAAATTATATGTAATAATAAAAATTTTATATTTAGATTTCGACTGACAAGATTCTAACCATTTATCCTATTTATATTATTCATACATATTTAACACTTTTAACATTGAATTTTTATTTTTATTTAAAAATGCCTATATTTTTTATAATTTCAGAAGATCTATAATAATAATAATATATTAAAAATATATAATACAATGTATATTTTATTTATAAATTTTACATTTTAATTAAATTATTGATACAAAATAAAAAAAAGACATAAACTTAGATAAGTCTAATAAAAAATTTACTAAATAAACTTGACAAGAATAAATAAATTTAAAATCAATTTTGAGGACCAGGTCAGTGGAGCGGGAAAGCAGCTTTCCAATTGGCTGTTTAAAATATTGCGAAGCCAGAGCGGTGCAGCGAATCCGGGGAACAGGAGATGGGGAAAAGCACAAGCGGATAGCCAATGAGCAACGATCCCACGGATCGCTGACGTGTCGAACTACAAAATCTTCGGCTGCAACCCCTTCTCTTCGCGCCTCCCGATCTCGAGCCGTCGGATTCCAATTTTTGCCTCTTCTTCCACGCCTCCTCTTCTTATCCCCTTCGCTTCCGCCCTCGCCTCCCATCAATCGGCTCGTCTCCTTCTCTCCAACGTCGCAGGAGCCTAATCTCGTGGTAAGATTTTGTTTTTTGTTTTCAGGATCTGTGTAGTTTTGTAGTTTTTTTTCCTGGGCAGATCCGATTGTTTTTGCTGCAGATCTCGCCATGAAGAGGGGGAAATCCAAGACCGACGCTCCCAAGAAGGCTGATGCCAAGTAAGAACTGATTTTTTTTTTTTTCATTTTATGTGTGTTTTTAATAGATCGATCGGTGTTGGAAAGGTTGGATTTTGGGTTATGTAACACTATTTTTTTGCCCTGAAGGCTTTCGGTGAAAAAGGGATCTGAAAGGGTGGCTAAAAAGCCGAGGAAGTCGAAGGCCGACAAGGATCCTAACAAACCTAAGAGGCCCCAGAGTGCGTTCTTCGTCTTCATGTAAGGTTTTTTTTTTTCTCGTTTGATCGGTTTGTTTTGCTATTCTTTGCGCGTAGTTATTTACTCGTTGATCGGTTTGGCAGGGAGGAATTCCGGAAGATATTCAAGGAAAAGAACCCTAATAACAAATCGGTCGCAGCGGTTAGATTCTTTTCCTCTCACACAGATTCTTCTGCTCTAAAAAAGTATTACCTTTTTGGTTTTTCACCACCGTATAAACGCATCAATCTCATCCAAATAGGTTGGGAAAGCTGGAGGAGATAAGTGGAAATCCTTGTCGGAAGAAGTAATTTATCGCTACGCTTGCTTTACCAGTTCGATAGAATGCCCTTTTACAAACTGTCTTTGCAGGAGAAAGCCCCATATGTAGCCAAGGCAGCAAAGCTCAAAGCCGATTACACCAAAACTATGGCTGCCTACAATAAGGGTCAGGTATTGATCGAAAGTCTTCATTTTTCGTTGAAAAATTCCATTATCGAATCATTTAATCCTTTGCCTTTGATTGATTCATAGGCCGGAGGAGGAAGTCGTTCTGCTGCTGCTGCAGCAGCAGCGGCAGAAGATGACGAGGAGTCCGACAAGTCCAAATCTGAGGTGAATGATGATGATGATGATGAGGACGATGAAGAAGATGAGGTCAGAAACGTATTAAGCTATCACACAAAAAAATTGTATTTTGCATATTAATTTTGTTACTAATTCTTGTTAAACAATGATGAACAGGATGAGGATGATGATGAATGAGGGAGTTGCAGCAAAAACTCTTGAATCTCGGTATCTCTATTTCTTCTTTCTGTTTCCCCTCTACTTTGTTGGAGTTTCTATTTGGTGACCAGAAGAAACTATCATTCTCTTTTCTAATGGGAAAGGCCATGTCACGGCTTTTCTCAACTAACATAATGTACTTAACTTTTGTCTAACTTGATCTAATGTAGTGCCAACTTGATCTTTGCTCTTGTCTGTTATCATCTGTGTGGTCTTCTATGATAGTGTGTTTCATTTCTCATCTATTGCTCTATTAGATTGTTACATCCATGTGGTGTTTCATGCCCATGGCTTTGCCTAACCTTCTGCAAGAGTTCTCTATTCACAGATTGGTTCAGGCTCCCTGAACTCTAATTATCAAAAAGTTTATCATTCCATGTTCTCCAGGTAGTCTAAATCCAGTCATGCGACTGTGAGATTGTAGCTAGAATGACTTTGTTATTGAGCATCTCTCTCTGATTGTTTAGCTTTTACAAAATTGCATTGTCATAAGCTTCTGTCCATGCCCATAAAGATGCCCTCAGTGGCAGAGCTGTGCCAACTTTAAATGAAATTCCTTCGAGGCAAGGAATTATAATAAAAGAGCAATGGTGACAATGGATTCCGTTTCCCAGAGGGTCACTGATTATATCTACAATAGAGCATGTAAACACAATGGATTCTGTCTAGCCATGGAATTTGAGAATGTTGATAAGGGCACGCCAATTAATTCTGTTAACGGTCTTGCTGTGGTCGTAGTCTAGTCTAAACTTGACGATCCAATGATTCATACCTTCGACATTTACTAAGTCTTTCTGTTGCTGTGACAAGCGAAGAAACTTACTGAATTGAAGAGGTCTGAACCAAGTAATGGCATCTTCATCAAGATTTAGAGACTTTAGTACAGAAAGATTCCATGCCTTGATTTCCCTTAACTTTCTATTTGCAGTACACCAACTGGTTGTCACAGAGTTCACATCCCAATTCTTCCACCAGCAGTGCCACATAGTTCACCCAACTTCTTCCATCAGCAGTGCTACTCCACCTCCATGAAACTTGTTGAGCTAACCAGTTAGTTTTATAATTTGAATGAGTTGGTTCTGATTTACCTCCATTTATGTGAGTGATCTGCTAGGGCTTATTTTAAGGCATGACATTTGTTGAATTCTTGGTTGATCAGAAACCTGCCGAACTTCATAAAACCAAGTTCAGGTGGGTAGTTTTCCCAGGCCAAAAAAAAAAAAAAGAAAAAGAGTTTATCTCACTCCTTGAACTCACTCACATGCAACCAGTGTTTAAATGAAGACGTTCGTTTTGTGCTGCCAGCGTAACTGATTCTCTCGTGATCACGCAAAAGGCAATTTGAAATTCTCACCTAAAATTCGGTGAGAAAATGATTCAGTGGGTTTGACCTTCTGGACGAAGGGTTGTTTTGTCAGGGAAATGATTCTTGTCATTTATCCCAATTTGTGAGATTCGGTAAAATTTATTCGGCTAGATTTTTGAATGAATGAAAAATATTTTGAAAATGTTTTAATCTGTTCTCTCCAAATAGATAGGGCATAACCAAAGATATGGCATAGGAGAGGGCTCTTTATAAAATTAAATATAGAAGCTATTTTGATTAAAATTTAGAATTATTGAAATGTAATTCTGGCAGCGTGACCTAAAAAAATTTTTAGCGGTACTTAGGTCGAATCGTGACTTGTTAGGTATATGGGCAGCTTTAGCCGAAACATGGTGGCGTTTGTATACGTACTTAAATATTACGTTACTTCACAAAATAATTAAATAGAGATGAAATATACATTACTTCACAAAAATAATTATTCCCTAATTTCATTCCATGTAATTTGATTTTTGGTTCGTAAAATATTTTTCAATTATTTCTTTTCCGAAAAATTATCAAATGCTAATTTCTCTTGTTTTGAGTTTTTTTCTTAAAAAAAGTTTTAAAATAAAATCACTATTTGAATTCAAGTAATAGGGAAATTAATATTTAGATTATCTAATAATTCTGTTTTTTTTTGTAAAGAAATTTATAAATGCTGCACGACACGTCCTTTTAATAGATTTTTATATTGTATTTTACAAATTTGGACAGTCCAGCTTTATATTTTATCTATAAAATGAAATTCATAATATTTATTATAAATATAATACACTCTACTTTATCAGCCAATATTTTTCTAAAGTTTTTTTATAAATTATAAAAGAGTAAAATAAACATTTCATAAGGTAAAAATCTTAAAGATATGAAAAAATTAAATCAAAAGACTTAGATGTTTAATTTTTATGTTTTACAAAAAGTAAAAGACGTTATTAAAAGAGAGAGTCAAAGGTCACCTCTTTAAATGTTTTATCGTAATATTTCTTATTTCGACGGAATTAAAGTAGCTATTTGTAATTACAGTAAATTTTATTGGTTAAAATCTGACTAACTAGAAATATGTATCCCTAAACTCTAAATATGTATCCCTCAATGATAATACATATATGTGTATGCATGTAATTAATATACACATCTAATATTACTAAAATATCCATGTATATACATGCATATATGCATTCTAGTTGGTCAGATTCTGGCCATTTAATACTACCCTTGTAATTATTACTAATTACTATTGACATTAATTACTAAGGGGATGTTTGGTTGATGGGTTTGGGAATGAGAGAATGGAATGATAGTAAAAAATAGTATTTGAATAGTGGGTTTGAGAATGATTACTAGATTTATGAGAATCACCAAACCCATATAACTTGATGAATTTCATTTTAATTCCTATTCTCATTTCACCTTATTATTAAACTCATACCTATAGTCATTCCCATCATTTAACCAAATAACCCTTAAGTATTATTTTTTTTACTGTGCTATTATAGTAACTATACTTGTTATTTAAGTAGTTTTATAATTATTTTAAAATAATTTTAATTAACTTAATGTTCAAAATTTAAAATATAAGATTTTAAAATTTTAGATTTATTTGCAATCACCTATCGGTAGTTATTATAACATTAAAAAAAAGTGTATTTTTCTTTAGTAAAATTAAATTGTAAACTTTAAATGGTAAATATTACATCTATGTTCCAAGCTGTAAATGAGCCTATGCCCCAAGCTCAGTTCGATTTATACCAACTCAAGTTCGAATTCGTTCAATCTTGTAGAGTTAAGCTTGAGTTTGATTTTTAATTATAGATATCTCATTTTATTAAAATATTTTTAGTAAATAAATTTATATATTATATATTATTTATTATAAAAATATATATTATTATTGATTTGTTTGGCTCAATAAATCATTGAACTAATAATAATTAAGCTCAAACTCGATTCGACTTCAAATGAAGCCGGTTTAAGTTTGACTGACTTCAAACCACGGATCAGGTTAGGTAACGTCGAGTCTGGGGTGATCGGTCCAGTCCTACGGAAGTTTCTCACCAATCATTAGAATAAATCGAGAAGCGTTCGCGGTGAACAGTCCAAGAGTCCAGTATCTTTTAGTTGCGTTCTTCATTGGAAAAGAAAATTTTTATAAATACGTCATATCTAAAACTCGATTCATAAATATTTGGATGATAATTTAAATATTTTACCATCGTAGCATGATCCCGAGGACGAGTCGTTCAAGAGCAACTTGAGACGGTTGCACCACTAGCACATTAAACGTATCAACTGACTGTAATTATTATAATAATGTTAAAATAAGAGATATTTTAAAAATATAATATTTAATAGTGGATAATTTTGATTTTTCTTTTGAAAAAGAATGCATTTATATAAGTTGGGCATCTTTTTCTCCTTTTCTTAATTTTTTTCTTCTAGAAATTAAATTTCAAATCGTGACGCCGGCAAAGGAGTTGAACAGAAATCTAAATTGGTAAGTACGTAGACGGGACCATAGAAATAATGAAATCCTTTACCGAATTTTGACTTCCTGATTATTACATTATCAACTGAGCCGGTGCGAACCTGAAATTAAATTTCAAGACAATTTAAAAGTTAGCTACCACTGAAGCGGCGCCACCAGAAACAAACAAACAAACCGATGAAGCTGTTTGGAAGACACATCTTCCCGAGGCAGTTGGTGATGTTTGCTTGCAGGTCAGCCTCAAATTCACCAAATCAATTTTTCTTCTTCTCCTCCCTTCGTTTGATTTGTACTCGTTGCAGTCTGCTGGTGTTGGGAGCCACCACATACGACGTGCACAGATCCATCAAGAACAACGACCAGCCGCCTTCGAGGGAGCAGATCGAGGCGCTAGAAGATTACCTCCGCTCCAGGCGCCCGCCTCCCTCCCACCCTTGACGACGAAGAAGAAAAAGGGAACTGCTTCGCTCAATCCGGGTCGCGACCTGCGGGTGTTCGATGAAATGTCTCTATGGATAAACTTTGGGATCGCATGCTGCTTGATGAAATGTCTCTGTCTATATGGATAAACAAAGTCTAGAGAAGTGAGAGCATCATGAAAGCATTTTTAGGTGGATTAACCACGTAAACAATTGAAAAGAAATTATCAGGTTATTTCAATATTTATTCAACATATCAGCTGGAACAACAAGATCAAGTGAACCATGAGCCCAGTGCCTATATAAATTTTTAACTGCACAGTAAACCATCAAGCGTATTCTGAAAGGTCCTCAATGTTACTGAAAGTTAATGGCCAGCGAGACGAACAATCCAAAAAACTTTCAATTTTACCTAAATGAAATGAGAGATAAGACCTCAACAAAGATTAATGTCGTGCAGCTTTAGGACTCCTTTTCAAAATCAGATTCACAATCTCACACGAATCTATTATGAGGAATTTGAGTATTTGCCCCACCAACAATATTAAGGGGAAGGCAAACAATGAAAAGAAAGGGCCAAAGACTTGAATAGGAAACAAAACTCGAAGACTCAACATCCGAAATGGCAAACATACCTCGCAAGCGCCAGAAGAAGATAGTGCCAACTGTTTGCAGAAAAATTCAATCAGTGGGCCACGTACAACCATCTTGTAAAGAGAACTACAAGATTGAAAACATACAAAGCAGGATCGAAGCATACAACCATATTTGTAAAGAGTACATACAAAAAACTACAACGAAAAACAGAGAATGACATCCCTAGAAGAATGATATGAGCATAACAAACGTATTAGAACTTAGGCAGGTTGACAGAAAAGTATTTGACAATGAAAGAAGCTGTCAAATAAGAGTTAGGAGAGCCAGAAATCTAAGGTATTACTCATCATTAACTAGAGCTGTATCACGAAAAAACATGAAATTGCAAAGAAGCAGCCACACACTTTCCTTATTTGTGGATGACTCGACTAAGGTTGAGCAGTTTGATCCTTAATCCCATTTCACTTTTCTACCTAAATAAACATTATGCAAGTATTTTTTTTTTTGTAAGTATTAGCTTATGGAGTTATTATAGCCATTACTAGTTTAACAATGGTTCCACACAACTCAAAATCTTAGAAGCTGCCAAAGCAATGACACATGTTTCTTGCCAAAATGTGTAGACCATTTGCAAAGCAGTTCTAATAAACTTCTACTCCCAGATTAGATTTCTTAAGAAGTCTCATACTAATCCCAAACTCTTCACAAATACATCTTTTCAATTAAATCAAATCGAACTGTACCCTTTAACAAAATATGCTTAGATACACTGCCTTATGTTTTAGGGAAAGTGCAGAATTTGGTGCATTGGTGAGAAAGCAAATACCTCCCCTCAAATTCCAAATCCCCATTAACTCGCCTTTTTCCTCCATCTTTCCAAATAGATATGACTCAAGTTTTTGAGGCCATTTCTCCAATAAATTACTTGCTTAACAATCACACAAGACTTGTAATAAAAAGATATTTCATCCTCCACACGTTATCCCAATTCATCTCATATCGATAATGGCAATCCAAATTCATCCACCCTTTTAAATTGTCACAATCCCAATTCCTACAACCATACTAAAGCAAATGAAGCATATTTTGATATCCCAATTTGGCATATCAATTTTCTTTGCATCTCTCTATCCTCCCTCAGATGTCTCTCTCTTGAAGAAGATTCACAGGGCTAGCAAGGAATAATACCCCTGCACCTATGGTGGAAACATTCGGCCCCGCCATCCACTTGCCTCAACAGTTACCGTGATTTATCTCCTTCGTGTTGGTCGTGGGGCCAGCTTGCGGGGGTCTGGGAAGGAGGGTTATCATCTTGAAGAAGAACATCCATCTTCATTTCTAGAGTTATCAGACGGGGGACTCGTGGCGAGGCAGGCTGGCCCGTGATGAGGCAGGCTAACCCGTCATCTTGGCAGGTTGGAAAATCCCCAACCCAACTCAAGGTAGGTTGTCGTCAGGCGAGTCAACCCACGAGCCTGCAAAAAAAATATATATATAGAAAAAAATTAAAATTTAGTTAATCTAAATCTAACCAAATATGTTGAATTGAGAAATTTATTTTCCCTTGCATTTTTTTTTAAGTTACTCTTGAATCTCTACCACTAGATTTGGAAATCTAGTTATACTGATTATCCAATTTTATAGGCGAGTTGGTTCTAGAAGATGAAAAATTATTTTAACTTTCTATTCTAAATGTTCACTCATTCTATAATTCATATTTGTTAAATTAGTTACCAACTTGAACTTTTTTTCCATGATTTTCCCTAATTCATAGACAATTTAATTTGTTATGCCTCATAAATTACAATTTCAAGGTAACTTGTCTATAATTTTTTTGTTTCCTCAACTCACGGGCTAACCCAAGCCCGCTGCGGGCCGACCTGTGTGGGTCGCGAACCCAGGTGGATCGGCCCGCTTGGACCCACCTTTAAATGGGTTGATAAATTTCGATCTAATCCGTTTAAGTTGTTTGGAGGGACGGGCTAATCTGATGGGCTCAACCTAAATTGACGGCTCTAATCATTTCTAACCTTCATCACTAAGTGAATATAGTGTTAGTTTGAAACTAGGAAAATTAACCATGATCCATACCCCAAAGCCTTGTATGATTCTCAACACCTCCAACCTGCAATGCTTGCAAGTCACGGAAGAGTGTGAGCTGCCGTTGATTGACATAAGCACGCTGAGGATGACAACTGATGAAAAAGCACTGCAGCATTGTGCTTCAGCCGTCACAAGGGCAGCAACTCAATGGGGCTTCTTTATGGTGGTGAGCTGTGGGATCAGCTCCGAGCTACTTGAGGTGATGAGGGAAGCGCAGCGACAGCTGTTCGCCTGGCTCCCATGAGAAGAGCTCCAAGATTCTACAAGGCACCTACAGTTGGGGAAACCCCAGAGCAACATCTCTCACTCAACTGTCACGGATGGAAAACTTTCATGTGCCTCTCGCAAGATTATTAAAGAGCAAGACTGGTGCAGCTTGAAGTTCAGGTCTCTTGGGTATTCTTTCCCTCTCAATTTGCATCCATATAACTGTCTAAAATGCACATCAACAACCTATGCAACCAGAAACATTATTTTCATCTTTTCATTTCCTTGTCCATTGTCTATGTTAGACATTTTCATGGTTTCTTTGATATATGAGACAACATAATCTGAGTCATGGTAACAATTACTTGCAAGACTTCTTCTTAGGAAGTTAGAGTAATTGTCAATAAAATAAACGGCAAACAAACTGTTTATGATCAATATGATCAAACAATGACAAATCATAATACTTAAATACAGTTAAAGTAACAGCAAATAACTTATTTCAGGGAGAATGAAAAAGTTAGGAAGTGCAATGACAGAGCTTGCTCACCTGCTTGCAAGAGTTAGAGCTGAGCACTTGGAGTTTTCAGGGGATTTTATCACCGAGAAATGCAGTATGAGCACAAGCTATTTTAGCCTAAACCATTATCTTTTGTGCCCCCATTCACAAGGTACCTTTGGTCTAATGCTTCATACAGACAGTGCCTTTCTCACCATCCTCAGTCAAGATCAGGTTGGAGGCCTCGAATTGAGGAAGGATTCCACTTGGAATGCTGTCAAGCCTAACCAAGATGCTCTTATAGTCAACATTGGCGATCTCTTTCAGGTAGCACTTTCAACTTTCAAATCACTTCACTGATTGACAATCTTTGAGGTGACTTTTCTGAAGTGATGGGGAACTGCACAGTCCATAATTGCTGCAGGGCTCTGCAAGCCATGGCCATGACATGAATTAAGTAGTAGTTTCATCCACGAATGCATATAATTTAACCCACAGAACAAAAGCCTTTCTTTTCCCTAACTGATATTGATGAGAATCGACCCTTTAGCTTTATGTAGATTATTAATCTGTTTTGTTCCAGGCATGAAGCAATGATTTCTACAAGAGTGTAGAGCACAAGGTAATGAGCAATGCAGAGGCGGATAGATACTCACTTGCCTATTTCCTTTGCCCGCCAATGGATTCCATCATAGAGAGCTGCAGTGAGCCTTCCTTCTACAAGCAGTTCACTTGAGACTTCATGAAACAGGTGAAGGAGGACATAAACAGAACTGGAAATAAAGTGGGTCTTCCGGTGTTCTGCTTATAGTTTGTATCTCGAGTAGCCTTTAGATGTTGGAAGAAATCTGAGATGATGCCAAATACTGACAAGAATAAAAGTGCTTCATAAAATGTTCAGGTTTCATTGCAGGCATCTGAGAAGTGCTTTTCCATTTAGCAAACATCTAATAGTGCATTGATGCATAGCTTTGTATAAAGTTGAAGTGAAATGGAAGCAAACAATGTTGAATCTTTCTTAAATGCACAGTAATCACTAAGTAAAACAAACGGCAGAGACAAACTCATCCTATTATTTTTTGTTAAATATTAGTGGAATGCAGAGACAAACTGTTGATTTTAACCTCACTAGTAGCTTCTTTGCAATCAGTAAATATTTAAAATTTTGAAAATTTTACAAATATTAATTATTTTTAATTTTATTTTTACATATTTCTCATACAACACATGAATTATGCAACTTGTTAATAGTATTGAAGTACTGAAAGAGTATCATTAAAAAGTTAAAAATCATATGGTTCTAATTTTGCAGTCTCTACTGAATTATATTTTATATCTTTGGGTTTAAAATTAAATTGTATTGAGTAGGATAGGTATTGTAATATTTTAATTATGAATTTCTGATTTATTATATACTAACTTACTTTGGTTACAATAAGCAGTTTTTTATTAATGTCAATATTTTGATGGTGATCTAAAACTCCAGAATCAACCAAACTCAAGTTGAGTCACTCTTAGTTTTGGTTCCGAAAATATTTTAATAATTAATATTAATAAGTGTGCCTCCATAAGAAGCATAAAACAGCTTCACTTTCCTACGTTTCCATAGATAGATAAAAGCTTCTCCCTTTCAACCTAACGTGTTGTTTGTTGCACGAAAGCAACACTTGGCAAATAAACATCCCATGGAAGGCAATCAGCAGAGCCAGATATTCCAAATCTGGGCAGGGGGATTGGACCATTTGGTAACTCCAGTTGAACCACGATTGCTTTGTCATTTCTACGATCAACTTGATCGTCGGTCCCAATTCAACTGGATGATCCAGTTTGGTTTTAGAAACACTGTTCAATCCTTGGCTAAGTCGATCACAAGTTCACAAGCCTACCTGAAACAATCTCACTGGCCTCCACCAATCGAAGCCAATGCAGTTATTGAGTAGACTTCAGTAAACTTTTCTTCCATTGCGCAAGTTAACCTGAGAAAGTTGCGTGAGCTTCTAAAGAATCATTGAAGATACAGTTTGTAATGCATACCCACTCCTATAAAGAGAATATATCAAGGAAGCCACCTGCTACACTTGTGTCATGGACACCACCATTGAAGCAATGAGCAGGGAGTACGAGGAGCTTGTAGCAGCAGCTATGGAGGTGGTTGAGCAGTCTGGCGGTCGGTCAGGGACAGCACTTGAGAAATTCAAGCAGAGATGGCAGATGTTCATGGCCTCATGTGACAAGGCAGAGGGCAAGGTGGAGTTGGCAAGGAGGAGAATCACAGCCGATCATGTGATGGACATGGCCTCCGGGATGGCACCAGGGGGACCGGTGGAACTGCCGTTACCACACATTAGCATTCCCCGCTTGGAACAGGTGATCCACACTGTTAGCTCTCTCACTGGGAATCTCCAACAGGGACCGCTGCCGGTTCACAAGGTGGATTGAGCTACACCTGCTTCCACTGATCAGTTGGGCAATTACATGAGAAGCTATGCTAGGTGCCAAATAAAGTATGTATGTGGGATTTGCTATGAACAGCAACTTGATCGTTAAAAAATCTTAATACTGAAACTACGCACTTGGTTTACCTTTACAGAACTTTAAGAAGTATAAATTGTTGGTAATTTAAGAGCATGATAATTAAAACGAAGTAAAACATAATCACTCACAATGATCTCCCGAAGAACCGCAACCGAAGACGCCGGTTGATGAAGAGATTGCCGTTGTCGGAAGTACGATCACGGAGCTGCCGGAAAGCGCTTCAAGGTTTACAAGCCAAATCCCAGCCTCTGGATGCTCTCCCTTTGCTCGCACACCTCTAATCATGATTGCTCTCTGATCACCTTCGTGAAACTTCTGCTCACCTCTACTTTGATCTCCACTTGGACGCTCCTTTTATAGGAAGGCTGAGGAAGACGAAGGGGAAAGGACGCCCCTTTGTCTCCTTGGCGTTTGCAGCACACATGCGTTTGCAGCAGCGAAAGGGATGAACCCTTTCGTCTCCCAAGTGTAACGCCCAACATCTCCCACTCGTCCAAGTCAATCCATAAGGTTATATGGTCACATAGACCATGTCAGTCACATAGACTACAAGGTGATCATGTCACAAAGACCAAAGCAAATTAGTCACACAGACCAAATAAGTCACATAGACTTTATGAGGATCAAGTCACGAAGACTAAAGCAAATTAGTCACAAAGACAAAATAAGTCACATGGACTTTATGAGGATCAAGTCACGAAGACCAGAGCAAAATTTAGTCACAAAGACCAAATAAGAACATCCATTCCATACATTAGGGAAAATGGTTCGTGCGACAGCAAACACAATGAGCATTCAATTGCTAAGAAAATTGTCACACCTTACTTAGCTGTTCCATAGAACGAATCAAAGACATAAATGTCCATAAAACGAATCAAAGACATAAATGACTTGCTTTTACCCCAGATTAAATTATTTACATCATTATGAACATCTCTAATCCCTTATATTGACCATATCTCAAGAGCATGTTCAATATCTCCAATCAAACAAATTATTCACAATTACATTTTATGTACCGAACACCGGTATCAGTGAATAAATGTCACAGATGTAAATCAATCTTAATCTTCCTTTTTAACTAGAATCTATTCATTCTAATCAGTTGCTTTTCTAGTTATGTTCCATAGACCGAATAATCCATAACCAATAGGGAACATGCTAAAGTAGCAGACACTGATCAGAATTTCAAGTAAACAGCTAAATAGTCACTTAGGGTAAAATTGAGATTAACTTATAATCTCAAGGGTCTCACATAGTAGAAAAGCAGGGATCCATTCTCCTACTACCCTTCTTGTCGCCATAGCACATGTGGTATGAATCACATGCTACGATGTTATTCTCTTTACCAAAAAGAGCGCATGTTTTTTCCAAAATTTAACATCATACAGATTTCGATCTAGACATTCCCAAAGTCTAATCCTGAATTCAACATATGAATTCTTATCTGGCCTCAAGCAGATTCGGTAAATGGTGGGTGCATTTACTCCAATCATTACACAAATGATCTCATCTTGACACAAATATCAAGGCGGCCTTAACTTATGGGTATGTCTCTATTCACAGCTACATAAGCTGTCCTATAAGCAACGGTCTTACCTCTATTTATACTTAACAAATAGAGATGATTGTCCATGTGAGTGGACCAATCCCAATCTGCCAACATGTTTATCGAGACTTTTATTCGAATGTAACCAAGACATATACACTGAATAGATCATGACATTTTTCATTTATCAAAATATTTTTACAATTGTTACATTCTTCGAAGTCCCAAAGACTTCATATGCCCATGAAATGACTCTTTAGTCAATGACTTAGTAAAAGGATCAGCAAGCATATTTCGTGTAGGGATGTACTCAAGAATCACCTTTTTCTTGTCAACAATATCCCTTACAAAATTATATTTAATTTCTATATGCTTGCCTTTGTTGTGATATTTGGGATCCTTGAAAAAAGCTATTGCAGCTTGACTGTAACAGGACTCCCACTGTCCTCAGCAATTCTCAGATACTTTAGGAACCTTCTTAGCCAGACAACCTCTTGCACAGCCGCTGCACAAGTCACATACTCAGCTTCCATTGTCGACAAGGCTACACAAGCCTGCTTCTTGTTGTTCCATGAGATGGCGCCATCATTCAGCAAGAAGACATAGGCAGATGTGGATTTTCTGTCATCAAGGTCCACTGCCCAATCTGCATCTGAGTAGCCACTTAAGCTCATATCTGATCCTTGGAAACAGAGGCAATAATCAGTTGTTCCTTTAAGATATTTGAATATACTCTTCACCGCTTTCCAGTGTCTCGATCCTAGGTTTGACTGGAAATGACTAACTAAGCCAACAGCATAACTTATATCGGGACGAGTACATAAAATAATGTACATCAAACTACCAATAGCACTAGCATATGGTTTCTTTTTCATTTCGGCTATTTCCTCAGGAGTCTTGGAATACATACTTTTGCTCAAGACAGTACCTTTCGCTATAGGCGTCTGTTCAACGTTGCAATCTGACATATTGAAGTGTTGCAGCATCTTAGTGATATAAACTTCTTGAGATAAACCCAAAAGCCTCTTTGATCGGTCTCTAACGATCTTCACTCTTAAGATGTACTCTGCTTCTCCCATATCTATTATGTCAAATTGTGATGAAAGCTAACTTTTGACTTCTATCACACACTTTATGTCGCTTCCCGCTATTAGCATATCATCAACAAATAATGATAAAATGACAAACTTTCCTTTTTCCTTTCTTAGGTAAACACAATGATCCTCATTGACAATTTCGAAACCATAAGACAATATTACTTCATTAAATCTTATGTTCCATTGTCTTGACGCTTGCTTTAGCCCATATATAGACTTCCGAAGTCTACATACTCTTTTCTCTTGGCCTTCAGTAACATAACCTTCTGGTTGTACCATATAGATTTCTTCGTCAAGATTACCATTAAGGAAAGCCGTTTTTACATCCATCTGATGTAATTCCATGTCATATTGTGCTACTATAGCTAGGATGACACATATTGACACAAACTTCACAACTGGGGAGAATGTCTCTTCAAAGTTAATATCCTCCATTTTGGGTATATCCTTTTGCAACCAATCGAGCTTTGTATCGATTAATCGATCCATCTGTTTTCCTCTTTATTTTGAGAATCCACTTATTCCCAATAGCCCTTCGGCCCAGAGGAAGATCGACTAAATTCCAAACTTGATTTTTTTCCATTGACTCCATTTCTTCATCCATTGCAACTTTCTATTCTTTTTTAACTGAGCTTCTCAAAGCTTCCTCAACTGTTCGAGGTTCCTCATCATCAACTGGGAGAACCATCAATGCATCATTCTCAATATCAAACCTTCTCCGAGGAATAATCTGACGACTACTTATTCGAAGGTTAGACTGTTGAGAAACTGACTCATTCAGTGACAAATTACTCCCACTCAGTTGACTAGATTCAGGCATCTCCATTATCCTCCTCCTCTATCTCATATAGAGGAATTGTCTTATCAACTTCATCTCGTGTTGGGAACACAGTTTCTAGAAAAGTAGCATCTCTTGACTCTATTTCAAAGATGATTCCATCTTGTCGCTCACCAATAAAAACATAACCCTTAGAAGTCTCAGAGTACCTTATAAAGATATACTTCTTACCTCTGGGTCATAATTTTCCATATTCGTGAGTCTTATCATGAACATAGGCAACTGACCCCCAAGGTCTCAGATTACTTAAATTCGGCTTTCTGCCTGTCCAACGTTCATGTGGGGTAGATGGAACTGACTTTGAAGGCACTTTGTCAAGTATATAGGCCGCAACTAATAATGCATCTCCCCAATAGGAGATTGGCAAATTAGCCTGCGCTATTATAGACCCAACCATTTCAAGAAGAGTCCTATTTCTTCTTTCAGCGACCCCATTTTGTTATGGAGTTCCAGGGATAGCTAGCTATCTAATAATCCCTTTCTCATTACACATTGTCTTGAACTGATCAGACAAATATTCACCTCCACGGTCAGTGTGCAAGGTTTTAACCTTACGTTCCAATTGATTCTCAACTTCGTTCAAGTAACGAATAAAGCAATCCAATGCTTCAGATTTGTGAGAAATCAAATACACATGACCAAAACGTGTGAAGTCATCAATAAATGTAATGAAATAAGAACTCCCATTTCTAGCCTTCATATTCATCGGACCACAAATATCCGAATGAATTAATTGCAATGGTGATTCAGCCTTAATAGCCTTACCAAATGGTTTCTTAGTCGTCTTTCCAGCAAGACAATGCTCATATATAGACAAATTAATCTTAGCATGAGTGCCTAAGAGACCCTCCTTAGCTAATCTATTCATTCGTTCTTGTCCTATATGTCCTAATCTAGCATGCCAAATTTCATCACTAACATCAGCATTACTAGTAAGAGCAATGTTTGAAAAACAACCATCATTATTATTTGGTTCTACATCAAGAACCATAAAACCATTTGTTACAAAACCATGCCCAATTAACACAGAGTTAATTCGAAGTTCCACACAACGGCTATAAAAATTTACATTGTAACCTAAATCAAGAAGACTAAATAACGAAAACCAGATTCCGTCAAATCTCAGGAGCGTACAAGACATCATGTAGAAACAAGGTGCCTCCACCAGACCACCACATAGGTTGAGCTTGCAAGTGTCAATTCCTTTGACTTCAATTCTTGCATTGTTTCCTACATATATCCATTTGTTGCCAGCTGGTATCCGACGGTACTCCACATATGTAGCTCGATCACGTGCTACGTGGTTCGTTGCTCCTGAATCTACAATCCACAAAGGATACGAATGAGCTAACAACACTGTACTTGCAACATATTGCTCGTGGAAAGAAGACAAAAATGGATCTACCATTTTAGGCTCAGCACACTCCCGAGTAAAATGACCCTTTTTGCCACAATTGAAGCAAGTCAACTTGCTCCTAGGTTTTTGTCCATATCTCTTTCCTTTCTTCTTGATTTGGTTTTTAACAGCAACAGCACTAGCCTCCTTTCCTTTTCCCTTTCCTTTCCTGAACCATTTGTTCTTATTCTTGGAACCAGAACCTTCAGCTACAAAAGCTTGACCAGAAATCCTTGCAGATTCAATCCTCTCCGCCTCAAGTTCCACATGGTGTGAGACAGTGAAAGTCTTGATACTCTCACTATGGGTCAGATTCTGTTTTATCGTTTTCCAAGAATCAGGAAGGGAACAAATAACTGTCTGAACCTGTTATTCATCGGTCAACACATAACCAACAGTCTTAAGCTCTCGAATCATGTTATCCATCTCCCTGATATGTTGGGTCATGGTAACATTTGAGCGCTTTTTATAGCTATCAAACTTGATAGTTAGCTGACGGAGCTTACTCAGACTGACTCCACTGTACTTCTCTCTAAGGGCTACCCAGATAGCATGAGCAGATGGTAATGGCTCGTACTCAAATACTAGGTCATCCATCATTGAACTAATCAATATACCCTTAGCAATGGAGTCCTTCCTTTTCCATGCCTTATAAGCATTAAGGTTACGTTTGTGTTGTGCTGTAGAACCATCAATCGGTTCCTCCATGATTTGATTTACAGACTCTAGAACTTCTTATTCCTCAATAACGTATTGTATCTTGAGGTGCCAGATTTTGTAGTTATCCCCATATAATTTCTCACCCTTATTGAGTTCAGCTATGATGTTTTTAGTTGCCATGATCTACATAAATAAACACATTATTTATTATTTTAGTGCAATTCATATATCTGTAATTATTTATTGACTTAGTGTAAATTAAAGTTAGTTTACAAAATCAAGCGATAACATTGGTTCCACTCATCATTTGTATGTTCTAATCTAATCAACACTGATCAATCATATTACACATATCCTATCTAATGAACGAATCATTATTAAAATGAACTAATCAGTTTTCATATGAACTAATCATATGGATATATGAACAAATCATATTCACATGAACTAATCATGTCATGAAATGAACTAATCATTTCCAAGTTTGTTAACGTATAACATAACTTTTCATTATATAATTCTGTTTATACAAAACGACAGAAATTATTACATGACTCAAAAACTAGATGAGCTAACACTGTACGTACATAACAACAGTAAACAGAACACTAGTAAACTAGATAAGCCAGCACTGCTCCCACTAGGACAAACACTAGGATGGCAGCCAACATTATCCCTATTAACGTGGACTCATTTGGGATAATTTCAGATGGGGCAACTTCAGGATTCTCCATCAGATCCATTTCTGAATCTTCCTCGAGCATTTCCTGGTCCTCTTCAGACTCTTCAGGCTCTTCTTCACCCATATGGTGAAGTAGTTCCTCACATAGTACTGAATATGTGACTCGTCCTTCATGACGCCCCCATACATAGTCTGCTATTATCCTAAGATATTCTGGCAATGAATGCATCAATGCCCAGATCCTATAACTGTCCAGGATTGGAAACTCTTCTTGCTTAAGTTTCCAAAATAGTCTATCCACCCGTCTAACATGTCCGTCGACTCCATAAGCAGATTTATACTCTATCTCCTGAATCTCCTCTCGGAGTTGGTTTCGCCGCACTTCGCGACGAGTCAATGTGGTAATCGTCCGTGCCATCTGAAAAATTGAATTTAAATAAGTCAGTACAAAACCGACTAACCAGTACAAAACCAGTTTAATTCAATTTATACAGACATATCATCATTATAAATCAAGAAAAATAAATCTTCTCGATTTTCAGGAGTTTAAGTCGACTGGCCCATTAGACCGGTCAATCAGGCGTCCGGATGTTAAACTTAGTCTATTGTCCACATTACAACTAATCTAATTGGACCTATGTTCTGTTATTATTTAAGCCCATTTGAGTCAACCTCAGACTTATTGATCAAACTTAGGTCCGTTTGATTTGTCCAATTGCCCATTGGATTAAGTCTGACCCATTAGAACAAATCTAATATTTTTAATTAAATCTGACACAACAGAACTAATCTGGTCATATTTAATCGGCCCAACTTCTGTAATCAAACTCACCCCAATTGATTCAATAATAAATCGAACTGGTTAAACCAACAAATAATTTGAACCAGCTTTAGATATCATTGAATCAAATTGGTCTGCTTAAATCAATTAATAATTTAAACCAGACCTGGGTTTGATCGGACAAGTTGGTATGGTTCCATTTTCAATAGATTGAACCATAAATTAATTAAATATTTATTTATTAATTAATAATACATTTCTATATGTATTTAATTAATTAATAAAAATATTTAATTAAATTTATATACGTGAAGGCATGCACTGTGCCTTCCTTTTTTTTTTAATCGATTTATTAATCTTTAAACTATTGTTCATGCATGCAACAAACAAGTTTTCTTTTTTCGTAAAAGCACTGTTCACCACAGCTTTTCTGAATCGATTAAAAACTTCATTGAATCGATTCAATTGAATCGAATTGATTGATTAATCGATTCAGAAATCAATCAATAAAAATATAGCTTCGTCAAAACGACACTGTTCATTCCATTTATTTTCTCTTCAATCAATTGAAGAATCGATTCAATGAGTGCGCGTTTTTTTTTCATTGTGCTTCGTCAAAAAGCACTGTTCGCGATTTTTGAATCTATTGAAACGAAAATTCAATCGATTCAATTCAATTGAATCGATTCAATTGATGAATAGTATGTACTATTCATCTTCTTCTTCATGACAGAAGAAGAAAAACGCGAGCTTTTTCGCGTTGATTTCCATGCTTTCAAAACCATGCATGCTCTGATACCATTGTTGGTAATTTGAGAGCATGAAAACTAAAACGAAGTAAAACATAATCACTCACAGTGATCTCCCGAAGAACCGCAGTCGAAGACGCCGGTCGAGATTACCGTTGTCGGAAGCACGATCATGGAGCTGCCGGAAAGCGCTTCAAGGTTCACGAGCCAAATCCCAGCCTCTAGATGCTCTCCCTTTGCTCGCACACCTCTAATCACGATTGCTCTCTGATCACCTTCGTGAAGCTTCTGCTCACCTCTCCTTTGATCTCCACTTGGACGCTCCTTTTATAGGAAGGTTGAGGAAGACAAAGGGGAAAGGACGCCCCTTCGTCTCCTTGGCGTTTGCAGCACACATGCATTTGCAGCAGCGAAAGGGACGAACCCTTTCGTCTCCCAAGTGTAACGCCCAACATAAATTAATACCTTGCCTAAACTTAAAATATGGTACTGAAAAAGATGGCGTTGATTCCCTAGTGCTACTTCAACCAATACATCATTGCCATAACTCAAGCCTCAAGTAAATAAAGTTCTAACTTTGAGAAATGTTGGATGTTTTTCAAAATTATGTGACAACAGGTTGCAGAATCCTAATTGGAAGAGACAGTCATGTTACACAAAATGTAAAGGTTTAGCATTTGTAGAATTACATTGAAACAATAATGTGTCACACTATTAGCAATAAATTAGATGCCTATTTCGCAGCATTTGACAACAGGTTGCACAATCTAATCTAATCTAATATATTAGATGTCATAACCCCCCAAAAAAAATCATGGATTCGAATGGTTCTGTTCAGTATACTCAGTATTAGCAACATATTAAAATTGATAAATCACGGAAAAGCTTATGATAAGTAAAATAAAAACAAACTAAAGCAGCAACAAAACTGGAGTGTACTACCAAAATGATAAGCGTGCAGCATTTTGTGTTCAGGAAGCGATCTTGTTCCATGCAATCATCCTCAAATCAGGAACCACATTGAATCTACAGTGAACCTGCAAATACATAAACTACAAGCAGTTACACCTGAAGATTTGTAGCTATTTCATGCAGTATCCAGAGTGTAAAACACTCTGCAACATGAGTTATATAACATGTAACACTATTCTTGATATCATTTC
The DNA here is from genome assembly GCF_018446385.1 of Zingiber officinale. Taxonomy (NCBI): domain Eukaryota; kingdom Viridiplantae; phylum Streptophyta; class Magnoliopsida; order Zingiberales; family Zingiberaceae; genus Zingiber; species Zingiber officinale. The sequence goes on from NC_055992.1 coordinate 122,363,135, forward strand.
AGGCACCACAAACAAGTGCAGCAACCAAATGAGGGGACTTTGAAACAACCATATTATTTGGGTGCTCCACTATCTACTATCACTAACTTCATGAATATTATATTACTTGCTACAATGAATATTATATTACTTGCAAACATCCATAAACTCAACACACATCATGCATGAGGCAAATCCTTCTTCAAATTTCTTCCGAGCATCTTTAGCATCACCTTTGATTATCCCTCTTCTCACACTTGCAATAATTTCCTTTGCCTCATCTAACTGAGAACTCTTCACCAATCCATCAATCAATCCTTTTACAGTATCAAATGGAGGTGCCCATTTCTTGTTCAAGCACTGGTTGCAAATCCCCACAGCCTTCTGAAACTCTTCTTTCTCGATCAAACACTTCAGTAGAGTGGCGTATGTGTTGAAATCAGGTGGCTTGCCACTACTAGCAGGCTTTGATACCCTTCATGTTCTCCTATACCTCCATAGTAGAATCTACATATCGTTCTTTGCAAAACCCAACAATCAAGGTATTGAAGCTGAATCTGTTTGGATAGACTCCATTTGGTTGCATCACATTCAACAATGCTTGATCCTGGAAACTCTTGCCTGTTGCTCCAAGAGTTACAATCCTACAATTATAAGTGCCCACATTTGGGCTAAATTTCTTCCTGCAATCTCCTTGACAAATTTATCCAATCCAGAATCGCCTCCCTTCTTAAAATAGCCATCCAAAACAATGTTATATCAGATAATGTCGGGCTCAAGTCCTTTTTCAGGCATTTCATCAAGCGAAGTAAATGCTTCGCCCACCGTGTTGCTAGAACATTGAACTTTGAGGAGGATATTGTAATGCCTGGGGCACTGCTGTACTCTTCGACAGAGCGGTCGACGTGACCGTTCTTCAGAAAAGATGACAAGAGAGTGCAGATCGAAGGCTCAGATCGCCGGCAGCCGAGGCTGGGCATCGCCTCGAAAATGCGCACGGTGTGATCGATCATTCCGGCACCGGAGGATAGGTTGAGAAGCCGGATCAATAAGCCTTCGACTTGGGGATGTTGGAGTCGAACTTGGCGCCCTCGAGGATGTGCTCGATGAGGTCAAGGCGGCGGCGGCGGCAACGAACGAGTTCTGGATCGAGAATCTGCAGATTTGGCGGCCGCCGAGAAGGAGGGATGGTAAGCGGCGGATTCGAATAGGGAAACGAGCCGCTCGGGCTCGGACTCGATCGAATGGCGGAGTTTACAGAGGAGACGAGTTCGGAGGAGGAAGAGGAGGACGATTCGGGATCGTAAGAGGCGGCGGTAGCCGAGGAAGTGAAGAGCCGCCGTCGGAAAAAGAGCTCCGCGTCGACGCCTCATTAAAAAAAAAAATGGTTACCGCCCAATTAAATTATTTTAATGCTGATAAAACTGTCCCAACATTAACTAAATATTGCTGGTTAACACTAGTTTAACTTATTAAAATTGCCTATCAAAACTTTTCTAACATTACTATAAGGCGAAAAAATCTAATTAATTTTAACTAAATTGCTATTAATTTTGATTAATTCAGTTGAAATGAAGTAGTTTTGACTAAAAATATTTATTATAGTAATCGAGTGCTAAATCAATGATAATTTGAAGGAAAATAGATTTTTTTTAATATAGGATATTTTTTTTCTTAAAAGTGTTATGTTCTCCGCGAGCTTAATTTTTTTTAAAATTTTCAATAACAGCTTTTCAAATTAATTCTAGGGCAATATATTATTTTTTTTTAAAAAAAATATGTAAGTAATTTATACATGATATTAGTATTTTCTTTCATTTACCAAGAATTCTCTTTTATAAATGATTTAAATTCATTTTCTTATCTTTTATCCTAGTTTTGAATGAGAGTTTGGCTCAACGATAAAATTATTATCATATGACCAAAAGATCACGGATTTAAATCCTGAAAATAATTTCTTGTAAAAAAATAAATAAGACTGCATACAATGAATCCTTCATTAGGACCCCACATTTAATCCGACTAATCATCCGACTAATCATGAAGTTAGAAGATGTTTTCTCCTAATTTGTCTATCCAGGAAATCTAAAACAAAACTTATGCACATTAAAAGGCCGACTTTCAAAATATTCATCATCATTGTGATTCAAACTCTGATGCTTACTTGAGAAACTGCATGTGAAGTGCTGCAATAACATTAACATCTCAATTTTGCACTTGTGTTCTACAACAGATGAGAGAGGGTCACCATACAAGTAACAAGAAGAATACAAGAGTTACAAGCTTTGGATACATCGACTACATGGATCGATGCTTATGTTTCAATGCCGGCGAGAAGAAGCAATCAGTAATTAAGCACCTTTGGACTCTCCGGCAACTACTAGAAATTCAGAAACGATGCCGTTGCAGTCTATCCACTTATTTTTGAAACAATCGATGGAGATGCATTGCAAGCAACCTGGCAAGCTACAACTACTATCTATTAGCCGATGTTGGAGGCATTGGATTTTTCATCGGGGGCCTGTTCACCGGGCCACCGGGCGCTGCGCCTCCAGAAACTGGGGCTCGAACGCCGTATGCAAAGTGAGGTGCTCCAGGAAGACTAACTGGAGTGCCTACTGCTGGACCAAGAGGGCCGGCCACTGGCTGCCCGATCGTTGCTCCAAACATATTCACACCTGATGGCTGAGAAGATTGTTTGATGGGCTTCGTTGTACTTGTAACCGACCCGCTAACCTGACCGGTGATCGGACCTTGAGGAGCTGATACATCTCCATCGCCGCCGACATTCGTAATGTCATGAATGCTGGTCCTTCTACGCTCTTTGTTCATTGAGTTGAGCCGAATAAAGTATTTCTGCGCATGGCTTGCAACTTGTGTTGGTGTTCTTGATATCACAAAGTTGCGAGAAATGCTCCTCCAATCACCTTTCCCGTATTTTTCAAGTCCGAGGAGAAATAATCTGTAGTTGATTCAAAAGTTAGAACTCGAAAAGAACGGGCAATGAAACAGTGAAACATCTAACGACGAGCACGAAAGCAACTAATCAACCGTACATTACAAGAATATCAGAAAAAAAAACCTGTACAAGGAGTTAGTAGTTTGATATCTACAAAAAACCTACCTTCGTGATGGTTGTGCATTTGCCATGTAAATACCGTGTATGAAAATCGATACTTTCACTATAACCTCTTAATTGCGTTATCACAAAAACAGTTCGATATCGTACCAGCCTCTGGGACATAACTCATATTCTGTGAGTTAATATCACAAGTTACAAGAATGTGGCCTACTATGGTTCATTCTTTTATTCTGATCTAATTTGACAAGTAGTAAACTATTCGTTTACATCTTGATAACCAATCCCCAAGATCGATAGATATTCATGAACAATTCCCGTGAAATGGTTAAACAAAACACAGTTCCACTCGTAATGGTCAGTCATAACTGCAGATTCATGTTACAGAAGTTTGTAGAATTTTGAAGATATAAACACACAGTTAAATTACCAAGACGATATGCAGCATTTGTGTGTTTGATCATGTTCGCAAAGTACTTGGCTAGCATTTCTAGCTAAGATAAAGTCGATAAATGAACATAATACAGGATGTACGTAATCATCATCATATTTGCAAAGTACTTGGCTAGCACTTCTAGTGACGTAAAGTTGATAATTGTAACAAGTTATGTTTCAGATATGAACTCAGCCGCGGATGACCGGATAAAGCAATAAGATCCCAAGTTTCTTGGTAGGGCTATAAACAAGCTAAGCCGAGCCAAGCTTTGCGCTGTTCAAACTTGTTTGATAAGGTAACCAAGCCAAGCTGAGCCTAAAATGAATCAAACTGTTAAAATAAATGTTTAAGCTTGACTTGGTTTATTTTTTATGAGCTTGAGCTTGATTTGAGCTTAGCTTAAGCTTGGTTCGTTTAGATGTTATCGAACTCTAAATTCAAGCTTGTTTGATTGTTTAAAACTTTTAAATTTTAAGCTTGTTTGATTAGTTATTGAACTTGATAATACAAATCTATTTGTTCATTTTGATTTTTTTTAAAATTTATTTAGCAAGTTGAAAAAAAAATTATTGATGAACATGAATGGTTCATGAATATTGTTCACGAATGTTATTCACGAACATTATTCACGAACATTGCCCACGAACATATTCACGAACATGGTTCACGAACGTTAACGAGCTGAACACATATGTGTTCAAGCTTGTTCGTTTAGTTAAACGAGTTGTTTGAACTTGTTTATTTAATTGATCTTCTGTATATTGAACGAACATAAACAAACTCTTACCAGGCCGAACGCCAGGCTTGTTCATGAATGTTCAGTTCATTTATAGCCCTATTTCTTGGTGTGAAGAAATTTTATAAATATGTGTTGTAAATTAAATTATTGCAAGTCAAGCAAGACAATCTAAACACTAAGAAATGACCGACAGTGTGGGTTTTAAACTGGTTCACATTACACCAATGAAACTCATAGCAGATACGATATTTGATAAAGTGAAAGATTGCTCAAAATAGTAAACAAGGAAGTTTGCAGCAGTACCAACTAAATAAGAGGCAACCATCTACTATCCCTCAACTATTTTCGCTCGCACCACTAATTTCTAAGTAGGATTTTGATATGGAAAAAGAATAATTTAACTTGAAATTTTCGAAAGAAATAAACAAGGAAACATTTCAAAACTTAGGCTCCGTAGGACTATTACAACCAAGACAATAAGGATCTACACCTAAGGTTTCATTTCAACACGGACATTTAAAAAACCAACAATCCACCTTGTAAGCACTCAGGAAAGCAAGATTTTCTAATGCTTACCCTTATCTTTATCGTACCAAACAATAACTAAGAAGTGTCGTAGCACCGTCTTACCGTAAGTCTTAAGTGAACCAGACAGATCTAAGTGACACTGATAAGTCACAGTTGGTTATGATGCAGAAGCAATCGAAAATTCCATTGTAGCCCAAGAACACCAAATAACTAGAGATTTCAGGTAGCAAACTAACACAATTCAGATATCCTCAGAGTATGTCGCAAGTTAAATTTGCAGAGAAGTCAGAGCTTAATAGTCGAGTGGTATTCAATTGAGAATCAGAAAAAATTAACTGGACAAGTACAAAGACGGAACGAATTGAGTGAGTTAACCTGTGCTCATCTTCAGTCCAAGCTATTCCCTTTCTGCGCTCTTGTTCTGCCCGAGATGCTTTCCCGCTGTGACTGCCATCGCCGTTCCCACCCTTCTTGCCGCTGCCGCCAGTGTCAGTGGCATGGTCACCGCAGTCCGATGAAGACGGGTAGGAAGGTAGAGGGACTCTGCCGGACTCGATGCTATTGACATCCTCTACTAGAAGGTCATAGTGGCTCTTTACATCTTCAACAGTTTTCCCAGGCACATCAGCTGCGATTTTCTCCCACCGATCACTGCAATCCTCTGGATGGGTTGCTAACGCATTCTCGAATGCCTTCTCCTGCTCTCTAGTCCAGGACGAGCCACAACTTTCCACTTCCATCACCATGGAGCTAAATCGGGAAACCAAATGGGGAAGAAAGGGGGGTGCCCTCGAATCGTTCGACTCCGGCGAACAAGGTGGGATTTTTTGCTTCGATTTCAGATCTGACGGCTTTCTGAACAGCAAACAAAGACCTAGGGTTTATAGATATCTGAGTAAACTGCAGGGATGGAGTATTTACGGGGAGGAATCAAAGGTAGGTGGAACTAGGTTAAAACAAGACCAGGAAGAAAACAACCAGCACTAGGCAACAAATTAGGGTTTTCTGCAATCAAGAAAAAAAAAATTGGGGTTTTGGAGAACGAAACGAAGTGGAGAAACCAGAGTAACGACCAGGTCGATGCAACCTTGTGGACGACGTCAATGGGCTCGAAAACCTATTTCTTTTATGCTCGCGGTCGCCGAAACCCTAGGGATCGATCCAAGGAGCGAACTTTGCAGTAAAAATCGAAACTTTTACCTACTGATCCAATCGGGAGCGGAAATCTTTACAGAGATTGTTACTCCAATCATTCAGTACTTGTTGCTTTCTGAATCGGAAGCTCCCAAGCAAAAGAGTCCAAGCAGCTCGACATCAACCGGTAAGAAATGAATGCAACAATGTCGCCAATGGAGGAAAAGGAAGGTCCACCCGAGCATCCACCCATCAAGGGAGGGACAATGTCACACGTCCAACAGCTCCGGTGTGGCCTCTCCCAGTGGATAAGGACTTTCCAGCACAATCCAAGGAAGAAAAAGAAAAAGAAAAAGAAAATTGTACGGGAGTAAATCTTACCGTTGACATTTTACCGCAGTAAAAATGGAAAATCTTGAAAGATCACGAAAATGATTCTTTGCCATCTTAGCCATAAGAATTCAGGCGGGCTCCTTATTATCGATTTTCGTGTTCTCTGTTCGTTGACCATATTTCAAAGTCAACACACACGGGACAACATGTAAAATATAACAAATAAAGAAAGGTTTTAATTTAGATTAGTTAAATCATTTTAAACTAAAAATAAAACAAGTATTTTTATGAATCAAAAAAGGGAAATCATCAAAATACGTTTTTTCCCCCTAAAAAGTTAATCAATTAATAAAATGTATTTAATAAACTAAATTAATTAGAAAGTATTTAATTAAATTTTATATAATTCCTTATTTAAACAGTGTGCAATTCTAGATAGTAAATATTGCTCTTGTTAATTTATTAACATTATTGAATACTTTTTAGATTTATATGGATTATGTTATTTGATTCCTAATTAACTTAAATATAATTTTTTAGGATAATAAAATTTAACTTCGTTGGCACAGAAGTTGTAACGTTGGAAAATTTTTGACATCAATAAAACTTTGGAAAATAATTCGAGTAAGTTCTATACAATAAAATTGGAAAATGATTGGGAAAAAAATTAAAATTTATATTTTTAATAAATAATTTTAGAATATTGATTTTTAAAAATAATTTATAGATAATAAAACACTTAGAATAGAAACTGAAAGAATATAAAATTATCTTAGAAAGGAAAGAGCATGAATCTTTTATGTTGTTATAGTTTAATCGATTCAATTTAACTCATGTTCATATCCTACGAGGGAGATGTGTAGTGTCTCGAGGTATGATGTCGTGGTAGAATATCTAAATTGTCATCTGAATATTCACGGTTCAAACCTTAGCTACGACGTAGTTATAGGAATTTTTATTCCAAATAAGAGGTGTGATCAAAAGATGCTGGGATTCTGGGCTGGCTGTCACGTGTACTTCCCGATTTATCCTGATGATCGGTGAAAAATTTTCATGGGACCAGACCGATTATCCCAGAGAAAGTCAATAAAACTAAATGAGATTATCTAAAGAGTGAGGTATAGGGAGATGTGTAGCACTGACTAGGGCGTAAGTGAATCAAGGTGTGCTAAGTTTTATGGAGTTCAAGTTTATTTGATAAAAAAAATGAAGTTAAATCAAGTTAAACCTAAAATAAATTAGGTTGTTGAAATGTAAGTTTAACTTGGTATGCTTTTTATAAGCAGGATTCAAACTTAGTTTGATCTTGATTTGTTTAAATAATACCAAATTCTCAATTTAGATTTATTTGATTATTTTAAACTTTTATGTTTTGATTGTTTTAAATTTTTATATTTAAAATAGTTTGGTTAGTTATTGGATTTTATAATATAAATTTATTTATTTATTTTAAAAATTTTAAAAGTTGCTTGTGTTGTTGTAAAGGGTTCATTCGATTTTGCACCTACAGTCACTGCCCCAATCCTCTTTTGTATGTCTTTTTTTTTTTAAAAAAAAAATTGTTATGAGTATACCATTTAAGATTTTGTCTTAGTATTTAGAATTATAGTATAAAATAAAAAAAATTAGGCAACAATATAATTTTGCCAGATCTCTTATCTTATACATCTCATGAGCATCTAAATTATTTTTATAGTTCATATCATAACCTAACTCTTAAATATTAAGATAAAACCTTATGTGATATACCCGTATAAATAAAAAAGAGTCAGGATAGTACCTAGGGGCCAGATCGAACAAACCTTGTAAAGAGCTTGAGAAACCTCTTTATAAGTGATATGACATAATTCAATTAGTGCACATGGGAAAGAACATAATCTAGTTTGTTGGATCTTAGGTGGACGGATCAATTTTTTTTAATATCATATATTCAATCCTTCGGATTGATTAATACCAAAAATGATTGATTTGATTTCTTAAAAATTTTCTATTGATCATCAAATTAAATTTAGATCCAATATTTAATGTTTGTTATCTCATAGTTGAAAAATATCTCAAAGTAAGTCCAAATAAAAAATTGTACTATGAATACAGAAGAGATCATATGAGAGCTCTGCCGTTGCATAGCAGGGGAGACATTATAGATTTTTGAATTCAAAATAGATGGATCAGGTTCCCCTGACGAAAGCTCAAATAAAATGCGATCTGGATTGTTGAGTTTACGATGGACAAATCAGTCTCGATTTTAATATATCATTTTGCCTACACTTAAATTGTACCGTGATAATTACCTCTAGCAATTCATTTGATTAAATGGTTCCTTAATGTATTATACCAATTTTTGATGTCTTATATAACGCTTATTTAGTTAATCCCAATAAAATAATAATTTAGAATTGATAAAAATGCCAACTCCATATCTAAATCAGTAAATTCATTCGCATTCACTATTAGAAAACTAGACTTTTGAGACACAACAAAATATGTCTTAAATTATAAAATTAATGTCTCAAAATGTCTTTGAGACAGTAATGCACTCGTCTCCAATGCAAGGGTCTCAAAAAAATATTGAGATAGTTGTACTGTCTCAAATGCTATTTAAGACTATGATGAGACGGTTGTTCAATCGTCTCAAAAGTATTTAAGACAGTTATTTTTTTTGTCTCAAATGTTATGTCACTACAAGAAAAAAGACAAACAACAACGGTTTTAAACCGTTGTCGTAGGCCATTTTGAACTGTTGTTAAAGGCTGTGTTGTTAAAAGGGGTGGCCAACGACAACAGTTTTTAACCGTTGTTTTTGAAGGCAAAGACAACATTTTTTACAACGGTGAAAAACTGTTGTCTTTTCCTTCAAAGACAACAGTTTTTCACCGTTGTCTTTGAGCGTATGCCTAGGCTCTTCAACAACAGTTTTGAACTGTCTACGACAACGGCTAAAAACCGTTGTCTTTTTTGCCAATGACATCGGTTTGACAACGGTTAAAAACCGTTGTCTTTTTAGCGAACAATGTTAATTAACATCAGTTTGACAATGATTTTTCACTGTTGTCTTTTAACGCCATTGACAACAGTTTGACATATTTAAACTGATGTCTTTGGGTACAATATACAACATGTTGACAATAAATAAAAAATTTATTAATCTTTTCCTACTCAACAGTTTATAAAAAACATCATCATCCAGTGCAAATTTCATCCAGTGCAAATCATCTAGTGCAAATTTCATTGATAAAAAACCTACAATCCAAACATAATCAATATTTACAATGCAAATTTCATTAAAGTACCAAACATCATCATCCAAACATCATTAAAGTACAAAACATCAACATTCAAACATCACAAAAGTTTACAAAACAAAATAGTACCCATAACAATATATCACACATATATATAAAATCCAAAATATCTTATTTTGTTGGATCAAGTCTTCTCTACCTGTGCATCTTCTAAACAGCCTGTGCATCTTCTAAACACCATATCAATAACTGCAGCCTTTTCTGGTTTCTCCTCCCTCCTAGCTTCTCTTTTCTTCTCCTTTCTGGGTACGGGATCATTATCTTTTCCCTGAGGTAAATAGCATATGATTGCAAGTTAAGTCATTTCCCAGGAGTAAATGGCATAAAGATGATAATGACAAAGACGCTGTACACAATTGAATATGATAACAATACTTCTTTCTAGGCACAAATTAAAATTACTGCATAATTCACTTTCAGTTCAAGTTATCTACAAAATATCATTGATCAAGAACCTACAATCCAAACATCATTAAAGTACCAAACATCAACATCCAAACATCACCAAACTTTACAAAACTAAATAGTACTCATAACAATATATCACACATATATATGCCAAAGTATATTGTTTTGTTGGATCAAATCTTCTCTACTTGTGCAATTCCTGTGATTAAAGTACCAAAACTGGCTAAGTATATAACACCCTTTTACTTCCTGTGAAAATAAAAATCACATGATTTTAATCCAATTAAACAACAAGTCTAGCTAGTCTCCAGTATATATTTTTATCACCAACATTAGAGGTTGTAATATGTCAAGAGCTACTGGACCTTTGACATGTTTATACAAAGCGTTAAGTTTGCTTATTACACCAATATGCGTATCAAGTGTGAAAGGATTTATACAAAGAGTTAAATTTGTTTATCCAACTGATGGGACTTTCCTGAGACAAGGAGCCTGCGAATACCCAGAACCAACTAATTACTCTTAACTTAGATAAATATGAAACATAACAAAATGATGCTTACCATGAAGATGCTCTTTCAGTGCTCCATTATGCATAAACTCATATACAAGAATGCTTTTGCCTTCTTGCTGGCAGTAACCGAGAAATTCAACCAGATTTCTGTGATGTATTCTTGAAAGTAGAGAAACCTGGAACAAATTTTATTGGTCAAACTGGTGCAATAATAACTTAGTGTAATCCTTCAGCAAGCTACCATAAACACACTTTATGAAGAACCTTAAGCATATCTTTTTGGTTTGGCTAAGCAATCATCTAAGTAATTAAGAGTAACCCTTTTACCCAAAGCTATGTAAACGGCTACCTCACTTGAGAACTGTCTGTTTCCCTGACAAGAATCATTGGTTTGAACTTTGACGGCAATTTCTTTTCCGTTTTTCAACTTTCCATAATACATAGTCCCATAGCCCCCAGAACCAACTTTTTTAGCAAAGTTTTATGTGGCATCGTTGATTTCAGATAACCAATATCTATGTGTTGTTTCAATGCCAAATCCTCTAAAAGAAGCACTTAACTCTTGGAATGGTTGGGGAGGTGGAAGATCATCTGCAAATGAAAAAACAATATCTTTAATTCATATACATGTTTCAGACAAAAGTTAGTCAGTTGTATTGAGTCGTACCTACCTTCTCTTGAAAATAGTCTAAGTTTCTTGGGGATACGCCTCAAAATAGCATACCCAAGTTTGATAATTGTAATTTCATTGGAAAGTAGGACTTAAAGAGATATTCAACACAATCTAATAAGAAATACCCACGTGAAAACTATATTTTTGCCAAGAAGATGACCATGTACTGTTCCGGACAGCATATTGTTCTGCACGTACCTGCAAGCTCAATAGTTACTTCATGCTGGAGTTGGTGCTAGACAAAGCCAAACGTTAAAAGAGAACAAATTTGGGCAAACATTGATGTTCGTTAAATGACAATATAATGGCAAGAAAGGACATACAGTTCTTGTAAATTTGATAGGCCATCCAAAAATGATAGATCACCAGTTAACTTATTGTTCTCAAGGTGATTGCAAAAAAACAATTCAAAAAGTCTAGCGAATGATTAAGTGTTTGATACAATTTTTTCAGCATATGAATCCCCAGCAATGTAGAGGGGATTGGAGATGAACTGTGGGTGCTCAACAAGCCACTGCAAAAGTGAAAGATTTCATATTTAAGGCACTTACAGTAATTACATCAGGAATATATATGATCTTTCCCACCTGTAAAAGAAACTTAGAAGCCTGTTCGGACCAAAAAGTATCGTTGGCATCATACCCTTCATATTTTCTTGAGTATGAGAATCCAGAACCCAACGGGGAATCTACAAAGATAATGTTGGCTACCTGCACGAATGTTTTCACGCAGACAGGAAAAAAGCATGTATCATATTGCTTCCTCAATTACTGATCAAGAAGAAGAAGTTACCTTGGTCCAGGAATAAGGATGGTAGACCAAGCTTCCCTTATATGGTCCAGGAAACTTAAAGATATGGTCCAGGACTATTACATCTCATCATCTCAAGCAAACTTAGCATAGTCAGATATGAACCAGACTGAGTTAGGAGAACATCTTTCAAACTTGTATGACAGCAAGCTAACCAAGGAAACTTCAAAAAGACCGATATGCATCTTGCAATCTTCTACAATTTCCGCCCTACAAAGGTGGACTAAGACATGAGTCACAATCTTTATTAGTCTACATGATGAAATCTAATTGCTTGTAACTTCACCCAGATAGTATTTGTAACCAAGTCCAACTGGATATAACTTGCAAATTCAAATTCTCAGTCCTCATCCAGTTCTAAGCGCATTTCTTCATCAAGATGAATAACTAAGTTGTAGGTTTGCATACTCACTTTGCCTTTTGAGATCACTTGCCTACTAGAAAAGTCTGCTATGCAATGTGCACAGGTCAAGATCGTCCCATCAGGATCAATGATAGTGCCAGACCCTATACCCATTATAGGCATAGGACCATATACATCTGAAAAGAAGTATTGGAAAAAGCTCATCGTTCAAACGAATACACCTAAAAAAATCCACATATTGAGGAAATCTGAAGACACAATAAAGTCCTTTCACCTTCAGTAAGACATATATTCACCACGGCAGGACCAGCTGCCGTGGCCGCTTTGACAATAGAGTTCCTTTTGAGGCATCCACTGCAGCATGCCACGTCCTTACTTGAATCCGGAGGTGGAAGAGGGCACGCGGTTGGAAAATGCCGTGCAAAAAACTCTACGAATCAGATTAAAAGATTATGCAACTCCAAATCGATGAAAGAAAACTTTAAGGACGATAGGTTAGGTTTAAACCTGGAGAAAAGACTGAGAATGGAAGCGTGAAATCTTGCGAGAAAATCGACGAAGTAGAAGACAGAAATTGCCGAAACGGATCGCATATCGAAATGGCAACATCTTTTACGAAGGGGAGCACATGCGTGAGAAAGAAGAGAAAATATTGAGAAAGGAGGTGAAGGGAAAAGGAAGAAAGGAGGGTTACTTGTGGGGAGGGAGGGGCCGTCGGAGGAACCGAGAGTGAAGGCAGTGAGAGAGAGGAAGCCAGTGGCGACGCCACGGCGGGGATGCTGCAACAGGAGACGCCGAAACATGATTCACCGCCGCCGATCGTAGACCAAGCTTCCCTTGGTCATGTAGGGAAGGGGGCCTTGGAATCCAGGTAAATAGGTGACCACAGAAGATGAGAGAGCAGAGGAAAAGAAGCAGAGAAAGATCAGTGAGACAATCAGGAGAGGGATTTCCATCTTCCTCCTCCTCCTTCCTTCTTCTTCCTTCTTGTGTTGGAACTGGCTGAAAGTCGAGGCGACGAGGAGGAGGCGGTGAAGATGGCTGAAAGTAGAGGCCGCGAGGAGGAGGTGGCGAGGCCGAAAGTTGAGGCGACGAAGAGGGCGGTGAGGAGGGAGGCGGCGAAGAAGGCGGTGAGGAGGGAGGCGGCGAAGAGGGAGGCGGCGAAGAGGGCGGTGAGGAGGAGGCGGCGAGAGTAGGGTTTTGGGAAAGAGACAGAAAAAAAACAAAGCGTAAAACAGACAAATGACGAAGGAGAAAAAGTGGCGAAAGAAAAAATAATCACATTCAACAACACTTAATAGACAACGGTTTTTAAAAACTGTTGTCGTAATCCCAAAAAAGTGCACATAGACAACAGTTTTTAAAAACTGTTGTCGTTCCCTTTAAAAACCGTTGTCGTATCCTCAAAAAAACATAAATTGACAACAGTTTTTAAAAACCGTTGTCATAGGCCAAAAAAATTACTAAAAGACAACAGTTTTTGTTAAAACCGTTGTTAAAAGATAAAAAGACAACGGTTTGGTATAAAACTGTTGTTGTTTGAGTGTTGTTGAATGACATTTTTCTTGTAGTGTGTCTTATCCTATGAAAAAACTAGAGAAACTAAATTGAAATGGTAATATACTGTCTCAAATAGAAGTGAAGACAGTAAATTACAGTTCCCAATGTTTTAACTTGTTAGATATAATAATTATGACAAAAATTAATAATCTTAAAAAATATTTACTATACAAATTAATCTAGATAAGATTTATTGAATTGTCATTTCAAAATAAAAGGAAAAATCTTTTTATAATTAAAAGTGATATACATAATATAAAATTCTACAATCATTAAACATTCATCCAATAATAGAAATATCTACATATGCATCATTAATTTGATAAGAAAAAAAATACTATTCCCGTAAAAGTTACACAAGAAAGTCTAAGCAACTCCTCATGATTTAAAGATAAGTTCTATAATCCTTTTTCATCAAAATCCTGAACATTAAAAAAAAAACTCTAATTAGATGTAAAGATAATTTATAATATATATAGTTCAAAAAAATCAATAAATATAACTTTTCAATAAGAAGTCTCATCATCCAACATATAATCCTCTATCTTACAACTATATGTATATATTGTAGTAAAATTGATTACACTAATACAGTAATAATTGCACCAATAAATGACGAGCATGCAATAAACAGTAATAGAGTAAGGTTAGGAATTTGTGTATCTCAGGTCGAAGCGTCGGGTGTGCCGACTGTCTTTAGAGAATTGATTGTCGCCCACGGTGCAGAGGCTCTCTGGCAAAATCCTCCCAAGATCCGACAACCGCTCGCGCTGTTCGTAGGTGCACTCCAAGACGAACGCCGCACTCGGACTCAACCTCAGATCGCAGAACCAAGCCTTAGAACTTGGAAAGAAGTAGAAGAAGAAGAAGAAGAAGAAAGCAGAGAGCAGAGGAATGCTTTGCTTTTTTGGAGTGAATTGAGAAGGAGCAGAGGAAGTGTATTTATACACTTCGAAGCGATGTACGCACCAAAGCGTACATCGCTTTGCTTTCTCACGCGGATAGAACCAAACCGGACTAGAGGCACAAACGAATCGGGTGAACTAAACCGGACTGGCAAAAACGAACCGGGCCGCTCGTAAGCGCGAGGCCCACGAGCTGGGGATTTGCACCCCCCCTGCGCGCGATAATCGCGTGCGTCGTGCCCGGTTTATGGATTTCCGGCTCGAACCCCCTGAAACCACCTGATTTGGGCTTGGCCCGCGTATGCGTGTATGTCCTCCTTAACTTGACTAATCTAGCATGGAAGACTTCCATATATAAAGCCTTCTAAGCTTCTTAGCTTAGCAATGTGGGACTAAAAACAATGGGAATATTTTGAATTAAAACTCAACAATCCCCCACTAATTCAAATTATTTTGATCGAAAAATAAAGATATGTTCTGAGACTTGGTTGCAATGAGCTTTCAGTGAAAATACCTTCCGGTTTGAATTTTCACCTAAGTATACCAATCTTATTCACATAGGTTTGAAGAGAACTGAGTTTTGATCTTAAACCTTTTATATGTGAAGATCAATTGGTAACAACTCATCACTGACGACGGTTGAATCCTTCTGGGTTGGTGCATTACGGCCATGCCACCGAATCTTGTTTCATAAGTGCTAAGGAGAGTTGCCTAGACCCCCCACACTGCGGCCCCACAGTTATACTTACATAGGTGAGTTCTCCAAGGATGTACTGCAAGCATCCTGTCATTAAGACCTTGAACTCATTAAGAGCTCCTAAGCTCATCCTTACTAGCAGTCAAACATCTATCCAGGGAAGAGACTATGAGATTACATCTCAATCAATTTGATCCTTACGATTCATCCTTATAGCTTGTTTATACCACATTGAACCTACTTCTTGGGATCTCCAATCAGATATGTTGGGTTGCTGCTATAGATGAATCCAGGACAGGCCTTAGTCCCATTCCTTTATTGGATCTCTTGATTTTCTCAGAATCAAACCCTTTAGTGAGTGGATCAGTAATATTGTCCTTTGAACTTACAAAGTCCAATGACACCACTCCAAGAGACACTAACTCACGAATAGACTTTAATCGTATTCGTACATGTCTCTTCTGTTTCTGGTTATACTTGGAGCTTCTAATCTGAGCTATTGTTGTTTGATTATCACAGTGTACTGAAATAGAAGGTATTGGCTTCATCATCAAGGGAATTTCAGAAAGAAGACCCTTCAGCCAATCAGCTTCAGTTACTGTGGTATCCAAAGCACACAATTCTGCCTCAGATGTAGAACGGATTATAATCGTCTGTTTAACAGACCTCCAAGCAACTGCACCGTCTCCAAGTGTAAAGACATAACCAGTAACGCCTTTACACTCAGCAGTATCCGCTATCCGACTAGCATCACTATATCCCTCCAGGACTACAGGGAATCTCCCATACCACAAGCCCAAGGATATAGTGCCTTTTAGATATCTGAGTACTCTGTCTAATGCATCCCAATGCGTTCTGTCCGGACAGCTAGTAAACCTGCTCAATTTCAATATAGCAAAAGAAATATCAGGTCTAGAACAATTTGCTAAATACATTAGACTACCTATTATTTGTGAATATCTTAATTGAGATACTGCCACACCACTCTTATTCTTGTGGAGAGTTTTTGAAGGATCATATGGTGTGACTACAGATTTAACTTGGCTATAGCCATATTTCTCTAATACTCTCTCAATGTAGAGTGACTGAGAAATTGTTATTCCATCAGTTGATCGAGTCAACTTCAGCCCTAAAATCATGTCAGCACAACCCATATCCTTCATATCAAACTTACCACTTAAGAGGGTCTTAGTCTTATTAATAATAGAAAGGTTAGATCCAAACAGCAGAATATCATCTACATATAAACATAAGATAATACAATTATCACCTTTCATTTTAGCATACACACATTTATCAGAGTCATTCATTTCAAAGCCAAACGATAGCATAGCTCTATCAAATTTTTCGTGCCACTGCTTTGGGGCTTGCTTCAAACCATAAAGAGATTTAACTAACCTACAGACTTTATTCTCATTTCCAGAAACTACATGTCCCTTAGGCTGATCCATATATATCTCTTCTTCAAGATCTCCATTAAGGAATGCCGTTTTGACATCCATTTGATGAACCTCAAGATGATATATGGATGCCAATGCTATCAACACTCGGATTGTAGTAATTTTAGTAATAGGAGAATAAGTGTTAAAATAGTCAATCGTTTCTTTCTGTTTAAATCCCTTAGCAACTAGGCGGGCTTTGAATTTATCTACTGACCCATCAGGTTTTAGTTTTCTTTTAAACACCCATTTACATCCTATAGTGTTACACCCAGGAGGTAAATCTACCAACTCCTAAGTGGCATTAGAGATAATAGAGTCCATTTCACTTTTAATGGCCTCTTTCCAGTGCTTAGCTTCAGGAGAAGCCATAGCATCTCGATATGTCACAGGGTCACCTTCTATATTATAGGTGATAAAGTCCTGGCCTAAATCCGTAGACACACGTTGTCTCTTGCTCCTTCTCAATTCTGTACACTCTCTAGATTCATCTAGTCTAGAGTGACTTGAGGAGGGTGTACTTTCTACGGATAATGGGGTCTCTACGGAAGCAGATATATCTCTAGTTGGGTTACCAGATATAGATTGAGGTGTTCTCGTCTTCATAGGAAATATATCCTCAAAAAATGTAACATCACAAAGTTCTACAATAGTATTTGCATCTATTCCAGATTTAATAATCAGAAACATATATGCAATACTATTTTGAGCATAACCCAAGAAGATACCATCTACGGTCTTTGGACCAAGCTTTTTCCTTCTGTGTTCAGGTACTAGTACCTTTGCAAGGCACCCCCACACTTTAAGGTATTTCAAACTTGTCTTCCGGCCTTTCCAAAGCTTGTATGGGGTTTTCTCCCTTGACTTCATGGGGACTCTATTTAACACATGACATGCAGTGTATAAAGCCTCCCCCCACATGAAGTTGGGTAACCCGGAACTGCCTAACATGGAATTAATCATATCTTCAAGGGTTCAATTTTTCCGTTCTGCTATACCGTTGGATTGAGGACTATATGGAGCAGTTACCTCGTGAATTATACCTGTATCTTGACAAAATTTTTGAAACAGGTTCGAAGTAAACTCTCCACCCCTATCAGACCTTAACCTCTTAATAGATTTGTTTTTTTGATTCTCAGCTTCAGATTTAAAAACCATAAATTTATCTAAAGCTTCATCCTTAATTTTCAGCAAATAAACATAACAATAACGAGAGTGATCATCAATGAAGGTGATGAAATACCTTTTATGATCTCTCGTTATTACACCGTTAAACTCACAACAATCAGTATGGATCAATTCTAAAATATCAGAATTTCTATCAACTGATTTGAAGGGTTTTCGGGTTTGTTTATATTGCACACAAACTTCACATTTTTTCTTATCATTTATAGCATACTTAGGAATCATGTCAAGGTTCATCATCCTTTTAACGGTATTAAAATTGACATGTCCTAATCTGTCATGCCATATATCATAAGACTCAATGTTATAAGCAATATCAGTAGATTTATTTAAAGTAGCATTTTCTACATTGAGTTTAAATAAACCTTCATTAAGGTAACATTTTCCAATAAAGGTTCCTAAATGTAATATTACAACTTTATTACATTTAAAGTTCAACTCATAACCAGCACGGACTAACTTTGATCCGCTAGTCAAATTCCGACGGACCGCTGGAACATGATGCACCTCATGCAGTGACAGGACTTTTCCAGAGGTGAACCTCATGTCAACTTGTCATATCCCGAACACGCTGGCTGCAGAATGGTTTCCCATGGTCACGGAAGTGCCTTCAATTACCTGATAAGTAAGGAAGGCAGAGCGATCAGCACAACAGTGCACATTAGCACCTGTATCAACTAACCATTCATTGGGTTGATAGATCAAGTTTAGTTCGGGTTTGAAGGTAACAAACTTATTGCTGGTGTCGTCACTAGCAGTCATGACATTTGCTTGTGCCTTGATGTTGGACGTATTGCTTTGGTTTTTCTCCTTGTCCTTTCGCTTATGGCAGAATTTGGCATAATGTCCAACCTGTCCACATGCCCAACAAGGCTTAGGTTTGGTTCCAATTTTCTTTTGAACCTTTGAGTTGGGTTTCAACTTGTTCTTCATTTTCTGATTTTTGAATTTCTTTTTGTCAGATGAGACTACTACATTTGCCTTTGGAATAAAATCCATAGGCATTCTTGTATCATCATTTTTATGTTGCTTCCGATGTTCTTCTTCGATATTTAAGGCAATCATCAAATCTTCTAGAGAGATTTTACCTCTCCGATGTTTAAGAGTCATGCCAAAATCTTCCCAACTCGGAGGTAATTTTTCGATGATAGACAAGACCTGAAATTTTTCAGGTAATGACATATCTCCTTCAGCAAGACCATGAATTTGGACTTGAATTCATGTGTCTGCTCAATCACATATTTGTCTTCAACCATTTTGAAGTTTAGGAATTTTGCCACAGTGTACTTTTCTAAACCAGAATCTTCGGAGTTGTATTTTTTATCGAAAGATTTCCACAGCTCTTTAGCTGAAGAGGTTGAGCAGTACATATCAAATAGTGCGTCTGAGAGAGCAGGCAAGATTCTCCCATGGCAGAGATAATCCCTTTGCTTAAACCTAGGGCTGTGCAAAAAAACCGAGAAACCGAAAATCGGACCAGAACCGGTAGCTTACCAGTTCCGGTTTACCGGTTAACCGGTTAACCGGTTTTAACCGGTTAACCGGTCGGTTTCCGGTTTGAGATTTTTTTTATCGGTTTAACCGATAAACCGGTAAAACCGGCAACCGACTAATTTTTTTTATAAGAAAATTTAATTAAATTTTAGTTAAAGTCGCACAAAATGAACCACTGTCATTTATGATCACATATTTCGGTGAAACAAGACCGCAAGCCAAGCTCAAAAATAAAGCCCTTTCATATAAATATAGAAAGAGACAGAAACTATAGATTTATTTTTAAATTTTTTATTTTATTTTCAGAACATCCATATTTATTATTGAAACACAGTCGTGACTTGTGAGTGCTGATTTGCAAAGTTGACCTTCTACTTAATTAATTGCTTTCGCGGGGATACCAAAATGTTCGTATTCTTCACAATTTGGTAATCGTTGATTTATCAGGATCAAAATCAGGCACTCCCAACCGCAGCACTCTGGTTTTTTGGATCCTTCTAGCCACGTCGGCCACCTCGCACTCGCATTCTGCGTGCGGTCTTGTTTCGCAACTTATCAAACTCAATAATCTTTACCGGTTTTCGGTTGGAACCGGTTAACCGACCACAACCGATTCAACCGAAATCGGTAGAACCGGTAAGAATACCGGTCGGTTAACCGGTTTTACATAAACCATGATAAACCGGAATTAACCGGAACCGATAAACCGGTAAACCGGTTAACCGACCGGTTGAACAGGTCTACTTAAACCTCTCTAAGGTAGCACTACGGGCAGGTTCCTCTTCATTAGGCGAAGGAGGGTATGTTTCTATAATGGAGAATAGCCCTAACGTAGTAAGCCAAAATTTCATCCGTTGTTGCCAACATCTGAAGTTTTGCCCGAAAAATCGTTTGGGTCGGGCGCTAGCCTCATCAGACCCAGTCATCCTATCGTTCATCATGTTTATTGATGCTACAATCAATTCTCTAAAATTGTAGTAAAATTGATTACACTAATACAGTAATAATTGCACCAATAAATGACGAGCATGCAATAAACAGTAATAGAGTAAGGTTAGGAATTTGTGTATCTCCGGTCGAAGCGTCGGGCGTGCCGACTGTCTTTAGAGAATTGATTTTCGCCCACGGTGCAGAGGCTCTCTGGCAAAATTCTCCCAAGATCCGACAACCGCTCACGCCGTTCGTAGGTGCACTCCAAGACGAACGCCGCACTTGGACTCAACCTCAAATCGCAGAATCAAGCCTCAGAACTTGGAAAGAAGAAGAAGAAGAAGAAGAAGAAGAAGAAGAAGAAGAAAGCAGAGAGCAGAGGAATGCTTTGCTTTTTTGGAGTGAATTGAGAAGGAGCAGAGGAAGTGTATTTATACACTTCGAAGCAGTGTACGAACCAAAGCGTACGTCGCTTTGCTTTCTCACGCGCGGGTGCGTCGTTTTCTCGTGGACAGAATCGCGATGCTTCGCTTCCTCACGCGCTGCTTTGCTTTCCTCGCGCGGACAAAACTAAACCGGACTGGCAAAAACAAACGGGGCCGCCCGAGGCCCACGAGCTGGGGATTTGCACCCCCTGCGCGCGATAATCGCGTGCGTCGCGCTCGATTTATGGATTTCTAGCTCGAACCCCCTGAAACCACCTGATTTGGGCTTGGCCCGCGCATGTGTGTAGGTCCTCCTTAACTTGACTAAGCTAGCATGGAAGACTTCCATATATAAAGCCTTCTAAGTTTCTTGGCTTAGCAATGTGGGACTAAAAACAATGGGAATATTTTGAATTAAAACTCAACATATATAACATAAACAACCCCAAGTTAAACAAACCTTTTCATCTCATAATAAAAAATGATGATTCATGTGTTTCTCAATATCTTTATGTCTTTCAAGTTGTTGTACCTGTAAAATAGATTTATTTACAACTTAAAAAAATATGTACACTACTATGTCACCAAAATTTGTTAATAAAGCAAAAAAAAATCTTATGAAACAACTATCAATGTACCTGTTGGTTACCCAATTCTTGTACATGTGAAATAATATTATCTGTAACCTAAATAAAAAATAGTGTACGTATCATAAAAATATCAAAATTCATTATAAAAATCAGTTATTTAAATAAAGTAAAGATACCTTTTGATTACTAAATTCACTAGATTCCATATGAAGATGAGTCAATGGGGATTCATGCTTCTCTAACTTTGATTGAAGTGCATCTATTTGGAATTTTATTTGATTTAGACTAGGTGTCATTACTTTCATACACTCTGCTACAACTTTCTCCATAACCATTTTTATTAACTCATTTGAATGTTCATTGAATAACAAGGGGTGAGTATGCATGTCGAAAGGACTAGGACCTAAACCCATAGTACGAACATAATCATGACTTTCATTTCCTATGAAACTATTGAAAACCTTATATCTCAACTTAGGTGTTTGATCCTCAACAAGTACCGTTGATAACTTTTCTTGCATTTGACCTAGATATTTATTAACATCAATAAATATAGATCCTTCACAAGTAAACAGAATGATAATGTCTTAACAATCTAAGAATTGTAAATGAATGTATTTACTATTAAATTTGCAGCTTCGGTATCAGTTGGAATTCTATTTTTGTAATGAGCCTCAATTTATGTTGTTAAGGGATCAGTTGACTTTTCATGAATTGCCAACTATATAAAAATGACAAATCCTTATACATATGTTACTAGAAAAATATAGTATATTATAATTATACATACTTTTATTTTGAAGTTATGCATCGAAGTCCTTCCGGTCCTATGTATTGACTTCGTAAGTTCTCTATTGAGTGCATTTTTCTTTAAAATTTCCTTAAAACACAAAAATAGAGATTTTTTGAATAGGTTATAATGCCAATAATAAAAAAATCATAAACAATGTTATTTGAGACAAGAAATTACTTGATGTACTCTAGTACTTGATGAGAATCCTCTATTGCTCAAGTTCAACACGATTAGGAACATTGGTTAACAATGAGTCATGCATCTTTCCATTAAAATTATCAATTTTAATTCGATTATTCCACTTTTTCCATTTGTCGCCAACAGATTTAAGATATATAGACTTATATGTTAGAGGGACATTAATATTCTCCAATATAATTTATAGGAGATATATGAACAGTTTGTTACAAAAAAATTTATAAACATAATTATTATAACTAGGTTAGAAACATTGCTTAATCATATCGGTCATATGATATGATTAATAATAGAGCAAAAATGGTAAAAAAATGAAGAACTTATGCATTTTAATAAATTTTATTTTTATAATTCTTAAATTATAAATTAAAAATTTTCATTAGGTTAAATTTGTAAATGTATTTTCCTATGTTATATATATATATATATATATATATATATATATATATATATATATATATATATATATATATATATATATATATATAATACAATCCCCGTGCCACGGCCATTCTATAAAATGATATTGGAACTGGAACAATAGAGTCCGTGACAATTATCACAACCGTTCTGACGAACCATATTCAAGATAATTTTTAACAATTTTTTTTACCCTCTTATTTGAATGTTTTATATAATTATATTTTTAACCATCTTTATTAGATATCTTATTTAGTTGAATTTGAGACAAAATCTTAATGCTATCTTAAATTTAATGTTTCCATGTAAAATCTTAAGACATCTATTATTACTATCTTAAGTAAACTTAGTATTTGAGATTAATTTTATTACCGTCTTGAAATTTTTGTCTCAAAAATCTATTTTTCTAGCCGTATTAAACTAGCCGGAATTCTTGTGTTTAATGCCCCACATTATTTCATACTTTTTGTTTATTAAATTATTATTATTTTTAAAAAAGTTTAGATTATTAAGTTTATTAATGAATTTTGATACTCAATTATGATTATATAAAATTTAAATTTGTAAAAAAATTGAATATTATCAAAGTGAAAGAGTTTCAAAAATTCATAAGTGATGTTATTATGCTAATATGGTAAACATATATATAACAGTGCCCTAGGGTTATAAATGAATCAAATATTTATGAATAAATTTAGTATTCGATTTGGTAGAAGCTTATTTATATTTATTAAATATATAAATTTGAACAGCTCATTAAACTAAATAAAAAATTTTGAATACATATGTGTTCAGCTTATTAATGTTCATGAAAAACATTAGTAAATAATGTTTATGGACCATGTAAATAATATTTATGAATATATATGTGTTTATTTATGTTTATTGGTAAGAGCTTATTAATGTTCAGCTTATTAATATTTATGAACCATTCGTGAATAATATTTTACTAATATTTATTAATAAAATTCTTATCAATATGCTAAATAAATAATAAAATAAATTAAATAAATAAGTTTGAATTATTAAGATTAATAACTAATCAAACAAGTAAACATTTCAAATAATCAAATAAACTTAAATTGAGAGTTCAATAATATCTAAACGAATCAAGCTTGAATTAAGAGTTTGATAGGCTAACTGGGATTATTATTATTTTTTTTTGAATTGAGAGTTTGATAACATCTAAACGAACCAAGCTCAAGTCAAGTTTCAAATAAGATCAAACTTATAAAAAAATAAAGTAAGTCGAGTTTGAACAATCATTTCAAAAGTTTAGTTCATTTTAAGCTCGGCTCGGCTTGATTATCTTATTAAATAAATTTGAACATCCTAAATCTTAGTTCGACACGACTAGACTTATTTACAGCCCTATCTGTGCCTTTGTGCTAAAACTATACATAGTATTTTTTTTAAATGATTAAGAGTGAAGATTTTAAAAAAGATTAGTTAAATTAATATTATACATAATCTATGCCCCAAATGGACTAATCTTACTATTAAATAGGGGTGTAATCGAGTCGAGCCGAGCTGAACTCTTGGATGTTTGAGTTTAACTCGTTTATAATCGAGCCGAGCTCGAGTTTTATTTAACGAATATATTCATGACTCACGAGCTTATTCGAGCTTTTTATCGAGCCTAAATGAGCTTAATAAATATAAATTATAAATTTAAATATTCATTAAAAACTAAATTATATATTTTAAAAAATTATAATATTCTTGTTAAAATTTATAATTTTATTCTAATAAATAAATTTAATATATTTGTCTATGTTTTTCATAAATATAGTGTAAAATCTATAAATTCAATATCAAAACTATTATTTTTTTATTTAAATGTTGATTTATGAGCTTAATGAACATATTCACGAGCTAACGAGCCGAATATTGTGAAACTTGAGCTTGGTTTGTTTATCTTAACGAGCCTCATTAAACGAGCTCAAACGAGCTTTTATCGAATCGAGCTTCGAATAGCTCACGAGCGGCTTGGCTCATTTACACCCCTAATTATTAAGAATCTGGATCATTTAATAACAACTCTTAATTGATTTGATGAAGTCAAAAATTATTTATGTTAATATTTTTTTTATACTGAAAATAATTTCAAGATTTATTAGTAATTTAAACTTCTTATACTTCTCAAATCATAGAAGCCTAATTTTTACTATCTACATCTCATCTTCTTTCCTCCTCAATTCTCATCAGTTCTTCATCATTCTCTCTTCCTCTCTAATTTTTGCTATAGTTTTTTGTTTGTTATCATTTTTATATCATAACATATCAATCCATCTATATTTCATCGATTCTTCGAGAAAAATTATTGTCGCATCTATCTATCTCGACATCTCATTAGTTTTTTAGGTGATATATTGTCGCTACATATAAGTATATAACTTAGGTATAATTAATAACCTGATTTTTATATTATTTTCATATTAAAATTTTTATAAAATAAATGATATTAGTATTTGATCCTGTCCGAACCAGGAGTCAACGGACGCTGGGGATGTGGCGCTCCCTGCTGGATCCTCGAATGCTCCGGCGAACCTGCAACAAAACCGAGCCGGAGGGGGTTCCCCGGCGACGGCCCTCCGACGCTCAAGTCAGGCGAAGGAATAAGAAAGTGGCTTCGAAAATGTAGAGTTGCGTACCTCCGGTTGAAGAAGTGGAGGCCTTATATAGACCTCTCGAAGGAGCCTGGGCACACCAATCGAAGCAATCACCTGCTTTCGACCATGCCTAGGTGTGGGCCTGTCAGAAGGGCATCCATAAGACCATACTGCTACTGTATCAACCTTTCCGTGACGTGATGGTGGGGCCTTTAATAGTGTCATCTTGCGTACAGTCTAATCATCATGCCTTTGCTGACATACCATATCCCGAGCCGAGCGAATTACTAACTGTTCCCTCGCCACGATTCCGGCCGAGCGGAGACCTCCGCTCGGCCATTCTGTCCGAGCGGGCACCTCCGCTCGGCCGCTCGCCACTCGGCTCCGGTTCTTCTGCTTTGGCTTCGGCTGGGTAATCTCTGGTTCCGCTCGGACGGGACCCCATCTGTGGGTCCCCATTCTTACCACCGGATCAAGTTCCCTTCAAGTCCTAAAATGCCACATCAATAATATGAAAGCTCATTGCGATATCTTCTGGTTATAGCCCTTGAGCTTCCTTATGCCATGTTAGCTCGGCTCTGTATGTCTTGGCCTCAACGTGGATGTTTGCTTGTCTAAATCCTCTTGAAAATCGCCAAGTCTTTTTCCGAAGCATGCGCGGTATGGGCGCGTTAATTGCGCTTGGTGACGAGCGCCACGTGGCTCGTCTCTAGTGGCGGTGGCGCTCCGTACGATGGGACGCCCTTTGTTTTGAAATGGGCGGCTAGATGATGACCTCGTCTCTTGTGCCCTGCATCCGACCGACGAGCCTCGTTCTGGCCTTCACGCCGCACTCTCTGGCTCATCGCGCGTCCCCTGTCGAAGCTGCCTGCCTCTAGCTTACTCCGACGACTCCCAGTGCTTGCTTTCCGACGGTTTTCGAGTTCCTGGGGATTCTTTCCTTTGATCTTCCCTCAGTAAGCTTCTTCTCTTCTCTCGTCCCCTTGTTTCCGAGTATTGCTAGGCTTCCCTCCCTTCTTTAGTCATGGCGAGCACTTCTGCACCCGCTACTGAGGTTCACGGTCCGTGGTATATGAATATGGAGAGTAGGTTCGATGAGGAGCGCGCCCGGCGCATTGTTAGGACCTATGGGATCCCGAACGACCATGAAATAGTTGTAGCCGGCCCGACCGATCGGCCCCATAACCTGCCGATCAGTACTATTTGTTTTTTTTCTGGACCAATTCCAGGGCGGCCTTAGATTTCCTACCCATCCATTTATTTTGGAAGTTTGTAATTATTTCCGCATCCCGCTCGGCCAACTTGTGCCGAATTCCTTTAGGCTACTGAGCGGGATGGTCGTCCTCTTTAGGCTGCACAGTATCCCACTTGACCCCAAAATATTTCACTACTTCTTCTACCCCAAACAATCCGAGTTGGGTACTTTTATTTTCCAAAGTAGAATAGGCTTCAAATTTTTTGAGAACATGCCGACCTCCAACAAGCACTGGAAGGAGTTCTTCTTCTATATACGTCTTCCCGAGCGGCCCGCATTCCGAACCAAATGGCAGACCGCTGTGCCGACCCAGCCGGAGCTCGGCAAATTCAGAAGCAATCCGGCCTACCTTCTTGCGGCAAATTGCTTGTCCGGTCAGCGGTACAAAATCGACCAGTTGCTTCTCAAGGGGGTGTTGTACATTTTTGGATTATCTCCCGTTCGGGCCAATCTCCCCTACCGCATGGGTAAGGACTCCTTACTCCCTTCGCCTTTTTTGTCTAACTGATTTTAATTTCTTCCACTGCAGCTGAAGTCATGTGGCGCTCCAAGGATACCGATCATCTGAAATTGAAGGCCGTGGAAATTGAGGCGGCTACCAAAAAAGAACTCGCCGAACGGGGTCTCATCCCCAGTCGCCCGGCAGATGCAGGAGAGGGGGGGACGCAGTCCGCCCCTGAAATAGAAGTTACCCAATCCGCTTCAATGGAGGTTGAGGCGGATCCTATTTCCTCTGCTCCAGCCGAGCTGGGAGTCCCCCAGGCCGGGGATTCACTACTGGAAGTTCGGCGGAAACGTCGAAGGGACTCCAGCCTTCCGCCGACCCCAGAGGGCGAACCACAGGCGCCGATTGAGATCGCTTCTCCAGATCGCACGCCGTCGCAGATCGGGACCCCCGTGGCCTCGCCCACCGCCCAGCCCTCTGGCTCTCCTCCACGGACTCGTCATCACTTACGACGGTTGGGCGAAACTTCAACCATAGGGGAGTCGTCGGGCCTGGCGACTGCGGCTGAGGAAGTACCGGCCGGCCACCCGACCATCAAGACTACCCTTCGATTCCCATCGGAGGAATATTTATTGTCTGTCGATCGGCCATCAAGCCCTGT
This sequence comes from Zingiber officinale, assembly GCF_018446385.1. Taxonomy (NCBI): domain Eukaryota; kingdom Viridiplantae; phylum Streptophyta; class Magnoliopsida; order Zingiberales; family Zingiberaceae; genus Zingiber; species Zingiber officinale. The sequence goes on from NC_055992.1 coordinate 122,391,043, forward strand.
TCATGAAATAACCTTGACGGGTCCGCTCGCCAAACTTTTCGAGGACGCCCAGATTCGGGTAGCCCTCATGACGCCCAAGCAGCTCGGCGATAACCACATGCAGCAGGCCACTCAGGTAGGTTCATTTTTCTTCCTGCGTCATGCTATTGTTTGGTTCCTGATTTTATTATTTCACTTACAGCATTGGGCGGAGCAAATCGCCACTAGCCATCGGCTGGCCGAGCTGGAGGATCTCATGGAAAAACTCCAAGTCTCGGGGGGTCCATCGGCCGAGCGGGAGAAACAAGCCCGCGAGGCCGAACAGAAGAAGGCCGCCGACCTGGCTACAGAGGTGGCTCGACTTGAAGGCTTGGTGAAGAAACGCGACGCAGACGTGAAGCGCGCCAGTAGCCGGAAGAGGCGGGTGATCACTGATCTGGACAAGATGAAAGTTGAAGTCCGAGCCCTAGATCAGCAATCTAAGGACCTGGAAGCCCAATTAACTGCCGAACGGGATGGGCGCTCAGCTGAACGCACTAAAGCGGAGGTGGACCAGAAAGTTCTCCAAGATTCACTAATTGCCTCCCGGGCGGCGCTCAGAAAGTACAAGGAAGGGGAGCCGAGTCGTCTGGCCGCTGCACATCAAGATTACCTCCGCTCGGAGAGGTTTGGCACGAAATTTGGCGGCAGCGTCTCTTCAACCTTTGCCGAGGCCGTTAAGGTCACTATGGCCTACTTGAAGAAGGGTGGCCACCTCCCTGCGGGAATGCACATTCCTGCCTCCGATCTGGCGGCCATGATAGACGACATTCCGGACGGTTTCTTCAACTTCGAAGACCCCGAGTGAAGAGTGTTCCTCGTCTCTATCTTGTTTTTACGTTTCTTACGCCCAGCGCAACCTTTTGTACTTGCCGTTCGGCATGCTTTCCCTTTAATGCAATTATGTCTCTGCTTGCGTCTTCCTGATCATTATCCATAATATTCTTCTGTTTGCTTAACGTTTATGCTCAGAGTAAGTCATGCTTTAAGTGTTCTCCGTTACGCGGCCGATCGGCTTAACCCATTAATCAAAGTCCGAGCGGGAGGTCCTACTCGGTCTGCACATATCTAGCCTGTGTGAAGTCAACAAACGCCAAGTATCGAAGGACCAACGCCCGAGCGGGCCTAAATGTTTTAATACTTAATCCTCTGATATTCGTTTGTCCGCCCGGGGTATTTATAGTCGCCGGACCGACTCAATTTTTAACGACGGAGCTCGTCGGCGCGGATATTTATAGCCGGTCGGCGCGGCTCTCGATCTTTAACGACGGAGCTCGTCGGCGCGGATATTTATAGCCGGTCGGCGCGGCTCTCGATCTTTAACGACGGAGCTCGTCGGCGCGGATATTTATAGCCGGTCGGCGCGGCTCTCGATCTTTAACGACGGAGCTCGTCGGCGCGGATATTTATAGCCGGTCGGCGCGGCTCTCGATCTTTAACGACGGAGCTCGTCGGTCTTCTTCGTCTCCCGGTTTCCCGGCCGGAGGGTTTATAGACGCCGGACCGTCTCTCGATCTTTAACGTCGGAGCTCGACGGCGCGGATATTTATAGCCGGTCGGCGCGGCTCTCGATCTTTAACGACGGAGCTCGTCGGTATTTATAGCCGGTCGGCGCGGCTCTCGATCTTTAACGACGGAGCTCGTCGGCGCGGATATTTATAGCCGGTCGGCGCGGCTCTCGATCTTTAACGACGGAGCTCGTCGGCGCGGATATTTATAGCCGGTCGGCGCGGCTCTCGATCTTTAACGACAGAGCTCGTCGGCGCGGATATTTATAGCCGGTCGGCGCGGCTCTCGATCTTTAACGACGGAGCTCGTCGGGCTTTTAAGCCTAATTTGTACAACGTTTACCTGGCCGAACGGCACAGGGTCTTCGGAATTGAGCCTTTGGCTCGTACAATATACCCCCGGCTGAGCAGCTCGGGGCCTTCGTCGTCGAGCGCTTGGCTCCGATAATTTACCTCCGGCCGAGCGGCACGAGGCCTTCGGAGAACTAACCATTCGGCTATGAACACAGAATGCCTTGGGAATAATTTGTTTCTTGCGATAAAAGGACAACTATTTTGAATTTACACAAAATAGAGCAAAGTGCACCTCTCACCGACTCTATATGGTGAAGGTGATTTGCACTCCATGGCCGATCCAGATCCGACCTTCCACATCCTTGAGGTAATAAGCGCCCGAGAGCTTCTCGACCACTTCAAAGGGTCCTGCCCAGGAGCTTCCAACTTGCCGACATCGCTTGACTTTCTTCCAAACTAGGTCGCCTACTTGAAAGGCTCGGGATCACACGGTTGTAGTTCTGTTTCATATGTTGCGATGCGCCATCAGCCAGACGGACGCTTTAGCTCTTTCCTCTTCGACGAAGTCTAGCTCCATGTTCCTCCGTTCGGCGTTATTTTCATCATAATTTTGTACCCGAACGGACTCCACCCCAACTTCAATCGGGATGACTGCTTCGCCTCCATATACCAAGTGAAATGGAGTGACGCTCGTTCCCTCCTTTGGTGTCGTGCGGAGAGCCCATAGGACGCCCGGCAGCTCGTCTACCCAGCTGCCTCCTTCATGGTCGAGCCGAGCCCGTAAAATTCTGAGAATCTCTCGGTTGGTTACTTCGGCTTGACCGTTACTTTGAGGGTATGCCACCGATGTGAAGTGCTGCTCGATGTCATAACTTTCGCACCACTTCCCGAGTAGCTTCCCAGTGAATTGACGTCCGTTGTCGGAGACGAGTCGTCTTGGGATGCCAAAGCGGCAGATGATATTTTGCCATATGAACTTTTTAACCATCTGCTCGGATATTTTTGCAAGTGGCTCAGCTTCTACCCATTTTGAGAAGTAGTCGACCGCCACCAATAAGAACTTCCGCTGCCCGGTAGCCATGGGGAAGGGTCCCACGATGTCCATCCCCCATTGGTCGAACGGGCAGGCCACAGTTGATGCTTTCATCTCCTCTGTCGGTCGGTGGGACATGCTGTGATACTTCTGACAGGATAGACAATTTGCAGTGATCCGGCGGTAAGAATGGGGGATCCACAGATGGGGTCCCGTCCGAGCGGAACCAGAGATTACCCAGCCAAAGGTTTGGGTTTCCGACGCCAAAGCAGGAGAACCGGAGCCGAGTGGCCAAGCGGAGGTGCCCGCTCGGCCGAGGACAGAATGGCCGAGCGGAGGTCTCCGCTCGGCCGGAATCGTGGCGAGGGAACAGTGGTTAGCCGAGCGGCCTATTCGCTCGGCTCGGGATATGGTATGTCAGCAAAGGCATGATGATTAGACTGTACGCAAGATGGCACTATTAAAGGCCCCACCATCACGTCACGGAAAGGTTGATACAGTAGCAGTATGGTCTTATGGAAGCCCTTCTGACAGGCCCACACCTAGGCATGGTCGAAAGCAGGTGATTGCTTCGATTGGTGTGCCCAGGCTCCTTCGAGAGGTCTATATAAGGCCTCCACTTCTTCAACCGGAGGTACGCAAGTCTACATTTTCGAAGCCACTTTCTTATTCCTTCGCCTGACTTGAGCGTCGGAGGGTCGTCGCCGGGGAACCCCCTCCGGCTCGGTTTTGTTGCAGGTTCGCCAGAGCATTCGAGGATCCAGCAGGGAGCGCCACATCCCCAGCGTCCGTTGACTCCTGGTTCGGACAGGATCAATTTGGCGCCGTCTGTGGGAACGCACCTGCATCCGAGCAGAGGCAATGGACGAGGCTGGAAGACTACATACCGTGGTACTCTCACAAGAAGAGTTGGACGCTATAGTCGAGGCGAGGGCAGCCAAGATAGTGGCGCGGCGAAAGGAGAAAGCACAGGCTGAGCGAGCGCAACAGCAAACCTCGGCTTCAGCAGGCCGGGCGGCGCAAGCAGACCGCCCGGAATATGTTTCAACAGGAGGGTTCCCTCAGGCACTCTTCCGTACTCCCCCAGAAATCGCGCCCGCTCACGGGGAGCAAGGATCTTCATCTGATGAGCCTCCCGTTCGGGATCATAGGAAGGGCAAAGCTCCCCGAGCGAACGCACCACCCGAGCAGGTTCACCGACAGTTCTCTGAAGCCATACATCGGGATCCGTTACCAAAATACTATACACCACCGCCGATCGGAGCTTACAATGGGACGACCGACCCCGACGACCACTTGGGGAAGTTCGACAGCATCGCCACCTTGCATCAGTACTCCGATGGCGTAAAGTGCCGGGTATTTCTCACCACTCTATCGGAATCTGCACATAGGTGGTTTCGGAGGTTGCCGGACGGCTCTATCACTAGTTTCCAGGAGTTCCGAACGGCATTTCTTCATCACTTTGCGAGCAGCCGACGTTATCAAAGGACAAGCGTCAGCCTGTTCACCATCAAACAAGAACCAAGAGAATCTCTCCGGGCGTATATACAACGATTTAATCAGGTAGCGGTGGACATCCCCACAGCCACCTCGGAGACAATGGTAAACGCCTTCACGCAAGGCCTCGTGGAAGGGGACTTCTTCCGCGCGCTCATTCGCAAACCGCCCAGAGACTACGACCACATGCTACACCGGGCGAATGAGTATATAAACGTGGAAGAGGCGGAGGCTGCCCGACGGAAGGGAACTCATGCCGAACGTCCGGCCCATGCCGAACGGAAGCAGCCCGCTGCCCATCAGCCACCAAGAGGACCAAGAGTTGAGGCATCCCGGGCACATCATGCGAAGTCCCCGGTGGTCCAAGAGGTAGCGGCCGAGCGGTCAAAGATGAAGAAAAAGAGGGTATGGACCCCAATGTTTTGCTCTTTCCATAATACTGACTCCCACAACACCCGCGACTATCGGGGCCTGCCTTCTATCACCCATCCTGTACGACGGGGTGGCCCGCGTCGACCGCCTTCGCCCGACCGCCAGCAGCGGCATCAAGAGTCGGTCGGCGAACATATAGGAGATCTCCCGAACAGCGCTTCCCTCCAAGGCATGAAGATCGTTCTCGGTCCAATGAGCGACCTAGGCAGTCCGCTCGGGAAGAGGAGAACAGAAACAACACCTCCCGGGGAGAAATCAATATTATTGCGGGTGGGCCGACCGGAGGAGATTCACACAGGGCAAGAAAGGCAAGCGCCCGGCAGCTCAGAATCCATGAGGTGGGTTGCAGCCAAGAAAAGGCGAGCGGGCCCGAGATCAGTTTCGGGCCCAAGGATCTTGAGGGAGTTGAAGTGCCGCATGATGATGCCCTTATCATCAAAGCGGTGATAGCCAACTACACCATCCACCGTATCTTCATTGATACTGGCAGCTCGGTCAACATCATCTTCAGAAAGACCTTTGATCAACTACAAATCGATCAAGCTGAGCTGCTGCCTATGACAACCCCCCTCTACGGGTTTACGGGCAACGAGGTTCTCCCGGTCGGACAGGTAAGACTGGCTATCTCCCTAGGGGAAGAACCGCTCCGGAGAACGAGGACAACATACTTTGTGGTGGTCGACTCCCCTTCATCCTACAACGTGATACTGGGGCAACCGGCGTTAAGCGAATTCCGAGCTGTTGTGTCGACGTTCTACCAGAAGATCAAATTCCCGGTCGAGGACAAAATCGGTGAAGTACGAGGAGATCAGTTGGCCGCTCGGAAATGCTATGTAGAAATGGTCCGAGCCGAATCCAGCGCCGCGCGAAAGGCTCCACGGATCGAGGTACACGCCATAACCGAGAAACCTCCTGCTTTAATTTATGATGAAAAGGAGGAGGTTCAGATCCATCCGAGCCGATCGAAGGCTACAACCTTTATTGCCGCCGACCTGGAGGACGGACAGAAAGAAGAAGTGGTCAAATGCCTCCAGATGAATCATGACGTCTTCGCTTGGTCGACGCATGAGCTGCCCGGTGTCTCCCCCAGCATAGCCCAACATAAGCTTCACGTCCGGCCGGACGCTCGGCCAGTAAAACAAAGGAGAAGAGATTTCAGCGTCGAGCAGAATATTATCATTCGAGCGGAGGTAGAAAGACTCTTAGAGGCCGGCCACATACGGCAGGTTCAATTCCCAAGCTGGTTAGCAAATGTGGTGCTCGTCTCCAAGCCGGGCAACAAATGGAGGGTGTGTATCGACTTCAGAGACCTGAACAAAGCTTGCCCGAAGGATTTCTACCCTCTGCCCCGAATTGACCAGCTCGTAGATTCTACAGTCGGATGCAAGCTTATATGTATGCTGGACGCCTACCAAGGCTATCATCAAGTGCCGCTAGCCCCGGAGGATCAGGAAAAAGTTAGCTTCGTTACACCGGACGGGACGTATTGCTATACGGTGATGCCGTTCGGGCTGAAGAATGCCGGAGCAACATATCAAAGATTGATGAATAGGGTCTTCCGCGAGCAAATCGGACACAACCTGGAGGTCTATGTAGATGACATCCTCATCAAATCCTTCCGAACGGCCACTTTATGCAAAGATATGGAAGAAACCTTCCGTACACTCAGAAAATATAGGGTCAAGCTAAATCCTCATAAGTGTTTGTTCGGCGCCAAAGGAGGACGTTTCTTGGGCTATATTGTGACCGAACGGGGTATTGAAGCTAATCCTAGCAAGGTGAAGGCTCTTCAGGACATGCCACCGCCCAGAAACACAAGGGAAGTACAGAGGCTGACCGGTCGGATTACAGCGCTATCACGCTTCATCTCCAAGACTGCCGACCGGAGCCTTCCGTTCTTCAAAATCCTCCGTAAAGCTGCAAAGTTCCAATGGAATGAAGACTGCGATCGGGCCTTTGAAGAACTGAAGACGTACTTAAATTCGCTACCTGTGCTGGCCAAGCCAGCTGTCGGCGAACCGTTACACATTTATTTATCCTCGACCAAGCAGGCTGTGGGATCAGCGTTAGTCCGGTCGGGAGGTGAGGAGCAACCTGTATATTTCCTTAGTCATATCTTGAAAAATGTTGAAACCCGCTACACCGGACTCGAGAAGTTGGCCTTTGCTCTGATCCTTGCCGCTCGGAGACTTCGTCCTTATTTCCTGGCGCACACGATTATCGTCAAGACCAATAGCCCGTTGGGACGAGTGCTTTTAAATCCAGAAGCTTCCGGACGGCTCATCAAATGGACAACCGAGCTAAGCGAATTTGATATCCAATATCAGCCCCGCTCGGCTATCAAGGCACAAGCCTTAGCCGATTTTGTGACAGAGGTGCAGGACCCGGAACCCGAAGCTGTGTGGAAAGTGTTCGTGGATGGATCGTCCACTAGACACGGGAGCGGAATTGGCATAGTTTTGTTGTCCCCACAAGGAGAGCGGATGCAGCTCTCCGTCCGGCTAGATTACCGAGCGACCAACAACGATGCAGAATATGAAGCCCTTATTGCTGGATTGCAGGCCGCTCGGCATGTTGGAGCCGTCCGGGTCATCCTCTATTCAGATTCCCAGTTGGCTGCTCAGCAAATCTCGGGGATGTTCGAGATAAATAGTACAAGGCTCAAGCTCTACGTGGAGGCTATTGAAAAACTTAAGCTCAACTTTAGGGAGGTGATTATTCAGAAGATCCTCCGGGCGGAGAATCAAGTGGCGGATGAATTGGCCAAGCTGGCAAGCGCGTTATCCCCGGTCGGCTATCAGAAGCCGCTCGAGCAAGTATCTTTAGTAGCACATGTCGATCGGATGGAGGGCATCACATACCCGAGCGACTGGAGGACAACTATTGTGGAGTTTTTGCGCTCGGGAGCTACCCCCTCCGACCGGGAAGAAGCTCATTTGCTGAAGAGAAGGGCTAGTCGGTTCACCCTCGTAGGAGATCAACTCTACAAGAAGGTCTTCTCCCGTCCGCTCCTAAAATGCGTCAGCTGGAAAGATGCCGAGTACATCCTTCGAGAAGTGCACCAAGGTTCGTGCGGTGGGCATCCAGGCGGACGGTCGTTAACCAGGAAGATTTTGCTAGCTGGGTATTTTTGGCCAACACTTCAAAAGGATGCCGCCCGGACCGTTGCAAATTGTCTATCCTGTCAGAAGGGCATCCATAAGACCATACTGCTACTGTATCAACCTTTCCGTGACGTGATGGTGGGGCCTTTAATAGTGCCATCTTGCGTACAGTCTAATCATCATGCCTTTGCTGACATACCATATCCCGAGCCGAGCGAATAGGCCGCTCGGCTAACCACTGTTCCCTCGCCACGATTCCGGCCGAGCGGAGACCTCCGCTCGGCCATTCTGTCTTCGGCCGAGCGGGCACCTCCGCTCGGCCACTCGGCTCCGGTTCTCCTGCTTTGGCGTCGGAAACTCAAACCTTTGGCTGGGTAATCTCTGGTTCCGCTCGGACGGGACCTCATCTGTGGGTCCCTTATTCTTACCGCCGGATCAGTATTGAATAAGGTTGTTTAATTATTATATTACACGCAGCGGAATGGAATGCTTAGTAATAATAATAAAAAACCATTTTAAGGATATATTTCCAAACTATATTTTTAAAATTATTTTTTAAAAAAAAATCATATGAAATAAATGTTTGGTTATACTCATGAGAATGAGGATGCCAAACATATACATTTATTCTAATTTCAAATAAGTCTAAATTTATTGATAACTTTTAACTAAAAAAATTGATAATCATACAAAGTTCATATTTGAGCGAAGAATTTAAAAGAGATTAATTAAACAGAACCACACACCTACGAAGAGACGAAACAGACAATATATCAATAATGCAATAGATGATTTCGTTCAGCGAGTGTTCTTCATCCGCCCGTAACAACATAAAAGAAGGTAAATTATACATCGAGAGCGGCCTGAGAGTATTTAATCCTCAAATAAAACTATTAACAGACCGGACCGGTCAACTGAATATCTGTCGATTAAAAATAATAATAATTTTTTTTAAAAAAAAAAACTACACTAAGAACATGTTACGAAGCCATGTCCGACCGATCTGCGTTTCCTTGGAAAGAACATGGAGTTGGTCAGTTTGATGCCAAACACAAGGAATTATATTGCCCACTTGAAAGCCTCGATATTGACTTCGACCATCTGCTACTGCGACGACTCCTTCCTCCCTTCCTTCCTTCCTTTCTTCTCTCTCGATCTCTCGATTCAACTACAGTCTCAATGTCCAACCCACGCACGAATCGAAGGAGCACAATACGGTAGTAGCGCCGTAACCTCGTCCTCTTCTCCACATCCACCTCCGCGATCGATTCCTCCTTACTGATTCTGCAAAACCGCGCTTTCCTTGCTATTCTGCTTTAGTTGCTAAAGGTCGGGTCGGGTCGCGGCGAAAAATGGCGACGAGGGCGAGATTGGGGCGGCTGTGGAACAGATCCGAGGAGAGGCGAAATGATTCGTCGGAGACTAGGGGGAAGAGCGGCAGCACCGGCTCGAAACATTCCCCCATCAGGATGATCGTCGCCGTCTTGGTTGCGCTATTTGTGCTCGTCTTCTTCTACTCCAACGGCACGGTGAGCCTCCCCCCGCCTTGGATCTCGATCTGAAGCTTCTTTGTTTGGATTCTTTCGAGGATTTACTTGTTTCTGTTGTAGTTTTCTCTATGTAGCGAAAACGCCGCCCCTTTTTAATCCTTCACTTGTTTCTAAGCTAATTTTCAGTTCCATTACATAAATCTTCAACTTTTCTTAACGAGAACGATTTCATTTGATTGCAATCGCTTACAGTGAATTGAGTCGAGCATCCTGAAAATGCTATATTTGGCAAAGGATAACCGAGTGGATCTTTGTTTATTCAATTTTAGCTAGAGCTTGACACTCTTATCGTTGGCGTTCATTGTAGCATAATTTACTCCATTTTGTGTGTGGCTTTTCATGCCAAATTCAACTATACATTAATTTTTAGAGAAAATGAACAACTTGATCGCCTTACTTCACTTCTCATAGCTTATAACATTTATGGAATCCATTTACGCAACTGCAAAAGAAGATTGCACTATTTGAATATGGACATCCTGCCTAATTTTTACCCCTTTGACCTGCTAAACAATGCCTGTATTCATTTGAAAAGGATTGAAAGGATTACATGAACAAATTTGGCCTCATCTTTATCACATTTTATATGTCAGCGTCACAGTAGGTTGAAGTCATTAAGGCCGTGGCAAACTACTTTCTGTGTTTACTGGTGATGACATGGTTTTCATAGAACTTTCCTTTCATCCCTTTAAGTAAACATGGAAAAGAAAATCCAACACAATCTGGATTCTAGAGAATGAAAATAATCATAGTATGCCATATAGATGAAACATTCCATAAAATGATTTTGCAGCTAAACATATTTTGTTTTCAGGTTTTTTTTTTTTCTGATGTGTGCCAATGTATTTGTAATGACTATCGCACTGCCTTTTTATTATTGTGTCTGTAAATCAAGACATATTTGGTACATAAATAGATTAAATTTCTCCCCAACTTTGCAGAACTTCAGTTGGAGTGAACAACAAGTTGATTCACAAACTCTTACAGCACAGAGCTCTGAAGCACAATCAGTTCCAATGACTATTAAGGAAACCTTCGAAGCACAATCAAATCCTTCTACTACGACACAAACATCTGAAACACAATCAGCTGCCATTGTTACAAAACCCTCCGAAGTAGAATCAAATCCTGCTACTACACAACCATTTGAAGGAGAATCGATTCCTACTAGTACGACACAACCTTCCAAAGCACAAGCAATCCCCATTACATTGAACTGCCCAACCCAAGAAGCACCCATCTGCCAAAGATCTTCTGGTCTAGCTTCTGCTCTCTCCCTTACAACTTCCCAAGAATCCCCGACTTGTCCTGAATACTTCCGATGGATTCATGAGGACCTGCGTCCTTGGAAATCTGATGGAATAACAAAGGAATTGGTTGAAAGTGCCAAAAGTTTAGCAACCTTCCGTTTGGTGGTGCTTGATGGCCGAGTTTATGTTGAGGAATACTTTGGACATTCAATGACTCGGAATGTGTTCACCCTCTGGGGTATCATCCAGCTTATTAACCGATATCCTGGGCGCGTACCTGATCTGGATCTCATGTTCAATTGTGTGGACCAACCATCTGTCAGGTCTGCCCAGTATAGCCCTTCTACTCTGCCACCAGTCTTCCACTATTGCAAAGATGATCAGACATCTGATATTCTCTTCCCCGACTGGTCCTTCTGGGGTTGGTAATGACTTGATTCTCCTCTTGGTATTTTGTTGCATTGCCAGTTATTGTTTAGTTTCCAATGTCTAAGTGGTTATGTCAATGTTGGAAGGCCTGAGACCAATATAAAGCCATGGGCGCCTCTGATGGAGGAGATGAAACAAGCAAATGAAGAGATGAAGTGGGTAGATAGGGAGCCATACGCCTTTTGGAAGGGTAATCCAACAATGGGTTCCAATAGGCAGGAACTTCTGAAGTGTAATGTTACTGAGGAGCGGGACTGGAATGCTCGGATCTATACTCAGGTATGGCTTGAATTAGCTCATTTCGGATTTGAGTTTGACTACTAAGTTGTTGCATGTTCTTACATTGCTACAATCCCTTTAGATTCACACCTCCAGAAATGTATTGCATTGAAAGAAAATATGTGCAAATCTACTTTATCTTAGTAAGTAGATTAAGCATTTGCAGGGCTTCTATCAGAAATCCTTTACACTAGAGAGAAACAGATATTTGGTGCAGCAGGCATGCATTGGAAAATATATTTGTCATAGTCTAAATTTCATGTTATGTGATCCTTGTCTTTCATCTCTGAAAAACATGTTACTATTTCTAAGGATTGGAGTCGTGAGGAAAAGCAAGGGTACCAGAGCTCAAATCTTGCTAAACAATGCAACTATAGGTAAATTGCTTCTGATTTCTAATGTATATTCAATCTTGAAAACCAAATATCTTACTTGGGAATCATTTTGGTGAGCAGATATAGGATTTATGTAGATGGTCTTGCATGGTCAGTGAGCCAGAAGTACGTAATGGCATGTGATTCACCCACACTGTTTATCGACACTCCATGGTATGAGGTTTTCCAAAGAGGTCTCATGCCAGGACATCATTACTGGCCTACACCAGTGAACGATATGTGTAGATCTATCAAATTCGCAGTTGACTGGGGCAATAAGCACCATAAGGAGGTATGAACAAAATACCCAATGTCTGGCACACAAATGAATTTAATAAATCGCTTGCCAATATGGGTTCCTAACTGTCATTGGCATTAATAGGCACAAGCTTTGGGAAATGCAAGCTTCAAATTCTTTGAAGAAGAAGTGACGATGGATTATGTTTATGATTACATGTTGCATGTGCTGACTGAATATGCCAAGCTTTTAAAGTACAAGCCTACCATACCAGAGAAAGCCACAGAGATATGCTTGGAATCCATGGCCTGCCCTGCACATGAAAATGTCAAGAAATTCATGTTGGAGTCGATGGAGAAATCAACGCATGTTTTAGAGCCATGCAAATTACCTCCATCTTTCGCTCCAGGGGAGCTCCAACAGCTGAATGACAAGAAAGCCGATGCAGTCAGGCAAGCGATCATGTGGCAGCAAAATGCTTGGTCTGAGAGGAGGAGGTTCTAGGTAGTTGCACATGAAACCAGATCAAAACTGAGGCAGAATCGATTTGAAAGGATTGAAGTTCACAATGTTTTTTGTTTTTAGTATCTCTTGGAAATGCCAGGTGCTATTTAGGTTAGTGAAGGGTTTGAAGATCAGGTTTTCACTTATTCTTTGTGATTCATTTGGCTTTATCATGGATTGTATCACTAGTGTGCAGCATTTCCAATCACCTCTCCAAAACACTGAAAAACTCCACAGATGTATATGTTAAAAAAACTGCACACGACATAAATTTGACTGCATTCTGCTTTTAGTCATTGTTATTATCATTATATCTTTTATTTTATATATATATATATATATATGCCCTCTCAGTTTGCTTTGCTTGCCTGTGCCATTGCTGGGTTGCTTATTAGTTATTATCCACAATGCAAAGTGTTTGAATATTGTCTGTTTTACTTGGACAATATTTTTGGACAGATGTTATTTTCTTTGTTGTTGGTTACGCTTGAATGGTCCCATAATTTTTAGTTCAACAACAGATAAATTATTTAACTTTATATATATTTTTTAATCTTTGTGATTTATGTGTCTCTGGAGTAACATAAAGAGCAAATGCAAGATGATCTTACAAGGAACTTCTAAACAATTCTCTAGATTAATGGGAATGGTCGATACATTAGGTATTCTAATTGGCAGCATGATGGAAGAAGGATTTACTAATTCTGAGGATACCAATAAAGATAACAATTTGGGAATGGCAAAAACAAGGGACTAATTTTTCATTCAGTTCTTGAAACATTTTCTCAGAATAGGTATTGACATTTCTCTTAGCTTTACACAATTATAAAAAAAAAATGTTAACAGACATAAGAAAACGGTCAAAAAGTATAGGCTCCAGAGTAAAGAAAGCACCACTGAAGTGAGCATTTACATGAGAACTTTTAAGGTTGAATGGTTCGCGATAAAATGTTGAAATACCGTGCTCTACCAGGCGGGTTTGTGATCCGAATAGGAGCAGCAGGAATGCGATTCCACCATTCCTTAATCCTCCTTACCAGCTTCTCGCTGCTGGCTTTCCTCAGTGGCATGTTTCTTGTGTAAACCTCAAGCAGCACCAGTAGCAGTAGGTGTCTGAAAGGCACCAGGGAGAATGCTACTGCCATGATCATCAAGGTAGAAGCAAATTTGGTGGTTGTCTGAAATCAAAATGCTGAATCAGACAAAGACTAAATTCCCTAGATTGTGCTTTTTGACGATTTGTAAAGTTTAACAGTGCAAAATTACCATATAAACGAGATCAAATAAGGGATTAAACAGATCCACAAACTAATCTAAATGTAAGAGAAGTTAAACACAGGTAAAAATTTTGAACATGTTCTCTAGAGAATAAAATGAAAAGTGCAAGCAGAAGACTGATACAAGGTAAGAAACAAACCTGTGGAATTGCTAAAAAAAGAGCTCTAAGTTTGAGAAGAGAAATTGTTCCTATTTGGACATTTGTTTGAAGTTGAGAAACACCATCTTGCAACATCGACAGCAGCTCAACTGTGCCCCTACTTGGAGGAAGTGAAACTTGGAACACTTCGACGGGCTTTCCATTGTTATGATGCTTATGCCAGAACATGCAAACCGAGATGGAGAAGAAAATGCACGGTATGATATACCGGATCCAACCCCTAGGAGACCACAAACTAGAATCATCAATCAAGAATCATAGTCATGTGAAACAAGGGAAAGCTAAATGAACACTCTTGATTAAGGACTATAAAGACTACCTGTAAAGGAGATATAAGATAGAAAACAAAAACATTCTTGATTTGAAAGGTTCCTCCCATGAAGCCAAAAACCTGAGTAGCTTGCCCATCTCAGATAAAGGAAAAAGCATAGCCTGTGATACATAAAGATATCGTTGATTTTTCAACTTTCCAAAACCTATTTCCATAGATCATAAATAACTTCATCATAAAAAGTTCAAGAATGTTAAAGGATTCAACTTTTGTTATTGGTGAGTTTTTCTGAAAGACACATGGAAATGTTAAATAGTTGTCCAATATGGCAACATTAACATCGTCAGCTACCCTGGAGGAAACATGGAAAACCATTTTGCACAAAAGAACTAGAAGAGATTCCTAACACTTGGTCGCAACTTATTTAAAACCATAAACTATTAAATTAATTAAACATGACAACATCCCAAAAAGTTTTAACAGGGTGTGCTCTAAGTGAGTATCAAAGATATATGCACTGGAGGTTGAGCAGTAAAAAGACGACATAGTCAAGTCGACAATCAGTATTCACAATATGTTCTGCATGATTCCTTTATCGGAAACAGTCAAAGTTTCAGATGTTTTTATTTTTCAGTTTCCGAATTCAAAAAAAAAAAGAAAAAAAAAAAGGAATAAACTCTCACTAAGAAACTCCAACTGACAAGAAGTAAAAACTGAAGTAACACACTTTCTCAGACTCCATAGCAGAATTCTTTATGCTATACATAAAAAAGGAAATCGAGGAGTCATTTTCTGCTACTGGTTTCCCTAAAACAAAATAGAGAGCAAGGAATTACACAATCATACCTGAATCACAGCTAAATTTGTATTAATGTCTACCACTTTGACCTGATCGAATGTCGCATCTGCTGCCTCAGCCCTATAGGAGTAACAAAATGATTTTTTAACAGCAGTTTGGAGTGGACATGTCTGACCAACATGGACATTACCAACCAAAATGTCATTTTCGTCTGGATTATCGTCCTTCTTCAGTAACAAAAAACCCATCCTGGTAAGTGCATATAATGAATCAGATAATGGACCAACTAATGGCATCTCCTCTGATATAGTCAGGATCCCAGCATGGTTCTGAAATTCCATCTGCATGAGTTCCAAGTGACTATGCAAGGCTTCCAAAATCTTGTCACCTTTTGGAAGTTTTTCAGCCAAGTTAAAAGCAAGTATACTCTTAAAGTGTGAGGGTGTGCACTGAAAAGCTTTTTTCACAGCACGATATCTAAAGATACCTAAAACAGCCTTAGCAAGAGCTTCTGCCGTTTGAAACCTTTTGAGTTTATACTTCCTTATAAATTTGTGAGCATTAAGAACTTCCTGAATGACTACAAACCAGTAGTCTCTGTAGGAGTGGTCACTGAACCGAGAGAACTCTAAAAAAATGGGCTGTGCACTGCAAAAGAAAGAACAATAGTGCAAAACAATTTCAAGCAATTATGAAGAACACTATAATTTCCTACCAATGAAGGATGATGAAGCCAAAACTAGGTTTGATAATTGTTTGCTTACACAGAATCGGACTTGTACATAATGGCCTTATCAAAGAGGCGAGCACCCCATGGTCCAGATAACTCGCACTTGACTACCTGACTTAAGTCCTTGGACAGGTCATAAATGACAGCTTTGTCATATGAAGCAACCCCTGAAGCTTCAAAATATAGAGCATGGCTGGTGAGTGTCAGCCGTCCTGCCATGGAAATATCCTTCTGAGGCTTTTACGTTGATAAATACTCAATGTCTAAATGAAAAAAAAAATACCATGAAAAAGGTGCTTAACCAGGCTTTTTGGAAGTCCCATTTTGTTGCACAACAGATTTAGCATCAGTATCTAATATGATTTCCCCATCAATAAGATTGAACTTGTATTTCTGAGGCTGATGTGACTTCCTCTTTGTCGATTGGAGTAGTCTGCAATATACAGATGACAAAAATGTAATATCATGAAACCAAAGACATGAAATTCTATCCTGATTAGTTTTCAATATTTTGATTTGTTCCAAAAGCCAATGCAGTAGTGCATGAACAAAAGCAGTCAACACCAGATTTTTTTAATGTAGTTTCAGCATTTTTTCCAGAAATAGTTAATAGAAAAAAACAATATAGTTTGTAGGAGGGGTCCACCTATAAAACAATCATCATGTAGGAAATATAGCACGATTAAGTTTGGAAATATGGAACAAAGGAAATGTGAATGAAAATGGATGAAATTGGGTCTAATGTATATGAGGAATAGTCTCACATTGGAAAATTTATGGCAACAAAGCTGGCTTATATTGAATCACACCATTGTGATTATTATCGGATAAGATGGTGTCTATCGCGCATGGGGGTGTAAATCCAAAGCCCAATTTGTACTAAAACCAAGTGACTCATGTGTAAGTGTGACTTGCGCGCGTTGAATATGGTCGAGGCAAAAAATGCTTATGTAGTCTAACCTATGTATTGCCATTTTTTATCCTGAAAGACGATTAATGATTAATGGTCATTAGCCATTAAATCAAGTTAATGGCCATTATTCAATTTAATTACAGAGTTAATGAGCTACCAGGATTTTGCACCTATAAATTGTGGTTCATCCACAAGGAAGTGTATTATCCAACAGCAATCCACAACCTTTTCTCTGCTCTATCTCCAGCTTCCAATCCTCCTTGCTTCTTCCTTCTCCCAACAATGCTTCTGTGGTAATGCTTAGGCACAAATTACATAATTCGCAGTTCACCAAATAAGGGATGAAGCAGTTATCGTCACCTTATTAAACCATAATTGCTCCATCCCTTATAGGTCATATGACTGATCTATTTTGGGCATGCATAAAACACCTGAAAGTTCATTTCTCATTTTAATCATCAATTAGAACTAGGCCAAACTATTCACGGATATAAGGCTTTCTTAAGTATACTATATTTTTTAGATAAAGTTCAATGTTCACATATCAAAGTTCTCAATACCATTAATAGTAACTTTGACAGATTGTTTTTTGTCCAACAATAAGAAAAACCAAGCTAGATTTAAAATGATGATATAGATATTTTAAATTTAGATAACCTTGTAAAAATAATGCTCTTAAATTTAGATTGGAAGACTAAGATAATGGAATTTCATAAATCAAAACTAACACTAGTAAAACATGATGAACAAAACCCTAGATAAGTTCTTATGAAAAACACACTAATCAACAAAATTAGCAAGTTCAAAAAAGATATCAAATTCCATACTTGTATAGACTCTTGAGGTACTTGTCATATATAAGAAAATGGAGTTGACCACCTGAGCAGCTAGTAAGTGCATCAAAGAGATTGTGAACAGTCATTGGATCTGCAACAGCAGCACAAGCAGGAGCAATTCGGGCAAAAGCTTCTAGTCCAACAGTCTTCTTACTATTAATCTAACAGAGGCATGAAATAATGATTAGTTTCATGCACACAAAGTATTCTGTCAAAAATGATCTGAAGTCGTCGTTGAATGTTGAAGGATAGAAAAGGGTGGGTAGCTAGTAAGAATGACAACCTGGCTAGCTATTCTCGTTCTACTTGCATAAAATAATGATCCATCATCATCATCAGATTCTGAATTATTTGAGAGAACTTTTTCCTGTTACAATGAAAGGAAATACTCTTCAAAAAAAAAGAAAAAAAGTAGATCTCAATTGCCATGACTTTATGTCACAACTCAGACATGAATAAGGGTAACATTTGGGAAAATTCTGTATTGAAGAAAATTAGACCGCAGACAAAAGTGGTGTAAAGATAGTTGGGGAAAAAAGAAAGAGATTTCTTTTGACAATTATCAGCATAAGAGCTATGGAGTAGAAGTTCACTAGATAAATTTTAGAGTACACGTGATGATTTAAAATCCAAGTCAAAAAAGAGATACATATATGAAAACTACACAATAACATATAGAAGCAGAAAAACCACATAAAATAAATTTGAAAAATTCCTGCAAATTCCTGTTATAGAAAGTTGTTGAGTGTCTCACTTTTAGTAAGGACTCAGTATCCTTATCAGGTACTTCCCAAGCAAGCATCATATCAAATGTTAAAAGTGAAAACTCCTTATCAGCCAAATAGTCCTGGCGCTGAGTTTGCCTACGAAGAGCTTTGTATGAGCAGTACTCCACAAGGTTCCTAGCATAATCTGCTGGTAACCTCAAATTTTCTGGTAGCTCAGCCTCAAAAGATTGGTGCAGTTGCTCCATTGATAGCATAAGAATCCTGGATCAATTCAAAGGCTTACATGGTTGATTGAAGTATAAAAGAGTGAGGGTTCACATTGGACAGTAGCAGAAGGAGCAAGCTGTGTATAAGAAAAAGTTTAATATCATTCGAGATTCATTAAAGTTAACATTGCTGAAGTCTTAGCAGATAAAAATATGGTTCTCCCTACAGAAAGACCTCAGGCCAACAAATATGCACATTGGTAAAAGGATGGGGGCTAATTATAGGCTTTATTGGCCAATCATTGTTTGGAACAACAATACAAGTACATTGTTCTTCAGAAAAAAGATATCTTTAGAAATCCGAGTTTACATCCTTGGATAATATTATGTACGAGAATCAAAGAAAAAGGGAACCATTTTGCTATCGAGAAAGGTCAACGAACAATCTTGCAATCAAAGAGCCTATGAACTACAACATCGCGTCAAATAGCTAACACAACTTCAATCGGCAGTTTGACAAAACCCTTTTCACCCAGAGAAAAGAAGGGGGAAAAAAAGGGAAATGGAATAACCTAGAGCAACGACGGACGACGGAATCAGCGATGAGGGAGACGTTGGGTATGGGACAGGGAACTGCGGGGTGGTTCTGGCTCCCCATCTCGGCAGCCTTCTTCTCGTCGCCTCCGAGGAAGTTTTCCTCGAGAAAACCCATTTGGGGGGTGGTCGCGCCTATCGTCGTCTCCTTCTTCGTCGCCGTCTCGCTCCGGCGGTGGAAATCGAAGCAAAGAAAGGCCGATCCAATGCAATCCAATCCTGTGTTCCTCCGCGAATTGTTGATACACGTTCATTCCGTTCACGGCGAAGAATTGAAATGAGCGGGCAACCGCCATCTTCGCCGACGGGAAATAAATAATAAATACTAAATTAATTTCGGAAATACCCAAAGGGAACCCTCGACTTTCTAAATTAGCAAACTACAATATTTCTCGCTTTGCTTTTTTTTTTATTTATCCAAAAATGCATTTAATTTATTTTATAAAATTAATTTATTTTCTTCAGAAATACCTTACTTTCTTTCTAGCCCCATCGGCGTTCGTGGGCTTCTTCCACTGGAAACCTAGACGACGCCCATCCCTCCTCTCTGATCCGACGCCGCGGCTTCAGCCACCGTCCGTCTGTTCCAGCCTAGGCAGGGACGAACCGCAGTGATCAAACGAGGTATTTGCAAACACTATGTTGCAATCGCTAAATTGCTTATTTATGCCGATCATTTTGAAGTGAAGATTCAATGTCGATAGTTTCACTTAGGTAGCTTGTAGAACAGTTGTGTGGCAATTAAGTGGGGAATATCAAATACATTTGCAAACTATTGCGTAGTTTGATTAAGAGAGTTGTGTAACAAATTGGTCTGCGCAGGTTTGCAGATCTAACACTTGGGAATAGGACAGCCATGTGTCTCAAGATGTCTTTATCTGCCTGACCTCTTTTTATTGGTCGGATGCTGACGGTATTCAGTCTGTTTGGGTGGAGTTTCATAGGTAATAACTGAGTTTAGGATGGGTTCAAAGTTTAAGCTTCAGACATTAGGTTTATTGATTTGCCTTGAAAAACTGCAATAGTTTCAGGCCAACTTATGTATAAGTTGAATTTGGAGTCCACAAACAAGAATTTTATTAAGCAGAAATCTGACATATTTTCATGTTTCATGGGGTCATGTAATAATTGTTTCAGTCTTATACTATTGTTTTTTGATGAACTAAGTAACGCACTGTGGGATGATTTATAAGCAATGTATTACACAGCTCAAAGAAATACATAATTCGATTAAAGTTTTATGTTTGACATTACAAACATATCCAGTCAAAAGCTTAAATATACTAGCTAAAAAGTTAAAATAATCTAATCTTGCTTCACACAACCGAGTTCACTTACAGGATTGCCATTATCTTATTCTTTGAAAATATCCTAAATCCCTATTCAGCTTAGAGAAAACTTTATAATTCCATTGCATTTTGGCTTCTTGACCTATAGGACCTATTGTGACACCTCACATTTATTGTCTGCCTTCTTTGTTAATGGAGCAGCACTTATTTCCACTCTTAGATTTTTCATTCTTGAATCAGTATGCTTTTGTTTTTTTAAATATTTATATTATTTTTATTTTTCCTCCTTATTGTGTGTGGGTGTGTGTATAGGTGCCTTTATATGTAAATATTTATTGAAATGTTTTATATGATAGTTTCTCAATCAATGTTCTTCGATGTGTAAATAGTAATGTTGTAATTACACTTGATTAGCAATGGAAAACATGTTTCCAATCATCTATGCTTTTGTTCGGTAGACAATACAAATTAGGTTCATGAATTTATAAGTGATTATCAGAGTGCTTAAGTTCACCTATTCAAATTGCAATATGGATATAGTATTAGTATGCATCCTCATAAGTTTCTGTTGTTGCATGCAGTCTTTACAACATTGCTAATGGATGTGACAGACCAAGCTGAGCAGCCTTCCCCATTGAAAGATGAACCTGACTTTGACCCCAGCAAAAGTAAGTTATTTTTATGTCCATCAGTTTTGAATCAGATCTCTAGCAATTTCTTGCTTTTCTATATGGTATTATTATAAGTTAAACCCTTCCAATAGTGTATAATTTTATGGATTTGAACTTTGACTTTTGGCAAAAAGTGCTTCTGATCTAACTTGCTTACCACTGGACCAAACAGCTGATGATTGAACTTTCTATAGTAGCTATCAAGTGTTAGTTATGGGCATTGGTTTAATATCGTCCTTTGAAAGTTTATGTATGACCTAGTGGTTCTTATTTATGGTGTCACTTTTTTATGATTTTGTTTCTTATGTAGGCTTAGAGGAACTGGGAGTTCCAAGTAATATGTCTACTGGAATGTCAATTTATCTTTGTAATTCTTCTTAAAGGAAGTGATCCAAATCTCAACAATCATCTTTCATGGTTTTCATCTTATTTGGGTTGAAACTAGAATGCAAAATTTGGATTAAATGAGCATGTATGCTGCAAATACTTTGCATAGAAATATTTAGAGATTAAGGGAATCTGAGGTTGTTCAGATAGCATTTATAGGTCTCTACATCCATTGATTGAAACAACCTCTTTTTTCATTTAAGAGGCACAGTGAGTTACTTCTGATTTAAGATTATTTAAATTGTTAACATTGCAATAAATAACTAGAGAACCCACTTATCTGCTTGTCTATTTATCAACATATTCTGAAACTTTGGAAGAGCTTTTGATGTTATTCTATGAATTTCGGTTTGGTGCCATCTCATATTTCAAGTTTATATAAGGAAACTTTTGTGTTGCAGAAAAGCATCCCCTGATTATGGAATAATTGGTAGGCATAAATGGTTGTTGTTCCTATTCCTATAAAGGTCGAACCAATTGGTTGGTCTTAAATGGGAATAATGCTTTCTTCAACTGTATGTGCTACACACTGCTTTTAGCATTCTTCATCTGTTGCGAAAGAACTATTACTCTACCATAACCATTTTCGACCATGCTTTTCTCATAGTAATTGATTGCCTTAAGAAACCGAAAATCAATCTTTATGATTTTACATTTTTTTTTACAGTGATTGGCATCATCAAAAGGAAGGCTTTGATAAAAGAACTGGCTGCTGCTTACCACTCGGAATGTTTGGCCTACTGTCAGAAACTTCAACAGCATCAAAGAAGATGGGAAGAGGTCTGTACTTTTACTTGAACTCTCCATTGAACTGTGTGCTATTCATGTTTATTAAGACTTTAATAAATGAATTTATAATTGGATTTGTAATAATTGTAATTACTATGTCATACATCATAGGAATGACTTCATTGACAATCTTGGTTGAGTCTAGTTCTAATGCCAATAATTTTTGCAAGTTGCCTGTAGATTAAGCTACTTTCTTACAAAGTCCTTTAGAAGCGGAACACCTCTCAGAATATACGGTATTTGAGAACATAAAAAACATAGAATCAACTCCATGTGAACTATCATCTTTGCTGAAACATTCTATGCTTACACACGCGAATATTTTGACTTCTGTTGAATTGATGACTAATTATTTGGCACATTCCATTATTTCAATTCCTTAAAAGATTTATTGCATAGTTGTAAATTTCACTTTCAAATGGATGGCTCTCTCATGACTTGTTAGTGTTTCTTCTTAGTCTCTACTTTAGTCTGGGATATATGCCCACACCTTAGATTCCTGGCTGAATCTAGTGCTTTGGTTAGTTGTCAGGTTTTTCTTTCCCCTGTTCTTATTTGTTATTATTCTTTCATTCTCTTGCATAACCTTGAAATGGAGGCTTGGCGCAACGCTAAAGTTGTTGCTTTGTGACCTAAAAGATCACGGGTTCAAATTTTGAAAACAGTCTCTTGCAAAAAGTAGGGTAAGGCTGCGTACAATGGATCCTTTCCTGGAACCCCGCATGGAAAGAGCTTTGTGCACTAACATTCAACATCGCAATAATAAATAGTGATACTTGCCGGTGCATCAAAAATATTTGAGGAAAAAAATGTCTGGTTGAGAATTACTGTCTTTGATAGATTTTTTACAAGATTAGAAATTGAACCACTTCCATGCATTAAATACTAACTCTTTATCCTTTTTTTTCCTATCAATTGTTTGAAACAAATGATTCCATGAACCCGAAGGTGAATAATCTTTTGCATTTTATTTCATCGCTGATTTCTTTAGGAGCAGCAATTTATCAAAAGAAAAACTCCCCCGGAGGTTGGCCAGAGCAAGCGGACGACAAAACCTACCAAGCGTCGAAAGAAAGGGTTATAAGATTTTGTCTCAACTAGTTGATGACTGGTCTTATTTTCAGTTAATTTTTGAAACATTATGAACCTACAAGATTACAGCTTGTATTATAGATACCCTGTTCGGTGAGTGTGTTCCGAGTCTTTTTTTTTTTTTTTAACATACAAAGATTAAACTTTGCGTTGGAAAAAAAGTGATCTGGTACTAAAAAAACAGTGATTGCTCAAAAATTTACATAAATATCCTGTTATATCTAGTTCTTGCCCCTCCTTACGCTTGTTAATCAATGATCGAGTTAACTTCCCTGGGAACAACAACACACTTCATTTGCCAATCTGGATTGAGTCATTTCCACTGCTGCTTTAGCTTTTCTTTGCCACTGCCATTAACGACTTCAATCATTTTCACTCGGGCTCTGTTCAGTGCACGACGATGAATCTTCAACTGCCAAAGCAGCCATATTCTTCTTCCTTTGCATCTGAACAACTTTTAGTATGACTGCAATCTACCACTGAAGATTGAGGTTCTCTCCATGTCATCAGCAGAAGTTGGCACACTCTGCTGAGAAGGTCCTCCGGTTCCTTTCCAAGTTTCCATCTGAAAATGATTGAAAGAGACAACAATGAATCATCTCATGGAAATTCTAAAACAATTAGTCACAGGATTGCCAGTACAATTTTCAGCCAAATCCCATCTAACAAGAAACCTGAGTGGCTGAGTAATAAAACAAGAAGTCACAGTCAAGTCCACGTATCCATTAGTTTGTCTAATTTGTCTCTCCCACATTCACACGCGATTGTATTGAAGCTTATGGATTAAGCTTGTGAATTTGCAATAGTTAATTATCAACTATTTAATCGATTAAATCCACTAATTTGACCACTAAATCAACCTCTAAGACTTTTATGCTCCTTTGTGCCTATGGGCGTCGTGCCGCAGTAAGATATGTTTGATGAGGAGTAATCAACCTTCTCATTAAAATGATATTATAATATTATTAAGTTTGTTTGGTACCGTTTTAAAAATATAATGTAATTTGAATTATAAAAAATAATAAAATTTTATAATATGAGTTATAAATCAATAATATGTAATCCAATTATAAGTTCAATATTTAATTAAAATTTAAATATTAAATATATCCTTAATCTATTTTCGGTACCAACTGGTCGCCAATGACGTTATTGTCAATGGCTCTCGCCGGTGGCCAATGTCAATTGTCATCGTCAACAAAGGTCACAAGATATTTTTTATCATTTTATAATAATATGAATTACATTTCTTATAAATAATAATGGATACCAAATAAAAGAATATAAGTCAAATATTGCATGCATAGTATATAACTAGAGTCGTCAATTTGGATTGGGCCGATCGGATTAGTCAGCCCCGTCAAATAATTTAAACAGATTGAGTTATAATTTTATCAACTCAAACCGGCCACCATGGGCCAATCCGCTAGACCCGCGACCCATGCGGGTCGGCTTGTGACGGGCTTGGGTTGACCCATGGGTTAAGTAACATATGTAACTAAGTTTTATATCAATTTATTATCCTTTTTTTGTTATAATTTTAAAATAAAAATAGTATTTTTTTTATCAAACAATATCCATCTACATTTAAAATATTTATTTTTGGATATATTTAATTGATGGAATATTTTCGAAGTAAAATGTTGAATATATTAAATTTTTATTAATTTGTTTTTAAATTTTTGATGAGCCGATGGGTTAGTCCGCCTAACCCATAAATCATCTTGGATGATAGACCAACTCCCGACTCTCCTCTCCATCTCGTGAAATAATTGATCCGTCATGGGTCGACCTATCTACCATGAGTTTACCTGTCTAACGGTTCTATATACAACTTTTTTATACAACATAATAATATAATATTAATTACACTATATTATATTATAAATTTAATATATTGGTTATATTACCCTGACCGTTGCTTAAGGGGGAAAATAAAAAGGAGAATTGGAATCCAATAAAGATGAATATTTTAATGGTTATTTTAAATTTACTTGGTAGGTGAAGTAGGAGAAAGGTAGGTTTGGACACTTGAAATATTAAAAACATTTAGATGAAAAATAAAATAAAATTTATATTTCAAATAAATTAAATATTAGAAAAACTTTGGGTAAAAATAAAAAATAATTTCTTTTTTTATTTTTATTTTTATTTTTATCAAAAGTAGGTTCCACTTTCTTCTCCTCCTATAAAATGATATAATTATCCTCAAATATATTATTCAATATAATTATCTCTTATACATGTATTAAATTCTAAATTATTCAATGTAGTTGCGTGAATAGGACAAATCAGTATTATCCATAGTTGTTCATAAATATTATAGTAATTATGATTTTATAATTATTTTCGTAGTTATAATAGTTATAATTTTTTAATGAACCAAAAATTATAGCAACTACGAAACATTAACAGTTATAAAAGTGAATATTAGATGAACATATTAAATATGTTATTATGACAATGTAAATTTTAACAGCTATAAAATTATTGTTACAATAATATTAATGCTGTTAAACTGATCTAGTCCACCCCAATTAATTCAGGGTTTAAATTTAAAATTGGTCTATCAAACAAATCAAAACCGATCGTGACTCGTGAGATACTCTTTTCATTTAAAAAAAAAAAATAAACGCCACTTGATGATTAAGAAAAAACGCTCCTTTGAGTTTTTGCCTAAAAACTTTTATATACTTCGAGTTGGATAACGGTCTAAAATTTGCATTTTCAAAATACTCATCCCATAATAAAAAGCGCTTGACTAATTATTTAGTGGGTATACTAGGATAAATAAAGGATTTAAGATTTAGGATTTAAAATTTTAAAATTTAGAATTTAAAATTCAAAATATTTAGTGCTTTTTTATAAACTTTAGGACGGGTTGTGAAAGGGCATGGGCCCTATATGTATAACAGATGGGTCCATGAAATTTTATTTATGAATGAGATGATTCAACCTTGGATAGTAAATCTAGCCTAGTGAAAGGAAGGGTGAGTTTTTTACGAAATGTATAACGTCGAGTTTGGAATGATCGACCTGCCTCATAAAAGTTGCGTGACCGATCAGCCTAATGAAAGTTTTTCTCATTAGTTATCAAGGTAAATTGAGAAGCACTCATAACAGATAATTCAAAAACCCAACACCCTTTAATTGTAGGTCCCAATTGAAAAAAATTTCTTACAAATTCTGACTTGAACAGTGAATATCTAAATATCCTTTAGCATAATAACCACCGGACGAAGGGTGAGTTTTTTACGGCACTAGCGAATAATTGTCTCGTTAATGATTTGCCCAGCTATTGATGGACAGTAGTATATTAAAAGGAATAATAAAGACCTCCGCTGCCTTCTCCCTCTGTTTTTGTCCCTCTCGCTTCGCTGCGGCCGCTGTCGGTGGCCTGAGAAACCCTCGCCGGATTTCTCCACTGATAAAGATTGGGATTCCTCAAGCACTTCTCGGTAAATCACCCCCTGAATTTGAATTCCGCTCCTACCGCCGTTTCGTATACTACCTGGCCGTGGTTCGGTGTTCGCGATCGATACGGGTGGTTGCATGTTCTGGTCGGATTTGGGCGTTTCGAGGGTTGCTTTGATTCGGAGTTTATATCTCTTCGGTTGTCTTTCTCCTTGTCCATGATTCGGAGAGGAGCTCGTGACTTCGACTTGCCTTAGTTTTTTTTTTTTTTTTTTTAAGTTGGAGTTTTGGAGCTGGCTGATGTTTGAGTGGGTTGGCGTAAAATTAATATCCATCACAATCATGCGCGAGTGAGGAATTCAGTGAGATAAAATCTTTGTGGATGTATCGCCTGCAGAATAAACTGAGACTGAGTCAGCTGGAGCATGTAGTCTATGATGTTTATGCAGTGTCTTAGGAAAGTCCCGTGAGGTTTGGTTGTGGTTATTGATCGTAGTTTGGGATGCGGTTCATAATCTTGGTTTCAATTGAGAAGGCCTGAGATTTCAGTCTCATGATTTAGTTGCTAGGTTTCCAAACATCTCCAACATCTTGACCCTTGAGGGAAGTTGTGCTGTTGCATCAAAAGATAAATAGAATTGGATCATCTAAGGTATGGATATATTCTACTTTTAAAATTTTATGGCTAGTATTTGTAATACTCTACTGTGCTAGAAATATAGCACATGTAGAGAATACATATTATTTGAAGAATCAAGCTCAAAGGAAGAAGTATATAATAATGCAAATATATCTTTGCTTCCATGCATTTGAGCTAGGACAATGATGGGACCTATTTGAGGTTTGTTTGTTATAGTCCTTAGTTTGTTAGCTAATGGAAAGAAGATTCTCTTAAAACTGTTTGATGCCTGGTTGTTTGTTTCTTGTCTTTCTATATTGGTTGACATGGTAATTTCTTTTGGATTTAGTAGACCATTGAGCTATCACCTTGTTGTTATACACTCAGCACTGGTACCTAATGTAGCACAAAAGCCAATTTCACAAAAGCCAAATATTAATTTGCATCAATACCTTAGAATTTTTGTTTGCTCAGCATTGCCCTAAGGAGGTTTGTGGAACTTCTAGTTGAGACCTGGAAGAGAACCATCAAGACTCATTTGGTTATTTATGGAGCCGGTAGAGCAATTGCATCTGCAATGAAGCAGTTCAATCGCTTTATTATTTATTGTGTACATAACTACATGGACTGATTCCTATTGTTAATTTAGTTGACCTAACCTCCTCCTGGATGTATGTTTGATGAAAAACTTTAATTTTAGGAATACATATTACTAAATTGTATCTGTATTCACCTGCAATCTAACAGCACTTTATGCTTCTTGTTTCAGATTCAAGCTTCAAAGGATATTATGTATCAATGTTCTGTAACTTTGAGTTGGACTCTACTTTTGAGTTTTGATTTAGACAAACAATTAAATAGGTAATGGGTGGTTGCTGTTGCTGTTCATCAAGAAGTGCTGAATCAGATAGCTCACCTGCGTACTACTATGTGAGTAGAATTTTTCTTTTGGATTGTTTTTATTTTCAATATTTATGGAAGAAAAGTTTATTTTGTCCATTACATATTGAATGGGTCTTTTGCATATTGATATCTGTATATGTTTGCATTTTGATGATCTGTATTTTGTACATTTTCTTATCAAATTTTATCAACGATGTTTGATTGATTTTGTTGGATTTCTTTTTTATTTTCCTTATCTAACGTCAACCATAAGTTTCTTCACTTTGATCTTCATGAGCTGTTAGCAATTTTTAATACAAACATCAGTTTGGTTCCAACAGCCTTGGATACCACACAAAGAGGCCACCGTGGCTTTTTGTTGTAAGATAACTAAGCACAAAAAGCTTGATTTTCTATATAGGTTGGTCATCTAGGAGTTGGGATGTGGGTTGCTACTAGAGCTTCTAAGTTAGAATTCTCTTGGAAGGCTAGCCACTTTTCCTCCATATCCTAATTAAAGGATGCACAAAATAGTTTCCCCAAAAAAAACCACACAACTCAGACCTAAGATTTTTGAAATTTGTAACTTAATCTGGTTTTCACCATTTTGTTTTTTTTCTAATCGCATCCTTGTGTTGCTAATGTTCTTTTTTAGATCTTTGATCTTGACATTGAAAATTGGAAATTGGTGAATTCCAATTCCCATCCTAAGGGCTCTTCTTATGTGGAAAAAGGTGATAACGCTCACCCCAAGTGGCCCAGTATCATCGACCCTCGGCTAGATACAGGCAGGTAAATCACGGGGGCTTCCCCGAGCAAAAGTAGTGCTTGCGGGGGTGAGGTAGCCCGCAGAGCTTCCGCACTCATTAGGAATTTACCTTAGACTTATCTGGGCAACACCACTTTATGAACCATCTGCGCCAACCCATGGGGGCGCATACTAAGGGCTCTTCTTAATCCACAAAGGGAAGCATTTTTCTATTGCATGAACCATGGACAAGTTTTGCTCTAATTCATGGAGTGGGCCCATTATCAGATGCTTGTTCAGCTTTACGTCTTTTCTGTGTGTTTTTTTTCTTCTTTCACAAGTATAGGTGCATCTGATCGTAACATGGGAACATGTGAACAAAAATTTTATGAGGGATAGAAATGAGGTGGCTGAGAATATTTGAGGAGACTTGAACTAGAAACTATAAAGCAATGCAAATGTAAATAGTGTTAGGACAAAAAGTAGCTAGAGGGGGGGGGGGGGGGGGGGAATAGCTCGTCGCGTTCGCTCGGGGCTCGGCGTTGCTTGTTCCTTCAAAGATGTGCAGCGGAAAATACAGAAACAAACACACAACGCTAACACGGTTGGTTTTACTTGGTATCCACCTCACAAGAGGTGACTAATCCAAGGATCCACACCAACACACACACCCTCCACTGAATAAAACTCTCCTTTGTGGTAACTACCAAGGGCGGAGAAGCCCTACAATACTCAATACAAGAAGAGAGGGAAAGGATACAAGAAATACAAGCTTACAAGCTTACAATGAGTACAAAACCCTAACCCTAGCTTCTCTTCTTGGCTTTGATCCGCCTCTTGACTTGGAGAGCTTCCAAGATCCTTCAAGAACCGGCGATGAGAGCTGTGGAGGAGTTGGCGAGAGCTGGAGTGAATCGGAGAAGTTCTTCGAAGGAATCGCACGCCAACAGCTATAAGCGCCAGCGGTCGGATCCCGATCGATTCGAATGTTCCCAATCGATCGGGAGGCTTTGGATCGATCCATGGATCGATCCGAGCTCTGCTAGAAACACGCTGGATCGATCCACGGATCGATCCGGCGCTTATCAGCAGGCGCGTCCCAATCGATCCATCGATCGATTGGGACCTCGGATCGATCCACGGATCGATCCAAGCTCTTCCTTGCGGACAGTGCGGATTCCTGGATCGATCAGAGCTGATCGATCCAGGGCTGATCCAGCTGCTGGTTTTGTCCGAAACCAAGTCCTAAACCTCGAACCAACATCCGGTCAACCTTGACTGTTGGTATCATGCCTAGCATCTAGTCACTCCCTCGACCTGCTAGGACTCCTTACCAAGTGTCCGGTCAATCCTTTGACCCACTGGACTTTTCTTTCCGTGAGTATCCGGTCAATCCTTGACCTACTTGGACTTTTCTTTCACGCCAAGTATCCAGCAATCCTTGACCTACTTGGACTTCCCAACACCGGATGTCCGATCATCCTCGATCCATCTGGATTTTGCCCGGCTTCACTCACGGGACTTTCACCTAGCTTCACTCACTGGGACTTTCACCGGCTTCACTCACCGGGTTTTCCATCCGCCTAGCTTCACTCACTGGGACTTTCACCGGCTTCACTCACCGGATTTCCATTTTCCCACTGCTCGGCTTCACTCACGGGACTTTTCTTCCTGGCTTCACTCACCGGGACTTTCATTTTGCCTAACATCCCGTTAGGACTTCCCATCAAGTATCCAATCAACCTCGACCTACTTGACTCTTCTTCAATCAATATCTTATTGTCGAACATCTAAACTCAAACCAAGACTCGACTTGGTTACCCAGTCAACCTTGACCTGAGGTTGCACCAACAATCTCCCATTTTGATGTTTGACAATACCACAATAACACTTACAATCCCATATGTAAGTTAGGCTAATCCCATAGCCTCCTTCTTCATGCCACTAGGTAATGAAGCATAAATTAAGCTCTTCATTCTCCCCAAGAGGGCAAACTCCTCTAGGTAATGAAAGCCTAACTTACTCCCTTTCACGAGTCCTTTCATTCTCCCCATGACCTTCCCATAGGTAATGAAAGACTAAGCTTAACCATACATTCTCCCCTTTGGCACACATCAACCCATCGTTGGACACACATCAACCTATGCTTCAATTCTGGGCACACTTCAACAAATCCATTTGTTGAAGACTCTCCCGAAGAGTTGCTCATCGTTGTTCACAACATCACTCGTTGTGATCAACACGATAATGAAGGTCCCATACCCTTCATTTATCCTTAACTTCTCCCTCAATGTAGACAACTACCCAACCTTGAGCATTATCTACCACATGAGTGTCCACTTGAAATAATGAGGATATCCACTCCCCATTTCTCCCCATTTCAAGTTTAAATGCTCAACCTTGAGCAAGTTCACAACAGAAGGTTAACCACCTTCCAAGGTTCATGAAAAATAATTTTCATGTCTTTAAAGAGTCCCTCCCCCTAAAGACATGGTGGTAACTTCTGTCATTGCACCAACAATGACTTGGAATCCCTAAACCATTAGGAAACCCAAATTTAGAAATTTTGAGGTTCAAATATTCAAAATTTGAAACAACCTCAACCTAAACTTCTACTTAGTCTTCGTTAACCAATCCATCCTTGTTTTCAACATGAAAACACCCTTTCATATGTATACAAATGTATTTAAGGGTTTGGAATGGTTACCTAGACTCAAAGAGGTTCAAAGATGCTGAAATCAGGCCTTCCCAGCCAAAATCAGCAACTTGGATCGATTGGAGTTGGGTTCCAATCGATTGAACCTTTCTGAATCGATCCACGGATCGATTCAGACTCCCTGGATCGATCGGCTGATCGAGCTTCTGCTCGCGGGAATTGCCGTTTGAATCGATCCATGGATCGATTCATGGAACTCAATCGATCCATGGATCGATCGGAGCTCGATAGCTGCTGAAATTCCATTTCAGTCAACTTGAAACCCCTAGAAAATTCTACAAAAATCCAAAAATTATGAAATTTCGTGTAGACATAATTTAGGCATACTTAATCATGGAAAAATAGCTTTCTATGAAAATACATCATATTTTCAAAGATTGACACAAACTTGAAAACTTGCAAAAACTTTAGTGTTTTCTTCAAGTTTGTGTCTAACTATTCAATGGTGATTACTATCAAAAGATAGCCTTCACCAAGGTTTTCCAAAACATTTTAAAACATTTTCAAAACCAATATCCCATCATGTTCCTTGGGCATAATGCACATGACTTGTACATTAGCTTTCCCAATGATGGGAAAACACATAACTATGTGTTTTGATGAATTTAAAACTCAAAGGAATGCACTAAATCAACATCTTGAGCTTTGTTCATCATCCTAACATCTCACTTGTATATAATATGCACTAAAACACATACAAGTCACCTTATAGTCTTTGTGAGATGTAGATTTTGGTTTTTGCCCTAATCTAGGGATCATGCATATTTATCTAGGCATTTTAGAAATGTTAGACATCCACCTAGGATGTCACTTGTCAATAAGTGTCGTTAAATGCCATTTGTCCTTAATTACAAGGAATTAAACTTAATGCATGATTATGTTATGGCATACATCAAAATAAAATAACTTTAAAAAAAATATCCTATTACTACATGATGTATGAATGTCATGACATGGTATTTTTGGATTTTCCATAATAAAACATGAATGCAAAAACTAGACATGATGTCATGGCATATGATGGGCAAACAATCATGGCAAGATTTAGCATAAATAAAATATACCTAGATTAACTATCTAAGTATCCTTAAAGTCTTAGCTAAACTTACACCTTAAACCTAGATTGCCCTAAAGTGCTTCAAGAGAATGCCAAAACCTAGATTGGCATTTCTAATTTCCTCAAGAGTAGCACTTTTAAATTAAGGCTTAGTTTGCCTTTAATTTCCTAAGAATATACCAAAATCCCAACTTGGTAGTTCTTGTGTTTTCTCAAATTTGTGCCACTTTAAAATAAAATCAATACTTCTCCAATTTGGCACATTTACTCTTTCAAGGAGTAATCAAAAGGTCCATTTCATTTTCAAAGGTTAACTAAAACCTTGAAAATGCTCCTTGAGTGTCAATTTCCTCAAAGTTGGGTTAACTACCCTTCTAATCGGAGTTGACACTCTCTAACCCATCTATGGAATAGAGAAGATGCTCCTAGGAACCCAACACCTATTGGTGCTCCTTGGATGCTCTAGGTATTCACTAGGGATAACTTCCCTAGATACCTTCTTAGTGACCTTGTTGGGCTTCTTAGAGGCCTTGGTCACATTTTCTAGGTCAACTCTAGGGATAACCTCCCTTGTGACCTTGTTTGTGACTTTCTTAGACTTCTTAGAAGTCTTAGTCACATTTATTGCAAAAATACTCTTAGGGATGACTTCCCTAGTATTTTTGGCTTGACCACTAGACCTAGGGTTTGTTCCATAACTATATGGAACTCTATGGTAAGAGGGCACATCCTTCTTAGCCTTTGGTTTGTATCCCAAACCTTTATGGCCATTGGATGGCTTTTGTACCCCTAAACCTAGGTTATGCTCATTTTGCCCTAATAGGATATTTTCCATCCTTTTTAGGGTCTTTTTCATTTTATCAAGCCTTGATCTCAAGACTTGATTTTCTATCACTAAGTCCTTAGTTTTTGGTTTTTCATTTGATCCATGAGCATTTTTGTTTCTAGGCTTGTATCTTACATCCTTAGAGTTATCGCCTAGGTTTTTACCTACATTCCTAGCCTTAGGGATAGTAGTTTTGGCATGTAGGGCCACATGCTTTTCCTTAAAGCCCTCATGCTTCCTATTCTTATGGTAAATCGCATTAAAATGATAAAAATTTGACCTAGCATGCTTTTTACCATTTTGCAAGGGAATAGGCTCAATGAAAGTTACCTTCCTTTTTACCTTGGAGGCTCCCCCTTGACTAGTGCCCCCTTGAGCCTTGACCACCTTCTTCCCCTTAGGGCATTGACTTCGGTAATGCCCCTTTAGATTGCAAGAGAAGCACACGATGTGCTCCTTGCTCTTCTTTGTTCCGGGGATGGTCTCCTTGAGCTTCTCCTTGCCCTTTTGTGCCACTTAGCCCTTCTTCTTGGCCAATTTAGGGCATTTGCTCTTGTAGTGCCCACTTTCCCTACACTCAAAACATATTATATGATTTTTATTTTTAATTGAAACATTTATACCTTCTTGTATAGGGATGGCACTTGCTCCTCCATTTGATATTTCTTGAATTTCGGAGGTGGCACAATCTTCTTCTTCTTCACTTGACCCGGATGTAGAAGCTTCTCCTTCTTCTTGATCCGGCGTCACCACGAATTGCTCCCCCTCAATCCTAGAGGTGGAGGCTTCATCATTTTGAATGTGAAACAAGGAGTATGCTCCCTCCTTGTTCCTTTCGGTGCATTCCTTTGATGATGAAGCTTCTTGGATTTCCTCTTCTTGGTCTTGATCCAATGAGTCGCCCTCTTTGGATTCTCCTTGATTTGATACAGTGGAGGGGATCTCATGAATTCTTGCCAATTTGCTCCAGAGCTCCTTGGCATCTTCAAACTCTCCAATTTGTTCCAAGATGTTGCTTGGCAATAAATTGACCAAAAGCTTGGTCACTTTGTCATTGGCCTCACATCTTTGGATTTGGTCTTTGCTCCACTTGCTCCTTTTGAGTACTTTGCCCTTGGAATTTGTGGGAGCTTCAAAACCTTCCATGAGAGCAAACCATTGCTCTATCTCCATCATAAGAAAATTTTCGATTCTTGATTTCCAAGAATCGAAGCTTGTAGATGAATATGGTGGAGCCACCCTTGTGTCAAATCCAAGTCCATCTTGGAATTGCATCTTGAAGTTGAGCTTGATAAAATCTTGAACTTGAAGAATTTGCTCCAACTTCTTCACCCTCTAGCTTTTCTTGTTATGCTTGACCCTTCCGGCGATGATTCCGGTGAAGAGCGGCCTCGCTCTGATACCACTTGTTAGGACCAAAAGTAGCTAGAGGGGGGGGGGTGAATAGCTCGTCGCGTTCGCTCGGTGCTCGGCGTTGCTTGTTCCTTCAAAGATGTGCAGCGGAAAATACAGAAACAAACACACAACGCTAACACGGTTGGTTTTACTTGGTATCCACCTCACAAGAGGTGACTAATCCAAGGATCCACACCAACACACACACCCTCCACTAAATAAAACTCTCCTTTGTGGTAACTACCAAGGGCGGAGAAGCCCTACAATACTCAATACAAGAAGAGAGGGAAAGGATACAAGAAATACAAGCTTACAAGCTTACAATGAGTACAAAACCCTAACCCTAGCTTCTCTTCTTGGCTTTGATCCGCCTCTTGACTTGGAGAGCTTCCAAGATCCTTCAAGAATCGCGATCCGAGCTTTGTGGAGGAGTTGGCGAGAGCTGGAGTGAATCGGAGAAGTTCTTCACGAAGCAAACGCCAACAGCTATAAACGACGCCAACGGTCGGATCCCGATCGATTCGAATGTTCCCATCGATCGGGAGGCTTTGGATCGATCCATGGATCGATCCGAGTTTCTGAACACGCTGCCGATCGATCCACGGATCGATCAAATAAACAGCGTCCCAATCGATCCATCGATCGATTGGGACCTCGGATCGATCCACGGATCGATCCGGGCTCGTCATTGGGGCGGTGCGGATCGATCCACCGATCGATCCGAGCTGGATCGATCCATCGATCGATCCAAAGCTGGTTTTGTCCAAAACCAAGTCCTAAACCTCCAACCAACATCCGGTCAACCTCGACTGTTGGTATGTCATGCCTAGCATCTAGTCACTCCTTGACCTGCTAGGACTCCCTTACCAAGTGTCCGGTCAATCCCTTTGACCCACTTGGACTTTTCTCTGTGCCAAGTATCCGGTCAATCCCTTTGACCTACTTGGACTTTTCTTTCATGCCAAGTATCCAGTCAATCCTTTGACCTACTTGGACTTCCCAACACCAGATGTCCGATCATCCTTGATCCATCTGGATTTTCCCTTGCCTGGCTTCACTCACCAGGACTTTCACCTAGCTTCACTCACTAGGACTTTCACCTGGCTTCACTCACCAGGGTTTTCCATCTGCCTAGCTTCACTCACTAGGACTTTCACCTGGCTTCACTCACCAGGATTTCCATCTGCCTAGCTTCACTCACTAGGACTTCCTTCTGCCTGGCTTCACTCACCAGGACTTTTCTTCTGCCTGGCTTTACTCACCAGGACTTTCATTTTGCCTAACATCCCAGTTAGGACTTCCCAGTCAAGTATCCAGTCAACCTTGACCTACTTGACTCTTCTTCAATCAATATCTTATTGTCAAACATCTAAACCCAAACCAAGACTCAGCTTGGTTACCCAGGTCAACCTTGACCTGAGGGATATTGCACCAACAAATAGCATCTGATGATTACAATTCTTGATGGCTAGAAAAATATCTTGGGGATAGTGACATCCATCTTGTATAGCTTATGTTCATATGAAGCTTTATTCCTCGTACGATATCGACTACTAGTGGTATAAGATGGATCCAAATGTAACTTCTACTCAAACAACTTCTAAGACAAGGTAGTGACTTTTGGCAACCAAGTGTCAAAAACATAAGCTCCCAATCTAGTGCAACTCTGTATTGAACTTCAAAATGACTCATACTTAACCATTTTCTCTTCATGAAAGATATAGCATGCACAGGGCGATTAGATTTGTCAGCCTTTGAGCCTTTGAGTAATTGTGACTGCATCAGCTTGGTAGATCCCAACCTATCTTCTTCCTTAATCTTATTTTTTATATTGTGGTGATTGGGGGAATCCTTGCTCCTTAAACCTTTGCTGCATTAATTGTTTCGTAAGTTAAAGTTGTCCACTAGGCTCCTTTCTTTCTTAGTTATTTTTAATTTATGCATTTTAAGTACTTTCTTTTGTTCTATATTGCTTTAAGCAACTGGTCTTTTTTAATGTTTTCAACTCAGGTTTGTTATTTACTTGTGTATATCCCCAGTGTAATATGCTTCATAGTTCCTCCCACAATATCTTTTATCAGAAAAGTTGCATTTCAGTAAAATTATATATTAAATCTTCTTGGCACACATTACAGCATCCTCGAAACTTGGAAGAGAATGAACCACTGTCAGTGACCAACCACGGTGCATTGCCTTTAGTCCCTTCCAGAGTACTCAATGATAATCTGGCCACATCAACACCTGACACTTACCAAGCACCACCTGCACCTTTGCCCTATGATGTGGGTTTAGAGAACTTACCAACATTGCCTGGAGATGTTGCAAATTGTGGCACTAAAGTAGATGAAAATGAAACACTGAGTTCTCAGACAACAGTAGAGAAAAATGATAATTTTGTAACTTCAGGCTGCAATAATAAACCCGACTGTGAGCAGAAGTCTCCTAAAATTAGTGAAGACGAGATCAGTAAGCTTATCACCTCTCCAGAAGAGGAGGATGCTTGTCCTATTTGTCTCGAAGGTAGTGTTGTCCTTGGTTGAAGTGAACTAATTTTTCCATTATATGCATATAGTGTCTCATGAGATTAGGGCATTGACTGTTTTGTACAATTTTACTACTTTTAATTCTGACAACAATCAGTGAATCTGTTTTAGCATCATACTTGGGTTAGTTTGCTAACACTTCTTGTTATTCTACTTCTTGAGCAACACGAATATAAGCTATCTTGCATCCTCACTTTTCCGCTTCGATCCTTCTCCATTAGAGAAAAATGGTACAAGAGTATAATTTCATAATCATAGCATGATCAATACCCATTCCCTTGGTATCCTGCCTGGTTCATGACATTTGCAATCTCTCACCAAAACTCAGGTGTTGATTTGCTCTAGATCTGTTTGTTTACTATATATTGCTTTGTCCACTATTCTTGATAGTGTTGTGTTATTCAAGATTTCCCGCATGTGTTTATTTTGAGAATAAATTTATTTTGACATAGCTATTACGTTGATTTATTTGAACGCTTATGCAAGTTTCCTAGGATGAAGAAATCATATTTGATCCTTTAAACGTTCAGTTTGTCTCTAACCTGAAAATATTCCTTCTATAAAGCACGCCTATGCTTTCTATGACACTTGGATTTCGCAGTCTGATTAATTCTTAATCTTTTTTTTTTCTTTGATAGATTATGATACAGAGAATCCTCGTATTCTAACTAAATGCGAGCACCATTTCCATCTGTCCTGTATCCTGGAGTGGATGGAGAGAAGTGATACCTGTGCAATTTGTGACCAGGTACTCAGTTGAAATGATTCAATTATGCCTAATAAGCCAGAGGAATTTGTTTATGTCTGGTATTGTCACCAACTGTTTTCAAGGCCATGTTTGGTAGGGTGAAATAATATAAAATAGGAATGCTACATATTTTCGTTCCAATTTCTAGATGGACAACTTAATGTGGAATGATCATTTAAAGAATGTGATCCATTCAATTCCTTCTATTCTATAGTAATCCATTCCGCTTTTACTAAATATAATGAAATTTATCATTCCATCCATTGGATAATTTAATAGGTGGATGGAGGACTCAACAAGATTTGCTGAATTGGACAGGCTCATTGAACCAAACAAGTTAAGCAAATTCACTGTATGTATGAACTGGGCAAGTCAAATGGGTTGGCAGACCTAACAGGTGGTGAAGCTGTAAGAATTAGGCTGGTTGGAAAGTTCAGTTGCATTGAGTGATTGGATGAGCTGAATGGATAAAGTGAATCAGGCAAACCATAAGAGTGGCACAGGCCTAATAAGCCAAGAAACCAGATAGGTTATGCAAGCCCAGTGGATTAGATGAGTTGAACTTGCCAAACATATGGGATGGGGATGGGCTATGGGTTAGACAAGCATAACACACCAGATTAATCATACGAGCTTGGTGGATTGGACTGGCTAGACAAGCTAATCAAATTGTATAAGCTAGACAAATTGTGAGTGCCAAGTGAGCCAAATGGATTGTGTAAACTATCTTACTCTGACAATCTGAGAGAGTTGCATTGTGCAAGAAGGCTAAATAGACAACGCGGATGAAGTGGGCCAGATGGATCTAGTGAGAATGTGAGAACTGGGTATACTGGGTGAACCAAGCAAACTAGATGAGCCTGTTCGATTCTTAGAATCAGACAGACTTAGCAGGAACAACCATTATGGATAGCCAAACATCGTTTGAATCATCTCATTATCAAACTATTCCATTAATGCTAGCTAAAAAAGAATGAAATGAATCGTTTTTAAGTTATTATTTCATTCGATCCTCATTTCCTCCTACAAGCTATCTTCTAAGTTTGATGCCTATGTTATTCTTTCACATGCATATGGATCAAGAAATTGATTCTAACTCTATTGTTTCTTTGCAGATAATGATTATTGACAACGTGTACGGTATGGTATCTCCCTAGCAGAACTTTTAACCAGTTGAGTAAATTCTCAAGCAACTGAAAGAATTTCGAGTTTCGGGTCAAAAAATGCACATGATATTGCCAAATTCATCTGAAATCGCCTGATGGAGTATCGAATAGACACTGAAATTCAAAAAAAAAAAAAAGAAAAATTTAAACACACACACACACAAGGTAATGAAATCTCTTTCAATCTATTATCATGTAAATCCTGTTCGTTCCCTCAAATGTTTTTTTCTGTCAGTCGATGTAAATTTGAGTTAAACCAGGATAGTTCCATGTTGGTTTGTGACCTGCAATTCCCCTTTATCTTGAGTCTCATAGTCTGTATCTATATACTCTCTAGATACCCCCCTATAAATATCTGATATCAGTCATTGCATTTGTACTTGTCATGTCGTCTCATTGTTGGTATCTGATGTTGTCTCAATTGTACTTAAA
This sequence comes from Zingiber officinale, assembly GCF_018446385.1. Lineage (NCBI taxonomy): Eukaryota > Viridiplantae > Streptophyta > Magnoliopsida > Zingiberales > Zingiberaceae > Zingiber > Zingiber officinale. The sequence goes on from NC_055992.1 coordinate 122,430,842, forward strand.
AAAAACATTTCTTATAGCAGTTGAATGTATCAGAGTCTAGCTGGTGCTGACTTGTTTATCAAAAAAGGTCAATGCCTGCTCAAAGTGTCTCGACTGTGAATGCCATATTTTGAAAAGAACATTGGATAGAAATTACTATGCATCTGAAAGGATCTGAGACTGAAAGCCTTCAAATCCTTGACACGCAGTTTACTTCGCTGAATACTCCCGGCAAGCAACCAACTTCCAGTGGATGGCTTCTGCTTCTCGTCACTGCCTGTGGTAAGTTTTAAAACTCAATCACCATGGGCATAGTTATAAAGGATATTATAAAGATTCAGTACTCTAGACAGAACTTACTCATTGATTTATTAGGCTAAATAATCCATACTTCAGCTACTATTGGAACATCACCTCCCATCTTTTACCCCGTCAATTAATTGGGGTATTTGGTAGTAGGAGTGTCAAAAATGAATCCGACGACTTGACGCTAACTATCCGAAAAAAAATTAGGTTCGGATGGGGGGTTTTTAGATTCAAGTTAGAGGTTTTTCAAGTAGAAGATTTGTTGACCCAGATTGATTTGAATTTAGGTTTTAGTAAATTTTTTGAAATTAAATTAAATTTTATTTTAAAAAAATTAAGATATGTTATGTATTTCAATATCAGTATGATAATAATGGAGTAGTGAGATAAAAATGAAGAATTATAAAAAATATAATTAAATAATTATTTTTAATCGAGTTATTTGAGTCAGATTTAGGGATTTTAGATCGTATTTGGGTTGAAATTTTTTATAATTTTTTTTTCAATTCGATTTATTCAAATTGGCAATCTCTATTTGGTAGCAATTTTTTTTACACAAATACTACTGTGCTTATTTCCAGGTTCGTCACATACTGTCTGAAATATGACTAAACCCGTTTTGGGTAATTGACAGAGCAGTAAGAAACAGCAACAATAATGAATCGATATAAACTTTACAATAGATAAATAAATAAAATTAAGACTTCTTATTGGTAATTTTAATACTATAAGCAAAATCAATTTAAGATTTGGGAAAACTTTTTTTATTATTGATTCCAAACTGTTTGACATAAAATTTTAACCTCTTTTTATATACTAATAACACTGTTTATTCTTTGAATAATAAAGATTTAGCTTATCCCGATAAAAATAATTATCCATTTTTAAATATACTAAATAGGATTTAAAATCTTAAAAAAAATTATCGGTTTTTAATAATGTCAAATAGGATTTAAAATCCCACCAATGCAGCAGAATTGAAATTCAGACGAATTTTTAACACTAACCACAATATCCAAAATACACAGAAGCCTCTAAATCATTTAGAACAATCAATGAAGCATCAAACGTTTTGATGAGTAACCCTACGGGGGCCTGGCACAATTAATATCTGTATAGATAATTACTGTAATAAATCTTGAGATTAATTTTTAACTAATGCAAAATACCTAACCTAATGGAGTGATTGACCTCCATATACCCGCTGGACTAGAATAACATATCTTCATAATTTATTTACCTATATCTTACTATAGGACTGATATTTATCTACCTATATCTTACTATAGGACCGACGCTATTGAACCATTTAAGATATACGATATCACCTCACTCCAAAAGTTTTGATGAGTAATCAAAAATAAGCAAATTCCAACTTAAACTTGCAATATCTTGATCGAGATCAAATAAATAGTGTATAATAAAACAATCCATGATATCAAATTAGACAACTCAGATGACTGAATTCAAGAAAACAAAAGGCAACAAAGAGTTTTTAGAACTACAAAATGATGTTCTTGGAATGAATCTAGGAAAAATCTTTTACAAAGGCATTCAAATTCCTAATGCACTACTATTTTGCCACACCCATCTGGTTTTCTCCACCTTTAAGCTGCCTTTGTTTTTGGAGCCTTCCTCTTGGAATGCCTCTTTGTAATCGAGTTCTTCATACCTAGGAAGAAGAGCAACGCACCAAATAGGGCTAAATTCTGCAGTAAAAGATGTAATTTTAGTAAACGTGAGACCAAACTGATTGACAAAGTTGGCGGGAGAGAGACTAGTAAACAACCTGTGTGAACTTGGAAAAAAGTTCTACGAATTCTGGCCTTTGAATATCATAGTTGTAGAAATCGAACAAGATGGGTGTCGCAAAAGTCAAGTAAAGCAGCTGCAAGGAAGAAAGCGGGACCATTTTTAAGTGACATCATCTCAAATCCAATTAAAGCTAATTGCTCTGGGCAGTTAATGAAGTGCACGAAGCCAATCCAAGAACTAAAGTAAGAACCCTCACTAGCAGTTTAGCCTTTATGCTTGCATTGAGGAACAAGAACTGAAGTCTAACGGGAAATACGAACCGAGAACAATATCACTTACCAGAAGATACGCTCCAAAGGAACTGCTAAAGATGAATAGAAGCCCACCTAGCCCTTTCAGGGCTATGGCTGCAGAAACTATATGCTTCATCTGAAAGTGAGAGAAAAAAAAATCAATTTAACTAGTATTTATTATGGTTTGATTGCTAAAATACAGAGTCAGCATGGCGAAAAAAAGAGAGTATTCTCACATCAACTTCAGGGACTTTTAATCCTAGGTGTGAGGTGATATGATTTACAAAAGTATTGTACTTTGGAGCAAGAAGCTTTGCTGCTGGTCCACCATCAACTCCAAACTCAATAAACCTGAAAACAGAAAGCTAATATCAGCACATACCTTATTTCGGTGTCCTGCTATCTCAAAAAATACCATATACTACAACAGAAATTTTAACTTCTTACCATAAAAACATTAGACTTAGCAGAAGGTACACCAACTAAATTACACTTTTGTGGATGGGCTGATGCCTAGAGCTAAGTTTCTATTTTCATTTTGTCAAGTTGCTTTTCAAACCAAGATGTGGACAGACAGAGATGATATCTAAGCATTTCAAACACATGTTTTTGACATTTTAGTTTAACAGTTCAGCAGGTGTTATTGTATACATATTCAATGCCAGAATAAACCATTTTATTATGCTCCTAATAGACCAATACTAAATCTTATTATGATGAAATACTACATACTATAAATATGACGAAACCAACACTCGAAGTATTAACAGTAATTATTTGCTTGAAAGCCTTCTATAGAAGTTTAATTACCATTTTTCAACAGAGTGGCATGTAAAAGAACCAACGGAGAAAATCATCTCTAAAGTTATCCACTACAAATAAAACAGCACCCTTCCAACAAGATAATAGAAAAATATCTGTAGGTAGGTCATGTAGAAACTTGGAGTGAACATTGCTACACAAGTGCAAGTACCTACGGCACGCCCGTCACATGGCAACATATCTGAGCTTTATTCCTATGTAATTATACAAAGAACAAAATATTTCCTTGATGTATATAAGAATTAGATATTAATTCCATCCAGCATACATCAAAACGCCAAATACAAATAATCTACTGGACTCCTAGTTCTAGCTATATAGGTTCACAAACTAGCATAGATTTGACAATCAAGTGATTCTCTTTTTGCGGATCAAACACTAGTTTCATGGATATGTTTGTTGATCTCTTTTTAAACATGTACCAAACTGGAAGGAGCAAATATATGAAAGGTAACACACACTGCCAAAACAGCAAGCACTTGCCCGATTTCTAAAATAACTTTAAAAAATAAAGTTGTTAGCATACAAGTACAACATTACAATGCTCTAACACCGAACATATAATCATTAAAATAACCTTAAGAGGTTCAATTTCCTAATCATCACTTGAACAGTAAAAACAAACTTGATGGAGAGAAATTGCTTTAGAAAAAAAATGTTTTATTTCCCAAAGGTTCAGATTCCCTAAAACTAAGAGGTCGCAATGACTTCTAGATGTAAATGAGCTCCATGCCATTTGTTGCAATGCAGCATTAGCAAACCTAAACACCACTTGCAATGGCCGCAATCACAATTTTAATGTTTAACTTTGCATATGAATAAATAAATGGCACACAGAAAATCAGTTGCATATCACACAAAATTTTTAATATCAATCACCGTCTGACTCACATATAAAGGCTGAAAATATTCCCCCAGTTACCTCAACTGATTCGAAGATCAAAGATAACAACATCTAGATATACAACTACAATCTCAAACAAGAAAAAACTATACGCATAGATATGATTCTGCCCAAATACATTATGTGAAGCGCAATGTGTCACTTTCTTTCTCCCCTGAAACATATTTGATGGTGAGTGACGACGTGCTTAAAGATGCAAAATTTATACTGCCTAATGTACGATCGAACAGCACCAAAGTTCTTCTAAAAAACAAGGAGGCATGTGATTAGCATAAAAGGGGGAACTTGTTTCCAAAGACGACTAAAACCGGATCCGGGGCTAACGAACTTCCTTGTTTAACAGATCGTAACGAAGTTGGGGGGAAACCTCACGACGGAACTCTTACCCAGACGAAAAGAATCGTGATTTAGCATGAAATACAGCGAAACCTAAATCTCCGGACAGGATAAGGAGTACCCTAAGCAACAAAAACGAGCAGATCTGAAGTCGAAAAAGAGGGCAGGGAGATGCGAGGATGAGGCTTACTCCTGGTAGACGGAGAGGAGGAAGACTGATGCAAAGAGGACTCTCCCCGCAAAAGAAACGAACCCCATAGCGGCGGCGGCGGCGTCGGCGTCTCAGAGATCGGATCGCCGGCTCGGAGATGGAGGAGAAGATGGCCGACGAGAGAGAAAGATCCACCTCTTCTCGGTTCGGCTTTATTCACAGCAGGAGGACGAGGGTGCCACGAGCAATGGAACAGAATCACAGTATTGCCACTGGACCCATCCAATGGTCCATATTGCCGTTTAGTTAAAGTAGCAGGAAGCCAGCCGTCGGATACGGTTCCGGTAGTCCCCACACGTGATCCCACGATCTAACGGCCAGTAGATGCCGGCACGGCGCCGGCGTCAATACACGCTTATGGATTCAGGCATTACTTGGTGGATCCGCCCCGTTAATATCAATCCCACTATCCAATGGATGAAATAAATCCGTTCTAAAGCCCAATAACCGATAACGGGCCTATAGTCAAATCAATCTTTTAAGATTTGTTAAAATAATTTTAAGTATAATTTTGTATGGTAATATTTAATAATCATGTGAGTAAAATGATAGAGGAAAAAAATCTTAAGAAGAAACTAAGGATAAATACATAAATTCATGATATATCATTTTCATTTTTATATAGGTCCATCATTTTATATATTTATTCTTGATTTTTTTAAAAAAAATTTTCCTCTGTAAATTATTTTTCTAATCTTTTATCTATCAGAGTGTGTTTTGGAAGTCTTAAAGATGCATTTAAAATTGTAATTTATATAAAAAAAAATGAGTTTCTTGTATAAAGATGTACACAAAGATTTATTTGATTTTCATTATATTATTTCTCTCATATTAGATCGATTGGAATTCTCTCAGTGAAAGCATCATTAAGCTACCCATGCTTAATAATTTTTAGTAATAGATTAAAAAAAATATTCTTTTTACTCAACTAAATATGTTTTATTCATATTTTTATTTTTTTATATATATTTAGTGCCATATACGCTTAGCCAATTAGGCATAAGCCAACTTGGCTTAGGTCAAGCACCTTGTACTTGCATTACATATATCTGAACTTTGAGAAGTAGAGGTGTCAAAAAATAATCCCGAATTATTAATCCGATCTGAATAGATATAAAAAAGATAGATTTGGATTGAAAATTTTTAGATTAGGATCAAATCAGGTTGAATTTGAAATAGACTCAGAATTTTTTTTGGACACGGATTGAGTTCGAGTTGACTTGGATTATTTAGGATTAGAGTTTTAGCGTATACTTTATATAATTAAACTCTTAAATTTAAATATTTGAATTTATAAAATATAATCATCATATAATTTAGACTAGGTACGTTTATCATTATGTGTTTAAATTAAAATATTATTATTACATGTTTAAAATTTTTAATTAATTATTTTATTAAAGAATAAAAGAGTAATATTGTATAGTAAAAAATCAAATAGTATCAGGGCTGATTATTTTATAATTTTTAGGTTGGTTTCGAATTTGACTCGGATTCGATTGATAATTTTTTATAATACCCTTATTTAAATCTAATCCAAACTTATCTTATATATCTGAATTGACATTCACACCTCTAATAACAACTGATGTCAAGCTCAACCTCCGATTGTGCTTCGTGATTTACTCGGATCGTCTGTTTACCAGGATACAACAGTAAAATCATGAACGCAACCAAACATTGATTGTTTGTGACGAACTGAGAATGTCACTTGAGGGCTATCACGAGTAGTTCAGCCGAGCAGATGCACAACTGAGAGAAGAATCGGGGAACGAATTTGGAGGAATTCTCTTGCTTTGACTTTCGCTTTTGCTTCTCTTACGCGTCTCTTTTTGCTCAAGATCCAACCTTCTTATATAGAAGCTCTCACCTTACCTGCAATAAATGATCAAATTATGATCATTTAATATTGGATTTAATGTCGTCATTAATGGGTTTAATATCTTCATTAATGTCGAGACGTTACGAAATCATTATTAATGGGCTTAATGTCGCCATTAATCCTGAGATGTTACGAAATCACCATTAATGAGTTTAATGCTGCCATTAATGTCGAGACGTTACAGAATCATCATTAACTTCACATTAATACTTCCGTTACACTCTTGAGTATGTAGCAAAAAGATATTCAAGTGGTAATATGTTAGTTCATTCTTTTGGATAAATTTTGTCTCGATCGGTCTGGCATTTGATATGCGCAGGTCGTGCTCGCACACGAGTCAACCTTGGTTCAGTACAATCCGGACCCTGAATTTGCACCCACCCCTGCGCACTCACGCGTAAGAGATTCTCTCCCCATGCATATATTTACAACATTAATGCATGTGTCATAATTTAAATCAATAATAAAGTAAGAGACTTCTAATGTAGGACTAAACTCATGCACAATAGAGTCTCTTTGTTTCCATCTGTTTATTCCATTCACATTTCCAACAATTGCCCACATGAATGGAAAACAGGATATATGATAGCATTCAACAGTTGAGTCAAATATAAGATAGGTCGGTTTTGCCTTTTGAACCTTCCTTTGTGAAGATCTGTTTGTTTACTGACTGACAGTAGACGTGATGCCCTTGAACTGTTCTGTCGTCTGTGTAAGCATTGACATATCTCACCCAAGACTCTCCTTGATACAACTTAGTTCTCATGAGTGTTTTCGTTCTTGGCCATGAACACACCTGGTTCTGTGAGAAGTTATAAGAATTGTGCCTCCAATTCTCTTCGAAGCGGCCTCACTTCTTCCTCACACAAGTGATCTCTCAAGAGTATTCCATATTATGTAATGCCCCAAATTTCCTCAATTAGAGTCCTAAAAGTAATTTAAAAATATTTAAAAATGCTATAGAAATATTCTAGGGATTTTTAGAGTATTTTTATGTAATTTTTGGAGGTCATTTGGTATTTTTACTAAACGAAGGAAGTTTCGAAAAAAAATGTCCAAGTCGAGAATTGAACCCATGACCTTTGACTCGGTCAAAACCCGACTGACCAGGTGTGTAAACAGATTTTTCCATTTAGAAAAGGTAGCGAATTTATTTAAGATAGTTAACAGAATATTGGATTATAAAAGGAATAAATTGATGTCGGATTTGTCTGTTAGAAAAGATAGCGAATTTATTTAAGATAGTTAACAGAAATATTAAGTTATAAAAAGGGAGAACTTAGGGATTATTTTCCAAAACCTAAACCTCTCCTCTCCTTTTCTCTCTCGATGGCACAACTTCTCCTGTTTGGGCGAAGGAAAAAAAAAGGGGGGATCTAGGATTCCACTCCGGCGGCCGGCCAAGGGAGATTTCCGCGAGATCTTCACATGGTTGTGATCCTCTCAAGGGGAAACCGTGAGCACGAAGGGGGGGTCAAAGCTTGCAATTCCCGCAAACCCTAGAAGTTTTCTTTCTGGTTGTAAGCCCAAGAACGCAAAGGTAAGTGCTTTTCACCTGCAGTAGGAGTAGTTTCGGACCTTTGTTCTTCTTGAATTCGAAGCATGAGGAGCGCTTATAGTACAGATTTTTAATTAAGCTCATATGCAGATTTTTATGTAAGCTTATAGTGCAGATTTTAATTAAGCCTATAGTGCAGATTTTAATTAAGATTATAGTGCATATTTTAATTAAGCTTATAGGTGCAGATTTTAATTAAGCCTATAGTGCAGATTTTAATTAAGTTTATAGGTGCAGATTTTTACTTAAGCTTATAGTGAATATTTTAATTAAGCTTATAGTGCAGATTTTAATTAAGCTCATATGCAGATTTTTTATGTAAGCTTATAGCGCAGATTTTAATTAAGCTTATAGAGCAGATTTTAATTAAGCTTATAGTGCAGATTTTAATTAAACCTATAGTGCAGATTTTTATTTAAGCTTATAGTGCAGATTTTATTAAGCCTATAGTGCAGATTTTAATTAAGCTTATAGTGCAGATTTTTATTTAAGCTTATAGTGCAGATTTTAATTAAACCTATAGTGCAGATTTTAATTAAGCTTATAGTGCAGATTTTTATGTAAGCTTATAGTGCAGATTTTAATTAAGCTTATAGTGCAGATTTTTAATTAAGTTTATAGTGCAAATTTTTTGTGGAATTTGTAGTGCAGATTTTTGGTGGAATTTATAGCGCAGATTTTTGGTGAAACTTGTAGTGCAGATTTTTGGTGGAATTTATAGTGCAGATTTTTTGTGGAACTTGTAGTGCAGATTTTTGGTAAAACTTATAGTGCAGTTTTTAAAGAAAAAGATTATAGTGCAGTTTGGTTAAGTATTATAGTGCAAAATTTATGTTTGCATAGTATGTAGAAATAGTGTAGCATAGAATATAGAATCTTGATTAGCATAGTATGCAGAATTTTGATTAGCATAGTATGCAGATTTTTGTTTATGCATTTCAAAGTTAGAATTTGTTTAAATATTTCAGTTTTTAAAGAAGCATTCTTTTATTAGAGGTATTAACAAGTATAAGAAAGATAAAGAAAAAAAAGAAAAAGGCCAAGGCCTTAAATAGATCCCAAAGTCAAGACTTTAAGGATTTTGTCACACAAGGTGCTTGTTAAAATGTCGAGGCATATATATTAGAAGTATTAAAAGATAACAAGTATTTTACTTTTATCAGTGACACTATGCTAGACTCTTAGTTGTCCTTGGGTTGGGCTCCCATAGTCGTCCCTAGGTTTAGATAACCTAGTAAACCCTACTAGATTCAGGACCAGCTATCTCGGGTCTAGTTAGGGATGCGCGCATAGCAAGTACAGTTGCCGGGTCCATCAGCAGTTTGATTATTATTTTTATCTATTATGAAAATAGTTTTCAAAACTTCACAAATCAGTTTTAGATTTATTTTATTCACATGCATATTCGAGTTTTGTGAGTTAGATAGCGCTTACTAAGTAATTTTGCTTATAGTTACATTTCCTCTTACTGTAGATAAAGGAAAGGAAAAGTTATAGCAAAGGAAGGCGACAAGAAGGTGCGGATGGATGTGTGATGCCTGGACTATAGAAGCCTTGGGACCTAGCATAAGAATTTATTAAGATTGTCATTTATTAAGAATGTATTAGATGAGTCATTTAGTCTTCCGCTGCTAGTTAATTGTATGTTTTGAGTTCTCCGAGAGTTTTAGGAATTACTATCAATATGTGAACAAGGATAGTTTAGTAAAGTTAGTAGTCTAGTAGCTCTCCGCCCTCGCAGACTAGTAGTGAGGAGGGTGGGGTGTTACATATTACTCTTCTTGGATCATTAAAAGGCGTGTGTTTAACCTCCATCCTTCACTGATTCATTGGGTTATCCCCCACAGTGTGTCTAGTCAGTGCAGATTAGTTGTCCCTTTGAATCTAGTTTTTGGGATCTCCAATCAACATAGGTTGGGTGTCCTTTATACTGATCGCTGACAACGGCATCAAGCTCATTCCTCGTGATGAGCTTGCAACTAACTCTCGATTTAACCCTTTAGTTAGCGGATCCGTTAGGTTATCCTTTAACCTCACATAGTCAACAGTGATAACTCCCGTTGAAAGTAGTTATCTAATGATATTATGTCTACGACGTATATGTCTAGATTTACTATTATATAGATGGCTCTATGCCCGACCAATTACTGATTGACTGTTGTAGTGTATGCAAATTGCTGGCATAAGTTTCGACCATCATGAAATATCTTCTAAGAATTGTCATAGTCATTCAACATCTTCACCACATTTGTCAAGAGCTACAAACTCATATTCCATCGTGGATCTGGTTATTAAAGTTTGCTTAGAAGATTTCTAAGAAATGGTTGCACCTCCCAGAGTGAATACTTAGAGACTTAGAGTCTTTTATGTCAGATATCCAACTTGCATCGTTGTATCCTTTGATCATAGCAGGATATCTCATATAGTGCAGACCATATTCACAAGTATACCTTAAGTACCTCAGTACTCTTGTTATCCCTTTCCAGTGCTCAACACTGGGATTACTCGTGTATCTACTCAATTTACTTACTGCGTAGGCCAAGTCTGGCCGCGTACAACTCATCAGGTACATCAGACTTCCAATCACTCGAGAGTACTCTAGCTGAGAGATCCTGTCACCTCGATTTTTTGATAGATGTTGACTCGTATCTATTAGCGTTCGTGCCAACACAGTATCACCCTTAGTAAATTTCTCAAAATTTTATCCATATAATGGTACTGACTAAGAACAAACCCTTCTGTTATTCTAAAAAATTTTGATTCCTAGAATCACATCAGCTAGGCTCATGTCTTTCATGTCAAATCTTAGTTCAACATATCTTTAGTGGATTTGATTATCTTATCATTACTCCCAAAGATAAATATGTCATCTATATATAGGCACAAGATGACATAGTCACTTTCTGTGACTTTCATGTAGACACATTTATCACATTCATTAATCTTGAATCCACATTCCTTTATGGCATTATCAAATTTTTTATGTCACTATTTTGGTGTTTGTTTCAAACCATATAATGACTTTACCAATCTGCATACCTTGTTTTTGTTGGTTGCTACTGGGAATACCGTCCTAGTTCCCCTGTACAAAAATTTGTACAAGCATAGAACTATCCTAGCTACCCATGTGTTCTACTAAAGTTAAATTTAGATTGCAAACGATGCTTAACATTATTAATCCAAGTTTTCCCTTTAGAAGTTAAACTTGAATTAGGAACGAAACTTAACATTCTTACTTCAAGTTCAACCGATGTGATCTTCCTAAGTTAAATCATATTCCAGAAGTTGATCAAATATCTATTTCAAGGATTGGCTTCCAGGTCAAACGTGGCGAGGTACTAGGCCTTCTTGGGTATGGAATCATTTACCACTGCATAGACAAAGCCTTTCGAAGAAATCGAATATTTAAACTTCTCACAGTAAACTAGGTTTAACTATAGAGACCTCAATAGAAACACATTATCGAAACATGAAATCGAAAAATAAAATCGATAACAAAAATGATAATTAAAACCGATAACCTCTTGTGTTTGGTTTTACAAGATCTATACAAAAAGGATGCACTAGTTATGATGCGGAAACTTATAACTAGTTATTCCTTTCGTAGCTTATAGACCTCTTGATCTTCTATTGTATTCTTCTTCTTATCTCAGACGTCGTGTATATGTGCTTGTTATTATACCATGATTAAGAGTACACACTTCCATAATAACAGAGGTATTGTTCTTTTATATAGTCAGTATAAAAATATACTACTTCAATTGGTCATGCTCAATACACTTATAGTGTACTAGTGTAATTTATTAGTCAAGATAAACTAATATCTAATTACACTACAACCACTCTAATGGTTTGTCCCATTCCATCTTGGTCGTGAGCAACTGTTTATAATTTATAAGGAAATGATAACATGATCTTCTGTGTGTCTCCTCTCACCATATTATCTACAATATAAATTAAATGGGCAACTACACTTAGCATAAATATAGACATTTGACCAATGTGATTCTTATAAATGTTTATACAAAAGCTAGGCTTTTAGTATATATCCTAACAGTTTTTCTATCCTGGCATAGAAAACCCCTCAGGTTACTCCATGTAGATTTCTTTTTTCTAAATCCCCATTTAGAAAGACAGTATTTACATCCATCTGATGTATTTCAAGATTCCATAGAGTGGCAATAGCCAACAATACTCTAATGGAAGTTATTCTCAATACCGGAGAATATGTACCAAAATAATCAAGGTCTTCTTGTTGTCGGTATCATTTGATTATCAATCTGGCTTTATACTTATCAATTGTGTCATCTGATTTCATTTTATTCTTGAAGATCCACTTGCAACCTAGTGGTTTACTTCCCGGAGGAAGATCCACAAGTTCCCAAATGTGATTTTGCAATATAGAGTCTAGCTCAGATGCAATTGTCTCTCGCTAGTGAGGTCCATCAGAAGAGCCTACAGCTTCTGAGTAACTTCAGGGCTCACTTTCCAATATGAAAGTGATAAAATCTGATCAATAGGATTTTTCTACCGGAGCTCTTTTGCTGCGTCTAAGCTCAACCTCCACTGGTTCCTCATCATCATCTTCGCCTTATGTTTCATATGTCTGCTTTGAGGAGCTAGCATCCTCTCGAGTCTTATACAGAAACACATGTTCGAAGAATGTGACATTTCTCGATTCTATTATCGAGTTCTTGTGTATCTCCGATATTTGTAATTCATACACAACAAATCGATAAGCACTGCTATTCTGTGCATATCCAATAAATACACAATCGACAATCTTAGGTCCTATCTTACTCCATTTTGGATCAGACACCAAAACTTTGGCAAGACACTCTCATATTCATAAATATTTATAAGACGGTTGTCTTCCATTTCACAACTCGTAATGACTCTTATTTATTTTCTTATGGGACACCTTATTTAAAAGGTAATTAGCTGTTAACACAGCTGCCCCCCCCACATGAACTCTGGCAATCCAGAATTCAATAGAAGATCATTCATCATCTTCTTTAGAGTTCGATTCTTCCGCTTAGCAACATCATTTTGCTGAGGAGTATAAGGATTTGTTGTTTCATGTCTGATCCCATGTTCAGCACATAACTCAGCAAACGGTGATACATATTCACCTCCTCGATCACTTCGAACCACCTTAATCTTTCTATTAAGCTGGTTTTAATTTCAACCTCATTTTTATAGAAAGCAAATTTTCCTATACCTTCATCCTTACTTTTGAGAAGATACACATAACAGTATTTTGTGTTATCATTTATAAAAGTGATGAAGTACTTATTCCCACCGCATGTTGGTGTGTACCTTTGAGGTCGCATACGCCAGTGTGGATTAGCCCGAATGGTTCGTTACTTCTTTCAATATGTTGAAAGGATAATCTTGTCATTTTTGCTTCAACACAAATCTCACACTTGTATTTTAGGTCAAGGTGGAATGTAGGTATGCTTTGCATATTTATTAATCTACACAACACATCGTAGTTAACATGTCATAGTCTACCATGCCACAAACACGAAGACTCAAGCATATAAGTAGAAGAGCTTTTATTTTTATTTATCTTGGGCCTAATGACCATTACATTGAGCTTGAATAGCCCATCAGATACATAACTCCTTCCTACAAACATTCCATTCTTAGACAATATAACTCTATCCGACTCAAAAATAATGCGAAAGAAATGCTTGCTTAACAGTAATCCGAACACTAGATTCTTCCAAATCTTCGGAATATACAACACATTGTTCAGAGTAAGGTCATTGCCCGAGGTCATCTTCATCACCACCTTTCCTTGGCCCATGATGTCTGAGGTTGTTGAGTTTTTCATGAACAGTTTGTCTCCAGTGACTTCTTCGAAGTTGTGGAGCTGCTTATTGTTGTAGCACACATGTATAGTGGCTCCAGTATCGATCCACCATTACTGCAGGTTTGAACCGACTAGGTTCAGTTCTAAGACCACTGCACAGAGGTCGTCCATTTCTGGTCCCTCGTTCAGGTTGGCCTCTTGCTTTTTCTTCGGCTTCCTGCACTCCAAAGATTTAGGACTTACTTTGTCACAATTGAAGCACTTCCCAGAGAACTTCTTCTTGCTGATGCCTCCTCTGGGTCCCATCTTGGAAGACTTAGGGTTCTTCCGTTTCAAGCTTTGACCATGCTCGACCACATTGGCTTTCACAGTAGCCTGAGAGAACAGTTTTCTCTCTGAACTCTTGTTGTCTTCTTCGATACGAAGTCTAACAATGAGTTCCTCCACATTCGTCTTCTTCCACTTATGCTTCAGGTAGCTCTTAAAGTCCTTTCAGCCGAGAGACAACTTCTCAATGATAGCAGCCACCTGGAAAGTTTCACTCAGAACTATCCCTTATGAGTGGATCTCGTGCAAGATCACCTGAAGCTCCTAGACTTTGATGATCATCATCTTGGAGTCAATCATCTTGTAATCCAAGAATCGGCCCACGATGAACTTCTTGACCCCTGCATCCTTCGTCTTGTACTTCTTGTCCAGGGACTAGGGGTGCAAACGAATCGAATCGAGCCGAATATATAGAAAAATGTAAAGCTCGAATTCGGCTCGAAATAGGTATATTCGAGTTTGAGCTCGATTCGAAGCTCGAAAAATTTAAAATATCTGATTCGAGTTCAGTTCGAATTAGAGCTCGGATTCGAGTTCGGCTCAAAATATTCGAATATGCTCGCGAACTATTCAAATTATTGCTCGAAAATAGGTTCGAAAGACTCAAAATTTATTTATTTAATATATATTTAACTTATATTAATAAATATTAAGACTCGCGAGCGGCTCGCGAACAGTTCGAATAATATAATTTGGGCTCGAGTTCGGCTCGAAAAAAAGTTCGAACATGTTCGAGTTCGGCTCGAATTCGATAAATTTGAATACGAATCGAATATTTTTCGAGCCGGCTCGAAAAGCTCGCGAGCCAGCTCGATTTGTTTGCAGCCCTACCAAGGACTCCTACAGTTCCTTAGCGTTCTCTTCATGCTCTACACAACGTACAATGAGTCGACAAGGTAGTTGAGGATGTAGTTTTGGCAAAGGAACTCAGAATGAGTCCATGCCTCCACTACACTGATGGTTTGCGCATCAACATCCTCAGCACGCTTGGGAGGGTCCTCGTTCAAGAACCGAATCAGATTAAGCGTGGTCAGGTAAAAGAGCATCTTCTGCTACCACCTCTTGAAGTTCAGTCCACTAAACTTTTTTGGTTTTTCCCCATGACTGATTGGCACAGTTCCAATCGAGACGCAGGGGGTTGCATATGTTAAGTCTGTTACACCTCAACATTCTATTCTGTGACCATCTCAACATAATCGAGTTTGTTTCAAGATTGTTGGACAATCTGTTACCGGAGATATTGGGAAATTAACTGAATTGAAATTACACAAAATCAATTCTAACTTATATGTCGAGATGACCTGAGCTGATAATCTTAGTCTCCCAGCAGGGGCTGGTTTCTGCTAATTGTTGAGTGCAGACAGAGCACCGAGTTCGAGCAGCAAAGTCTGAGCGGGCGAAGCAGTCGACAGGTGAAGCGGCCAAACGCGCGAAGGGATCGAGGCCTGCGATGATCGCAGTTTCCTTAAAACAGATTCGCTCCACCTCCGGTTGTGCTTCGAGGTTTCCTTGGGCCGTCTCTTTCCCAGGATACAACGGTAAAACCATGAACGCAACCAAGCACCGGCTGTGCTTCGAACAACCAGTGCTTGGTTGCGTTCATGGTTAACTGAGAATGCACTTGAGTGCTATCACGAGTAATTCAGCTAAGCGGATGCATGACTGAGAGAAGAGTCGGGGAACGAAGGTGGAGAAATTCTCTTGGTTTCACTTTCGCTTCTCTTACGCGTCTCTCTTTGCTCAAGATCCAGCCTCCTTATATAGGAGCTCTCACCTTGCCTGCAATAAATGATCAAATTATGATCATTTAATGTTGTGTTTAATGTCGTCATTAATGAGTTTAATGTCTTCATTAATGCCGAGACATTATGAAATCATTATTAATGTGTTTAATGTCGTCATTAATACTGAGACATTATAAACTCACCATTAATGAGTTTAATGCTGCCATTAATATCGATATGTTACAGAATCATCATTAATTTCACATTAATGCTTCCGTTACACTCTTGAGCATGTAGCAAAAAGAGATTCAAGTGGCAATATGTTGGTTCATTCTTTTGGATAAATTTTATCTCGACCGGTCCAGCATTTGACATGCGCAGGTCGTGCTCACACACGAGTCAACCTTGGTTCAGTACAATCCGAACCCTAGATTTTTGCCCACCTCTGCGCACTCACGCGAGAGAGTCTCTCCCATGCATATATTTACAACATCAATACATGTGTCATAATTCAAACCAACAATAAAGTCATGAGACTTCTAATATAGGACTAAACTCATACACAATAAAGTCTCTTCGTCTCCACCTCTTTATTTCATTCATATTTCCAACAAGTTAAAATCCTTATATATCTCTTCACTATTTAATATATATATATATATATATATATATATATATATATATAAACGAGAAGGACCTCCCTCTCACTATACAACAACAACAACAACAACTAAGCCTTTTCCCACTAGGTGGGGTCGGCTGTATGAATCCTTTTACGTCATTGAGCTTATCTCCTATTATATCATCATCTATATTTAAATAAATTTTATCTTATTTTATTGTTGCTAACCAAGTCTTTTTTGGTCTTCCTCTTCCTCGTTTTATATGCATGTTTATCATAGTTTCACATCGCCTGACTGGAGCATTTATTGGTCGTCTAAGTACATGTCCATACCATCTTAAACGTGTCTCTCTGAGTTTTTCCTCAATAGATGCAACTCCTACTTTCTCTCTAATGCTCTCATTTCTTATTTTGTCCATCCTCGTATGTCCACACATCCACCTTAACATCCTCATCTCTGCAACTCTCATCTTCTGCTCATGTGCTCGAGTCATACATTCAACTCCATATAACATAGCAGGTCTAACTGCGGTTTTATAGAACTTACCTTTAAGTTTAAGAGGTACTTTACGGTCACATAAAACACTCGACGCTCCCCTCCATTTCACCCATCCTGCTTGTATTCTATGTAAGACATCTCTCTCAATCCCTCCATCATTTTGTAAAAATGATCCTAAATATTTAAATCTCTCGGTTCCAGGCAACTCGTCCTCTCCTATCTTAACAATTGTTTCATTACTTCTAATATTGCTAAACTTAAATTCCATATATTCCGTCTTTAATCTACTAAGCTTAAAACTTTTCCCTTCTAGTGTTTCCCTCCAAGATTCTAGCTTAGCATTTACTCCTTCACGTGTCTCATCTACCAAAATAATATCATCTGCAAACAACATGCACCACGGTACTGTGTCTTGAATGTGTGCAATGAGTTCATCCATAATTAATGTAAAAAGATAGGGACTTAGAGCTGATCCTTGATGTAACCCTATCTTTATTGAAAATGATTCAATTACTCCACCTGAAGTCTTTACTCTGGTCGTTACATCCTCATACATATCCTTAATTAGTTCAATATATGTTACGCTAACACCTCTCTTTTCTAAAATTCTCCATATAATTTCTCTTGGGACTCTATCATATGTCTTTTCTAAGTCAATGAATACCATGTGTAGATCTTGTTTTTGCTCCCGATATTTTTCAATTAATTGTCTAAGAAGATGTATAGCTTCTCTTGTCGACCTTCCAGGCATGAACCCAAATTGATTTTCTGTCACTATGGTCTCCTTCCTTAATCTTTTTTCTATTACTTTTTCCCAAAGTTTCATAGTATGACTCATTAGTTTAATACCCCTATTGTTTGCACAATTTTGTACGTCTCCCTTATTCTTATATAAGGGAACTAGAGTACTTATCCTCCATTGATCAGGCATTTTTTTCGTTTTCAATATCATGTTAAATAATTTTGTAAGTCATTCAATACCTTGTTTCCCTAAGCACTTCCATACCTCTATCGGAATATCATCTGGTCCAACGGATTTTCCATTGTGCATCTCATTTAAAGCTTGTTTTACTTCTAAAGTTTGAATTCTACGATAAAAATTAAAATTTTGATGCTCATTTGACCTAATTAAATTACCTAAGTTAAGTTGGTCTCCTAAACCTTCATTAAAAAGTTGATGAAAATACCTCTTCCACCGCTCTTTTATTTCTCCATCGCTTACTAATACCCTATTACATTCATCTTTAATACATTTTATTTGACTAAGATCTCTTGTTTTTCTTTCTCTCCCTTTAGCTATTCTATAGATGTCTTTTTCCCCTTCTTTTGTATCCAATTTTTGATATAACCGTTCAAAAGTTTCATTTTTTGCTTCACTCACTACTTTCTTAGCTTCTTTCTTGGCTATTGTATATTTTTTTAAATTTTCCTCGTTCTTACAAATATATAATTCCTTATAAGCTATTCATTTTTCTTTCACTTTCTCTTGTACTTTCTCATTCCACCACCAAGATTCTTTACTTAGCGGTGCATGCCCCTTTGACTCACCGAGGACACTCTTAGCTACTATTTTCAACTTTGATACCATCTTATCTCATGTTGTATTAGAGTCATCGTATATTTCACCTAATGCTTGTACTTCTACCTTATCTTTAAATATATGTTGTTTCTCATCCTTTAACTTCCACCACTTAATTCTAGGAATTGTATATATTTTCTTTCTATTGATACTATGTTTGAGGCGTATATCCAACACTACTACCCTATGTTGGGTAGTTAAGCTTTCTCCAGGGATGACTTTGCAATCTTTACAAATCTTTCTATCCTTCTTCCTAACCATAAGAAAGTCAATTTGCGATCTATTATTCCCGCTTTTGAATGTGACTAAGTGTTCTTCTCTTTTCTTAAAAAACGTATTAGCTAATATAAGGTCATATGCTATTAGAAAATCTAATATAGTTTTCCCTTCCTCATTCCTCGTTCCAAACCCATAACTCCCATGTACTCTCTCATATTCCTCATTTTTTACTCCGACATGCCCATTTAGATCACCTCCTATTAAAATCCTTTCATTTGGTGGAATATTTTGTAATATTTCATCTAAGTCCTCCCAAAACCTTAATTTGGTAGCTTCATCTAATCCTACTTGTGGTGCATATACGCTAATTATGTTCATAGTTTCTTTCGCCACTATTATCTTAAGGGTTATAATTCTATCCCCTTTTCTAATTACTCCTACAACTTCATCCTTTAACAAACTATCTACAATAATACCCACTCCATTTCTTGTTTTACTCTTTCCTGTGTACCATAACTTAAAACCCGAGTTCTCACTACAAGAAAATTGGGATTTTACAACACTTAAAAGACAACGTTTTTTTAAAAAAGTGTTGTCTTTTTCTTTTTAACAACGTTTTTAGTGAAAAGCATTGTCTATCTTTTTATTTTATTACTAATAGACAACGCTTTTTTAAAAACTGTTGTCTATTAGTGATTTTTATGGGTCAAACACAACGCTTTTTGAAAAGCGTTGTCTATTAGTATTTTTTTAGTGTCTACGGCAACGATTTTTAAAAAGCGTTGTGTATTGTTAAACCCTCATCTAAATCTGGGATAATACAAACCGTTGGATCAAGTACTCTTAGGTTTTACTCTCACAACTCCTCCTTATCTTCCCTAACCCCTCTCACAACTCCTCATCTCATGCCTATCTTCCCGAACCCCTCTCACGCATGCCCTAATCACGGTCGCGGGGAGAAGAAGCAAGGATTCTTCTCGATGCTAAGGGAGGAGGTTGCGAGGGGGCTTTCTCCATCACGGTCGTGGGGAAGGCCGAGGTCGGAGAGCCCACGGCGGAGCACATGACCTTCACCGTCACGAAGGTACTTCTGAGGGCTACGTCCGGCCGACGGAGCCGACGCCTCCGGGATCGCTGACGCTCGACTGGATCGGACTATACCCGACCCACCGCGGCCTCGTCGACTCCCTCCACATTTACAAGCACGGCCAGAACCCCGCCGAGGTCATCTGCGAGGCGCTGGCCCGGGCACTAGTCCTGTACTACCCGATCGGCGGCCGGATCGTGTAGATGGAAGGCTGCGAGCCCCGGATCGAGTGCACCGGGGAGGGCGTCTGGTTCGTGGCCACCTTCGCCAACTGCAGCCTCGCCGACGTCAACTATCTGGAGCGCCCCATGATGCTCGAGCAAAACGACATCCTACCCTTCACCGAACTCGAGACCAATCCTGCCAATACCTTGATGATGATTCAGGTAAGCAATTTTACTATATTTAGAATTGAAAAAAAAAAACAGAGAGCCAACGCAATTTAGGACTGTACAAACCCGCGGCTTCATTCTTGCTAGATCAAGCGGAATAGAAATTGAATAACCTGAAATCTTTGTTTGATTCACTTGAATGCTCCAGATCTGTTACTAGTTTGCTTCTCAAATCGATATATTGCTAGAAAGATTCAAACCCCTGGATCTTTAGTTCTAGATCTGGAAGCAAGAAGGACTTCGATCGGGTCAAAGTTCATAACTCATCCTAAATTTCAATCTAAGTTACATTGTTTATCCTTAATGATAATCTGCTGAAACAGTGGTTATCCACCGCTGAAACATTGAAACTGCAACAGTAAGGTTTTTGAAGAAATGACAAGAACAGTGGAACCCAGCTGGTTTGATGACTAGCTTGTTCTTTTCTTCCTCAATGAACCATTAGTTTTGTTGAACGAACCATCTAAGTTCAACCTTGTAGTCTTAATTGAGAGATTATCCAAATCATCCAACTTCTCTAATATATCATCAAGATTTACTCGTAAATATATCCTGTTTTGGAATTTTATTTTTAGAAAAGAGAAAAAAATAACGTTAGCTCTAAATCAACTTAGTTTCTGCATTCAAATTCAGACATTCTCTTTGCCAGAACAAGAGCTAGAGTATTTCCAACTAGCATTGCAGACTCGAGTAGTTGAAACTCATGTCTTGTTCTTGTCTCCAATTTATGCTTATCTTCTTCAACAAGAATCCACATTGATGCTAGAAAAGAAATCAGACCATGCTTACATTAATTTATTTATGCCTCAATCATGGAGATTACCATTTGTGTAACTAGCTCTCTTAGCTTTAAGCATGACTTCTGCGTCATCATAGAGAATAATAGGATCAATTGGATGTTGCAATGTTGCGGTTATCTGCTCCTAAGTAACTTTGGTGCTTGCATTAAAACAACAGGTTACTAAGTTCACATGTGGTGGGTTCCTCATTGGTCTAAGGTTCAACCACGCATCCGCAGATGGCTTAGGATCGGCACAAGTCATTTCCGCCATTGGTGACCTTATATTTTGAAGATTGAAAAGGGCTACTATGGCAATTCTGAAGGTTGTGAGTATTTAATAGTATCTAGGTGGTAATAATATCATATTTCATATGATTTACTATGGTTAACATGTTTACTGGTTCAAAAATACCATGTTTACTGGTTCAAAAATGGTTGTTGTACTGATGTGTAAAGAAGGAAGAACGACATCTTATCAAGCATATGGATGTTGTTTTGTGCAAAAGAATCATGAGTTTCAAGTAATAATTAAGATTTTCGATTTGTTCAGGGCTGCGGTCCGAATTGCATGTTAATCAACTTCCTTCTAGTGATTTGATGGAAAAGGAGATAGTGAGTTGGATAAGAAATGGTTTTCAATGAAATACGAATCCAAATATTAGTACTACATTCATAACTTTACTTATTAACCATAGACAATACCATAATCATGATGAAAATTAACGACACTGCTTTTATATTTTGGATGGCTATGATACAGAGTCAAAATCTTACCAACCATATCTAACTATTGGCTGTAGCAGTAAACATGATAATATCTTGTAGAAAATACCATATTTATTGGTTCAAAAATGGTTTTTTGCTACCTTCATGTTGACATGTTGAATTTTTAAATCCTTTCTTTGCACTCTAGAATCAAAGCTATATTTTATATGTATAGTTTAGTACATCGGAAAACTGCATTTGCTATTGGAAAATTTTAAGTCAAATTGTGTTTGATAAAGCTATAAGTTCTGCAAACCAAAGAAATCAGAACATATGTTGATTTCGACTTTAGTTCATGTGTAAGAACTTAAATGAAATATATGCTGTTCTTTTTGCACTGCATCTCTAATTATGTATTTACGTCTCACAGTGGTTTCCCTAGCATCTCCAATTATGCTATTCTTTTTGCTATATTTCCATGGCGGAAACAAAGTAGCACATGTATTTTTCATTTGCTCTATTCCCCGTTATTTTATGCTAATTAATTCTTTTTTCTTAAAAATTATTGTATGATGTGAACTGTGACCTTTATTTTCAGCTATTACCACCCAAAATTTCTTTTGCATAATACTGATGGTATTGTTTTCTGTGACAGATACACAGTGGTAGGTGTTTTGTCCCAGTCTCAAGCCGTCAATCCATTTTGATCAATATATCTAGTAGAAGTAAGCATGCAGATCGTTGTCTTCGAGGCCAGCTAGCTATTTTGTGCTTTTTTTGTTTTAAATTTGAATGTCACTATCTACTTTGAAACAGAAATATTCAGTCTTTGTGTATAGTTGAATTCTCCTGTAAATACTAATACTTTGTAGTTGAATTCTATTGTTTGGTACGAGTTTGAAATCATTAGTTGAGCTAATTAATGTTATTTTATATGTCAAATTCGAATTTGGACATGGTAAAAGAAAATTAATAGTTTTGTAAATATAAAAAAATGATTTTGTAAATAGATTTTTTTAATTTTTTTTAAAAAAAGACAACGCTTTTAAAGCGTTGCGTAAGTGTTGTCTTTGCCAAAAACAACAACGCTTTTAAAGCGTTGTAATAATGATGTTTTTGTAAAAAAATACACAACGCTTTTAAAGCGTTGTAAAAGCGTTGTCTTTGCTACAAACGACAACGCTTTAAAAGCGTTGTCATTGAGCAGACTTTTAACAACAGTGCCTTTAACAACGCTTTTTCAGGCACAAAGACAACGCTTTAAAAGCGTTGTCTATTAGTTTTTTCTTGTAGTGTCTCTATCATCTTTGTCTTCTCACCTGTCCATTTTGTCTCTTGTACACATAAAATATTAATTTTTCTCCTAATCATCATTTTTCTCCCTCTCACTATAGGAAAAAAAATGTTAAGTATAGAATTAGTATTTATAACTTATTTAATTATTAGAATCAATATATATGATATGATATTATCCATTCTAGATTTAAATCATCATAATTTTATTTTTAAATTCTACCATTTTAAATATTATCTGATCCATGATCCACTATAATTTTCTTGCCCCTTAATCCAATCAATTTATTAGGTCTTTCTTATCCATCAGTCCAATAATTTGGATTTCTCCGTCTATTGTCTGGATGCAGACATGATTCAAATTCTTATATCAATTCTTATATCAAAAAAGAATTCACATATATATCTATAATGATATGATATTATCCATTTTAGATTTACAATTTTTTTTTTAACTTTATCAAAAAAAATCTAATACTAATGAAATTATCTTTTCTTTCATAAGTCTATGATTTTTTTCTATTATTTTAAACTTGAGATTTTATTTGCATTGTTGTGACCCAACATTAATATCTTAAAAAACGAAAAAGTTGATTAATTAAATCAACCGGCTAATTTGAGTATAACTCTATTTATTAGTCAACCTTTTGAATGAAATTAATTTAAATCTAACTAGCTTCCAACCTCCTCCATTTATATTCAAAAGACATTTCATTTCTTTTCTTATAAATTTGATGTAAAGTCAAAGTGAAAGAAATGGGAATATATTCTAATACAGAAGTTGAACTTTTATTTCTTAACATAACAAACTGTTTTAAGTGAATTGACCACTTTCTCAAACATACGTGGATGGAAAATAAAATAAATATTTTTTTAGCAAAAATGAAAAGAGCATCCTGACTTATATAAATTGTCAAAAGGACAACATTTGTTTTGAAAAAAATATAAAACTAAAAAATAAAAATGACATCCTATCAGATATTTTATTCCAAGAATACCTATTCCAATATTATTATAATAACTACTAATAGATACGATAATGTATATAAATTATTCTATAGTTGCTATAATTTATTTAAGATTAATTAGGTGTTGTTTAGTTCTCTTCTAGAAATCGGAATGAGAATGAGTATTATAATATTATGGAATAAGAATAAAAATATACTTGGGTATCATTCTTAAAAATAATGTTTGGTTAGTTGAATATTTTCAATCGGAATGAACCTAAATTTTCTTTTTTGCCCTTATAGGAAAATAAGAGAAAAAATTAGATGAGAGAGAAAGTTGAATATAAGAGAAACATATGATGAGAGAGAATGATGAGAGAGAAAGTGTGATGAGAGAGAAAAAGTGCTGGGAAAAAATAAAGAGAGAAAGTATGATGAGAGAAAATAAAAAATTGAGAAGAGAAAAAGTGTGATGAGAGAGAAAGAGTGATGGGAAAAATGAAGAGAGAGGAAGTGTGATGAGAGAAAATGAGAGATTGAGGAGAGTGAAAGTATGATGAGAGAGAAAGTGTGATTAAAGAAAATGAGGAGGGAGAATGTAGACTAAAGAGAGAGATAGTGTGATGAGAGAAAATGAGGAGAGAATGCTAAAGAGAAATTGAGGAGAGAGAAAGTGTGATGAAAAAATGAGGAGAAAGTGTATAATGAAAGAAAGTGTGATGGAAGAGAATGAATAGAGAAAAATAAGGAGAGAGAATGTGTGATGGGAGAGAATATAGAGATAAAATAGTAGAGAATGTGTGATGAGAGAAAATGAGGAGAGAGGAAGTATGTTGAGAGAGAGAGTGTGATGATATAATAAGGAGAGAGAAAATATGATGAGAGAGAACAAGGACAGAGAATGTGAAATGAAAGAAAAATTGAACAAATATAGTAAAGATATTTTTATCTAAAACTGAATTCACATTCCTATTCCATCAAAATCCAAGGGAGGGGGTGGGTTACATCTATACTCAAGTTTTTAGGTTTCATTCCAAAATCTTAATTTCATTCCCATCAACCAAACACAAGGTCTGGAAATAAATTCATTCCCTCATTCCTAAACCCCTAAATCAAACGCCACCTTAGAGTGCACAATCTATGGTTTAGTTTAATTAAAATAAAATTGATGATTTTTCACATCATAGGTAGCTATTACACACTTTTAGTTAAATAATAAATCTTAATATCATGTACCCTTAGATGGTGCGATGATTAAGGTATGAAGTATTGTCATATGAGGTTTTAGGGTTAATACTTAGCATGTCCAAGTATGTTCTTCCTCATTCCTTGACCATTTACACTAATGGTTAATAGTCATCCATGATTGATGATTTACTTCCTCTGTGTCATCTAATTATAAAATAGTTATATAACCTATTAGCATCTCCTAGGACATTATAATAATATTGTAAAAAACATGACACTCATTTAATTGAATTTGGTGTTTATTATTTTTTAAAAATAAACAAATAAATAATTCCACATTATGATAAAAAAAATGTTTTTTTTTTTTGTCAATCCAACTATTCTTCTACTTCATTTGTTTTTAAGTCTTCATGACATTTACCTTTTGATTCAGATATTTTAAAGAAAAGGATCATCTCAACAAAGTCAAAGTCTGTTCATGGAAGATGAAGACAATTTAAAAATGGATTTGAATTCCATTTTCCATTCTTGAGTCAAACATTTGACTTTCTAAAATCAAACATTTGCCTTTTTAAAGTCAAAATTAGATACTTATTTGTTTGCCAGTTAATTACATATCTATAATTTTAACTAATTACTCTCTGAGTTGACTTGATCCGAAAGTCCACTTAAAACTACGAAGATAGACTGGAACATTCTTAAATTAATTACCCCTTGACATTTCAAAATGTTGACCTTGTTGATCAATAAACATTTTGTTGAAGGAGGACTTTTGTAAATAATTCCTCCAAATATATATTTTCCACCAAAGATTATATATGGCACCGGATGATCGTCTCTGTTGATTTCAGCTTGTTAATTTAAAATCAAAAGTCAACTTTTTATGGCACCGGATGATGCCATGTGATTTGCGAATCTATTTATGGTCAAATTTTCAGATATAATAATTTTTTATTCCTAATATTAATACAAATATAAATAAAAAATTATTTTTAAAAAATAAATTTTTGAAGGGCAAATGTATGCCTAGAAAATAGGAACATCAATTTCACCCATAAATTTAGAGCTCCTTAAGGAAAACTTAGAATGGGGACTAGTTCCAGGACTATTTTCGGATATCGATTCAGGTTTAGAGATTTTTTAAATCCCCGTGATGTGATGATGATGAAAGGTCTCATCATGTTGTTATAGTAGAGATTAAAGTTAAGGTGGTCAACGCGTAGATGACATCGGCCGGTTGAGCGAAGTTTGTCCCGACCGGGGGAAGGTTCCGACCCGACATTGCTTTCGACACGGGAAGCAATCAAATAGCCGACGCTCAAGGGAGACAATGTGCAGAAGCCTAGCCGAGCGACTACCCTGCTCGGCCTGGCAACAGGAAACAATCGACGTTCGGAGACAATGTGCAGAAGCTGAGTTGAGCAGCTACCCCGCTCGACCAAACAGTAGAGTTCAATATGCAGAATGGATACCTCGCTCGACCCGATATCAACTTCTACAATAACAAAGTAGACTTGCAACCAAGCAGACACACACGAAGGGGCAACAAGGGTCTGGCCGACCAGACGGGGTACCAGTGTGGCAAAATTCCGGCCGAACGGCCAACTCGCTCGGCCTAGCAGTACACTTCTGATATCCAGTGATATCCTTTTGGGAGTTGGTGCCGCCGACACTGAGCATGAGCTGCCAGAAAATCGTACGACGGAAACTTCTACTGTCACTTCAGAAATATTCTTGGCCCGTTAAGATATTGCTTCAGGGACATTTTACTAGCAAATCTTTTCAGGAAAAGTTTTGAGAAGCGTGCTTGCCTTGGAAAGCATGCACACGCGCTATCGAAACTCTATATAAAGGGGAGGTCCAAGCATCAGCGAAGGTATGCGATATTCACTGTTTGCGCTACAGTTTTCTTGTTACCCCGCTTCATTCCTCATCGTGGGTGACTGACTTGAGTGTCAGAGGGCTAATGTCGGGAACCTCGATCTTCCCTGATTCGATACTGACATAGTCTGTGTTACAGATCCGCGCGGAGTCCACAGGAGATCAACGTGAGCGTCACATTCCTAGTTTTCTGTCTTTTCGACTTTCGGACAGGATCACCCCGTATTTGAACGGGGATGTAAATAAGGATACTATCTTTATCTCTGAATTTGCCTTGAAACGACACCGATGGGAGATAGGAATAGGGACGGGGACGAGGATTCCCTTATTAATTTGATAAGTATTAAATGAGAAGCGAGGATGACAATCATTCTAAATTTATTTTCGATAATAGAAAGTGGAGATGGGATTTAATCTCCACGGGACCAGGAATATAGATTTCCTAATTAAATAGAAATGGAGATGGAGGCCTAGATGGAAGATAATGAAAAGATAGCAGATGATTAAGGATTTAATTGACCGAGTATATTTTAATGATAGATTGAACAATATATAAGGAAAATAATAATTTAGAAACTTTGATTAGAGGACAAACTTTTCTCCTAAATATTATCAGTTAAGTAGTAACTTGATATTAGACGAGTTGACACATTCCTTGAGTTATTTGATGCATTCATCGGGTCTAGTCAATGCACCCTTTCAAATTAGTTGCCAGTTGCCACACCCGTTTGAGTTTAATCTTTTAATGATGATTATCACGAGTACAACCTAGGCGACGAACTCAATAAATTTAAAAAAATAATATAACATAAAATATTTACTCATTAGTTCTAGTTGAAATAATGATTCACCAATTCTCTAAGTTTATCTATGATTTAAAATTAACAAATTATATATAATCTTACTTCTTCATAATATTTAGTATTTATATATATATATATATATATATATGAGACATTCATTCTAATCTAAATAATCATACTAATTAGTCACCTAATAAAATTTATATTTTACAACTATATATATTTCAATTAATGAAACATGAAAAAAAAAAAGAAATATTACGCCTCTTTTTGTTCTTATTGTTGTTTGACAAAGGGAAAAAAAGTGCTACTTGTAAAGTTGCTAAAAAAATTAAAATGAAAACCGTTACTTCTGATAAAAATATAGAATAGAATATAGGAAGGAACAAAAGAACTTTACCTTATTCATTAATAATTAACTTTGGCTAGTTTTTAATAGCTCAACAACGACACAAAGAGAGTAAGATAGGATAAAACAAGACTATTTGCGGTGCCACACTAGAAAATACAAAAAGAAAAAAATGATAAAACCTACGATTGTTTTAATTTTATTGCTGGAAGAGGACAACAACTGATATTATATTTCTTGATTGTTAGAGAAAAAAAAACGAAAAAGAACTCTTACGCTTGAAAAAATGAGAGGAAAAAGTTTCAGATTTACTCACTATCAATGGAGGAGCGAAGGAAATGAAGAAAATGGTAAGAAAGAGAAAGGTAAAAAATAAAAAAGATGAATAGGAAAAAGCACGTGTGGTTGTTCATAGGGAGGGGGAAAAATACATAAAAGATTTTTCAAAAATATTTTAATTCATTTTAAATCGATTAAATCAGTTTAAATTTTAAATTTAATTTGATTATAACTTGACCAAAATAATTCTAAATCAATTCTGATTTAAACCAACGTACCCATTCTCATAAAAATAATATTAATAGATAACTTAGATCTAAGACTTTTCAAATATAGGATCAATTTCAATTTCGCGATGACAAACCACGATAATGAATCAGTAGGTTAAAGTGATAGCGAGGTATGATATTAATTTTTAAAAAAAAAATCTCGCGGCGGTCACGCCCTCCCATCCCCTATGCTACTCCTCATTGTCACTAATGAATCAGTTAATCATTGAGATACCCCTTGAGGGCAGGGCACAATGCAGTGACAAAAGCGCATTCAACAAGGTAAGCACCCACGGACCCACGGTTCATTATGAGACGATCGACGAGGCGTAACGACCAGTTATTTCCAATCACATCTGATGATTGAAAATAATCTTAATTAATTTAGAGTTGTTAGCTAGGTCAAACACATACATTACATACGAGCAGAGACCGCAGGCAGCCTTAATTAGGGCATCAGATGCAACCCTACACTAATTATTGACTAGCAAATGAATATGATAATATATATATATATATATAAGTGGGACAAAAAAAATTAAAATAATGCAAAATATATCGTTTTCAGACCCCACATCATATAGTTAGATCGATCGATGCCTTTTTGTGTCCAGAGAAGAAAAAATTAACTTCTCTGTTAATGATATTTCCAACTAAATGAAGAAGAAAGAAGAAATAAGAAAGAAGAAAGATGATTTTTATTAGTTACTAAGAAGGTTTGGGAGCTCTGAAACCCTAAGTAGCTCTTCCAAGTAATCGGCTCCGAGATCCTCGAGCTCCAGCACGTGCTGGATGGCGCTCTGGGCGGTCGAGGCCTTGCTCTTCCGGATCGCCGGCGACGGCCTCCGCCGCCTGATTAGGTGCTTCTTCTTCAGGGCCATGACGAAGGAGCCATCGTCGACGGATGCGGCGGCGCTCCTGCGCCAGCAGTCCAGCTGCCTGAGCGACTCCTGCACCCGCTCCATGGGGAAGTTGAGCACCGCCAGCCGCCCCCGCATCGACAGCGCCGCCTGGTCGTAGGCCATCGCGGCCGCCTCCGCGGTGTCGAACGTCCCCAGCCACACCCGCGCGCCGTTCCGCGACGAGTCCCGGATCTCCGCCGCGAACTTCCCCCACGGCCGCCGCCGCACTCCCCGGTACCCGCCGGCGGAGGGCGGGCGGTGCCGCCCCGACTCCGCCTCTACGACGGCCGACGCGGCCTCGGGGAGCGCGTCGAGGAGGGCCGTGCCGCCGGAGTCGTTGGAGTCGAAGGGGAGCTGGGAGGCGGCGCCGCAGGAGAAAGATCCGGAGGATCCGGACAAGAACTCGACGTTCATCGGTCGATCTATTTATAGGTAATTTATGGGAGCGGCTTCGATTGGGTCGACGAAAATGGGAGGAGGGGAGAATGTTTATAGCAGGGAGGGAATCAAAATCTCAAGCCACTCGAAAAGTAAACGGGTGGAAGTTGGAATGAACGACAAAAACAGAAAGGGACCCACCGGACTCTCAATCTGGATTGCGTGACGTACGGCGGCTAGATACGACAATATACGATGACGTCACGCGTGAAAAGTTTTCCAGGAGGGGTTGGATGCTGTCGGGATGTATTGGATATTTGGATGGCCGACTTGCCCTTGGAGGTAAGGCATGCGACAGAGAAACTTTAAAAAAAAAAGAAAAAATTATCCCACTATGAGTATGATATCTCTAGTATAGAGATTGATTTTTAGAAACCAACAATCTAAAATTTATTTTATCATACGTTTTACGTCTGTATATTTACATATATTTTCTTTTATATTCATGGGACCGACACTATGATGCTGATAGAATTATATTTTTTTTTAAAAAAATACGCCCACAAAATATCTTTCAAGTTAATTTTAAAATTTTAATTTTTGATGGTAAGGATTTAATGAATAAAACTAGTAAAAACACTAATAGGAGCAAGATAGAATATAAAATAAAAAATAAATAAGATGGGTATAAAAAAGTAAAGTGTCTTAGTTTTTATAAAAATTCTAAAATGAAATGTATGTGAATTAGTTGGTTTAACGATCTTAAAAGAAAGTATTAATAATGGATGCCAAAAGAAATGTTAAAAGAATGTCAAGTAGACGAAAGCATAGCTAGGAAGGAGAGATGCACGTAATGATCTTGTAATTAGAATGTGAAACAATTCCATGAGATCGGGTGATGTTAGAAAGATCATCAAATGAAAAAAAAAAAATGTTATGTCGAGTTATTACCAAGGAAGAAAAGAAAACTAAAGAGGTAAGGAAAACCAACAAAGACAAAGGACGATAATGAAGATAAATCAATAAATAAATCGTATAACATATGGAACAATGAATGATGTGGTGCAATGATTGGATACTTTCTTAGTTTTTGAGATATAAGGATTGAATTTCTATTTCGATAAATTAACGAATAAATTTTTATGAGATTGAATCAATCACCCTCATAATTAGTAAGTTGTGTCAACTGAAAAATTGATAGAATTTGATTTATGATATTTGCATTAATATATTAACAAAGAAACTATCCATCAATATTATTAATATGTTTGATAACATACATATTAATGTTAGATATATGATATTTGCATTGAAGACCTGACCAAATTTAAGGGACACTGCGTCTTAATTACTTGTGATGCATGGCTGCTGAATAGCAGAATAAGATTGATTGCGCCCTAAAAAATATCAGCTAGAAAATAATTCCTCCTAAATTATTAATTACGAGTAACAATCATTAATTCTCTTTTGAAAAATGATGTTAGATTAACGCAAGTTTTTTAAGTTAATAAGTTGGATATGTATGTAATTAATTATTTAAACTAATTGGAAAATGCTATTGCTGTCTGATATCATTCTGTTTGGATCTCTTCGTGTTGTTCTTCCTTTACTAGGAGGAGATAATATAATTAATAGAAAATTATGGAGGTGCATGTGATTATTTACCTTTTTTAGGTTTACATGTGATTGATTAAGTTAATTAAGTTATATATTTGCATGCAATTTGAATGTGTCATTCTATTTGGATTTTTCTGTTGTCTGAAAGCAGGCAATAGGGAACTGACAAAGAGTGTAAGCATCTGATGCATACAATAAAACTACACTTAATTAATAAAGCCATCAAAGTACCCCAAAAACATTTCCTATTTGCATATAAAATTATCTCGAGGGGATACCTAAACACTTAAATACAAAGTATAATAAAACAAATTCACATTCAAACAAAATCCAGGACAGTCACAATATTTAACAATTCGCAAAATATAACATCACAAGATACAAAATTTACATTCCCAATAGCTCCTGTCTACAATTTTTTTGGGAAGCACGTCGACAAGAAATATAAAAAAAAATAAAAACCTAAAATAAGGTCAAGGGTGGAGTATGACCATGTTTAAGAGGTGCTAAGGTGATGAGGATTAGAGTCACACTGAAATGAAATATTAAAAAGGAGTAGGATGAGAGAATGCAAGAAGAGAAGAGGGTAGCTCAGCAACTAACTAGAAATTAAGTTTCACTAATTAAATACTCCATAGTATTAATAGATTTCTTTAAGGTGTGGAAAAGTTCAGAGCTACTCTGAAACAGGAGGATTTGTGTATTACAACTTCAAGTATTCACTCTCCTATGATTTACAAAAGCGTGTTCATCATGGAACAAATGGTATCTAAAACTAATGTCACCATATTTTCTCTCTGAAACAAAGAATACATTTTCAATAGAGAAAACCCCTACCCGCTGTTGCTGCACATACAATCGAAATTTATATCTGACCTCTGTCGTCTTTTATCAACGCGAATGAAGGCCATTGATGGTGCTGCTTGCTAGCAGTTTAGATTTAACTGTTGGGAGAAACAGGAGGTCGGTCATCAGCTTTTGATATCGCAAACTGTGTGCCGTCTCTGAGATGGCCTGTTGCCGTAGGCCAAAGCCATTTCAGAACATTTGGACCAAGAATCTGCCAGACAATTACGATCAATAAAGTCAACTGAATGAGAAAACTCATGACATAATCCGCAAAGTTAAGAAAGGGATGTAGTACCATGGAAAGATTCTTATATACACCAAGATCGAACCGATGATGATGCTTCTGGCCACTTTTCTTAGCCAGCCACATTGCTCTTACCGCAATTCGGTACTGGTTGAAAACCAAATAGGTGGATATGTCATTTTCATAAAGTGAATACATGACGCTGAAGGCTGAAACGTACAACTGACCTCTATGGTCGTAATGTTATGAGTCAGCAGATAAATGTGCCAGCCCAGTAGGGTGCTCAAAGCCAAGCTCAACAAAGATACAAGAGAACCAAAGAGGACCTGTCATCTGTTTTGGTCAGTAATATTAATATGAAAAGAAAGAGCTAGAAATGGAGGAGAGAACAATTCGTACACTTTGCTGTGGTAAACCAAGTTCGAATTTTTATCTGTGTAATGACCAATCAATGTTGTGTATTAGCATGGGTAAGATTATTGATAGGGCATTAAACATGCATGGTCAGGATGGTGCCACATTTGTTTTGAGAGTAGGAATAGGGATCAATTTGTGATCGTTGGTTCTGACCAATAGGAGCTTGACATGTGTCCAAGTCAATTGAGGTCATTATCAAGATAAGCTACGTCCACCATCAGTTGTGGACTCACCAGAAGAGTTGGAGCCATCAAAGGGGACTTGCCAACAGGGGAGGACTACAATTCTCTAAGCAAAATGATAAACTTCCCACATTAGATATCTTCCAACCTCATTCGGTCAGTTCACAAACACCTTCCGTTTCAACCCCACCAACTTCCTTGAAGCTCACTTTGCCTCAGTGGGCCATTCCGACTCACCTCATTCTAAAGACATCAACCGCACCTAACCTAGTTCACCTCAGACACATTACCTACAGCTTGTCTGAATTAATTCCACTAACCCGACCAAACTCCTACCAACTTAACCTCCTCTAGCCCACAATCCAAAATCAGAAGTCTGAGTTGGGAACAAAATCCTAGCAGATTTCACTACCTATTTTATTTGACAATAACATATATCTTCCATGAAATTAGGGGGGTCAATTCAGATGGATCAAGTCGGATTCATGTCGGATTAGAAAAAAATATTATAAAAATTCTCAACCCAAACTCAACCTAAATCCGAATACAACCCGAAACCCCTAAATCCGAATCCGACCAACCCGAATAACCCGATTTAAAACGGCTTTTTTGTGTGGCTATTTTCCTTATAATTCTTCACATTTATCTCAATATTTCATCATTATTATACTAACATTGATATTGATATACATAAAAGCATCTTAATTTTTAAAATAAAATTTAATTTAATCCCAAAAACTCCACTAAAACTTAAATTCGGATCAACTCGGGTCAACCTGAACCCGGCCTGAAAATTCCAACCCGAAAACCCTCCAACCCAAGCTTGACCTGAACAAGAAAACCCTCAATCCGAACCTAATTTTTTTTGGATCGACTCGGATTGGATCGTCAGGTCGAATTCATTTTGACACCCCTACATGCAATATGACTACAAGGTATCATTCATGGACCAAAATTGCATATGGATTTTATTATATTATTTGATCTTCACTCACCTAACATTTATTAGGGAATTAGTAATCATCTTGTTCTGGAACCACCTACTTTTAAGAATGTCAAGGTTTGAGTCCTTCTAATGGGTAAAGAGCAGTTGTTGTAACTTGACTGATATATATTCTAATAAAATTGTACAAGAAGTCATGTGGCTCAAGCTCACTTTGTTATAGCATAAGCAGTGTTGCTCTCAACTATTTGGGATGGGTTACAATAAATCAATAGCAACGTTTTAATTAGCTCAAATATAGTTGTCTTGGTCACCTTCTATCTCTTATTCCTTCAATTATAATCAGCTTAATTGTCTAGGTAAGGAAAATATTGGTCATCCTTCGGCATGATAATGCCATCTTAATCTATCTCATTTTATTATCCATTCAGGCCAGGCTATATCTACGTATACTTAGGCTCCCTAGCTCACTGACAAAGCAGCAAAAGAAAACTACGAATTTCTAGATACCACAAGAGGAACTATTTTATGGGCTACACTACATTGTTCTCATGCCTTCACGCTGTATTTTATGGAGTAGTTTGGGACAAATTGATCTTGAAAAGTTGACATGAATGCTCATGAACAGTAGGCTAGAGACATGGATATTCTAATATTAGAAAGGATGATGTAGCACCTTTAGGGTATTCCATAATGCAGAGAAAAATGAAGTGATCTTGGATACATAATAAATAAAATCACATTTGGAGCAATCCTGAAAGTTAAATGATCTAAATATGTTAACAAAATAATCATTAGGCTTGTAAAAAAATTAACAATATCAGATATCAACAGATACAACATGTTGTATCACATAAGCCAGGTTAAATCACTTTAAAATATACCTACCAAACAAGATATAAAATCAACAAGAGCCCATTTCATGAAATAAACCTAATGCACTAAATTGTGCACTTACATAGAAAATCTTATTATAGACTCCCTCAAAATTGTGATGCTCTTCAAGAGTATTGATAAAAAACACCACCTGAGACATCAAATCAATCAGTTTATTACTTTTTGATCATGAACAAAGATAAAATACAAAAGGTCAAAATGCACAAGAATAAGGACACATGCCAGAGTTAGTTATATATGGTGGGTAAATGCAGAAAAAATACCATGGAATAGATAGATGCCATGGCTGCGTGAAAGACACATAAAATGAAGGCTTTATAGTTTGCATATCCTACACAATTACTTATCCATGCACAATGATGATCCTGCAGCAAATTTAGATTGTTACAATGTAGCTTGTATAGAATAAACAAAGTTCAACATTGTTAATGAGCATAAGGTGTATCATACCTACCATTTTCAACACACACCTTCTGCAGACTCGACAGTGATGTGCTCGTGGTGGTTTATAAGTGCTACATTTGTCACAATATTTCAAGGGTTCCCCCTGTTGACAACCATTCAAATACAAATATTTAAAACTGAGAAGCGAGAACACAATGATCAAAACTACATAGATATGGACTTGCAAAAATAGCATGCTCCTATGTCAAAGCAAATAAGGGATGACAGTATACCATCTAAGAAGGGAAATAAATAGGTTAATAGCAAAAGATATTTCAAGTAGAGGATCAACATCTATACATGCAACTAGTTCTAATTTCATTTACATATATCTTGCCTAGAGTAGCTTACAACAGTAGCAAGGATACATAAAAGAAAAATAAGAGAAAACTTTAACATATAAAGATCTTAAAATAGAGTAAATACATTGATGGTAAGTTCAGAAACCATCTATTACAAGAACAACAAATTGTGTTTCCAAACGTTTGTAGTCAGCTACATGGATTTTAAGCCCATGTAAGGCCATATCAATCATCAATAATACTTATATACTTTAGGCCTTACAATTAATTATAATATTTCGGTTGCTTTGTAAACTGTGAACCTCCAACTTTAGTTAGTTCAACATGGGTGACTAATTTGAAACTAACTAGGCAGCGAAACCTATTTTAGTTCGGTTAAGCATAAAAGCTAAAAGGGCAATGCAATAGATGATTCTTTACATTTCCTGATCCATGTAACAAGAAAAGAGTTATGAGATTTTATGTCTATTGAATCATGGATAATTGAGTATAAGGAAAACAAAAGCTTCCGACAGGTGTTCTCCATAAATTAGTATATGAAATTGGTGTTTGAAAGATTCAGTAGCATTAATGGCTTCATATAGTGCAGTCAAGAATCAATCTGTTTCAGTCCACCTCATCACAAACTGAATCAGAAGAATAAAACGACACCAAATATACATTTATTTCTAAACTCGAGGATTCTAACGATCATCATTACTAGCTTGAGCAGCGCATACGCCACAAATACTTTAGGATGTAGAAGAACCCAAAGGAGAAGTTATTCAAATGTGGCAATGCTACTAGAGAGAGATCCGAGAAAGTCACTCCAAACAACAAATGGATCCAGTGAATCTCAAATCTAATCAATATGACAAATAGTATGCATATGGCCTCGTTAGTCATAATCAAGCCATCCACAGACATATAGTAGGGCTTCCGAACACAACCATATCGTTTTCATCAAACTCTCAGCTAAAACACCATGAGACTGAGTCCTGAGTCCAAGTTCTACCTCATAAATAAATAAACAAATAAATAAATAAATAAAAGAAACAAGAATTAAGGTGAATAATAACTCACAAACTTCAGAGGGTCTTCAGTTTCGGGGGCGAAAGAAGGAGGAACGCTTCCCGGATCGGTGAGCACGGCCACGAAGAAGGAGAACAGGCACATGAAGGCGAGCCAACTAAAGATGCAAGCGTTGAGGCGACCGGGCGAGGTGCTGAGGCCGAGCAGATCGTCAACGAAGACGAACACCGTTATGTAGTACACGACTCCGATGAGCGAGATCGCGGCGATAACCGGCGACGAGGCCAATTTTCCCTTTCCTCCCCCCATCGCCCTCTCCCGGATCTGACAGAGAGGAGGAAAGGAATGACGAGCATGGAAGAGATCAGGTCCCCTTTTCTCCCGCACTGTTCAGCTGCACGATTATTGATGCAGAACGGACGGCCGAAAAGATGACTGGAACTAGGCTGTCATGGATTGGGCTCGTGTCGAGTCCAATCCATTTAAAACATTTTGATCCTCTGTTAGTGGGCTTGGGCCTGGATAAGGCCCAGCATGAATGTTAATAGGGATGGTTAGGAACCTACATCCATTTAAGTAAAATATAATTATACTTAACAATCGAGTTCAAATGAGATGTCGATGACATCATCATCGAGTTAATTAACCAGAAGAGTGAACTTCTAGAGTTAAAAGTTTACAAGCATAGTAGACTTTTTGCGATATAAATTTCATACTTTGCTTTTGTCCCCATTTATATGGAAGAATTCTATGGTTTTTTAGAAATTTTTGCCTTTTTAGAATGATTTATTT
This sequence comes from Zingiber officinale, assembly GCF_018446385.1. Taxonomy (NCBI): domain Eukaryota; kingdom Viridiplantae; phylum Streptophyta; class Magnoliopsida; order Zingiberales; family Zingiberaceae; genus Zingiber; species Zingiber officinale. The sequence goes on from NC_055992.1 coordinate 122,468,628, forward strand.
TTGAACTTTATGCTCTTATTTTCACTATCATTGTTTCTCTCATCTAAAGAAAGTACAATTATTGGAGCTAATTTAATAGAAAAAAAAGGTTAACCATTGATCGCTCTCTTTTTAGTTGAACATCTTTTGGCCTATATGATATGATAATTTTAGCTCGACAATCATAAATAGAAACATGCATCCTTTTTAGTATTGATATTCCATGTGATTTATGGATATACTACCAATCAACTACATGACAAATTCAAATGTTAGAACAAAAGAACTCCAATTAGTAAGGAATTGTAAGCCCTATCAAAGGTAATAGTTATCAAGATTATTTTAAGGGAAAAATAAAATAAAACTGAGATGCAGTAAATTTTTTTTCCAAGAATATGAAGATTGATATAATATTTATTTGAAAATTTGCTATTGAGTTTAAATAGCCCAAATATAATTTTTTTTTTGGAAAACAATAAAAATCATACACAAGCAATATGAAAATATTCAAGTAAAAATAGATGCCAAATTCCACTACTTTCATGAAAGATTGTTAAAATATGAGGGTTGCTTGATTTCTAATGAACTAGGAATTTAAAGAGGGTTGTCCTTCACTCTAGCCCAATTAAAAAAACTTATATATTTTATGTTGTGTTCGATTGTGCTTGTGATCCTGTCATTTTATCCTGGAAACAGACGTCCATTGAATCCTCCGAGCACCGCGGAGGGACCGAATCTATTTCAAGGACACAGCGCTCTGCTGGACTCAGCATCCACTTTGAGTTCGTATTGCAGCTCTCGACATCCTGTTAGCAACGCTCAGCAGCAACGTGGCGTCGCTCGACAACTCACGGTATCCGCGACTCACCTACTCGACACGTGGCTCAGCTCGCTAGAGTCGACAGTTTGAGATTATCTACTCAAACCTACTTGATTGTAAGTCCTTGTGACTCTGGTACACATTCAGAAGTGTGAAAAAGAGTTCCTGAGACCAATTGTAACGGGTTTACTCCTAACATTTTATAGCCTACAATTTGACGCCAAGAAGAATTGATATATTCCTTATTTTTTTTCCTTTTTCTCTTTGTTATTTTATTTGATGCTTAACTCACCCTTCCACATCCCAAACTCAGTCCACCTCTAACTTCTAGGTCCATCCTTGAAATTAAGTATTTTTTCAATTTTATTTCTATGAGGTACAATCATTTATCTTTTAATCTCTTACAATAAGTTTTTTTAAATAATTTATCAAAATGCATCTTAGTATAAAGTGCACCTCTTCGTATAATGCTTACCTACGAGGTGTAAGTTGTTTTATAAAATGATTTTGGGTTTTCTTTCTTAGATGTGGTAATAAGGAAGGGCTCATCTGTCACAGGTCAATTGACACGGTATTAATCAAAGTTAAAGCAGTCAACGTCGAACTTACAGTTATCACGATCAAAGTCAAGACGGTCAACGTTGGACTTACAATTATCCAGGTCAACAGAGGAGTGGCCGAGCGGACATCACCCAGTCGGTCGGGGCATCATAGGCCGATCGGCAGGGAAACGAGCCTCTCGGGCCACTCGTTCGACGCAAAGAATGATATTACACAGGAGGAGACAAGAAAGCAAAAGAGAACACACCGAACACTATATTTATCATCAATGCATGGAAGTCAAGATAAATAAGTCTTCCTCTGACAATTAATATCATTAAAAAAAGGAAGATGAATGATCATATAAAAAGGTATAAAAGGGTATGTTATGAGGAAGACAAGATTTTCTATTTTTGGATTGCTCATTCTTTTCCTGATTTTGACTTAAACGTCAGAGGGTCAATGCTAAGCATCCCTTCCCTAATTTTGATTTTGTTTTACAGGATCGAGGTCTTCATCCCATCAGCGGTCACCCCATTCCCGATTTTCCAACTTCCTTGATTCAGACAAGATCATACAAAAAAAGAATACCACCAGTATTATGCTTCAGGTATCAAAATGATCAAAAATTTTAATTTTAAAAATATCTAGGAGCTACTCTTACAAATATACGACTATGGAACCAACCCTTGGTAGGAGTTCAACATTTTGCTAAATCTTTTGTAAATTAGTTTACGCCCTTAAGGCATAGCGTAGACAGTGGACGCATGTCATCTTTGGCGTTATAGACAGGAGTCGATTCTCAGGAACTGATTGACCTGAGATTTATTTCACCAGAGGAAGGCATAAGCTAGTCTACAAATTATTCAATAAAATAATTTTTTGGATATAATATGGACGAGTTAGATTGTTTAAAAGCATAATGCTCAAAATCAATAAGTTAAAGGTGTGCTTATGGCCATCCAAATCAATATAAAATAGATGTAAACTATTGTATACAAATCAATATAAAATAGAGGTAAACTATTGGATTTTTTTTATGGTCAAGATATATAATTTTTCAAATCAATTAACTATGAGATAATCGATCTAATCGAATAAAATTTTTTCTATTGACAATAAGAATACAAGCGACTAGCGTTCTTAAGAATTAAAGAATTTCTTTTTTCAAGTACATATGTCTATCAGGAATTGATTCTTATCTCATTATAATAAATATATCATCCTCTAATTAATGCAATCTATGGAGATAATGTTTTATAATTAAGAACAAAATTAGATCTGTTACTTAGTACCAATCCCACGGATCAATAGGAAGGTAAATTCATATTTTGATAAATTAATATTCAATTAGAATTAGAATCAAATTTAAATTAACCAACAAGTATGTAACTTGACTAATCAGAAATAAAAATTTATTTATCTTTTACTTAAGTTTTATTTATTCAAATTAAGTGAAAATAAATTTAGATTAGTTAATAAAAAGATTTTCATACTTTAACTTTATTTTTTGTATTCCTTTTCAAATAAATGGAAGAACATAAATATCAGATAAAATTATTCTTTAACTTTCTTTTTTGTATTTGTTTTTCTGGTAGAAAACACACTAACTAAGTTAGGTTTTAAATATAGTGCTTAAGAAAAAAATTTAACTAAACTAAAGAAAAGAAATTAATTTGAATTCATAAATTCCCATAAAATAAAATGATGTAATTATCTTTAATAATTTTAAAATATTATTTCAAATATCCAAAAATTGTAGTTGCTATGATTTGGTAGTTGCTACAACATTCTACCAAATCGTAGTTGTCATAATGAGGTGTGTCCAATATGTTGTAGCAGCTATCAAATCGTAACTATTACAACACGGTGTGACTAACACATTATAGGAGCTACTAAATCATAGTTATTACAATGCAGTGTGACCAAAATATTGTAGCAGCTATTAAATCATAGCTGCTATAATGTGGTTTGACAAGCACGTTGTAACAGCTACAACATTTTTATTTTAGGGTTTCCACATTGTAGCAGCTACCAAACCGTAGATACTGCAACGTACTAAACAATAAATTCTAAGACGAGGCAAGTGTAGAGAGTTAAAAGGTAGATAGTAGAATATAGGCATGTACATGCAGATGACAATCGTAGGCAAGCGAGGCGAGTCGGTACCAAGGGTTTATCGGCGAAGGCAGTGAAGGGCGACGCGAGGGAGCTAGAAGGAGGATTCATAGCGTTTAGGTTTTCGAGAGGGAAAGAAGAGACAAAGGGGTTTGAAATGTTTGGGTTTATGAGAGGGAAAGGGGAGATGAAGGGTTTAGGATTTTTTTAATTTTTAACAAGGTGGTGCTACGGTAGAAAATTAATAAAAAAAAAATGACGAGGCACTACTAAGTAAAAGTCGCGCATAAGCATAAGCATAAACATAAACATAGAGTTTTGCAACATATCAGCTCTGTGTATATACATATATAGTTTTGATATCTAGGTGAACATATCCACCTTAGAATGATTTATCAAATACGTAGCAAATGGCTAGCGATAAAGACACATCAAATTTGTTTATGGTTGGAGTTTTGTCAAAAAGCCAAGAGGGTGAATAGACCAACCATAAATGTCTATCTAGTTCACAGTAAATGGCTCACGGTATGAGCAACATCAAATATGTTTATAACTGAAACTTTGCCAAAAAGCCCATAAAGTGCATAGGTCTACCACAAAGACCTATCTAATGCGTAGTAAATTGCTCGCGGTAAAGACATATCAAATCTATTGATAGCTGATCACTTGTTAAAAGTGACTTCATGGAACTTGGAGATGGCACCGAGCAACCCTAGACTCATGACACAGGAGGAGGTTGACAAAGATTATTTAGAGTCATCGATGGCTTACAGACACATGATAGAGACACACAACATGGAGGGTGAGAAGACGCTCGCTGATAGAGGCTTCAAGACAGAGCATTGACAATGATGATATTGAGACATGAGCAGTATGGATAGAGATCATAGGTGATGTTAATTGTTACCTCAGCTTCGGTTCCTCATATGGAGGACGAGTAGGCAGCCAGCATGCGTCACAAAGAGAGTGAGAGATGATACACAAGTGAGCACGTGAATGCTACCATGATTCTTCTTACAGATCTGACAATTCATCGAACGTGACATATATATATATATATATATAATATTCTGCACACCTTACCTTGCACATCTAAAAAAAAATTTCGATAATTTTTTTTATACTTAATACTATAACCCAACTCTTAAACCCTATAGATAAAATCTTATTGACGTAACTGAGAACTCAAAAAAATAAATAAATAAATTGATCGAAGCGTCTCAGATCATCCGAGGGAATTGAGGCATCTCGAACATGTGAGGGATACCCGTGCGGGGTGCTCACATTGGTGTGCAAGGTAAAAATTTGGTGTATATGTATATATGTGTGTTTAAAAAATACACATAGGAGGAAAAAAAACACATGGTCGTTTCAAGGTGGACTATGAGATCCGTAGGCCCTTAAATCGTAATTTTCTAGTAATGTAATGTCAATTCACAGTTTATTTTTGCTAATTACAGATTTTGAATTAGTTAAGATTTTTTTTTTTGCTAATCTAACTCGATCGACATAGCCTTTTTCTTTTCAGTTAACTAGTTGAACCAATTGATTTAATCCGATTTTGAAAACACTATCTATAAGCACAATAAAGCACTACAATATTTCTTATGTTTCTGATCATGAGAGCTTTGTTTAGTAATTAATAAAAAAATGATTCTTTAATAACAAAAATTAATAAAAATATTTGAAGACATTTTATTATTTTAAACTAATTTTATAAAAAATAGACAAAGTAATGATATATACCTAAGAGATTATTTACGTGGTGATGTGTTAAGTGTAGTCAGAACTCACAACTTAAAGCACGAGCTAAATAGTGACCAAATCTATATTTGTACGTTTTGAGGAATATTTGTAAGTGTTAGCTAAGAATATCGAATCAAATATTTGTTCGTTGAATACGAAGTCTAAATAGCTCTCTTCCCTCCTGATGCGGCGGCGATGGAGGGAAGTCTATTTGGCATGATATCAATTATCAAGATAGAGGTCAAAGTTAGGATAATCAACGTTTGAATGTCAAAGGGCCGAACGGAGGACAATTACAATGGCTAGTCAGACGGTCAGGTCCCAACCGACAGGAGATGGGTCCGAGCTGACCCCCACTCAAATTCGGGATGATATATGATACGGTGCATGAGAAGGGGGTCAGGCGGATGACGTGGCCAAAAGTTAAGCCCATGGAATGGTCAGAAGTCTAGCCCCTGTGGAGGTCAGAAGTCAAGCTTGCATGACCATGGTCAGAAGTCAAGCTTGCGTGGCCATGGTCAGAGTCTTAGCTGACGGGGCAGTCAAAGGATAGGATTGCAAGTTGGACAAGATCCAACCTCGATAGCAGTCAAGGGCAAGGCCCACAGGTCAGGTACAGCTAAGGACTAGGTTCACAGGTCAGGCAAAGACGCGGAAGGAAGGGCCTCCGGCGCAATATAGACCTGTCGTACAGGTCGGGACATACGAGCCATGGATAACAGAAGACAGAAGCAGGTTGGAATACAGACCTGGCGTATAGGTCGGGACGTATGAGCCATGGATAACAACAGACAGAAGCAGGTCGGAATACAGACCTGGCGTACAGGTCGGGACGTACAAGCCATGGATAACAGCAGACAGAAGCAGGTTGGAATACAGACCTGGCGTACAGGTCAGAACGTACAAGTTATGGATAACAGCAGACAGAAGCAGGTTTGAATATAGACCTGGCATACAGGTCGGGATGTACAAGTCATGGATAACAGCAGACAGACAACATGTCGGAATACAGATTTGACGTACAAGTCGGGACGTACGAGCCATGGATAGCAGCAGACAAAAGCAGGTCGGAATACAGACCTGACGTACATGTCGGGATGTACAAACCATGGAGTACGGAGGACAGAAGCAGGTAGGCTTACAGACTTGGCTTACAGGTCGGAAGGTACAAATAATGGATTATGGAAGACAGAAGCAGGTCGGTTAACAGACCTGACTTACAGGTCGGGAGGTACAAATCATGGATTACAGAGGACTGAAGCAGGTCGGTATATAGACCTGGCGTATGCTTACTGAAGATACAGGTCGGGACTTACATCCTCACGACATGGGATAAAGGGATCAAAGAGTATAGGTCAGAACTCAAGATTAGAGGAAGCATACCGATGCACACAGGTCAGGATTTATAATCTTATGGCTCAGGATACTTGGATCGATAAAACGTACAGGTCGGGATGTGTTAGCCAAGGATACGGGTCAGGATTTATATCCTCATGGTCCAAGATAAGCAAAGTTGGAGGCAGGCATACAGGTCAGGTTAGATGAAGTCAGACGTACAGCTTGGGAGTAGAGATAAATAGAACCGAACAAAGGTATACAGGGCGCGACACGTAATGCCAATAAGAGGCAAGACCGGTCGGGGGTCTGCAATAGGAGATGCGTAGGACAAGGTTAGAAGCACAGATCTGGAGGAGATATCAGATCGGGGTTAGCAAGATATCAGAACCGGGTTAGCAAGTGTAAAGACCCAGCGTAGCAATCACAAGCGGAGGATGCCAGACACAACAGGACAAGCAAACAAGGGAATCGTAACTGTCTGTTAGAGAATAATCAGAGTGTCAGGAAATATGCTAACAGTCAGGGCTCATTACTCCTTTAGTTCTGTCGCCGGCCTATGAGAAGATCTTGCGTGTCATTCTCCGTCAGATAAAGCCTAACAGCCGACATTCCCTGACACCCGCCAGACCCCAGAAATATGCGTTGCAGTATAAAAAGGGATGTTTTGTCCCTTATGCAGGCACGCTCACTCGTCATTTCTTACTCGTCTTTACTTTTCGTCCTTTCTCTGTGCTTCTGAGGAAAAAGTACCTGACTTGAGCATCGGATGGTCTGACCCGGGGATTTTTTCCCCTGATTTCCGGTCTCTAACGACTCGTGGGCTCGTCTGAGTGTGCGCAAAGCCCTAGTGTCATCATCCTGGTCATCACCCTTTGTCATCCGCCCGTGTGAACCCTTCTGGAGAGTGCCAGATAGATCGGATGCCGCAGCGACTTTCCGTCAACGTTCAGTACATTGAGATCCGCCTTCATCCGACTCAGCTTCCGGACGGGATCAATATATAAGACAGTCGACGCTCGATACGGAGTGGCAGGATGTCATAGAAGACCTGATTATGGATGGAGCGGATTTCCAACCGAACGACTACCCTGCTCCCATTTTAATCGTCATGATGAAGTGCATATGTTTTATCTTTTCGTGCCTTGAAAGAAAGAAAAACTAATTAAGCAATGTCCTTCCCATATTTATCTCCGGATTTTGTATTTTTCATATATATTTTAAAATTTCCCATCTTTCAATGAGATTTAGGGTTTCAATCTTGTGCAAGACATGGATGAGTATGTTAGATTCAAGAGCCACGAGTTGGTGTTTGTGGGAGTTGCATCATCAAGATTCACATGGATTTTTGCGGTCATCATCTAGTGATTTGATGCATGAGAATCTTGATGATGATGCATCGGCAAACACATGACTAGTACTACATGTTTCGCTAGCTGGTATCGATCGAGTATGCATAAGTTTAGCTAATTAACTAATTCTTTAGCTTCTATAAGAATATTGTTGGCGCCCTTTAATTATTAAGGGGTTTAATTAGGTGGGATTTTGACGAATTTAGTGTAGTAGTATTAGTAATCCCTATTATTTAAGATCTAAATTCCTTAGACCTTAACTAGGGTTTTGCATGCCTCTAGATGTTCTAGAGATGCAAAATGATCAGATCAGTTCAAAAGTCCCCGGAATATAAATGATTTTTTTTGTATTTATGGTCAATGGATATTATTCCACTTTCTTAGCTTAATTATTATTTTTTTTATTTTCAAAGACAAAAAATATTACATATTCACATGAATTTTACGCATCTTCAAATTTTGTCTGTTTAAGGAGTTTTTCCACAGAATATTATAAACATCCACAGCATCATGTTACTCTTGCTCAGACCACTAAGGAATTTTTCCTTCCATAAACATTAAATAAAAAGCTTTTATCTGCTCTTCAAATAGATATTAAATTTACAACTTCTATGGTTAGGGTATTTAGCTAAACATCATATTGAACAGCTAAATGAGAGATAAAACTTATATCTGAAAAAAAAAAACAAAAAAGTTAAATAAAGAACCAATCATGAAACTGGAAACAAACAACAACCATAAATGAAAACCTTTTCATATATTGGACTGCATCAGAATCAGAATCCTACAACACAATGAGAAATGATGCACAGTGACAGTAATCATACGTCCTAATTACCTACTGAAGAAGTGCAACACAACCAAATGGCATTTACAGATCTCCACCTTTATCTTGTAGAAATTAGCTAGGAGAGTCAGAAGAGCGTACATGAATACCAAAAATAGAGTTATTATTTATGGTAAACAATGGTAGAAAAAAAAGTGAAATCTGCCATCCAGCAACTCCACATGGTCAATTCCATGGCCATCTGTAAAGAGATAAATTGATAAACTATAGTTAGCCAGTACCAAGAGGATTTTTTTTCTCGGCTTTGCCAAAATTCAAATCCTTACCTAATGGTAGCAATTCTATCCTGCACTAACTCAACCCTGCTCCGGGCTATTTTTTTTTCTTAAGCAACTTGTGGTTGTATCTCATCAAGACCATAAGTAAATTTGGAATGGGAAATGTGCCATCCTCGTTTTACAAATCTATTCAGAAGTCTTGCATGCAGATGTAAAAGGAGCGCACCTTACATACCCATTCCATTGCACCTCAACCCCGTGCTAATCATCCAATAGCTCAATTACTTTTCTTTTGATGTGGGAGGCCTGTTTGATAACCTAAGTGACAGGAGCCCAGACACAAGTGGCAAAAAGGTAAAGCCCTCACTTTCAGCGCCCCCGTCAGTTCACCCCAAGACCAACATGAATGAGATAATCCCAGTGACTGAGAAGACATGTGGAGAGGGAGAGTGAGTTATACAGAATACAGAAATTTATACTCCACCAGCTTGAGCTTTAACCCCTCAACCTCAAAGGGCAAACCTCTATCCACTTATTTAGCTATGCCCATGGGGCTGGAGCCTAAACACAAGAACAGATGTAAGGAGGTGAGTGGCTGGTGACTCAACAACCCCTTTTACAGGTGGTCAAAACCTTGAAGTAATTTTGGCAGCTACTATCGGTTAGTCATGAGTGTAAACCTCCACGGTTAACATTATATCATCTCATCAAAGAATACAGCTCAGGGTCCAAATGATTTATAAATGTCTTAAGAACTTCAGATTAAAGTTATATGACAATTACAAAACATAAACAAACAGCAAAACAACCAAATTGCAACTTTCATAACTATAAAAACTTTTCGAAAGACTTTTATTTCTAACACTACGAGGAAAATAGCAATTAGCGACCAAAATTTCAGTCACTAAATGCACTTAGTGATCGATTAACGATTGAAAATTTCGATCACAAGCTTTTTGGTCGCCATCATCATTTAGCGATGACATTAAAAGTCTGTTGCTAAATATAGCAACGAAATTTAATTTCTGTCACTAATAAATTCCGTCGCTAATATTAGCGACGAAATTAAAAAAAAAAAAATTTCCACTGCTAAATTAGAATTTAGCGATGGAAATAAATTTTCCATAAAGCTCCATTGCTAATTTTAATTAAAATTTTTACAGCACCTCCCCTAATTGAGGGATTTCAATCTTGTTTACAATAAAATATTCAACGATACATTCAATAACAACATTAAACATTAACATTCAACAGTTACAAATAATTCGCATTACATTCAACATTCACTATATTAACAAAACAACATTTATGTTTCCATCATAAAGTAATATCTAAAGCATCGTACATGGTTCAAAAACATAGATCACTACCATCACAAAACAAGCACACATAGTTCAAACCCAATACATCCCATCATATTCAAAAACTGGTACATTCATCACCATCACATCTTATCCTACAACAAGTACAATATGATAGGTTATTATAAAAAACAAACATATGGTTCAAACTTCACTATATTTTCTATTTTGAAATAATCTTGCTCATATATGAATCTAAAGTTAAGCTAGATATATATATATACAAAGCCAAAACTATTTATCAGAAAAATGCACAAACTGATAAACACAAATTAACATGTTTAAAAAAATATACCTTCATGAGAGTTTGGATATATGTTGATGGGTGAAAAATATAACTACATTGTTCATACAATTAGAGATGCATATAGTATCGAAATTAACAAAACTAGTGTTCATGTTTTACGAGTGATAAACAGAAAAACTAAGTTGAATGTCAACGCACCTTAGAAGAACTATTATTATTATTATGAGGTACTTACCAGTAGCGTTTGGGTTTTGAGTTTCCTGTGAGTCAAAACCATGCGGCGTTGAAAAATGTGGACTCTGTCGAGATGTAAATTCTTGCATTTGCTGCTCTATGAACTCTAATACAGCGATCCGATATCTCAATTCTTGATTTTCTTTTATTAAGGCTTCCATTTCAGTAGATGGAGAACTAGGACGACACCTGAGCCCAGAAGCAATTACACGATTATATACAACTTTTACCTAATAACTAATAAGAAAACTGTTCCTAACAATCCATATGAAAAGTCCTTGACATCTAGATCCCTTTTTGTATAAAGAATAGAAATTCCTCATTGCCACTTCTGAATAGAAAAGCTAAGCTCGAATTGATTTGATAGTACAAGACTAATGATCCTGGTTAAAACCCAAGCGTGCCTACTTCCTAATACCTCATGAAACAAAACTATCGCCTTTTTCAAACAAAGGAGGAAAGTACAATGGAATAACTCACATGGATATCTCTTGAGAGGTCTGATCCGAAATCTGGAGCGATCGGACTCCATCAGCAAGTTTGTCCGCCGCTGCCCCGTTCTCCATTTCCACAGATGCCTTCGACGACGTGGTGGCAGACTTCCCTCCCCTCCTCGCTGCCGCCGCCGCCGCGTCCCAACAAATCCACAGGCTCTCGACTTACAGGATCTAGTAAGAAGAGATGCCGATTGAAATCTAACCGAGGAAGGCAGAGGGGTGGATAACCGATCTAGGGTTTCTCCTTTCCGCGAACGTTTGCCCTTTTATTGCTTGCTATTCCCCCATTACTAACTAAATTAAATGAACAAAATTTACCATAGTATATTTTTTATTACATTCTGTGTTCATTATTTTGACCGGTCGTCTCGAGCTCAACCGTTCAAATCTTCTGTTCTCAAATTTTTCTGTCTCCACGTCCCCTACCGATGAGACAGATTAGATTACATTTTAAGACATCATGATATCCTTAAGATGTATACAATATCCTCGTGATGTGTAAAATATCCTTAAAATATAATTTGATTCGTCCGATCGATAAAAAAAATACAGAGATAAAGAAATATAGGGACAGAAAATTTGAACTCCTAGTAATTCAATATCATCTATTTAACATTTTAGTTGATGGGAACGTTCATAAGTCAGACCAGTCATTTTAGATTTCGTGTTACTTAATTATTATTTAATATTTATTACTGATTACCATCGGTAGATTTATTTTTTTTTTTAAATGAGGCGTTCCCGATTTCATGTTACCTATTTATTACTGATCATCACCCGTAGTTGGATCTCTTTACATAGATTTTTTTCCCAGGCTATGGTATCATAATAGTATATTCACAATTTAGATACGATGTATATGAAAAAGGAATACTGGACTTACAAATTAGTCATCATGTCTATTTTTCGATTTATCCTAATAACTGATGAAAAATTTCATTGATTAATCATCCTCAAATATAGTCAACGAGATTAACTGAAGTTATTTTTTTTTCTTTACTATTTTTTTTCTTTACATAGATTTTTCTTTTAAATGAGTGCATATTGAGAGGATACTTGTCTTCTGGGTAGTGACGGATCCAGAAATTTAAGTATAGAGGGGCGATCGTGATCTGAGCTGTGCGACCAATTTTTACACGGAACAAGGGACGGTATCCTCTATCTCTACCAATAAAATTTCATAATATTATGGATTGTACCGTCGGTAAGGGGGGCGACTGTCGATGTCACCCCCGATGGATTCACCCCTGCTTCTAGGGCACATGCAATAAACGCTTCCTGATTTATCCAAATGATAATTAAAAAATTTATATGGATCCACATTCAATATTGCTGTTTATCATTTTTTATTACTAATCAACACCTGCTTACTTATATATATCCTATTAAAAATTTTACTATACATTAGATAGAATAGTTAAAAAAATATTTATCTATTTTATTTATTGTTTAAATTATATATTTATGAATAATATTTTTCTAAATTTAAAAAATGATATTATAAGAAGAAAAGAAATAGATAAATTATATGACGTATTGAAAAATAAATATCTAAATTTAATAAAATAATTATTTATTTTAAATTATATATTTTTGATAAAAAAAATTGATATAAATATTATTATCATATAAAATGTTAGGATCCAAATATGATGCCTCCGATCCCTACCTTAGCGGGGCAGGATGAACATTTTTCCACATGTGCAGTTATCAGCGCAGGCACGAGCCGGTCGAGCCTTCCACAATTCTCACGATCCTTAATCCTTCCACGCTCGAGGATGCAGTCGCATAATAATTTTCACGCAACAATTCGCCCGGGCGCACGTACGCCCAACTGTGGGACCCGAAACAGTGGTCCCAATACTAAATCTATCCCCGACAGCGAATGCAGGTGTTGAGCAGTGTCTGCCCACGTGGTCACCAGTGACTCACGTGTTACTGCTGTAGGAGGGAGGACCGGCTCCACGTATTTTTTTTTTGGTTTTTTGTCTTCCCGCGCACCCACATCCCGCGACCGAACTCTCGCACGCGCACGTGGGCACACGTGGAAGCTTCCGCCGGAACGATGGCGACACGTCAGCGAGTAATTTCGGAGGCGACGCTTCCGCGTAAGAATACGATTCTTCAATAACGGATAGATCACTGATTTGCCAAAAGCCTACTTAAGTGAAAAAAACGACGTGGATTTGCAGGACTGCCGAATTCAAATCAAACAAACGAGTTAGCCAGAGGCAGCAACGCTGCCATGATTTTCCTTCACACCACAGACAGCATCTCCCTCTTCACAAATCTTGTCTCCTCTAATTCACAAGAGGGCCCCCTCAACAACCTTTCACATTCACTTAAATCTTAATGAACCCGTAAACCTGCTCCTAATCCCCTTCTAATTAATCATAAATCAAAAGTGGGCAGCCTTCCGCTCTGCTATTGCTCAGGTGGTCCAACGAAACGATTCAATGAGGCCGTCTGATTTTGCTGTCGGTTGTATGGTTCCAAACAGGTTTTGCTGTGGTGTCAGCATGATATTTATGTTGTGTTCCATGCAGAGTCACTGGAATGTGGTTTCATAAGGGTGTTTCGTGGTTGAATGAGGATGTGGGATCGTTTACAGAGTCAGGAAAAGATAACAAAAAGTGGTCAGTGTGGTGCCGCATTGGCACGGTTTGATTTTGGACCCGACGTCGCACCACGGTGGGAAGTGTGCGGGGTCCACAAAAGTGGAGGTGGGGATCGATGGGTGTACCCGTTGTTGTATCCCGCCTCTGCATAAATGGAGTCCGGTTAACTCCCCGCAAGTCGCAGCGACCATTCCCGTCTTCGACGAGGGACAGAGATGATGGAAGGGGGTCGTCGCCGTTACGGCGGAGGCGTGGCGTTGCTTGCGTCGGGTTCCTCGGCGTCGAAGGCGGCTTCGGCGGCGGCCGAGCGGGATTTGTCGGTGGAGGACGGGGTCGTGGCGGGAGTGACCGACGGGGAGGAAGTGGAGAATGATCGAGATGACGAGGAGGGTTTGGAGCTAGGGTTGACGCTGGGAGCGGCGAGGAAGTCGAGTCTGCCTCCGGTGCCGTGGGGGCCGTGTTTGCGTATCCTGACGGCGAAGGACCTTCCTTCCCTGGCGTCGCTTGCGCCCCCGAGGTCCCCCTCCGCCTCCTCCGTCTCATCGTCATCCGTCACCAATCTGAGCAGCGGAGGAACCGGAACGAAGCGAGCGGCTGAGTCAGCTTCGCCGCTTGTCGGTGGTTCTCCTCAGCCTCCTAGGTTAGTCTCATGCTCTCTCCTCACTTTTTAGTTGATTTTTCTTCACTTTAGGTCTGTTGCTTCCTCGAGATTCTTTCGCCTTTTTATTCCCATTATCACTCCACTGTCTCGGTCATAAAAGTAGTTCTTTTTTTGTTCTTCATTGCATAATGCATTAAATGGCGGTTAAAATACACCTTGGTCACTAACAAAGTAATGTTAGAATTGGATTTTTGAAATGTGTACTATTTGTAAAGGACTTCGTAGTGAAATAACGATGAAAGCTACGCATTCTATCTTTATCTCGTCTTTTCAGCTTATGTTGTTATTGATAACCTGTCAAAGAGTTTGCTTTTCTTCGACCTGACACTGATATTCGATGAATTGATGTTGGAGCAGTCAGATGGTGGTGGGATGGCCACCTATCAGGGCATTTAGGATGAACAGCTTCTTTAGCCAATCCAAAGACAACACCCCTGAAACTACTGCTGTTGCTAGCAACAAGATGAGCGCCAGTAAGGACCAGAGCCAAAAGGATCAAGGAAGGAGAAGAATGGGAATGAGAAGCTCAATGTTTGTTAAAGTTAAAATGGATGGTGATCCTATTGGTAGGAAGGTTGATCTCAATGTCCATCATTCTTATGAAGCTCTTGCAGTTTCACTTGAACTTATGTTTCAGAAGCCCGCCATGACTACAAACCTTCCACCTGCACTTGGTAAGCGTAGAATTGTTGTTGTTGCATAGTGTTGCATAGTTATTCACATATTTCCCTCTGTTCAATTGAGTTGAAGCCAGCCAGTAGCACGCCTGACTCTGATTGCAAGGATCAGTTCCAGTGTTTTGAACTATAGTTTTTCTTTGTCAAGTTCATAGCTTATAAAAGGCTAATGTCATATAGAAATAAGCCTTGTTCAATTGAGATCGCAGAGGAACCCAGAGTTGATACTTTTATTTCAATAACCTGTGGTTTATCATTTTAAATTTCATTTCAATCTTTACTGATTACTAATAATGTTTGGGGTGTTTGTTGAAATTTTCATTTGGTTGCTGGTGTTGATTTAGATGGGGCCAAGGCTTTGAAGTTAATGGATATCTCTTCTGAGTTTGCTCTCACTTATGAAGACAAAGACGGGGACTGGATGCTGGTTGGAGATGTTCCATGGGGGTAGGCTTTCCTTCCTGATGATTCCTACATCTATCGATTGCGGTTTAGCTATCCTAGCTCTGCTTTGTATTTAGGACCATTAGTCTAAATTTCTTAGCTTATGTTTCTGATACATAGCTTTAGTTTTACTACTAACTCTTCCTTATTCGTTTCTTGCACTCATCAGTTTAACTTCATGAAATACAGAATGTTTGTCGAAACTGCCAAGAGGCTTAGAATCATGAAGATCTCTGATGCAACTGGCCTTTGTAAGTGAATTCTTATTCGATAGGTCAGTTGAAAGAATAGTTGTCTTTCTCCCAAAAGTTTATAGAACGGTTTTGACCTGAATCAAATATTTGTCTGGCGAACTTGTTGCAGCACGATCAACAGGAAGAAATCCTTCGTGTGCCCTGAAACCATATGGAGGCATTTTGTGAAGAGGAAGGAAATGTAGACCCTGGAGCATATAGAGGGAAAAGAACAGAAGAGTCAACTGACCCAAGTTTGCTCGAGTTTGGATCATTGGCATTGTTTTATCGCTTCAGAATCAGATAGCGAAAAAATGCCCCTTTTGCTAGGTAGTTGATTCGGTAGATTACTATGTGTTTTGTGAATTCTGTGTAGTTTTGTTGTGGATGATCAGTGTATTATCGATTTACATATTGCACGTAAATATTTCCATATTTTGGGGATGATAACTACATGCCCTGCTCATTTGTTCTCGGGTCTTTTTTTCTTCCTTTGGATCTTGTTTATCTGAGAGGATAGATTTTCTTATCAACGATCTGTTTGTTTACTTCCATAGAAACTTAAGTGGATGGATGATGGAGATTAGAAAAAAATTGAGAACAGATCTCTCTCTTTATCCACAGTTTTTGGAGGCGCTGAGCGGTATCCACAGTTTTTGGAGGCGCCGAGCGGCCTCTGACTATCTATCCCGATTCAAATTATAACTTAGAATGATGATGAATTCAGAGAGTGATCGTAATCAAATATGGTTGGATTGTGGTCACAATTCGATTGTAATTATAGATGGTCTATTCTAGTTTTTTTTTTTTTTTTTTTTTTTGTAGATTATTTTCTTTTTATGGATCCTATTTTGGATTTGCTCTTCATCGATTAGGGGGATTTGTGGCCAGATCAACTTAAACCGAATCACATTGATTCGGTGAAATCCAAATCACACCAATTTCTAATTCTGAGCGATTTCAAAATTTTCGGGTTGTATGAAAAAATTGAGGACCTAATTAGAAAGTAGTTCTTCATTTTAGAAAGATTAAAGACCGAAATAAAACTGGCGGGGTTAAAACAGAAAAAGTAAATTCACATATAAAAAGTACAAATTTGTAGCAACGGATCGAGCAAAAATCTGGACCTGCTTTTTTAAGCCCATCCATCCCCCGGCGCTGGATGGCATCCGGGCTCATCGGACTTGCTTCAGACTATGCGCTTGGAGGCCTCTCGGGCAGTCGATTCCACACAACCTTCCCACTCCTCGATCGGGCAGATGCAGTATCTGTCGTCGCTGCCTCGGCTCGCCGATCATCCACCGCTCCAGACCTCGCCGCCGGCCTCCAGGTTCAACTTCTACACCGACCCGACGTCGGCCTTCTCGGCCTCCAAGCGGATGAGATTCTCCGACGCGTCAGGAGGATTCGGTCCCTTTTGCCCTCAACGCCCAACTCCACTGCCGCCGTCTTTTCCTTATGGTAAATCCCTAATCCCATTCCTCTTCTTTGTGTTCCTCTCTTCTTTTATGGGATGTAAATCAGATTTTTTTTTTTTTTGGTTCATATTCTGAATCTGTGGAGTTGATCCATTCCGGGAAATCTAGTGCAAGGATAACTATGCTGTTGTTTGTTTGTTTGGGGTGGAAAGATGCCAACTTCAGATTAACTTCCGCACAACACATGAATTGGACCAATTGTCTAGGTGTTTTTGACATAATTCAGGAATGCTTTCTTCCTTCTTATTCTGTAGACGTTCGAACCACAGTCCCATGCACGATTAGACAATATTTTGCAATTGCATATTCTGTTCGCCATTGTGCATCAAGCATTTGACGTTTCTGTACTCCTGTCATCTCATCTTTTATTCTCTAGTTTTGGACACATCATGTTTGAGTCCATGTTTCATAGCTTCCGTATTGAAAAAGAACCTTCTTCGTCTCTTCTTCTCTACTCAAATTTCTTCCTCCTTAGACTGGAACCATCTTTTGTCCTTAACTTAGTCTTCCACATTGCAGAGGTTGGTGTTGTTAAACGCACAAGATGCTCTATGGCGCTTAGGTCCCTTTTCACGTAAGACGGTTGCCATGACAAGTTCATTAGCTGTGCAGGACTGACCTCTTACCTGCATGCCTAGTCCAGTTCCTTGGTGCATTTTAACAACACTCATATAGGGGGCCATATGGGAGCATTTAGATGGGTGCTTTTAAGTGGTTGCTATTAGAATACCTTCAGGTATGTATATATATATATATATATATATATATAGTATCATGCTACAATATTGAAATATGATAAATAAACTAACAACTTGTAAAAAAAAAAAAACTTTTTTCCTTAGTCCTGCTGGACTGCTCGTGTAGAACACTTGAGCCACCTAGGTTGCTAAGTAGGTGATCTATGTAAGCTGATTTTTGAAAGTTTTGCCTCCAAGCTACAGGGCAAAGTAACCCATTAGCAAAAACTCCTATGCAAATGCCTAGGCTGCCTTTTAAAGCATGGTACCTTTTAAAAACACTTGTATAGGGAGAATTTCTCTTGCACAAATTGTGTTGGTTCCTTTCTATTTCTTTAGAGCAATTAGGTGTAGCTTCAATAGAAAATAAAAAAAGAGAGAAAATAGATTGAAAGTGAATATACATCTTTATAGTTAAAACTTAAAAGTCTAGAAATCTATTAGAGTGAAAAGTGTAAGTAGTGTAAAGAAAATATTATTCAATGTAATAAAAGTGATTTAGTTGGTTTGTATATACTAACAATATAACCTTGTATAGCAATGGAGGGATAAGATTAATGCATCTGACCCCAAATAGCTGTGTTAACACAGTTTGATGATGATGATGGTGAAATCATGTCCTCTTCCTATGAGTAAAAGTCTAGCAATTCAGTATCTTGACCAGATGCATTTGGTACAATAGTGAGCTCCTTATATCAGGATTAGCATGACTGTTTTTCTCCACTTTTGGAGTAAACTCTAGCATTTTAGTATCTTGACCAAACATGAGTTGATGGGTAATGGACTACTTGTATTATGATCAAGTTCTCATATTACGTCTTATTTTATGAACAAGTCTTTCCCTCTAGGAAACTGGCACCTTGGCATCTTATCTAGGAGCATTTGTTGGAAATGTACTTGTTTTATGTTCAGGAGTTGACACATTGCTTTAATGGGTTTTTTTTTTGTGTTTTTGAAAATAAAAATAACAATAACCCTTTTTTCAGTAAGTAAAAGCTAGGATCTCAATATGTTGTTCAGATGAATTTGGTACAAGAGTTCTTTTTCCCCCCTTTAAGTGTTATTAACAGAATTTCTGTGTTCTGAATTTCTTACTCTAGCTTTCTTGTAATTTCGTAGTTAATTTAGTTATGTTTTTTGAATGTTTAATTAAACAGCACAAATTGAGAGGTTGGTTGGTCATTCCGTTATTTCTAATTAAAAAATTTAGTTATACTCTACTTACTATCCATTAAGATCTTATCGATTTGATCACATTCTTACTTTCAAGCGTAAACTATGAAAGCTATTTTGTTCGCTCCTCGTGAAAAAATGAAAGTAAGTCAGAAGAGTTTGTCCCCTGCCTAACAGATTGTTTCGGTTGAGCACACCTAATCACCTACTATGTGTGTCCACTGAGTTGTTTAATACTCAGATCCGCTGTTTGCTTGCATTGTTATTCTTAATGACTTTTGATATCATTCCATTCCTTCTGCGTAAAGGGTTGAATTTAGTTTTTCTTTTGTATTAAGTTAATCATTCTTATGTTTGCTTGTTCTTATAGGAACAAAGAATACATATGAGGCTAGCAGTTGCCCTGCTTTCTATCAGATGCCTCACCAATCCGATTCTGGCTCATATGGAACGCCGTCACAAGTTTCTCACAACAGTCCCCCTATTACTGGCCCAGGTTCATGGAATGCATCTGGTGATTCTTCTGGGCACAGCTTCGCGGCACGCCCTTCAGGTAGTTTTTCCTCGAGTCCTCATTTCAGACCAGGAGGAAGCCAATTAAGCAACCACCGAACTAATAGACCACATTCCAATTTGGGACTAGGTAGTAGGGCTGGACGATATGGTGGTGGCTCAATCGAAGTGGAGGCACAGCCTTTACACGAGATGATATAGCGAGTTACTTCATGAAGTCTATGCTCGAAGACCCATGGCGAGACACAGAACTGGTTGTCGGAGATATATTGGAGCCAATTTCTGGCCCAGGATATCGGCATCCAGAATCAACATCGAGGAAGAACAACTATAAGTTGGATTCCAATTCCAGCCTCAGTGAATTCCTTGCAACTTCTTTAAAAGAAACCATCAACGATGACGACGATTGAGCATCTTCTATTAACTTTCTTAAGTAATCTGTCATTGTTTAATGCATTTATGAAAATTTTTAGAGTTTGATCGGCTACTAATCTAATCTCGGTTGTGTAGACAAGGCATGTTATGAATGTAAATTTTTTAGATTCTTGCGACTATTGTTTAAGATGTAATGACTGAGGATTTATTTAATTGCATTTCTTTCTACTGAGTTATATGTGTTTTCGTAACGACGATAAGATCACTCAACTCGCATTTTTTTATGTACTATGCTCACATTTCACTCGTATCAATGGCGAAGAGCCAAAATAAACAAAAATGCAAAATTATTTAGGGGGTGTTTGGTTCTTTCCTAGGAATAGGAATCGGAATGGGAATCATTGTATTGTGGAATGAGAATGGATATGAGTATGAATATCACTCTTAAAAGCAATGTTTGGTTACTTGCATATTTTCTATCGGAATAAATCAAAATTTCCTTTTTTACCTTTAAAGGAAAATAAAAGAAAAATTAAATGTGAGAGAAAGATGAATGTGAGAGAAAAATATGATGAAAGAGAATGATGAGAGAGGAAGTATGATGAGAGAGAAAGTGTGATGAGAAAGAATGAAGAGAAAGAAAGTATGATGAGAGAAAATGAGAAAAGAGAGTGTGATAGGAGAGAGCATGATGAGAGAAGATGAGAGAGAAAATATGATGCGAGAGAAAGTATGATGGGAGAGGATGAAAAGAGAAAATATAATGAAAAAAGAGGAGAGAGAGTGTGATGAGAGAGATTGAGGAGAGTGAAAGTATAGTGAGAGAGAAAGTATGATGAGAGAGAAAGTATTATGAAAAAAAGAAAACAGTGAGTGTGATGGGAGAGATTGAGGAGAGAGAAAGTATGATGAAAGAGAAAGTGTGCTGAGGGAAAAAAAATGAGGGAGTGTGACAAGAGAGATTGAGGAGAGAGAAAGTGTGATAAGAGTGAAAGTGTGATGAGAAAAAAAAAAGAGTATGATGCGAGATATTGAAGAGAAAGAATTTATGATGAGAAAAAAAAAGGAAGAAAGTGTGATGGAAGAGATTGAGGAGAGAGAAAGTATAATGAGAGAGAAAGTGTAATGAGAAAAAAGAAGAAAGAGAGTGTGATAGGAGAGATTAAGGAGGAAAAAAGTGTGTGATAAAATGATGAGAGAGAAAATATGATGAGAGAGAACAAGGAGAGAGAAGTGATATGAAAGAAAAAATAAATAAATATATTTTGATATTTGATATTAAGGGAGAAAATTTTAGTTTTAGGTTAAGAGTATTTTTGGAATAAGAAAATATTTTGATTGATGAAAATAGGATAATGACTCATTGAAGGAGAGGTACATGGGAATGAGTCATTACCCAATTTCAAGGATTCATTCCCTTATTTATATTCCTATTCCAATAATCCAAACATTAACAATGACAATCAATGATTCTCATTCTTATTCCCCACTTCATTCCCCTAAAGCAAACGCTCCCTTATATCTGAATTCATTTTCCATTCATAAAAAAATCACTCGAGCCAATTGTGTGGGGAAACGTGTACGGCGGGGAGCTGCTCGATGGTTGGGGAGCAGCTCTCTTGTGTGGGGACACGTGTACGGTGAGGCATCCCTCTTGCGTTTGCCGTTGCGAGGTGACCATCCATCGGTAGGTGGCACTTAAATTGTCGAAATAGTAATTTTACTAATAATGTGCTATTATTTAATTACTTCTGATCGTTATTAAATTAGTGATATCCCATGGGCTTCGTCGGTGGGAATTGGGATTCGATTTAATTACCATCAAATAATATTTTTTTTCACCCAAAATAATTAATTTTTAGAGGAAAATATTTTTCTAATATATATATAATTGATGGTCATATTTTACATTCTCGGTTGTCAAACAGAAAACCGGTTGAAATTAAACCGACGCACTGGCATTTACGTAATTTCAGGAAACCATATCATCCGGTGGCCAAGGATTATCATATGAAATCACTAAAGCTTAACGCTTGTGGATGATCGCCTGTTCAAATAAAATAGCATTCAGGCTTAGTTCATTATTAAATTAGTTATTTTGGACCAAAATTTTTGTTAAAAAAAGAACATAAAATTTGGTTCGCCGATACTCCAGTGCCTTGACGTATGTTTCACAGGAGATCCAAAACCCGGACGGTGGGGCCCACGGAATCAAATTGTCTTTTTTTTCCCTGAAAAATCTGCGAGACGCTAATAGCATTTAGCCCTCCCGAAACACGAGGCAGCTGGCACGCGTCGGTCAAATTTCTCCTCCGCTTCTCCAGTCTGTCCTTCGACGTAGTCGCCTCTTCCTTTCTTATTCTTTCATTTTTTTTTCTCATTCCTCGCCACCGCCACCACCAGGGCCTCCGCCTCCTCCTCCTCGTCCTCCTCCTCCTCATCGCATTCGCCATTGATGAGGAAGTGAGATAGAGAGAAGAAGCGTTCGACCTCGTCGGCGGACTCTCCAGGGGATACGATTCTGCGTTCTCTCCTTCGCTTTGAACGCTGCGTTCGCCTCTCGGCTGGATCTGGCTCGCCCAGATCCTTGCTTCCTAGGGTTCGTTCAATTTCCTTTCTCTCCCACTATACGTTTTTCTTAAAGGAAAATTCTGTAGTGTTTTTCGATTTCTGTTTCGGCATTGAGTTCGTCGTATTTGAAGATTGGATGTTGGATTTAGTTGTTGGATCTGGAACCACCTGATCTCGATTTCCATTCTTGATTCGGTGGATTGTAAAATATCTCCCGTATCCTCCAAATGTAATCCTGTGGGTTCCATCTTCATCAGCAATTTGTCGGGGTTCGGGAGCTTTCGATGCTGAATTTTACTTTACAAGTATTTACTATAGTTTATTTGAATCGAATGTAGTTTTTTTACTGTTTTTATTCTTATGGAATATCTTGATAGTCTTAAATTTCTAACTCGGCCTTCTTAATTTCCACTGTGGCTGTTCTTGATAGGTTACTCTAAATGTCCTTCCTCTGTTATAGGGGTTATTAAGGGCTTGTTTCCTTAAAAAATAAGTTGAAGGATGGATTATTTTTGTGCTAATTTTTCTTGGTGCTCTGCTTTTTTTGGATAAATGGTCAAATGTATTAGCAATTTAGCATTGAAGATGTCACTCGGGGCACATCAAAAGTGGCAAGGCAATAGTGGCACCAGGAGCATCTGGGTCAATTCCATTTTCCCAGCGTGATTAATTCAAAAAAATCCGGCTGCAATTTTTCGGGCCACTTAGAGGTTTCCGGATTTACTGTAGTGGCCGATGGAAAACTTTTGTGGGGCTAGTCCAGTCACCTCCAGGTTTAGTCAGTTTGAAGAGCTGGATACCAAATTTAGTTTGTAAATATTAATTGTGTTTTCCGCTTTATTTGAAAATAAATGCTTTTGGGGGAATTATATCTTTCTTTTTTTCTTAAGTTAGTCAATTTGATTCATCGTTAATCAATCATTATGTGTTGCTTGTTAGTGTTAAAGTTGCTTTCTATAATGTTTGTTTGCTTTATTAAATGGCATCTCTTAGGCATGTGTTTGGATCTTTAGTAAGGTAATAGAATGCTTCTCCAACTTCACTGTTTATCTTTTTTTTTTTTTTTGAGTGTGTACAATCTTGTGAACGATCCTGTATACAGATGAATTCTGTGAATTACAAACATTGTGTCTTGTATTATTCAATCTTCTATTTGATCATGTTATTTTTTGTTGTTGCAACATTAGGATAACTATTAGAATTTCAGAACATCACTTGCACAAAGTGCTTCCCAGAAGGTCATCCTAGTGAGGATCATGAAGAAAGCTTTTGATCAAACTGTTCGTGACTTGTGAGTTATCTTATTCTTGAATTAGCATATATTCACTTTGGGATTGATTTTTTTTTGTATGTCATGTTATGTTAAAAAAAAAGAGGTATGTGAACAAACAACCCACTAGAGACCGAGATATAGACCTCACTAGGAGTGTCTAGTGTTGATTAGGTACTTTCACATTGAGCAGTTGAAATACATGGCATCAACTAAATGCTCCTTAAGGGATACATTCTTCTTTTAGAATGTAGATCCATAGCCACTTAAAGCGATAAACTATGGGTCATGTATTATTGAGTATTAATTAGGCCGTTGATTAAATAAATAGATCTCAGCATTAGTGACAAGTGTTGATTAAGTACTGCTTCACACCACATTGAATGCTTGAAAGTTGAAATACATGAGCACCAACTCAATTCGTGCAAGAGGGGCTTTGTTCTTATGGAATGTAGAGCCATAGCACACTAGGTGAAAGGCTTGTTTGATGATCCTTAGACACCCACCTTCCCCCTTAAATTGGTTTGCATAGCAAATTCTATTGGATTGGCTTTTTGATAAAACAATAGTCGTACCATAAAGGACCTCTATGTAGTCCTGTTTATTTAACTTCCTAGGTTTGTGTAGGGTAGACACATGACTGGTAGCAAGGCATTGTAGAAACTTTATGGTTGCCCATCAGGATATGATGTTACCCCTTTTCATGTTTTAACAGGAAAAGAGAGGTGAACAAGAAAGTTCGAAAGGTTCCAGGTATAGAGCAGAAGGTAAATTATTCTACACCCCGCAACATTTCATATTTGGTCGTTAATTGTCTGTATCCATTTTGGTAACTCAAATTATATGCACCAATGTTATATTATTTTAGGTAATACTAATTCATATATGAACTTCCTATGCACCATAAAATATATATTTACCTTCATATGCTCTTTGGTTCTTGAAGATTTATACGTGCTCAAGTTTTTTTCCTTTGTTTTCTTGGCTTCAGGTTCTTGATGCAACGAGTAATGAATCCTGGGGACCACATGGATCTCTTCTTGCTGATATTGCTCAGGCAACCAGAAACTAGTAAGCTCATAC
This sequence comes from Zingiber officinale, assembly GCF_018446385.1. Classification (NCBI taxonomy): domain Eukaryota; kingdom Viridiplantae; phylum Streptophyta; class Magnoliopsida; order Zingiberales; family Zingiberaceae; genus Zingiber; species Zingiber officinale. The sequence continues at coordinate 122,493,755 of NC_055992.1, forward strand.
CATTGACAACCTTTCTTCCAGCTATTTCCATTCTGGAATCTAATTTATTTAGCAATATTATACAGCCATGAATACCAAAGGATTATGAATGTGATATGGAAGAGGATCAATGATACCGGAAAAAACTGGCGTCATGTTTACAAGGTTTTGTAGCCTTTAGTTAACATGTTTGAAGTAAAAAAAACATGTCATTGCAATTTGTTGTGTGTTCAGTTTATTCTTTCAAGCTCTGCATCATGTTTACAAGGGTTTAGCTAATGTTCTATTCCATTAATTGATCTTTAGGCATTGATGGTTCTGGAGTACCTAGTAGCAAATGGATCAGAACACGTGATTGACAATATTAAGGAGCATTCATATCACATATCAGTAAATATTTATCCTTCATCTTTTGTGTTTGGTGAAAATGTGCCTTCTTTTACTTGTATCCTTAAAATTACTTTCAATTTTTTTTAAATTGGTGTTGACTTGTATTTTAGGCTTTATCGAATTTCCAATATATTGACTCAAGCGGACGAGATCAGGGAAGCAATATCAGAAGGAAATCACAAATTCTTGTAGCTCTAGTCAATGACAGGGAAAAAATCCAGGAATTTAGGCAAAAGAATTCTGCAAATCGGGACATGTATGATTCTTCTTTTGTAACCCTCTTGATATGTCCTGGCTGCCTACTAAAATCACTTGCTTTTGTTGCATAGGCACCGAGGTTCAGCTGGTAGGCCTGGAAGATACAGTGACAATAATGATGATTACTATGAGAATCGCTATGCTAGTAGAGATGAAGATCCATATGGTAACAGAAACAAAAGAGAAGTTGGACACAGAGACAGAGGTGATGATAGAGGTAATGGAGCTGGGGTCCAATATGGTCGAGAAGGAGAGAGAAATAGTGGGTACGCTGATGAACATGATAACGATAATGCTGAGCGATATTCATCTGGGTAAGCCACTTCCCCTACCATATTTAATAACTGGGTTCATTTTCCTTGGAAAGGTATCATTGCTGATTCTTCTAGTGATTGTGAGGTTTTAGTCATTTTTGTAGTTTATTGAGGTGATACCGATATAAAATATTTCTACATGAATGTTCTTTGGTTAAATTTTATTCTCAATAATTTGGTGATATATTTACTGGTATGCAAACCTTGATGCTATTATATGGTTACTCCTGTTGTAAGACCCTGTTTTGCTTGTTTGTTCACTGAAGTAATCTTATTGCTGGACTTCGAGCTTGATCACTTAAAGTTGATTCACCTTCCTTTAATTAAATAAAATTCCTTGAGAGTCTAAAAAATGTTTGGTATAATGGCTGATTATGATTTCTTTGACACTAGTGGTGGTGGTGGTGGTGGTGGAGCCGATAATTATCCTCGGGAACAAGGGTGAGTGATTGGAAGTTTACTGGGTCAATACCTATTATAGTTGTGTCGTTCTTGTCTTTAAGATCTGCTGGACTGGCACAAGCTGTTGCCTGACTACTGTTACATCATCAGGCAGTTGGGCCAAAGGCTTTCTGATGCGAGTGTTGGTGCACCACCAAGCTATGAAGAAGCCACAAGAGATGTTGAAATCTATGTGCATGATGACAGGTTCACTTGCATACTATTATTCAATTATAATATCTTTAGTGTTACCTGCATGAGCCAACCTTGATAAAAACAAGTTTAATTTGTAGAAATGGAGATGATCTTGTAACAGCTGCTCCAAAGGTTTCTTCACCTTCTGCACCTAAATCAAACTCCCTGTCAGAAAGTACAGACCAAGTATCGGTACCTTTTGCTACAATAGATAGATTTCCTGCAAGCACGAACCAAGGTTTAGACCATCCTCCAGATGATGTATTTTTTTCAACAAACCAAGATGAGAACAATGGTTTTGATGAGTTTGATCCTCGTGATTCGTCAGTATCAGGTAACACTAAATTGCAATTCTATTGCAGACACACACTATATAGATTCATATCTCTATAGTCAACTATTTTTATTGTATTCTATTTTTCCGGAACATCATCCACCTCAATCACCACTAGCACAAGCACCACTTCCCCTGTCCTACATCTTGAATTCCATTTCCTTGAGAGTTTCGAACATCATCCACCTCAATCACCACTAGTACAGGCACTACTGCCCAAGTGCTACTTCTAATACTTGGTACAACCATCATATATGGAAGGGTTATTACAGTGACACGATGATGCTAAATTGTTATTTTAGCATATTGATATTAATCCATTATTGACTATCTCAGCTAGTGATAATGATTTCTCTTCATGCTGTTTCTACTGTTTTTTTTATTTCTATAAATCACTGTATTTTACAATGACTGATGATCCTGGCGTTGTCTCTCAATAAGCTGATCCACCTGTTGCTGATAGTCTGGAGATGGGCATTTTTGGACCTTCCTCTGCATCAGATATTTATTCACTAGCTTTGACTTCATCAAGTGCTACTCACAATGGTGCTGAAGTTGATTGTCCTGCAAATTCAGGTGTTGGGCCTGATTTTGGAATGATGTCATCAGCAGCTGATGTGTTTGCTCAGGTTAGTTTTATATCTATTTGGTAGCATAATTCCACTAATACTTTTAAATGTATAAAAATGCTGTGACGAGCAATGTTTATTTGGATTATTGTGTACATGATCATACAAAGTTTTTTTGAATAGAACTTTCTCATCAAGTTAGAACTTCTAAAGCCATTAGCTTATCAGTAAAAACTTCTGTTGAAGTGTTTTGTTGGCTTTGCTTATTAGTACATTAATTATCTTATCTGTGCTTTGTGCTTTGTGCTTTGCGCTTAATGTTTCTTGCATTTTGACATTTTCTGCAGCCTGGTTCTAATCCTTTCGAGGATCCTCCCTTTGTAGCTTCCCAACATTCTTTCGACCCAGAACAGAACACTGCAACAGGCACACACTTCCACTCTTCCAGTTCCACTGGGGGCTCTGAATATCCTCTCCCTTTAGTTCCCAAAACTGAAACCACAGGCTTTGACTTTGATCTGTCCTTTGGCATTTCTTACAATCCTGTATTAGATGGTCAACAAAGTTCCCACACAAATGCTGGAATCTTGATCCCTTCTGTAACACAACTGAACCATGATATTTCAGCTACGCTGACAGGCAAGGATGCTGCTCTTTCTATTCATGAATCTCGATCTGTGGCACCAACAAATGTACAAGGAAATTTTCAACATCAGTCTGGAAACTCCTTTGGCTTTTCTTACAATCCTGCATTGGATGGTCAACTGGGTTCTTTTGCTAGCCCAGCAAATTTCACTCCAGAAGCTCCTGTCAGCCAACAAAGCAATGATTTTTCAGCTATGCTGACAGGCTTGCAGGCCTCTGTTCCTACCCAGGGATTTCAACCTGTACCGCTAACGCATGTACAAGTAAATCCTCAACCTCAGTCAGGTACACCAGCTCCATCTGCATCACAAGCAACCCAATATCCCACATTCAATGCTCACCCTGGTACTCCATCAAATAACCACATTGCTCAGATGGATAACCTTTCACAACTTGGCCTACAGATTACGCCTGCTGTAACACCACATCTACAACAAAATTCAGATTCTCAACCTCAGTCAGCTCCGTTTGCCTCACAGTTGACTCCATCTACCACACTGGATGCTCATACTATTACTCCAGTAAACAATCAGACTACCCAGATGGAAACCTTTTCACAGTATGGCCAACAGATTCCACCAGCTGCACCAACATATGGGACAGAAAATCTAAATCCTCGACCTCAGTCAGTGCCAGCTCCATTTGCATTACAATCAACCCCATTTACCACATTGGAACCTCACCTTATAACTCCAGTAAACAATCAATCTACCCAATTGAATATATTTTCACAATGTCCACCCACAGCCCCAACAAATGCACAGGGAAATCTAATGTCTCACTCAAGCATACCCTCTCAGTTTGCGTCACAGACAACTACTCCAGTAAATAACCTGACCAATCAACAGAATACATTTTTGCAGCCTGGCCAACAGACACAACCAACCATGGATCTTGCCCTTGCACTGGTTGTACCCCCTGTAAAAGATGCTCCATCCAAGGAGAAATTTGAGGCCAAATCGAGAGTCTGGGCTGACACACTGAGTCGCGGTTTAGTTAATCTGGACATATCTGGACGTAAGTATCTAATTTTTCTTTTATTATTTTTTTGCCTTTTTTTTTTACTGAAATTCTCTTAGGATTGGTGGAATAATATGGTTTTAAGAATGCATAAGATTTGATGAATGCACAATTTATGTAATAATTAATACAGTGCAGCTAAAAATTGCCATCTCACATGTTAAAGAGTTAGAAAGCTATAAACTCATGATGTATGAATTTTTGGGTTCAATTTTGATTTCATGACATCTTTTTCAGCTAAAACTAATCCTCATGCGGACATTGGTATTGACTTCGACTCTATGAATCGGAAAGAGAAACGAGAAGAGAAGAAGCTTACTGCAGCACCAGTATCTACCATTACCATGGGAAAGGCAATGGGCACTGGCTCTGGCATTGGCCGTGCCGGTGCTGGTGTCATGTCGGGCCCTCCAAATATCATGATGGGCATGGGCATGATGGGTGGTGCTGGCGTGGGAATTGGCCCAATGGGTGGTGGTCCTGGCATGGGAATTGGCCCGATGGGTGGTGGTCTTGGCATGGGAATCAGTCCAATGGGTGGTGGTGCCGGCATGGGAATGCGAATGGGAATGGGTGGATATGGAGGCAACATGGGTCAACCTATGGGCATGGGAATGAACCCTGGAATGAATCAAGGTATGCCCGCACGACCACCACTGATGGGAACCCTTCCTCCAGGTCAAGGTGGTACCCCTGGGTTTGGCTACAACCCGATAAATGGCGGCATGGGCAACTATGGTTCTCAGCAACCATACGGGGGTGCATACAGATGAGTAAGTTCGCATTCCAAAACGCTTTTCATCAGTTCAGCATATCAAATGCTTAAGCATTTTTTTTTTGTCGATTCAGGTATATCATATTTCAAATCTGCTTCTATGTGACAATGGTTGTGTTCTTGCCAACATTTCTATAACGATCTTCCTTTAGGAGTGTTGGTTCTCCCTATAGCTATCCGGTGATAAATTGGGTTGTTACATCAATTTGTAGGTGTATTTGTTTCCCATTTTGTCCAAAGATTTGTTTCAGCATTCATGCTGAAATAGAAAGAAAAATAAACAAAGATTCATATACTTTCTCATCTCCAAAAGTTTTTTTTGTATAACCATACTGATTTCATACTCTTGAATTTGGTGTCCGAGAATTTATTCACTGCATATTTCTCCTTGAGTAATTTGCTTCATCCTTATGTGTATGGATGTGATGAACAAGATGAAAAATAAGGCAGAACGAACAATGAACACTACTTCATGGAGGATGAACGTTCCATAGAATTTTTGTTCGCGATTTAAGACTAAACCATTAAGTCCTCACTTTAATTGTAATTGCACAGTTTGATAATGATTGTCGAAGTCACCATAATGGAGGAACAGAAATTAGGCTTCTGAAAACGTTAACCATTAAAAATTTTAAAGTCAAAAAGGAAGATTCATGATCATAGATGCTTAAATTAGATAACCGACTTTCTCGATATTAAAACATAAATTCATTGTGACTCGTGAATTTCTACAATCGAGAATGCTGCGTGTCGTTGCTGCTACATGGAACAATGTTTTTAAAGCTCTACCTAACAACCGATTCGATTCTTCATTTCTTTTTTATTTCTTCTTTTGGACACACGATTGGGCGATCGGTTTGATTCTTCAAACAATGATGGTAGGGTTTGTAGATGGCCTAAGTGAACTTTGATGACAATGTCAGCAATCTACTCGTTTGCGTCAAGAATATAATCCGCATTTTATACCCCTCCTTTTACTCATTTACAAATTTTTTATTTTACACCAGCTATTTCTGATATGAAGGAATAGATATATTAAGGAGGCTCGTAAGAATATATTGATTTTGGTTCGAAGTGAATCAAAATTTTCTAATCCAGTCAATATAGACCTGCACTATTTGAAATTTAAAAATTTGATATTTTCAAACCAAGGGATATATTAGTCAGTAAATATATTATCCTAGGCTAGTTTATAATAAATTTTATCAAGTATTTATAAATTTAAAAATTCATTATTCTCAATTTATATTATGAAATTTAAATATAAAGATATGGATATATTAAAGAGACTTGCAAAAGTATATTTGATTTTGATTTTAGGTAGTTTGGAATTCTCTAGATCCATTTCGGACGAAACATAAACCTATATTATCCGAAAATTTAAAAGTGTAATATATTTCAAACTGGAGTCCTAAGTACCTATTGATTGTATTGGTTACTAAATATAATTGTACTTGGGCTTATAACGAATTGGTGACAAAGTTATCAAAACCTTGTAAGATTTAAAATTCATCGCTATGCTTGGCAATAGAAAATTTCTATGGGTTGATAACCTTAGATTTTGGAGGAGTGAACTTTAAGTAAAAGTCTAAGTGGAGTTAGGCTCTAGTGAGTGAGGTTAGGTGGTGAAAATCCTAGTAAGTGAAGTCAAGCAATGGAAAATCGTAGGAGGAGGTAGCCTTAGGTAATGAGAAGCTTTGAAGGAGTGAATTCTAAGCATGTGTTACCGAATGGTTTCTAGTAAACCGTACGCAGTTGATCGAACCAGTGGATTTTGATAAATTTAAGTATAGTTTTACCAATATTATTTTGCATTACTATTATTGTCGTTGTGCTAATTTAGTATTGCAAGAAAAGTCTTAGTAGATTGGGCGATTAGACACTAAGTAGAAAAAGTTATAACAGGTCTGGAGGACCCGATATTTGATAGATAAGTTGAGATAAACTACTGGAAGAAGTGAAGTGAGGTTGTGCCTTATTAGGAACAAACCTTAAGTACTGATCTGACTGAAGAAATCGACGGAGATTTCTAAGTTGAGATCAAGACAGTCATTGTTGTTTCATTCATGCATACTATATTTATATTAATCTTGCTTTGTAAATTTATATTCTAACTCTATTTTACAGGGAAAATATTATTTTTATTTACTAACACTGTTTTACAGAAAAAGTTGTTCCATCGACAGAACAAAGTGTTTAATCAACGGATCCATGGAAAATCATAACAGTGAAATTTGATTTAGAATACAAAAAGAATTTTAGGTTCAGTTGACGGATAAAGGTAATTAGTCGATGATCAATTTATTTCCAGAATTAAATATGATTTGAATCAGAGTACAAATAGCAAAACGACGTTCAGTCGACCGAAAGATCCTTAATCCGGTGGTAAGGTGGGGCCCTCGCCCCACAGGGAGTCCTGACCACGTGGAAGGTCAAAGTCAAGGCAGTCAACACCCTCATACCATCGTCCGCTCGGGGCAACCCACTTGCCCGATCGTCTGCTCGGGGCAACCCACTTGCCTGATCTAAAGACCTGACCTAATAATATCATAGCTCGGTTATCGAACCGAGCTTCCGGCGCTTAGAGAACCCATGTACTAGTAGAGCATAGGCCAAGTGGGCAGCTCGCTCGGCGCGAACAGTGGGAGTGGGTCGAGCGAATACACCGCTCGGCCGAAGGGCAGAGCGGCAGGTAGCCTAATGAAGGCTGGTCGAGCGACCATCCCACTCGGTCCAGCAACCGACAAAACGAGGATCGACCGCTATCTTCTTAGGGACTCGTGCCACCGACAGACATCATAGTGGGCGACGTGGTCAAGCAAAGAATCGTACGACGGAAGTTTTCACTGTCTTGTCAGGATATGCTCGGGTTGTTGAGGTATGGTGTCAGGGACACTTTCCTGGCACGTCTTGTCAGGGAAATCTTTGAGATACGTGCATGTCTCGAGAAGCATGCACACGCATTCCCAGGAGCCCTATATAAGGGATCCCAAGATTCGACGGAGGTATGTTCTGTTCTACTCTAGCTACTGTTTCTTCGCCACTTTCGTTTATCTTCGCTTCACTTTTTTACTTCTTCCGCTGGAGATCTGACTTGAGCGTCGGAGGGCCAACGCCGGGAAACCCCTCCCTGGCTTGACACTGACGTTTTGTGGTTGCAGGTCCTAGTCGTTCGAAGTCTACATCCAGTCAACGTGAGCGCCACGTCCCCAGCGTCCAACGCCTTGACTCTCGGACATGATCAAATTTGGCGTCGTCTGTGGGAACGTACTTGCATCCGGACCGAGGAGATGGAAGAAGCTGGACGATTGCATATTGTGACGCTCACCCAGGAGGAGCTTGATCTGCTCATACAGGCATGAGCTACGAAGATAGTCGAGCAACAACAGCAGCAGAAAGCGCTTGCCGATCGGCAAGCACAACAAGCGACCTCAACTTCGGGAGGTCGAGCGGCACACGAAGACCGACCGGAGGAATACTCCATATCGGGGCAAAATAAAATGCCGACCAGTACTCACGGAGAGGCCCCACCCGCGTCTATTCCATTCCACCGGGCATTGTTTAAACGCTCTCAGAGATTGCTCAGGCCAATCAAGAGAGGGGCTCTTCTTCAGATGAAGCGCCCGTTCGGGATGCAAGGAATGGAAAAGTGCCCCGATCTGATTTGTCTCCCGAGCGGATCAATCGGAAGTTCTCCAAGGCGATACTGCAAGACCCGCTACCAAGGCACTACACTCCCTTGGCGATCGGGGAATACAACGGGTCAACCGACCCGGACGACCACTTGGGAAAGTTTGACAATGTCGCCACCTTTCACCAATATACAGATGGAGTGAAGTGTCGAGTCTTTCTCACAACACTCTCCGATTCGACTCAGCGGTGGTTCAAAAGGCTACCGGATGGATCAATAAGGAGCTTCAAAGAGTTCCGAGCGACATTCTTACACCATTTCACGAGCAGCAGACGCTACCAGAAGACGAGCATCAGCTTGTTCTCCATGAAGCAAGGTTCCAGAGAGTCCCTCCGAGCGTACATCCATCGCTTCAATCAGGTAACCATGGATATCCCATCGGTCTCGTCAGAGACCATGATGAATGCATTCACTCAAGGGCTCGTGGACGGAGATTTCTTCCGGTCTCTCATCCGAAAGCCACCTCGGGACTACGACCACATGCTGAAGAAGGCCAATGAATACATAAATGTGGAAGAGGCCCAGGCGGCAAGAAGAAAGGAAACACCTTCTGAACCATCAGCGCCGACTGAACGAAGGCCGCTGGTCAGCCATCAGCCGCCACGAGGACCCCGAGCTGAAGGGACACGACCATACCAAGAAGCAAGGCTACACGTCGTTCAGCACGTGGCCTCCGGGCGTCCAAAACCAAAAGAAAAGTTATGGACCCCTATGTTCTATTCCTTACACCAGTCAACAACTCACAACACCAACAATTGTCACGGATTCAATTCGGTCGCCCAACCGGCGCCCAGAAGTTATCGTCGTCGGTCTCCCTCCCCTGACCAACGACACGGGCAGCAAAACGTCGGGCGGCGAGAGGACGCAAGGGGATCACCCCCAACAACCCCATAGGAGAAGCGTCGACCCCACCTGAGCCGCACGCGAGCGAAGCAAACCGTCCTCTCGGGAGGAGGAGAACATACGTTATGCGAGGCGAAATCAACATCATCGTCGGCAGTCCGACCAGTGGAGATTCCAACCGAGACAGGAAATCATACGCCCGACGGCTGGAGATCCACGCGGTAGGCTACAGCCGAGAGCAAGTGAATGGGCCCGAGATCAGCTTCGGACCTAGAGATCTAGAGGGAGTTGAAGTTCCTCACGACGACACTCTCATCATCTAAGCGGTAATCGCTAATTATACTATTCACTAAATCTTCATTGACACAGGCAGCTCGATGAATATAATTTTCAAGAAGATGTTTGACCAGCTCCAAATAAATTGGGGCGAGTTGCTGCCAATGACAACCCCGCTGTATGGATTCACTAGCAACAAAGTTCTACTGATCGGCCAGACGAGGTTAGCCATATCGCTCGGAGATGAGTCACTCAGAAGGAGGATAACCACCAATTTTATCGTGGTGGACGCTCCCTCGGCATACAACGTCATCATGGGCCGACCGACCCTCAATGAGTTCCGAGCAGTAGTCTCCACCTACTGCTAGAAGATCAAGTTTCCGGTGGAAGACCGGGTGGGAGAAGTTAAGGGTGATCAATTGGCCGCTCGGCGTTGCTATGTCGAGATGGTCAAGATCGAGACGAAGTCCGCTCGGAAAACACCCCGGCTAGAGGTAAGCATCATAACTGAAAAGCCCCCTATTTTGGTGTATGAAGAGAAGGAAGAGGTACAGATCCACTCAAGCCGAGCGAAAGCTACTACTTTCATAGCTGCCGATCTGGATGCCGAGCCAAAAGCCAAGCTGATCGCGTGTCTCCAGCAGAACCATGATATCTTCACGTGGTCGACACACGAGCTTCCGGGGATCTCTCCAAGAGTTGCGCAGCACAAACTCCACGTCCGACCGGACGCTCGGCTGGTGAAGCAGAGAAAGAGACATTTCAACACCAAATAAAATCTCATCATCCGGGCGGAAATAGAGAAGCTCCTGGAGGCCGGTCACATACGGGAGGTTTAGTTCTCGAGCTGGCTCGCAAACGTGGTGCTGGTCTCCAAGCCGGACAATAAGTAGCGATTCTACATCAACTTCCGGGACCTCAACAAGGCGTGCCCAAAAGACTTTTATCCCCTGCCCAAGATCGATCAGATGGTAGACTCCACTGCCGGGTGCGAGCTGATATGCATGTTGGACGCATACCAAGGGTACCATCAAGTGTCGCTCGCTCAAGAAGATCAAGAGAAGGTCAGCTTCATCACGACCGACGGAACCTACTGCTATAATGTTATGCCATTCGGATTGAAGAACGTGGGAGACACCTACCAGAGACTGATGAATAAAGTGTTCTAGGGGCAGATCAGCCACAACATGGAGGTATATGCCGATGACATATTGATCAAGTCCCTCCGAGCTACTGACCTCTGTGTAGATATCAAGGAGACCTGTCAGACACTCAGTTCACACGGAATCAAGCTGAATCCCAACAAGTGTCTGTTCAGCGCAACAAGTGGGTGTTTCCAGGGCTACATCATCATCGAGCACGACATTGAGGCGAACCCCAATAAAGTAAAAGCCCTACATGATATGTCACCACCAAAAAATTTGAAGGAAGCACAAAGGCTCACCGGTCGGATAACCACCCTGTCACAGTTCATTTCTAAGTCGTCCGACTGAAGCTTGCCCTTCTTCAAGATCCTACGCCGAGCTACCAAGTTTTAGTGGGACGAGGAGTGCAACCGGACGTTCGAGGAACTTAAAGCATGCCTAAACTCGTTGTCGGTACTTGCTAAACCCATTGTCGGTGAGCCACTTCAAATTTATTTGTCTTCGACTGAGTATGCGGTCGGCTCGACACTAGTCAAGCAGAACGGCGATGAGCAGTCGATGTACTTTCTGAGCCATGTATTGAAGGATGCTAAGTCTCGTTACACCGGTCTTTAGAAGTTGGCCTACATATTGGTACTCGCCGCTCGGAGGCTCTGGCCTTACTTACTCGTACACTCAATTATCGTTATGACCAACAGCCCCCTGAGGAGGGTCCTCAACAATCCTGAGGCTTTCGGACGGTTGATCAAATGGACAATAGAGCTCAGCGAGTTCGACATCCAGTATTAGCCCCGAATAGCGATCAAAGCGCAGTCCTTGACGGATTTTGTCACAGAAGTACAAAATCCTCAACTAGAGGTTGTTTGGAGAAAATTAATATATGTAGATGGGCCATCCACTCGGCAGGAAAGCGGGATCGACATATTGCTGATCTCCCCCTCAGGAAAAGCGGATTCAGCTGTCCGTTCGGCTGAATTATCGGGCTACCAACAACGAAACGAGTACGAGGCGCTTATAGCCGGACTACAGGCCGCTCGGCACGTCGGAGCCATTAAAGTCCAAATTCATTCGGATTCACAACTAGCCACTCAGCAGCTGGCCGGGCCATTTGAGATAAGTAACACGCGACTCAAGCTCTATGCAGAAGCTTTCGAAAAGCTAAGGGTCGAGTTCCGGAAGGTCATCATACAAAAGATCCCCCGATCGGAGAATCAAGCTGCAGATGAATTGGCCAAATTGGTCAGCTTGCTCTCGTCGATTGTCATCGCACAACCGATCGAGCAGGTATCTCTGGTGGCTCACATCAATTGGATGGAGGGACTCACCTTCCCGAATGATTGGAGAACGGCGATAATAAAATTTTTACGATCGGGAACCACACCATCCGATTGGGAGGAGGCCCGTTTGCTAAAGAAGAGGGTCGGTCGGTTCACCTTCATCGGATATCAGCTCTACAAAAAAGCTTTCTCCAGACCTCTGCTTAACTGCGTCGGAGCAGAGGACGCCAACTATATATTGCAAGAGGTACATCAAAAATCATACGAAGGACACCCGGGCGGTCGCTCGGACAGTCGCCACCTACCTGTCCTGCCATAAGAATCATACCCTCTCGCATCGATCGGCCAAGGAGATGAAGGCGTCTACGGTGTCTTGCCCGTTCGATCAGTGGGGCATGGACATCGTGGGGCTCTTCCCAATGGCGACAGGATAGTGGAGGTTTCTGCTTGTCGCGGTCAATTATTTCTCCAAATGTGTTGAAGCCGAGCCGCTAGCCAGAATAACTAAATAGATGGTCAAGAAGTTTATCTGACAGCATATCATCTGTCGGTTCGGCATCCTGCGTCGGCTCGTCTCGGACAATGGAAGACAATTCGTGGGTAAAGGGCTCAGAGCATGGTGCGAAGGGTATGACATTAAGCAGGCCTTCACCTCGGTGGCATATCCTCATAGTAATGGGCAGGCCGAAGTCGTCAATCGGGAGATCTTGTGGATCCTATGCACGCGGCTCGACCATATAGGAGGTAGCTGGGTGGACGAACTCCCCAGCGTGCTATGGGCAATCTACACGACTCCCAAAGAAGGAACGGGAGCAACCCCCTTTCACTTGGTGTACGACGGCGAAGCGGTCATCCCTGTAAAGGTCGGAGTCGAGTCCGATCGGATACAGCACTACAGCGAGAACAACGTCGAGCGAAGGCTCCTGGAGCTAGATTTGGTGGACAAGGCACGTGTTAAAGCCGTCGCTCGGCTGATGGCCTACCAGCAGAGGATGAAGCAGACCTACAATCGAAGAGTGATCCCAAGGTCATTCCAGGTCGGTGACTTTGTGTAGAAGAAGGTGAAGTCGGTCGACGATGCCACTAAGATGGAAGCTTCGTGGGTCGTACCCTTCAAGATCGTGGAGAAGCTCAGCTCGGGCGCCTATTACTTGGAGGATGAGGACGGGCGATGACTCAAATGTCCATGGAGCGCGAACCATCTCCAGCCATATCGATCCGGATGAGAAGTGCGTCGATGTAATCAATGTATTTTATATACCCCTACACCCTGTGAATACAGGACTGAAATCAAAAGATTCTCGAAATTCATGTCGAATGGTGAGTCTTCATCAAATCGTTGAACGACGACATTAAACCCAGGTCTCCATCGACGGTCGAGTGGCGACCTTAAACCCGAGCCTTCATCAAATCGTCGAGCGACGACATTAAATCCACATCTCCACCGATGGTTGAGCGGTGACCTTAAACCCGATCCTTCATCAAATTGTCGAGCGGCGATGTTAAACTCAGGTCTCCACCGACGGTCAAGCGGCGACTGTAAACCCGAGTCTTCATCAAATTGTTGAGCGGCAACGTTAAACCCAAGTCTCCACCGACGGTCGAGCGGCGACCTTAAACCCAAGTCTTCATCAAATCGTCGAGTGGCGATGTTAAACCCAGGTCTCCACCGACGATCGAACGACGACCTTTAACCTGAGTCTTCATCAAATCGTCGAGCGACAACGTTAAACCAGGTCTCCACCTACGGTCGAGCAGTGACCCAAAGCCCAAGAGCCAAACCTTTCGTTGGAAGCGAAAGGGGACCAGACAAACGGATGATCACCACAAATTAGGAAGGTCAAAAGCCGACGAAAGAAAAGGAGTGGCATGAATAGGAAAATTTCGCCGAACAGGTAAATGTTCATTGCACAAAAGGATAGCCCCGCCGAACAGCGGGTATACATGCATACTTCAAAATAATTTTTTACAAAGCCCTCCTCACTCAAGATAGTCAAAAACCTCGTCGGGCATCGAGTCGTTCAACTGCTGCCGGTTGATGACGCTGTCCGTTAGAGCCTCGGGGAGATGCCCGTTCGCCTTCAACTGATTGACCGTCCCGGTAACAACTAGTTCGAAAGACTGAACGACACGATGGACAACTTTGTCCGTGAATTTTTCTGAGCGGAGGTACTCCTACTTCATTGCCTCAAAGCGGCTCGGCTCGTTGTCCTGATATTTCTTTAAAGCAGCGCGGGAGGTGTCCAAAGCTTCTTCAAGTGGCTTCAGCTGCCCTCGAAGAGAAGTTACCTCAGTCGAGCGGCTCTCCCATTCGGCAACCATACATTCCTCAAGATCCTTGAGCTTCTGGGCCAGATTCCGAGCCTCTTGATTCTTCAGCTCTAGGTCAGCTACGGCTCGGTTCTTCCTTGTTGTGACCAGCCCAATCTTCTGGTCGTAGAACTTCACCTTTGCCTCGAGCTGGCTCAGCATAATTGCCTGATTAGTGGATGTCTTCCGCTCAACCTCCAGAAGTTTATTGGTATTGGCCAGTTCGGCCTGCAGTTCGGCAATCGAGGGCCCCTGGGATGAGGATGCTCCACCAAAAATCTTGAGCTTCTTGAGTTCATCCTCCACAAGCGCCAGGCGTTGGCACATCGCCACGCTCTCCACCCAGTACTACCGTCGAACTGAAGAATGTAAATGTCGAACGGAGGTAAAACCATGAATTGATCATTGTATACATACCTCGGTGGACATTTGCAAGTGGCTATTGGTGAGCAGCCCTGGAGGCATTGTTGCGACACGTGCTCTGGCCTCCTCCCAAACCTTAGCGAGCGACTCACGGATGAGTATCTGATGTTCTGGAGTTCGCGGTTGATCACCGGCCACCAAGTACTCCTCCGTTGGGAGGTGAAGAATGGCCATCACGGATCGGCGGCCGCTCGGGCTCGATTGAGCAGACACCGCGGGACCAGAGGACTGACTGGCTGAAGCCAGGAGGATGTCAGACCGCAAAATCTTCCAACAAAGAGGCAAGGACGCGATCGGCTCTGTCGCAATGGGCTTGGGTGGCAGATCGGAAAGCGAGGGCGTCTGGTTGGAGGAAATGGCCTCTACTGTTTCACAGACGACCACGGGAGATGAGGTACCCCCTCCTCCGGACCCACACTGCTGAAGTGGCAGAACGGGACGGTGTGGTTGTTCGACGTAGCTTACTCCTATTGAGTGGTAGGCTATCACCCTCAGAATCCGAGCCTTCGGTCCGAGCGGCGGGCGGCACGCCAGGACGTAGGTCACTCGCCCATTCTAAGCAGGTAGTCCGATCAACAGCGCCTTCACCTACAACTAGCGCGCTCTCGCTCTCTAGCGTACCTTCGTGCGAGCCGATGGCGAAAGCTCGCCATTTCTTTCACAACGACTGCCTCAATCTCAATGTCCTTAAGCTACATCATACCGGTAGCTCGTGCCCGCATCATGATGTCAACTGCAAAAGAAAAAATGAAATCAGTTAGATAAAAAGGAAAAGAGCTGAGGAATGCCATACCTAAGCTGCTCGGGAGTCTCGTGCCGATCAGACTGAGCCCGAAGATATACAAAACACCCTCCAATAGCAGCTTGTGGATTTCATATCTTTGGCCAGATAGCATGTTCACGGCATGAAGATAATCCGGTCTGCTCTTGTATCTCTTCAGATCTGGCTGAGGGGGTAGTCTAACCTGCCATTTTGTCCAGAAGCCCGGCCGCTCGGGAAGTCTCATATAGAAGAAATACTGATCCTTCCAATGTTTGTTGGAAGTAGTCATTTTGTAGAAAAATACTAGGCCAATCCAAGACTGAAAGAGGAAGGTCCCAGGCTTGAACTGCTTGGGATAATAAAAATAATGGAAGACTCGAGGAGTTAGGGGGATGTCGTGCAGCCGGAACAGCACGACAACACCGCATAGAAGGTAAAAGGAGTTAGGGACAAGCTGTGGGAGGGGGACACGGAAGTAATCGCAAACTTCGAGTATAAATGGGTGGATGGGAAACTGGAGGCCGACTATAAACGGGTCTCTGAACAGACAGATTGTGCCATCCGGCGGGTCGTTCAATCAATCGGATGGAGAGGCCAAAATTATTTCATGGTCGAAAGGAATGTCAAAGGCATTACGAGGCTCGCAGCGTCACCGACATTGAACCTGGTCTCCATTGTGGTATACCAGAGTCCGTGAGCAGGGTCCGCCGGTGGCGAACTGGCCATTGTCGGAAAAGAGGGAAGGACAGAGACGTCGACAAAAAAGAGTTGACGGAAAAACACAGCAGACGCCAAACCGAGGCGTGGGACAAGAAGGATGGGACTGCAAAAGACCAACAGGGAAGTTCGAGGAGGCTTACAGAAAGGAGGAGTCACCGCGGGAGAAGACGGGGAGTCGCCGGAGCACTGGGCATAGAGTTGTCGGCAACTCTCGAGGAAGAAGACGCAAAGTGAAAAGGAGGCGGTGCCGCGACTTTATAAAGATAGGACTCGGCCGACCGGAGCCATCGGATCTAGGTCTTGGCGACCGAAGCACAAATCCGACCATTGAATTCAAACCGCCAAGCGTCACATCAGTAGTTGTCACCTCGAACGTGCGTCGACTGCGACAGCGACACGTGGCACGCTCCCATAGGGCGGCATTTAAGGGGCATCATTATCATGCGTGGGCGCGTGCTCGGCTTTAATGAGGTGATTTGCATGAATTCTGAGGAGATTTGGATGACGCCAGCTTTAACTGCTCTTGACCTAGGGGTGCGGATGAAGAATTCTCCAAGTGCAAACACGTGAAGCGCCGATCGACCTCAAGGATCAGCTCTCGGGTCGGCCGACACTTGAAGCTAATTAATATTATGGTTGATCGGCCTGCCGATCTCCAGACCCAACTGTCTAGTCAGTCGGACTTGTAGCCTCTTTCAACTAGACTTGCGGCGAAGACACGTGATCCGGTGATAAGGTGGGGCCCCCGCCCCGCAAGAAGTCCTGACCACATGGAAGGTCAAAGTCAAAGCAGTCAATGTCTTCATACCATCGTCGGCTCGGGGCAACCCACTTGCTCGATCGTTCGCTCGGGGCAACCCACTTTCCCGATCGGAAGACCTGACCTAATAATATCATAGCTTGGTCATCGAACCGAGCTTCCGACGCTTAGAGAACCCATGTACCAGCAGAGTATAGGCCAAGCGGGCAGCTCGCTCGGCGCGAACAGTGGGAGTGGGTCGAGCGAATACACCGCTCGACCGAAGGGCAGAACGGCAGGTAGCCTAATGAAGGCTTGCCGAGCAACCATCCTGCTCGGTCCAGCAACCGACAAAATGAGGATCGGCCGCTATCTTCTTAGGGACTCATGCCACCGACAAACAGCATAGTGGGCGGCGTGGTCAGGCAAAGAATCGTACGACGGAAGCTTCCACTGTCTTGTCAGGATATGCTCGGGCTGTTGAGATATGGTGTCAGGGACACTTTCTTGGCATGTCTTGTCAGGGAAATCTTTGAGATACTTGCACACCTCGAGAAGCGTACACACGCATTCCCGGGAGCCCTATATAAGGGACCCCAAGCTTCGACGGAGGTATGTTCTATTCTACTGTAGCTACTGTTTCTTCGCCACTTTCGTTTCTCTTCGCTTCGCTTCATTACTACTTCCGTCGGAGATTTGACTTGAGCGTCGGAGGGTCAACGTCGGAGAACCCTTCCCTGGCTTGGCACTGACGCTTTATGGTGGTAGGTCCCAAACGTTCGAAGTCTACATCTAGTCAACATGAGTGTCACGTCCCCAGCGCCCACCGCCTCGACTCTCGGACAGGATTAATCTTGATTCGTTGATGGAATAATAAGATTTCCACTATCGAATGGATCAGATTAATGCAAACAAGGAAGGAACTTTGGATTAGTCAACAAATAGAGTGATCAGTCGATAAATCAGTTCAGTCGACATAACCTTTTATCAGTCGATGGGAAGAAACATATAAAAGAAGCCCTCGAGCTCTGATCTAGACATAACTTCCTACTTTTCAATTTACTACTACGTTCTTTCTTTACTCGTGCAAGCTGCAACTACTACGACGCCGAGAGACTTCCTATAACCTACACTATTTCTTAGATTCATAGTTGTTGATATACTTTACTTTTACTTGCACATTGTACTCTTATTTGTAATATTAATTTATCATTTAATGAATTGTTCAATAAAAGCAATTGACGATCGCGGACTTTAAAATAGAAATCGTCTAGGTCTTAAAACTTTATTTCGTTGCATACTTTAAGTGTTTAAAAAAATGATAATAAAAAATTAAAGCTACAAGATTCACCCCTCTCCTTCTTTGACGATCCAACATGTTCATGTTTTTAGGATAAAATTATCAATTAATCAACTTTAATAAAGCCAAGAAATGTGTCCCTGATGGCAGAGATACAAACTTTGGAGGATTCTTTCCGATCATGGCAATAGTGAATAGCAATTGTTTTCATAAAGAACTCCGAAAATTCAAAATAATAATAATAAAAATGACTCCTCCAAAAATAACTGTAAAAAGAATTCAATACACCAAACCACAAGTTTCCCCCTCCTTTTACTTGCTTCTAAACTAAAACAATTATAGCAACTAGTTGTCTCTCCATGCATAATGTCATCGTCTAGGGTTCTGCTACCTCTTGTTAACCATTCAAACTTCCTCTGTACAAAACTTGGAGGGGGTTTATGAAAAATTGAATTGAGAAAACAGAGCAAACTTGGAGCGAGGAAGAGGGAGAGTTTCTTGGTGGATTGCCGGTCGTATTCAGTCGCGCCGGCGCCGGATGTAGTCGAGGAGGTCGCACCCGTCGACTTCGGCGGCATTCTGGTTGGCCTTGATGCGCATCTCTACGACCTTCTTGTGGGAGTTGGAGTGGACGGAGGGGACGAAGGTGGGGCTGGCGGCGGGGCGGTACTCCGGGAAAAGCCGGCCGGACTTATAACGGACGCCGCAGGCGTTGCAGAGTGTTTTGGGCCCCATCGGCCCCGCTCGCCACTGGGGGGTCTTCTGGATTTGGCAGTGCGCGCACTTCCGCACCGGCGGCGGCGAGTCCGACTCGTCGGCGTAGGGGTTCATCTTCTTCTTCTTGCTCTTTTTCTCGAGAGGCGGTGGCGGCGCGGGGGACGAGGATTCGCCGAAGCTCTCCGGGTCTGATGTGGCGGCGTTGACCGCGTCGGCGGGCGGAGGGAGGCTGGGGATGACGACGAGGATTTGGGGCGAGAAGATGGCCGGGCGCGCGCGCTTGCTACGTGCGCGGCCGGGGACGGCCGGGACCGCCGGAGGTTCCGGCGGGCTGAGACGCGGCGGCGGAACCGCCTTCTCCTCCTTCTTGCAGCCGAGGAAGTAGCAAGCAGGGGTCGAGGAGGAGGAAGAGGACGAGGTGGTGATGCTGGAATCGCTGCTTACGCCGCCGCCCCCATTTGTGTTCGCTTCGAGAACAGAGACCGGACTCGAGGTACGAAAGCAACAACGCTCACCGACACTTTTCTCGGCGGCGGCGGCGCCCCCTCCCCCGGCGGCCGTAAGGCCGATCGAGAACGAATCAGAATCTTCGAGGAATTTGGACATCCATTCTAGCTGCTCGATGTCAAGCTCATCGCACTAACATTACAACAATTTCTCAAATCAAAGCCCAATTCCCAACAAATTTCCGCCCAAATTTCGCCGAATAAAATCAAATACTCCGCCAAAACCGAAACTTTACCGGATTGAGCTCGCCCTCCTCCACGCTGAACTCGCCGTCAGCCTTCTTGCCTCCCTCTCCGCCTAAAACCTCGTCGGCGCCGCGAACCGGCAGCGAAGGTAGAAGAATCGGCTCCGGCACCATCCCAAACCCGTCCTCGTCGCCGGGGAAGTCAAGCAAGTCCTCGATGTGGTCGAACAGGTGGCCCACCCCATCCTCCATCTCCTCCCCTCCCTGCAAACACACCACGCCGTCAACACCCGCCATTAACGTCGGCAGAGATCAAGATCGAATTTTGAAATGACAAAAAAGCATAAGATAAAATTGTGCAACAGTGTCGACGTCCTCACCGACCCGAGAAGCTTCTTCCGGCGGAGTGGAACCGTAAACGAAGTGGAGGCGCGCAGCAAGAAACAGAGAAGCTCGATCACGGAGAAGACGGGAAATGGAAAGTCGCGGCGGGGAGAAAGAGGAGATTAAAAAGGGAGGAAGAGAAGGAAAACGTGAGAGCGGTGATGGCTCCACAACACCACCACCATTATACCACCACCACCACCACCACCACCACCATTATGCTATGCAGAGCTTCACCTCCCAACCTCAACCTCACATGGCAAGTCATTGTTATTTGTTGGTGGAACGCAAGCTAACTTGCGAAGGGGCCCACAGGGCTGGTGAGCCCTAATGCAACCAAACTGTCCTCCCCTAACCTCCCTTGATCTAGTCGCGGCTATGTTTGTTTTAGGACTCTCTAATACAAGTATTTGACTATATTAAATTTTTGTGAATTAGTTTGATGTTTAATTTAATAAGAGTTTTTTATATTCGTTCAATACACATAAAATTAATTAAATGAATTAATTTAAATAATTTGATTCATGAATAATATTATATTTATATACAAAGCTCATGAACAATATTTGTAAACAAAATCTGTAAATAATATTTCTTAATCAACCAATTAAATAAATCAAAATAAATAAATTAGTTTATATTATCAAATTTAATAAGCATCCAAATAAGATTGGACTTCTATATGGTTCTAAGTGAAAATAAGATTTTTTTTTTTTTTTTTTTTTTTTGTTTTTCTTTTCTTTTCTTGTATTTGATGTTGCTTTATTTTCAATCGTTTGGGGCTTTGCCGTGAGGCCAAGCAAAGCAAAGTAAAGGAGGAGAAGCTATCGAGTAAATTAATTTTATTTGAGGAAAAAGAAGAAAAATAAATAAATAAATAAATCGATAGATAGGTGAGTGGGTCACCACTCAGGCCGCATTGTGCAGATCTTTAGGCAATTAAAGCATTCATTTACAGATGAAGTCACACTGTCGGTGTGAATTTCTTCTTTTTTTTCACTTTTTTTTTTTTAAAAAAAAACAATCCAATTTTTTTTTTAAAAAAGTTCTATTTAATTTTTCATTTAATTCTGAACGTGACCGGCCACTGATTTCTGGTATATATGCGCCTCTTCTTGTACTTAAAATTGATAGGTTTCATTTTATTATTCTTGTTCGTTCTGAATAAAGAATAATCTTGTCTAATTAAAACTTAAAGAAATTGTATGGGAACGAGTCTTGCCTCTTACTACCACGCCATGCCCATGCCCGACGCCTCTCTTCTCTACTAGAACAATAATAGAAAACGTTGAAAATTGATTTTGGCCATTCTGAGTTGCCTATGCAAAGAGCCTTAATTTCGTGCCAACTCTAAGACACTTCGCACACTTTTATCTTTGGCCCTTTATGGCTAAGGATAGTGTCGTCTCGCTCACTAGTTCCTCATGTAAAAGATTGAACTTAGATTGTTGATTAGTTCGATAATAAAAATAATAATAGGTCTTGATCATAGGTAAACAGCATCGAATTTCATCTTTGTGAGAGTGGTTATGGGCCTATGGCAACACACATCAAATTAGGGGTGCAAGTGCTTCAAGTGCTACGAGAAGTGCAACGCTACACTTCGCCCAACTAGCAAAGCTAAGCGACCGATATCATTGAAGAGTGAGTGAAGAACAATAACTAAGGAAAGTATTTTAACAATATCGAGGGCATCGTCCATAATAAAGAGTTAAAGGATGCACTCAAAAATATATCTAGTTTCCTAAATTTTTACTTGGTAGATCAGTAGAAAACCTTAAACTTTTTAGTTTCACTTCTTTCGTAACAAATTACATTTTGAGGAGCATGTTTTCGTCAATGAACCTTGAGATGGCATGGATGGCGAAGGAAGATAAAGTAAGATCCAAGGCTAAGGCGCGTAACTCCTTTGGGGCATTGGATGACAATGATAGGGGGCGATGAACAATAAGAATGGACCGAGCTTAGAGATGGACATGAATTAATTAAACCTAACCAATTCGAACTAAACCAAACAAATCTAAATATTCTAGCTAGTGAAACCAATAAAAGTCTAGATGAATTAATTGTTGAATATAAGTGAATGGAGAAAAGAGACTCCATTGTGAATAAGACTTTAGTTCCATATTGAGAGTTTCATGGCATGATGATTGGTTTATATTGATTCACATGCATTAAGGATATGAACAAATATATGAGGAAAGACTCATTTTTATGCGACCTTGGATTTGCACTAAACCATGTTAACTCATGTGTAAGCACAACCTATGCGTGCCGAATACCGGTAGAGGCAAAATTCGCCCAGTAGACATTTCACATTGATCATTATTCCACAACTTCTTTATATTAAACTTAATTAAATTAAACCATACTAAGAAATAATAGTATACATTTTGATATTCATTGGATTGGATTTAGTGATAATAATTTTAGAATAATATAAATTTTGAAATAATTAGCTTATAATCTTTAGATGTCTTAGTCATTCTTTTCCTCAAAAATATAAAATAAAGTTTTCATAAATTTAAGACTATGAATTATCAAGTCAATATAGCTTCTCGACCGTCCATGTAAAGACATGAGAAAGATTATAAAAGAAGATATCTCCATTGGTATGAGACTTTCTAAATAAAATTTAAAAATAAAATAATGAGAACTTAAATTCAAAGTGGACAATATTATATAATTGTAAAAATATCTAAATTTCTTCAATCATAATAATTGATATCAGAGTCTAAGTATTAGTTACGAAAACACATCAGGAAGATTATCGACTTATAAAGGAAATATATTTCTTTATATGCAAATTTGATCAATAGATAAATAAATAAAAATATAGATATCAAGTAGCTTAATTTGAACAAGATGATTACTTTAATTTGATTTAATTAAGTAAAGGAATTATAATTTAAATTCAATAATTTTGAAGTGTGAGGTCAATGTGAAGGAGACTATATAATGTTAGACATGATTCGTTAATACTTTTTATCTCGCTCGATTTAGAATATGATCGACAAAACAAAGAGTTCAATAAAATATATGAAAATTTAAGAATTATGTAGGGTCATATTTAGACAAATTTTCAAGTTGGAATGGCTTTGAAATGAACTTAACCTAAAAGAAATAAAATGAATAAGTTAGGGTTTTGAAGTGGAAAGGGAGAAACAAAAGGGGGGTAAAGCGACTTCACAACCGATGGTGGTTTAGGGTTCCTTGAATTGAAATGATAATGGTTCCTCCACCACCTCATTCAATTAATTAACTTGGATTCCACTCCTACCACCCCATTCCTTCCATTTCACTCCGTTTCCTTTATTTTCTATCCCTTTGAGGAAAAGTATATATATAATATTTTTTTAATATATTGATAGCAATTTCAATTGCATTAGATTAAAAAAATTGATTTATTTTAACGCGATATATCAATTATGGTCATAGCAACAAACACGAGAATAAATATATATTTTTTTAATAAAAAGTACGAAGTTTTGATATTTAAAAAAAAAATAATGAAAAATTATAATAAAGGATGTCATTTTTTATTTTGCCCGGGCCACGTGATTTTACAAAGTGTAGCCTTTCATTACCCGCTTCGTTGTCGATTAACTACCGTAGGTCCCGGTACAGTTGCACATTGCATTTTGCGGGGTAGTAATGGTATTGGGGAGGTAAAGTGGGAATGAATTAGTAAAGCACGTGCTGTGTTTTTTTTTTATAATCATCCGATCTAGTTTCATAAAATTTTTTAATTAATTAATCAAAATAAATTTAAAAATATTTACAAAGACCCATTTAAATAAAGAATATCCTTAAAATTATCATCCCACATGAAAAAAAAAATTCTCTATAATATACCTCGGGAGCACACTTGCATTACTTTAATGCGAGCTTACCAATTTGCCGTAGAGTTTTAAACATAATTGACCGAGGAAGGTAGCACTTAACATTAGGGAGTTCTTTAAAAAGTACATTTAACTTTCGAATGTGTTCATTCTTATTTCTTAATTTATCCTTTCCATTAATTATCATAGTACCATTATAATCTTATATTATAAAAATCACTACAGTCTTCACGGAAATGGTAAAATAAAAAAATAAATAGATTCTTTAAAATCTAAAAGTTAAATACCCTTCTGAGAATTCCACAATTTTAAATTAACCCTTTGATTAATTATTAAAGGGTAAAAATTTAAATAATCAAAATATGCTAGTGTTATTCTAACAAAATCATTGCTTCTTTTCATTTAGTCCATCTTTTTTTCATGTAGATTGAAAAAAACAAAAGATTTGGTAAATATTAGATAATTGACAAGTATATATAATAATATTTCAGGCTGACAACTTCTACCTATTTTTTTCTTTCCAATTATGTTTTTTTATTCAAATTCCTCCCCACACTTTTTCATTTTTTTTCATGTGATTTAAATAGTATTCAACAAATATAATTCCAAGAAAAATACAAAGGTAGGTATTTTGTGACCTCACTCAGTCACACTAAGTTAGGTTGAGTTTGAAAATCATTTAGTCATTTTCATCCTTCATTTTTTGCTCATTTATGGTATAATTTATAGCTCAAACCAAAGTCTCTTCTATGTAGTTGAAGAATTGAATCTCGTTGAAAAGCAAGGTTTAAAATTGATAGGAATCGATCGATGCAACTGTGGAAGTTTAGAGGGAAAATGGATGGTCGAAACAAAATTAGTGAAGGTGTTGAAATTGAATTAGTCACCAAGTTGCCAACAAATTAGTGAACTTATTAAGTTGGCAGCTTGATTGACAGTGAAAATGATGGAGATCTAACTACACTGATGGAGATGCACCACTGGCTTTATGGGTAGTCTCTCTCACATTTTTTTTTTCTTTCTTATTTTTTTATTTTACTTTATGCACACCTCCACACGTGGTTGCATATGTACATATATTCCAGCCCCCGCGGGCTGGATCAACCGGTTAAGGCGTGACATCTTTGCACAATAAGTCGTAGGGTCGAAGGTCCACGGACGCACACTGGATGAATAATCTGGGCCGACTGTGTTAAATTCCGGAGACACCACGCTTTACCCGGGCCAGCATTCACCGCTGATTTACCTCCTCTAGGATCCCTGTGGGGCCAGGCCTAGGGGGCCGCTGGACGGCGGGATCCACCTTTTTTGCACAATATGTACATATATTCTATCCCCGTAAGACAGTAACTAGTACATGAAATATTATCATCACGAGATCTGAAATTCGAATTTCGATAAAGTTGAGATAACTATATTCCTTATGTGGTAGTCATTATTCAAAAGATTAATAGTCACCTGTGATTTACTTTCTCCGTATTGATCCTAGGACGGATTGACAGGAACACTGGGATGAGCGTATGATGATATTGAGCCATTTGACATGAATAATATTACCTCTTACTCTTACATATATGTATATTCTTTCTTTGGCACTATTTATTTGGAGCTTATGTTTTTGTCTTTTTAATGGTATGTTAAGATGGTGATATCATTTCATTTTTGTGTGGGCATTCTTTTTTAATTTTTCATCAGTATTACAACCCTGTTCTAATATAAATGCGTTGCAATCGAGTTATAACAACACATTTAGAAGATTCCATGAGTTTAATTCATCTCTCTTTCTAGTGGGAACTTCTCAACGATCCAGATATACAAACTTTACCCGATTAACTCCGGAGAAAGACGAACTTCCCTTCTAATTCGCCTATCAAATAAATTTAATATATATTTACATGTGATTCAACTAATTGCCAGATTATAGTAGTGGCTTTTGCCTACCTTCCATCATATTCCTTTGTTGCTAGCATTTGCAATTTGGGTATCAGCCAAACAATAATGAGCACTAACCTGATAGTGATTCAATCCAATTGAGAATCGCCTAATTTTCTTCGAGAATTAAGAGCAAAATAATAGGACCAAATCTGTTCGAAGATTGTAATCCACCATAATATATTAACCAAGCTATCGTTAATCCTAGCAAATCGCATCTCGAGTCAGAAATTTATCACGTTCTTACAACCTTTAAGATAGTTACCGAAATGATGATGTGATAGTTCATTTTTTTAATCCCGAAGGAAATTAACCTAACCCCACAAAAATTTACCACTAACTATTAAATAAATCGAGAAGGAGGATTATCTTCTTACTAGAGAAAATTAATTTCACGGTGCGTCATAGCTGAAAATCAATTCGTGAATGCCTAATTAATACGGGAAGTGTTTTACCATTGCATCATAGCTCGAGGGTGATAGTTCAACATCATTCCTTGGACAAGTCATTTTAAGTCTCCACTATTCATGAATCAATTCTCTAAGTTCTATCAAGCCTCATCCTGAGGAGTTCAAATCCTCTGTCCCCAAATTTCTTTATCCCTGTGTCTCCTTGCCGACCGGACGGACCAGATTACATCTCAAGGATGCCTTGCACATCATGAAGATACTGCACACATCTTAAAGATGTCATGATGTCATGAAATATAATCTGATCCGTCCGATCGACAGGAGACACGGGGACAGAGAAATTTGGGGACAGGAGATTTGAACTACATCCTGAGACCCCTTCAGGACTGTCCCATGCGATCTAAAAAAAAAAAGGTAAATCACAAGGGACTTCACCCAATATTAAAAGACCATTACTCCCTTAAAAGTGCGATGCCATTTGATAAAAGTCCAATATTCATGTTTGTGGTCGCAAATAAAATGACAAAAAGTTAAAAAAGGCAAACTCTAATAAATATAATATGCATTTTTACTGTATTTTTGGCTTATTAAGATAAATTAACCAATATGTTCATAAACGAAACAAATAATTTGTCCATTCAAAAACTTAGCATAATGCAATTTGTTTATTCATTACGATACAAATGAATTTGTATGTACTTCGGAATTTTGAAGTTCCAACGACATTTCAATAATAATAAATAGCACAAATTTCATTCATTCAACCAAATTTTGGCCAACATATGAGATAACAGTTCTCCATGGAGCTTGATATTGAACTTCAAATTTTACAATCAACAAATATGAAACAAAATGTAAAACTTCGACAAGAGTTTATTCATTAGTTATAAATATTTTTATAAACAAATGAGCTTAAACATATGAATAGTATTTGGGTTAGCAAGTAGAAATGGATAAAATTTATCTGAGTTCGCCGTGTGATTGGACAAAATCAATTATATAATCCAGCAAAATGGAATAGCATAAACAAACAAAAAAAAAAGTGTTAATTCGATACAAGGGCAAGACTGGGGGAGTTAAGGTGTATCATAAGATATCTTTACCTGAGCTCGGTTGTTGATTGATTGCAGTTGCAATGCAGCTTCTGTTGTTTCATTGACTCGATCTGCTTCTGCAGACTAACTTTTTCCTGTGACAAGGCATAGAGTTGAGCAATATGCGCAGAAGATAGCAGAGATCAGACTAGGTCAAAGGGTTATGTTGATCATCAATACCTTTTGCAGTGTTTCAGACCTCCTAATGGCACCAGACAGAGATGTCTTAACCTATGAATTATAAGTTTGTTAGACTATTAATTAAGCCAGTATAAACAATATAAAATAATCATCTTAAAATCATACACAGGGGAAACATGAACAGCCTGATTTCATGATTATGCTACGAAACAAGGCGGTACTAGCTGACACGGTATCCACATATTATGAAAATATTCCAGCTCAAGTTAATGTTACTAAAAACATTAACAAGATTAATTTCTTTTCAAACAACTCAGCTTTTGGAACAATAAACAACTTTAACATGTTACGTGGGATCCCATCAAACCACATGTGGAGTATAGACGAGTCTCCAATATGCACATTCACATATGAAGGGAAAATCATTAAAAATATAACCATATTGAATGGGTCCTTCATAGAAGTTCAAGTAAATGGTCAACCAATCAATGCTGGATTGAGCTTCCTTGAGGTTTCACAAATATATTCATGGAACTTCAGCAGATTTGTAGCTCTCTGAATTATGACAATGTCATATAGTGGTTTCAGCACTGAAGATCTCCAATGTTCCCATATAGCAAATAACAGGAAGTCGGCTGTAATCTTCCAAACTCTTCATGGATAAATGTTGGCATTCTAGAAAACTGGTAGACTTATATAACATTTTTCCTATGGTGGCTATTATTCCTAACTCATTGGTCTTACCAAGTTCATTTTGTAGCTTGCACCATGTTAATATCACTCACTAGGATTTTTATTGTTAGTTTCTGTATATAAAATGATGAAAAGAAAGGCTATCTGGCTTATTTTTTTCTACATGTTAATATCACTCACTACAATTTTATGTTGTTAGGTGTTATGATCAAAAGAAAGGCCCGTTCATTGTGAGTAATATTCAAAGTGGTAGGATTAGGAACTAACAAACTCTGTGATGAACAAGTTTGCCAAATTGTGATTTATCTTAAGCCACCTTAGCATCCAAATATCAATACAGGATAAGCTTAACAAAATTTCTGTAGCCTCTACATTAGACTGGTTATCAAATTACTGGATTCTTATGATATAAACTAAAGCTACGTTATCACTTGAAAAATAGGCTAGAATCACACTATTCTCAATTGTTTCCATGTTATCTCAATAGGAAGAAAATTTGACCTTGGAATGATTTATTCACTAGCACAATGTAGTGTAATTATCAGAATTTCATGTAATTCAGAAATCAAAAGATGTCAGGAAAGATCCAGAGGTCAAATAAGACATACCTTTAGAAGCTCATCTTGAATCTGCCTATTCCTCTCAACCTCTTCATCATATTTCATTCTCCATTCTGCAGATTCATCCATTGCTTCCAGATTAGCACGTTCAAATTGCCTCCTGAGAGTGGCCATGAAACCAAATGACAAATAAGCAACATAGGAATCAATTAAGCACACATTTTTTCTTAGGATCTCAAAACAAGAGCAATGCATAATAGCAATAAC
Organism: Zingiber officinale; assembly: GCF_018446385.1. NCBI lineage: Eukaryota > Viridiplantae > Streptophyta > Magnoliopsida > Zingiberales > Zingiberaceae > Zingiber > Zingiber officinale. The sequence goes on from NC_055992.1 coordinate 122,522,893, forward strand.
AACATAAGCCATGAGTCCCAACTTTTGGGGTTGGTTAACAATGGAGTCTTGATACATTCTAAATTATAGAGTACCAACTACATTAAACAATATATCTTTAAGGACATTAAAGAATAAATAATAATTCAAATTTTTGTAGCCAAACCATTCGTATCTCATGAATCCCAATCATTTCAATCTTGATGAAGAGTTTCAGTCATACATTCTAAGAAAAAAAAGGAAAATCAAGCCTAGGGGTGTGTTGGTGTACTACAATAGTACTAAAAAAAATTAAAATAAAATGTCAATACACAGCGATCATATATAACAATGGAAATACCCAGACAGACAATCATTCAACTTGGAGGTTGAACTGATAGTGAGGTAAATTACATGTAACAAAATGATATTTATGAACAGAATAATAGCCTACCACCATTCTTCTTTCTGATAGGATTCAGAAGAAATCATTGAAAGGAGGATTAAGACAAGTATCCAACTATGCAAATAAATGAATACACCTAGATAACAAACACCAACAGTTCTACAGTGAGGGAGAGGCACTGAGATAGGATATGTTTCCATTAATGTAGAAAAAGTAGCAAACAAACCTCAATATAATGTGTACTTTGATTGTTCATCTACCCATGTTGGAAGCTAATCATGGACTGCTAATATGTCAATTGATTACAAGTAAAAACTTTTAAAAATAACCACATCAAAGACACATCTGTGTCGGATTCGTATTAGATCTGAGTAGGATATCCTTTCAAAATCAATGTACACTGCTTTTCTGGGAGTGCGCATTGATCGTCAGCTGTAACAAATATACCAAAGCAACAACCATGTATGGATATTGAGGAGAATTGGGATTGACGAAGATCCATCCATCCAATGCTATCCTATAATTTATCGTGAACTTTAGGCTCCAGATTTGATGGCATTTAAAAAACCATAAATTGATCGCTCCTCAGTATTTCGAAGCTAAAATTCACTTCATAAATTGCCGGCCTATTGAAGCCATTCGAACTAAAGCGCACACAAAAATTTGCCTACATTAAATTGGCAAGCAGGGATGGAAATGGGATAGGAGAAATGCAAATTCAAAGAGTTTGCACTATGACCATCTCCAAATGTATGTAGTATGATTTATGTTAACATTGTCACATGAGAACACAAATTGACTCAAACTGGATGCAGCCACTTCCAGGAAACAAGTAATTCGATTGAACCCTAACAACCGCAGCTTAGGAATTGAAAAGGAAGCGAGGAAGTCGAAAATAAGCCTGAAGCTCGAGGCATCCAGATCAAGATCAAGATCAAGATCAAGTGAAGAGAAAAAAACAAGAGAAGCTACCGAGTGAGGAGTAGGTTTCCTTACCGAAGAGAATCGAGGTTTTCAACGGAGGAAGAAGCATCGTCTTCTCGGCGATCAATCGCCCAAAGACGGGCGTAGACGGAGACGCCGAAGAAGAGGGCGACGGCGAACCCGACGAGGATCGCCCTGCGCTGCCTCATCACGCTCTCGATCTGCCTCTTTAGGCACGTCGCCGACGTCGAGTGACTTAAGCAGAAGCGAAGGCCAGAGAATAGACAAAGCGACCGGATTTTGATTTTGTTTATTTTTCCTTCCCCGATTTTTTTTCTTTACTTAATATGTATTTTTATTGGAATACAATTTAAGTGTTACAGTGAAAAGATACTAAAAAAATCATGAATTTAAAATTATATAAAATATCTTGACATAAGACATAATTTCGTATTATCTCTCTCACACACACATCTTTACTTAATATGTATTTTTATTGGAATACAATTTAAGTGTTATAGTGAAAAGATACTAAAAATATCATGAATTTAAAATTATATAAAATATCTTGACATAAGACATAATTTCGTATTATCTCTCTCTCTTTTATATATATATATATATATATATATTTTGAATATAATAAATAATATTAGAATTATGGTCCAGATTAAATCCGATAGATGGTCTCAAATGAAGTTAAGAGAAGGTCCAAAATAAATTAGGGTGACTAGATCTTTGTGAGAAGGTCCAAAATAAATTAGAGTGACCGGATGCTCGCGGGAAGGTCCGGAATAGGTTAGGATGACTGAATATTCACGGGATGACTCAGAACAGATTAAGGTAATTAGATGCTTGTGGAGAGGTCTGAAATATGTCAGAGTGATCGAATACTCATAGGAAGATTCAGAGCATGTCAGGGTAATCGGATGCTCACGGGAAGGCTTGGAGTAGGTCAAGGATGTTTGAATGCTCGTGGGGAGGTCCGAAATAAGTCAGAGTGACCAGATGTTCACGAGAAGATCGAGAGCAGGTCAAGTTAACTGAATGTTCACAGAGAATCTCAGAGCAGGTCAAGTTAACTGAATGTTCACACAGAATCTCGGAGCAGGTCAAGGTTACTGAAAGTTCATAGAGAAGTTCGGAGTAAATCAGGATGATCGAATGCTTACAGAAAGATCCCAAACAGATCAAAGTGATCGGATACTCGCGAGGACACTTGGAGCAAGTTAAGAGTGACCATATGCAAATTCTTGTAGGAAGGTCTTGAACAGGTCGGGGGGACTGAATGTTTGCAAAAAGATTCAGAGCAGGTCAAAAGTAATTGGATATTTAACGAGAGACTCAAAGTAGGTCAAAAATAATTTGATGTTTACATAAAAATTCAGACTATAAGAGTAATGGTATTTTTTTTATTTGTGAAAGTCTTATATTAAAAGAAAATAATAACAATAATAACTAAGTTTTTTTCATTAAGTCGAATTGAAAGTCACATATTAAAAGGATATAAAAAATATCGATTTAAAAGATGTAAGTCGTTGACGATGAGTACCAGAAATTATTATTTTTTAAGACTTTATCAAAATTCGAATCCGTAATCTATGATAACATGTCCCCGGGGCAAACTATATATATAGATACGTGATAATAAGTGGTCGGCACGTGATAGGGCTTCGAAATTTTAAGTAGAGTGAACATTGGCGCAAGTCCCAACAAAGGCCAGCTAGAGAGTAGTGAAATTAAAATGATAAAAGAACAAGGAAATGCTAAAATATTTAATAACAAACGCTTAGATCTCGAGCCAAGATCTGACTTGAATATCAAGTCAACCGTTCCCACATGACGCTTTCATCGATAGGTTCGCTATGTAGGGATTTTTTTTTGTTTAGTACCTCGAAGTTTGTTCTTTACAATTCGACTCCTGTAGTTTCAGAAATGAAATCTGCTAATTTGTATAATTTTTATTATCGCCCTCGCTTGCTATATGTAAGCTAAAGCTACTGACGCGAAGTAGAGAGAGAGAGAGAGACAGAGAGAGAGAGAGAGAGCATGGCGTTGTGGTTGTGGATTGCCATCGTGTGTGCCGCGACGGCGGCCGCCGTCTCGTCGGCAGTGGCGAACAACAATTACGGGCGGCGGGGGGCCCTAGACCCCGCCTCCACTCACTACACCGTCCTCGAACCGAGGGAGGACAGCGGACAGGAGCGGTTCTTCTGCCTCGCCCGCGGCCGCTGCCGCTACCGCACCATCGAGTGCCCCGACGAGTGCCCCCACCGCAAGCCCCGCCGCAACCGCCGCCTCAAGGCCTGCTTCGCCGACTGCAGTAGCCGTTGCGAAACCACCTGCAGAAGTAGCACTCCGATTGCAAGCTCAAAATCGAATTTTTTTTATGTATATTTATAATGAATTTTGATCGTGTAAGGATTGCGATTGCAGATCGTCTTCCTAATTGCAGAGGATACGGATCGGTGTGCTACGACCCCCGATTCGTGGGCGGCGACGGCCAGATGTTCTACTTCCACGGCGCCAAGGGCGGTGACTTCGCGCTCGTCTCCGACGAGCATTTCCAGATCAACGCCCACTTCATCGGGTGGCGGCCGGCGGGGCGTGCCCGCGACTTCACGTGGGTGCAGGCCCTCGCCGTCGTCTTCGACACCCACTGGCTCGTCGTCGCCGCGCGCCACGTCAGCGAGTGGGACGACGGCGTAGACGCGCTCGCCGTCCGGTGGGACGGCGAGGAGGTGCTCGTCCCCGAGGAAGGCGACGACGAGTGGCGCCCCCGACCGCCGGGCTCTGAGGAGGAAGCAGCGGAGCGGGAGGTGGTGGTGGAGAGGACGGCGGAGAGGAACAGCGTGAAGGTGACGGCGGCGGGGGTGGTGGAGGTGGACGTGAAGGTGGTGCCGATAACGGCGGAGGACGACCGGAAGCACAGCTACCGGCTGCCGGCTGGCGACGCGTTCGCGCATCTGGAGATGCAGTTCCGGTTCGTGCGGCTGACGGCGGCGGTGGAGGGGGTATTGGGGCAGACGTACCGGCCGGGCTACGTGAGCCCGGTGAAGAAGGGGGTGGCGATGCCGCTGATGGGCGGAGAGGACAAGTACCAACTGCCGTCCTTCCTCTCCACCAGCTGCGCCAAGTGCCTCTTCCACCCCGCCGCCAGCAGCCGCGCCGTCGACGAGAACCCCGCCGTCGACGTGGCTTAGCAAGGAATCTAGCCAGCAATTATGTTTAATTTTAATTTTGGCCTAAGATGATTATGCATGATGAAACTTGTGCTAATTTCCAATTAATTAATGAAGACGAAAGTATTTTAGTATTTTTTTATTTATCAGAGCTTTTTATTATTAAAAGAAACTAAATGGTAAATTTCTATGATTATTTAAAAAGATTAATTTTCATTAAAATTGTTATATAATTAAAATAATAATTGTTATTGAAAATGTTATTTAATTTTGAATTATTTTAAATTCGTAAATAAACATAAAACTTGTATGCTCTCACTTATTCGTACACTTTTTCAAATCAAGATATATTTATTTTAAATTTTTTAAAGAAAATTTATAAGGCAGAAAAAATGCTTTTGAATAGATAAAAGCTTCCAATATGAAAATGGAGGAAAAAAACAAATTTAAAGTGAATAAAAGTTATATTAATATATAAATGAATTTAAAGGAATATAATTAATATTATAAAATGAAGTTTATTTGAAGATTTTATTTTTTTTAAATTGTTCTTTTATTATTGTTTTAAATTTTTATAGAGAAGGCGTATCTATTGCCACGTCAGCCTCTTGACACGTTGCCTGTTTTCATTGGCATTGAGTAGTAGCCACATAGATCGCGAAGCAAGAACGGGGTTTTCTAGGGTTTCCTTTGGGGTAGACGAGCGATCGCTGCAAGTTCATTCGCTGGCTGAAATTCCGATCGAAGAATGGTTTATCTCCCGACGTGGTTACGCTACGCTGCCAACAGATTGGAGTATTCGGTGAACCTTACTTGGAAGGTACGATTCCCAAATCGTCGCTCCTGGTTCTCTTCGTGATCGTCGGATTCCTTGAATTTTCGAAACAAGATCCAGCCTTTGCTAGGTGCTGAATTTCTTACTCGATCGAATCCTTCTCCTTCTTCGCCGGTGTGTTTGTCGGATCATTTTGTTTTGGGATCAAAATACCTTCTTTCTCTTCTGACGTTCATGGGTGGCTTTCTTTTTGGTTTTTGGGATAGACTATCTGTTCATTCATGAACAATATTGCTTACATTATCGGACAAAATATCATATTTCTCAATGATCCAAAACTGGCTTTCGCCACTAACCCTTGTGTAGCTGAGTTACAATCTCTTCTGACATAACAATTTTGCTTAACAGACAGCATAGCAGCTAGGGACTTATATTAAGTAGTCAAATAAAGTAGCTTCCCGAGAATTAGAGCGACTTCCTTCAAAATTTCAATTAAAGTCATTCAGACTAAGTAGATAATGACATTCGTCCATCCTTATTCTTTTTTTTTTTTGGTATCAAACCATTTAGCAGTGCTAAAGTTTCTGCATGCAAAGAACTATTCGTTTCAAACATGAACAATCAGCAGCAAGTATCTTGTCATTTGAATCTGGCTAAATAAATCCACCACATGTATCTTTGTTGCTTGAAAGAAACAATCCATAACAAACCAGCCATAATTGGTTGGAATGAAAGGATGTCTGTAATTTAGGAATGATTGGAGATGATTGAACAACACCATTTTTTGAATCAATCACACGCATAAATAGACTTCAGTAAAGGGTAAAACTCTGCTCCATTAGATTAGGTGAATAAGGACCACTTTTATATAAAGCATTGTTTCTATGAAACCGTAGTTACCAGAAGTAACTGACAATGACAGCCAACAAGATTACTTTAGATTGTTTGTTTTGATCATTCCCCTCCAGCATCCAAGAACTAGTGGCGGAAGCCTTTGTCTGAGCATCTTCCATAGAAAAGTATCTTTTCAGCTATCTGTAATCCCAAATCATTTTCCAACTCTTCCAAGATTCAACATTTAATATAATGCATTGTGTTTTTTGAATCTATAAGCACCCTTATAAGAGATATGTCCAATAGGTTGACATGTCCATTTCTGTATATATCCATTAGGTGGAACACAAATATATATTGGAGAAAGTTCATGACCAAATAATGAATCTAATACTGCATAATTCCAAGAATCATTAGAAATTGTCCCCACGGGGTGCCTAGTTGGCTAGAGGGTGACAACTTTACTACAATGGGGCAAGGGGTCAATCTCCTCCCACCCTCTAGCCACTTGGTGGTCAGCTTATAGCTAACTTGATGATTTACCTCCCTTCACACAACCTAGGGACGGGCTATGAGGGGCACTTGAGTTGAGTATAATCACCTTTTTGCTACAAAAATCATTAGAAATTGGTTCATAAGCTTAAGAAAATTTATCCTAGCAATTGATGGAATATTTTGAATCCAAGGATTAATTAATATATTGGTAAAAGTCCCAGATTTGATGAGTTTTCTCCAATCTAATGTTATTAATCTTATTCATTACATTTTTCCAAGAAGAAGAATAATTAACACACTAATTTGCTTCCATGTGTGAATATATTATATTTGGTTGTTTGAAGTTTCACTGATGAACTAGAATCTCCATTCAACAATAATAAAATTCTTTTAGCACAAATACTATCACGAACAAAGAAAAGATGTCAGATATCTAATCCACCATCAGCTTTTAGTTGTGTGATAGAATTCCAACGTCTTAACTTTTGATGATTGCAAGAATCTTCCTAAAAGAAGGAAGCTGATTGCTTGTGATTGGCAATTATGTTGCTATTTGGCTGTTCATAGTAACTTAGCTTGGTCTTAGTCTTCTGAACACAAGCTTCTGCTTCACTGTATAATTTATTTTAGCCTATAGAGATGATAATAGAGGTAGGATAATACGGTAATAAAATTAGTAATATAAATGAGGGAACATGAAGGAATGCTGCATTGGGAGGAGGATAAGAGAAAAGACTGGTTCCTTCTGTTTTGCCCTCCTTGATTCTCAAGGTTGATATGCAGTTCAAAGTTATTGTTTATTCAGCAAAAGCTTGATCATCAATACCATCTAAGTGTTAACACATACTCCTGGAAATGCCCTGGCTCTGCAAGCTTCTAGTAATTCATCATGTAATTAAGTGGTACTCCATTCATAATGTTGGTATTTGATAATTCCATCTGCCTTTTTAGTTTTTATTAATATTGGCGTGTCTTCCCAGTAAGATTATTTTTCTTTCTGTTATCCATATTTTATGACAGAGATAGTCTCAATTGTTTATAATTTTGTTGATGCAGAATTACAGTGTAGGCCAGTTAAACAGAAAGCAATTTTCTAATGCTATTTGGAAAAATTTCCTCTATGGCAAACTGACCTTCTGTCATTGGAATAAAGGAGAAGAAATGGCACCTACCTTGGCAGGAAATGGGGGAACTCTTCTCGTGAGAAAGATCCCTTTTCCACAGCCAACGTAATTCAACCAAATTCTCTCTTTATCCTATTGTCCATTCCATTTTCTTTTTTTATGTTTAAGTCATCTTTATCAGTGCATGCTATCTCTACTATGATGAAAAATTGTTTGTAGTTTCTTGTAAATATCTTTTTTCTAATGTTTTCAACAAATCTATTTGTTTACTGATTAGGCCTTTTCATGATCAACTTAGTGAATCCATTGTATGAATGTTATTCTAAATTAAGTGTGAGAAAGTCAGTGAGTGAAATGGGAGATACTTTTGTAGTCTTCTACAAGAATAATTATTGTGTGAAATAAAATATATATGAAACTGGTATGATCAATCATGCTTTATGAATTCAAATATCAGATAGTTAATGAAAAATACTTATAAAACATTAAAAGAACACAACTATGTGACATTAAGCAATTTAGTATAACTTTGGTAGACGATAAATGATAGTAATTATAAACAAATTGAATCTGTGAAAGCCAAGTGGTTGGGGCACACACCTCTTCCCACCCGCCCACACAAAACCATGCGAAAAAGACAATTGTTCCAAATTAATGTAGTTGATGGCATCGCCTAATCGGGTTTTCCTGCCTAGATCATGCGGAATCATCAACTAGAGGGGTTAAAGTTGAAATGAAGTTGTATGGTTCATTTCAACAGCAATGCTGTATGGTTCTAATCAATCTTTTAACTTTCATGTTATAGTTCTCTTGGTTCTTCATAAGAGCTTTGCTTAAATATTTCTACTGAGTCAAAAGTGTAAAATAACATATTTTCTCCATATCTTTTATCCAGACAAGTTTTTGTAGGTGATGTTGTCATGATGAAGAACCCTTTGAAGAATGACGACTACTTTTTTAGAAGAGTAGCTGCTATAGAAGGTGATGAGATGGTGTCTAATAACGAGAAAGAAGAACCATTTACTTTAAAGAAGGATCAATGTTGGGTGCTGGCTGACAATGAATCCTTGAAGGCAAAGGTATCTCTTGAATCTTAACTAGTAAACTAATGAAACCTTCACATTGTAATTATACTTGCCTGATTTCATTCATTGATATTCTACACACCAGATGACATTATCTTAGAATATGCAAGCATTGGGTCCCTGATTATTTTTTTCACAAGTATTTCTTTGTTTTCACTTTTAATAACAGATTCTGCTTCTGTTTTTCAGATGCCTCTTATTAACTAATTGCATTTTCCTTCAGGAAGCTCAAGACAGTAGATTATTTGGTCCAGTTCCTATGGGTTGCATTGCCGGTCGAGTAATTTATGCCCTAAGATCAGCTGTGGATCATGGTCCAGTATACAACAGGTTGGTCATTTTATCAGGCACTAATTTGTTGGCTATTTTCTTAAATTTTTATCTGATATAATCTCTAACTTTCTCTGCCACTCAAGTCAAATGGCAATGGCTCAAGATTCATCAGTTTTGGCGGTGGAGCTCGACGTCGAGGAGTTGGTGAAGAAGATGAAATCGTAGATCATGCTCTAGATCCGAAATAATTCCCAGTTTTCCAAATTGTTATCAGTGTGATGCTTCTCTTTAATGAGAAGGATAAAAGGTCACTGGGTGTTTTGTTGATTGATGCATATTTCATGATTTGTTCATCGAAAACTGTTTTCGATGTAATAGCACCTAATAGAAATTTTCACTTTCAATTTGTGGACCCTTAAGAGCTTTTATTTAAATTATTTTGCAGTGAAACATTTAGAAAGGCAAGAGTTGTGGATTTATAGTGAATTGTAGTGGGATTTCATGCTTCAAAAGCTGATGATATTTAGGCTAAGGGACAGCACTTGGCTCAAAAGCTTAATGCGAATGGTGTCAAGGAAACGGTAAGCTAAAAAATTGCGCAGTCAGTTTTTAATGCCCGAGAAAATTTAATATATTTCATTTTCAAAATTATTTCGTGTGAAAAAATATATCTTTCTTAAATCCTCTTTTACTGATTTTTTTAAATAAAAAAAATCACTTATAATAAAGCAAATATTATGTTTTATTTTAGAACAACTCTTTAAAACTTTAGAACAATCAACTTATCTCCAATAAGAAGATGCAATGAAACTTTTACTTCATGTTAACCTGAGACTAACTTAACAAGGATAGTGATTGTATTGAGGACAATGAGTGGAACTCTCAAATATTGTGTAGCATATATGAGCCCTATAAGTTGTCCCCTCAATGACTTCACTCTCGCACCACCCGTAACCTCGTTGAAGCTCCATCCTCTAGGGGCAAGAAACCGGTCCTCGTTCAGTATCGCCAGCGCATTCACGAGAAGCAAAAAGCCCTCTAGTAATGTCCACAAACCCATCCCCGCAAACTGAAGGGCAATCTCAATGAGAAAGAAGGCTTATCTGACAAATGCAATGCTTCTTCGAGGATTGAAAATCTGTTGAAAATGAATGCACATATGAAAGTCTGTAGATTATGCTAGAATATCGCATATTGGTTCAGTCAAACTGGATGACAATAATGCTGAAAATAGCAAAGGACAACACTAAATAATACTGAATAAAAAAATAAAGTATGAAAGCATGAATTCAAGTCGAACTTTTTCTCACTGATATGGCATCTAAATTTTTTTCCCACACTTAGCGCTATGACAAAAAGAATAATTCTGAATAATTATATGATGGAACTGTCATTGTTACATAGCACAATAATCTTAGCAACAGAAAGGAGAGCTTTCCAACTATTTGGAGTTGGCTACAACGAAATCATCTTGAGTGTTTGCAAACAATTGTTGTCTGAAAGATAGTTGGTACCTCCAACTATAAGTGAGTGTTTGAATCTAGAACCAAGAAATTCATAGACAATTGGACTAAATTACAACTAAAAGGAACAATGTCTAGAGCTATGTTAATCGAACTTGGATATTAGCTAACAGAGTATGGATCACGTCTAACATGGAACTTATTCAGATTGTGAATCTCTCTCAGCCCTTGTTTGTCTGCAAGCCAGCCACCTCTGGCATCCTCCATTGCCAAGCAGCCAATGCTCTCACCTTCATAGACAATCAGGAGATCTCTTACGCCTTCCTTCTTCCTTAGGAGCACAAAAACAAAGGGAATTATACTCCACTTCTTTTCATTTTCTTCCCCTTCTGCTCCTTTGTTCTTCGACTTTGATTAGTCATAGAAACAACTAAGTCTACCTCATTGGACTCATGTTTCATATCCCTGCTTGTTTGTCTTGTGTCAACACAGGTATAGAAGGGGGTTTCGCAATGCTTTTCAAGAGTCACAATTTTAGAGAAACTTGTTGCAGTCTACATACGATTCACAAAGGTAAGATATACACTGATACTCTCTTTTTTTTTTTTTTTCAAGTGTGAACCAAATTGTCCATTCCATTAGATTGATACTGTTTCAACAAAAGGTGCCTGACTGTGTCTTTAAGGACTGAACATGTCTGCCATCAACAAAATATGCAAGCAATGCAAGTGGTGTTGATAGAAGATTCAATAAAGGCAATTGAGGTTGTCTTACCTCCCCATGCAAAGGGCCTTGTGCTAGGATAAATGCCCCCTAATTTACCCCCTTCGAAAGAGTGTGGGGCGGCCCTGGAGGGGCAGTTAAGGTAACGACTTCACCTTTTGCTCCAATAAAGTCAATTGAGGCATCGAATGAGTTGGCCAACATGCTTTGGGTTGCTAAGTCAAGACTACACCAATCAAACCTAACTAGATGTCTCAACGGGCCATGCTTGAATCAGGCACGACATAGGCCTAATGAACCAATTTCTATTCTATTCAATGCTCGACTTGACATCACCTAGCTTGAAACGAGCCTTGCTCGGCATGGCCTGTTGGGCAGTTTGCCACACCTAAATAATCTAGACCCGGGATGAACTTTGCTTGTGTTAACCTAGCTCGACCCCACAGGCTCATATATTAATTTAAATATTCAATAATTTAAATCTAAATTTATAAAATAACTAAAATTCAAATAAAAGGGAAACTTATATAAAAAATATTTAAAAAACAGGGAAAAAACTTTAGATAATTTTATTAATCAAGACATTAACATTAAAAGTCATATTTTTATTAAATATTTAATGTTGATGATAATTATAATTAACTTACAAATAAAAAACATTCGACCTGGTCCGCCAACTGTGCCAGATCTGGCCAATCTCTGCTTGAATTTGGGCCAACTCATGATGATCAAGCCCATTTACACCTCTAAACCTAACTCGATCTAATTAGTGCAGAAGATAAATTTCCATCTCAAAATTAAGCAGTGAGAAATGAACGATACGAATCTCTTGTAAATAAACATTGCTTTATCAGTCGAACACTCTTGAGGTCGATTTTGAAAGCCGATAATACCAATTTCGGACCGATCAAACATATTTGGGAAATCTCTTCAGTGTAAACCAGATTTCAATAATAATCAACAGGCAAGAGTCAGCAATCGAAGAGAATAAAAAGCTAAAATTAACTCGAATATGGGCTTCTGAAAGTGTATAAATCAGATTTCGATCAAAAGCAGGAATCGGCGACGAAGAAGATGACAGAAGAAGGATTATTACCCGCAGCCGACGACGAATACTGCTGCTCTCAGATTACAAAGCCGTGTTCGCCGATCCACACCTCTCTGTAGTGTTCGCCAATCGCTCCTGCGGTCGATCGAGAGAGAGAGAGGAGGTAGGGTGTCGTTTGTTTCTTCGAACTTCTCATCCTATCGAATTGAAAATATAATGAATTGTTTTCCATTTTCGGCCTTCTTACGTGTCAAACGTCAGGGCCAGTTTGGGTAAGAGATGATTAACGACCATTAAGCGTTAGATTTAATGTTAATCTAAATGGATTGTTGCTTAAACTCACTATAAAACGCTATTAGGCCAGATCCATCAACTTGGAACCAAAGCAGTAAAAAATAATAACAATTTTAATTAACTTTTTTTTCTTTTTCCCCCTTCAAAGATGGAAATTGACATGATAGACCTCGGTCATGTCCGGTTGGAACAGCCCGAAGTAGCGCTCTGTTCCCGCCGGCTTCAGATTCTCGTTGAACATGGCGAACAAGTACGCCTCCGTCGCCGTCCCCGGCCTCCTCGGCGTCCCCCCGCCTTTCTCCAGGTGCGCCACCGCGTTGTTCACGTACGCCGCGGCGTTCTCCACCGTCGCCCCCAGCCCCTCGCCTCCCGACGGCCACCCTGTCTCCGACACCACCACCCCCACCTCCGGCGCCCCTACCTTCTCTAGTGCTGCGTACACCGCGTCGACCATCGCGTCGAATAGGTTGTCGTACACCAGTGTGCCGTCAATCACCGGCGCACCTGCCGCCTTGAACAGCGCATAGTCCAACGCCACCTCATTCCTGGCGTAGGAGAAGTAAGGGTACGCGTTGACCAGCAGCGGCGCCGATGTCGACCGGAGAAACGCCGCAATCGGGGCCATCACACCGGCAGCGGCCTCCGAGAAAGCCCCCTGAGACGGAGGGTACGACACGCCGAGCACCATCGTGGCCACCGCTGTGGTGACCGGGATTTGCAACCCGGCGGCCCGCAGGGCGGCGTCGAGGTTTCGTATGGCCGGGAGGACGTACCCGGCGTTGTCACCGGGGATCACCTCGTTCCCGGCGTTGATGTAGCGGAAGCGGACGGAGCCGGCGAAGGGGACAACGTTGGCCGCGACCCAATTCTCGGCAGCGGAGGGATCGGAGGCCAGGCCGGGGAGCTCCTCGTTGAAGGTGCCGAGAACGACCTCGATGCCCGAGCCTCGGAGGGCACCGAGCACTGCTTCGTCCGGGTGGAAGAGGCGGAGCCTGCCGATGCCTCTGGAGGCGCACAGAGCCACCACCTGCTCCGTAGAGGGGAGATTGTCTCCGAGCAAGCCGTAGTTTACTCCGACGGCGGCCGCCTGTGCTTCTGCAACAATCACGAACTCTGTTTTCGCATTCGTCGATCGAATTATGCGATCAAAAACAGGGGAAAGAAGAAAAATAAAATCATCGTACCTGATCGACAACAGAAATTGATCAAAATCGTAAAAATCATTAGAAAAAACACCACCAAATTCGCCATTTCCACGCCCCTTTCGATTGATTCGATGGATTCATCCGAATTGAACTGGATATTTATAAACAAAGGGCATAGTCAGTACAACTGCCCGCCAACTTTAAAATGTGAAAATTTCACTTTACTTCCGGAGATTTCAACTATTTTCCACTGTAAGCCTGTTTTTGCAAATTACCATATATTATGATGCGGCGATAGGAGGAGGCCCACCTGGCATGGGATCAACTGTCAAGGTGGAGGTCAAAGTCAAGATGGTCAACGCTCAAGTGTCGAAGGATCGAACTGAGGATAAATACAACGGTCGGTCAGGACAGGTAGAGTTCGATCGGCGAGGGACATGTCCAAGCGGACAATCTTCCCGACTCGGGAGAATACCATAGGCAAGTGCGCAAGTCATATTAACAAGACGCTGAGGGAGATTGAATATTTTGTCCGAACGGAGGAAGTGTAGATTACTACACAGACACCACACGGAATGACAACTGAAGTTGACAGAGCGGAGGACTTCTGGCTAAGCGGCTACTCGTTCGGCCAAGCAGCGAGACCTGACCGTGGACAGAGCGCTGTCCTGGCTGAGCGACTGATGTGCTTGGCCAAGTAGCAGGACGGTGGTCCTCGCGACATCCTTTCATAGGACATAGTGGAGGGCGTGACCCCGAACATGTTGGAGAACGTGGTCACGAATATATCGGAGAACGTGCCCATGCCTCGAGGATTATGTGCATTGCCCAACAGGGCTCTATATAAAGGGAAGTCCATCACCGACAGAGGTACGCATGATTTACTATTTGTGTATAATTCTACTATTTCACTTCTTCTCCATATTCCGGTGACTGACTTGAGCGTCGGAGGACGCTGGGGACCCCTTCCCTGGCTCGATACTGACGTTATTTATTTTGTCGAGCGGAGCAGATTCCATATCTGGTCAGTAAAATCGTCATATCCTAACTTTTCACTCACCCACTTTCGGACATGATCATATTATCTTCAATTTATTTTTTGGACAAATATTCAATTCGCCTCTAATTTTTAATACCCTCTATAATTGTTCAAGGATATTAAGGATATTTAAAGAAGATATGGCATAGTCAAAATGATGGGGAGCAAAATGTAATTTAGTAATCTTGATGGAGTGGTGAGTAATTTTTGTTTGAATAAAAGGAGAAACCTGAAAGTTTCACAGTTGAAAATTTCTACTCTCATATTTGTTGACGCGTTAAAATGTCATATGCAAAGGGTCAAACACGTTGACTCCTACCAAGATTTTGTCAAGATTGTAGAGCTAATGACTTGTTCGGGTCATTATATGATTATATAGTGGAGAATCTTGATTAAATAAGAGGTAATACAAAATTTAACCCGTGCAATTTGAAATGTTGAATTTGATTACATACTTTAGAGCTAGGTATGTGAACTTCTTTAGAGTTCTTTCGTCACTTCTATATAAAAATTATTCTTTACTTGACTATCAAGTGCACAAAACAACTTTAAAAAATTAGAATCGTCAAGACTTTTAAATCTTTCAAATTCTCAAGCTTTAGAGATGAGCTTGGATTTTTTTATTGTGTTCATCTACATTCTCTAGAGTGAAGCAATATTTATTTTATTTTATCTTTCTAGTGTTCTAGTTACTCTTTTTCTTTGTTGTAAAGAGCAAGGTTGCTCTAATATTCTCTTGGGCCATATTCTAGTGACTGTGCTTATTTCCAGTGTCCCCGCTAATCTGTCCGAGGGTCAATACGGAGGAGATAAATCATAGGTGACTAATAATCCTTGGAATAGTGACTGGCGCATGAAGGAGATATTTACCTCGGCTATGCCGAGATTTGAACCCCAGATCTCAAGTTGACAACATCTCATGCGCTTACCACTAAACCGTCCTGAGAGGACCTTGGTTTTGCAACTAAGATCACACAATAGAAGAGGTCTTTGAAATTAAGATTGTAAATGAGCAAAGTTGAGCTAAATTTTATGGTGTTCAAACTTGTTTAATAAAGTAAACAAATTAAGCCAAGCAGCATAAAAATGAACTTATCCGTTGAAATGAATATTTAAGTTTGACCCCTTTTTTTTTATAAGCTTAAGCTTGGTTCAAGCTTGACATAAGTTTGAATTTTTTAAATGTTAATCATTAACAAACTCTCAATTCAAGCTTATTTGATTATTTAAAATTTTTACATTTTAAATTTATTTGTCCATTTTGAAAGTTTCTTTATTTATTCAGTATGTTGATGATCCTATCTGGGAACGCCGATGGGTGGATCACCAATGAGTTGGTAGCGGTGTTGACTTGACCATCAATTGCTAGGCTACAAGAAGACCGCAAGGAGATCCGTCGATGCCTGTATAGGAGAGAAGATGAAGGACGAGAGGTTACAGGGACAACCAGGGAGTTACTTGGCATTGTTGTAAGTTCCTCGAGGTAGTTTTGATGTGGTCAACTAAGTTAAGTTAAGTCTTGTTTGTATTTAATACCTCGTGTCTAAGCATGCAAAAATTTAGGAGCACAAGAAGTCGAGCGGAAGACACGGCAGACGAAAAGGATGACACGGGAAATGAGCCAACGGACTCAGTGTTGGACCCTTGGCGGCCGGCTAGAGGGGGGTGAATAGCCCCGCAAAGAAAAATGAACATTCCTCAAACTTTACAGCTTAATAAGAATCAACACTTGCATAAAATAAATAAGAAACTAGAAATAAGAGGCACAACGGATTTACTTGGTTACAACCGGGGAGGTTGTTAATCCAAGGAAGATGAAAGTGCACTAAACTCTCCTTCAGGCGAAAAGCCTCTTTACAATAATTAAAATACTCAATTACAGAACCAGACTGAAAAGAAATCAATCACAAGTGTTGTTCTGACCTTCTGTGACCAGGGCTATATTTATAGTCCTGGTTGGGGCGCTTAGAAGGGTTCTAGGCACCTCTAGGAGGATAAAACTTTATCCTCATCGCAACGCAATGCGCCACATTGAGTTTGACTAAATTTTTCGGTCCAAGCACTCGGAAGGGTTCCGAGTGCCCTGGACAAAAAAGAAATCAACTTTTTGTTGATTTTCGGTCCCGGTCTTCCGCTCCGTTTCCGCTCGAATTGGTCCGGGTCTTCTGCTCCGGTTTCGCTCGCTTAGGTGATCTCGGCCATCCGGAATAGGGCTCACTCGAATCCAACTTCCGGCCTTCTCGAGCAAACTTCCTCTCCGGCTTCTCGCCCGTTAGAAACGTCACGCGTCTCCTTCTCATTCGTCCTGCGTACTCTTCTACAGCACCTCGTCCCTTAGACGCACCGAGTCCGTCAACTCTCTCCCGTGTCGTCCTTCTCGCTAGCAGCGTATTTCGCCCAACTTCCTTCCTGCACACTTAGACACAAGGGTTAAACCACAACAGGATCTAACTTGACTTGGTTGATCACATCAAAACTATCACAGGGTACTTATAATCTCTCCCTTTTTGATGTGATCAAACCCAAGTTAAGTTAGGGTAAATTTCAAAAATAGAAGTTAGGAAAATAATAGTTATAATTTTTGCTTGTAAAAAAATTCGCAAGTAAAAAATTTGTACTAACTACCTAACCTTTACTAAAAGTAAAAAAAAATTGTACTAACTACACTACCCTCTCCCTAGACTTAATCTTTATTACTCCCCTTTTGTTCATATTAAAATGGGATACTTTTAAAATGACTTTGGAAAAACTAAATTTAAAGTCTAAGGGAAAACAAAAAATATGAAAAGTTAAAAAATAACAAGGGTTGAACATGAAAAATTTTTACAAAAAATTGAATTTTAGGCAAAATTAAAATATTTGCATTTTGAGAAATAGTTCCTAGAAAATTTTCTAAAAAAAATTTCAAAATATTATTTAGATTAAAGTTAAAAAAATAACTTAAATACATTTTAATTATCAGACTTTTTCTAACATAAATTTTGACAAGAAATTTAAATTATTATTTAAATACTTTACAATAAGTCAATTAAACATTTATTTCAATAATTTGTTTCCAGGCTGTGGTGAGACACTAGATCTTCTTGGTTATTAGAACAATAACTACTTTCTAGACAAAGTTGTTTAAAGAAATTAAATATTTAATTTTTTCTCTGAAGCCCTTAGTTAAAAAAATAATCAATCTAAATATGATTTTGGAACACAAAATAAATTCTTTCCTACAGGATTAATCAAGAATTTTTTTTAGGAATATATTTCTGTGATATTTTTATAATTTAACCCTTATGATATTTAAGATACCATTTAAGTCCTGAAAAATTTCTAAAATTAGAAGTAATAAAAGTTGAGCATGCACAACTTTTCAAATTTTCTATTTCCTTTTTCAATTTTTTTTTTTTTTTATTTTGTTGAAATCTTCTAATCGACAAGAAACAGCTAAGGTTGATTTTAACTCCTTATTTTCTTTTTCTAACTTATAATAATTTTTTGATAATAGTTTTATAAGCTGCAATAACTTATCAGGAAAAAGAGATCGTACCTGATTTACTTTGTCGATGTCACAATCTGAAGCTCCCCTTGAAGTGCTGCTTTCTTCCGATGTCATTCTTCCTTCATCGCTTCTCTTAATGCTCATTTCGGACGAGCTTGCTTCATTTTCATCTTCTTGATGACTTGCCACTAGCACAAGTCCGGTAGGGCTTCTATCTCCGATTCGGACGACATTTCATCCCACGCCGCTTTGAGATTTCTATGTTTGTTGTCGGTTTGAGCTGGCTTCTTGTTCTTTTCCTTGTCCTTTCTTATGTCGTTATTATTCAATTTTGGACAGTTATCTTTCACGTGCCCTTCTTCATTGTAGTGGTAGCACTTTACCTTTATTTTCCTTCTTCTACCCTACACTTGATTAAATTTACTAGATTTAAATAATTTTTTAAATTTTCTTACCATTAACGTCGTTTCATCATCGTCAAGTGATGTCTCAAAATCTGCTTCGTCCGTTTTAGCTTTTAAGGTAATGTTTTGCCTTGATTCCTTCTTTAGACCTGCACATCTTGACTCATGAATTTTAAAAGTTGAAAAAAGTTTTTCCAAAGTGCTTACCTCTAAATCCTTAGAGATGAAATACGCATCTACTAAGGTCGACCATTCAGGAGTTCTAGGAAATACATTAAGTGTGTATCTTAGTGAATCTCGGTTGGTTATCTTTTCTCCGAGATTCGTGAATCCGGTGATGAGCTCCTTGATTCTTGAGTGAAGGTGTGCGACGATTTTGCCTTCTTCTAACTAGAGGTTGCTGATATGGTTTCGGATCAGGTCCCATCTCGATAGTTTTGCCTCCGACGTCCCTTCGTGTAGTTCCAGGAATTTCTCCCAGAGCTCCTTGGCTGACTCATAAGCTCCGATCCGGTTGACTTCCTGTGGCAGTAAGACACTCAGCAGATGGAACTCTGCTTTGTCATTTGCCACGAAGTCGACTTGCTGCTTCTTTATCCATTGATATTCTTCTTTATCTTTTGGAGTTACGAAACCATATTTCATAATTATTAATAATTCAAAATATGTTTTAAAAAATACCTCCATCTTTTTCTTCCAACTCGTAAATTCACTCTCGAACTTAGGTGGATTGATGCTTAGTCTGATCATATCATGTACTTCATTCAGCGATTAGTCCTCCTGAAATGAACTTGGCTCTAATACTACTTGTTGGACCCTTGGCGGTCGGCTAGAGAAGGTTGAATAGACCTGTAAAGAAAAACAAACCTTTCTCGAACTTTACACCTTAATAAGAATCAACACTTGCATAAAATATATAAGAAACTAGAAATAAGAGGCACAACGGATTTACTTGGTTACAACCGGAGAGGTTGTTAATCCAAGGAAGATAAAAGCGCACTAAACTCTCCTTCAGGTGGAGAAGCCTCTTTACAGCAATTAAAGCACTCAATTATAGAATCATGCTGAAAAGAAATCAATCACAAATGTTGTTCCGAACTTCTAGAACTAGGGCTGTATTTATAGCCCTGGTCGGGGCGCCTGAAGGGTTCCAGGCACCTTTAGAGGGATAAAACTTTATATTTGTCACAATGCCTAGACCAAGTTTGGCTAAATTTTCCGGTCCGGGCGTCAGGAAGGGTTCCGGGCGCTCGGAGTCTGAGCGCCTAGACCAAGTCCGGGCGCCCCGAACAAGTCCAGGCGTCCCGGACTTGGTCGGGGTGCCCCGGACCGAAAAATCAACTTTTTGTTGATTTTCG
Source organism: Zingiber officinale (assembly GCF_018446385.1). Classification (NCBI taxonomy): domain Eukaryota; kingdom Viridiplantae; phylum Streptophyta; class Magnoliopsida; order Zingiberales; family Zingiberaceae; genus Zingiber; species Zingiber officinale. Next base: position 122,542,913 of record NC_055992.1, read on the forward strand.
GTCTCGGTCTTCCGCTCAGTTTCAGATCGCATTGGTCTAGGTCTTCCGCTCTGGCTCCGCTCGCTTAAGTGATCTCGGCCATCCGGAATAGAGTTCACCCGAACCCAACTTCTAACCTTCTTGAGCAAACTTCTGCTCTGGCTTCTCATCCCTCAGAAACGCCACGCGCCTCCTTCTCGTTCGCCCGAGTACTCTTCCGCAGCACCTCGCCCCTCGGACGCACCGAGCCCGTTGGCTCTCTCCCGTGCCATCCATCTCACTAGCTGCATCTTTTGCCCGACTTCCTTTGCTCCTAAGTTTCTGCACACTTAGACACAAAAGTTAAACCACAACAGGACCTAACCTAACTTGGTTGATCACATCAAAACTATCACAGGGTACTTACAATCTCCCCCTTTTTGATGTGATCAAACCCAAGTTAAGTTAGGATAAATTTCAAAAATAGCAGTTAGGAAAATAATAGTTAAAATTTTTACTTGTAAAAATTTGCAAGTAAAAAATTTGTACTAACTACCTAACCTTTATTAAAAGTAAAAAAATGTACTAACTCACTACCCTCCCTCTAAACTTAATCTTTACTACTTCCCCTTTTGTTCACATTAAAAATGGGGTACTTTTAAAATGACTTTAGAAAAGCTAAATTTAAAGTCTAAGGGAAAGCAAAAGATATGAAAGGTTAAAAAATAACAACGGTTGAGCAGAAAAAAGTTCACAAAAAGTTGAATTTAAGGCTAAATTAAAACATTTGCATTTTGATAACTAGTTCATAGAAAATTTTCTAAAATAAAATTCAAAAAATTATTTAGATTAAAGTTAAAAAAATAACTTAAATAAATTTTAATGATCAGATTTTTTCTAACAGAAATTTTGACAAGCAATTTAAAGCATTAGTTAAATGCTTTACAGTAAATCAATTAAATATTTATTTCAATAATTGACTTTCAGGATGTGACAAGGCACTAGGTGAGTTAAATTGAAAATTTATTTCAATTTATAAGTTAAGGGAGAGTTGGGATAATTGAAAATTTATTTCTGTATTTGCTAAATAATTAGGTTCACTGCATAATTAGTGTTTATTTTCAATTCTCATTCACTTAATTAGAATATTGCATTTTTTTTATCCCTAACTTTTAACTCAGATTGATGCACATCATAAAGGGGAAGATTGTAAATACCCGGGGTAGTTTTGATGTAGTCAACCGAGTTAAGTTAGGTCATGTTGTGTTTGATGCCTTGTGTTTAAGTGTGCAGGAACTTAGGAGCACAAGAAATTGAGCGGAAGACGCAGCGAACGAGAAGGATTACACGAGAAAGGAGTCGATGAGCTTGGTGCATCAGAGGGATGAGGAGCTGTGGAAGAGTACACCGGTGGATGAGAAGGACGTGTACGATGTTCGAGGGATGAAAAGCTGAGGAGGAGGCCTGCTCAAGGAGAAAATCATTGTTGGGTTTAGGTGAGCTCAATTTTGGTTAACCGGAGCATCACCTAAGCGAACAAAGATCAGCTAATAAAAGACTAATCTGCCTCATAGAAGGCGCCTTGATGTAGACCATATTGCATGTCACGTGGTACACCAAATTAATTAATATTGAAAACCCATATTAAATCAAGGAAAGAAATGTAGCATAGGTCCCAAGTCGTATTTTTCCAAGTGAACTAGCTAGTGTGTTTATAATTTAGATGCTAAATTCTTTTTGGGTTATTTATTAATAAAGAATGAAAATTCCTAAGTTAAAATCAAAGTTCTAGAGTATAAAATGAAATGCAACTATATATGAAAGGAAATCAGTCACCAAGAAAGATTTTAAGATGAATGAGATTATTTCTACTTGAAACTTAACTAATGCTAATTGTAGGATCGAAAAGAATTTAGATATCTCCACAATAGCATGATATTGTCCACTTTGGGCATAAGCCCTCATGGTTTTGCTCTTGGGCTCTCCCCAAAAGGCCTCATGCCAATGGAGATATCTTTCTCTTATAAACCCATGATCTTTTCCATGTGTTTTCAATATGGGACTATGTTTGCAACCTTGCAACCCCAACAATCCCCCCCTCAAACAAAGGACCATGGGCTTCCCACGTCCGATCCTTGACCCACCAGGTCTTCCTGCCCCTCGGTCTACCCGACCTACTAGGACTTCCTTGCCTAGTCGCAACTAGGACTTCCTGCCCCTCAGTCCATCCGACCTACTAGGACTTCCTGCCTGGTGTCTGGTCCTCTTGATCCGAACATAGGAGCCCCCACTTTCTTTGTTCGAGGTCAATATGTACTCACATGGTTCGATCAAACCATAGCTTTTGTGCACAGTCGGCGGTTAAATCTTCTGGCAGTCCGGGCTCTGATACCAATTGTAGGATCGAAAAGAATTTAGATATCTCCACAATAGCATGATATTGTCCACTTTGGGCCTAAGCCCTCATGGTTTTGCTCTTGGGCTCTCCCCAAAAGGCCTCATGCCAATGGAGATATCTTTCTCTTATAAACCCATGATCTTTTCCATGTGTTTTCAATATGGGACTATGTTTGCAACCTTGCAACCCCAACACTAATTACCAACGGAAAGATAGCAACTTATCTCAGCAATTCAAAAGTCTACTAATGAATCCAAACTATGATTTGTGTTCTACTCAGCCAACTAGATCAGGAATATAAGCCTAATTGCAAAATTAAAACTACTCGACAATGGGGTTGCTAGTCTACCATAAGATCAAAAGGGAAATCCTAATTACAGCATTCTAAACGGTAACAATTCAACTCAGGAAGTGTTCTTATGATTAAGAAACCAAAACTAAAACTAGGATCTATCAATTGAGTCAAAATGCTTAATGTAAAACATCCACAAACTCAAATCATTGTTCAAAAACCCTTCTCTCTGCCAAGGCGCAAAGAAGCTCTTGGAAACTCCCTTCAAGCAATCGTCGGGTAAATTCGAACTCTCAGCTAGAAAATTAGATGCACACAACTCGTGGAAACCTCCCTACAAGCTCGCGATCACATTGGAAGCTCGTCGCTCGAAGAACAGAGGAAGAAGAACTGGATCGCGATCGCCAATCGATTGACCAGATCGATTACGAAGTCGCGAGCAGATTGGAAGATGGATTGGAAGCAAAAGCTCCTAGAAAACTCCTTCGAACCTTCTGTTGATTGGTAGAGCTCTCAGATCGGGAAAACTCCCTCGATCAGAGCTCATCTGTGGTGTGCGAAGCACAGGAATTGCGGACAGGAGAACCTCCCTCTGTCGCGATCTGTTCCTCGGACGATGATCGCCGGTTGCTCAGAATCTCGCCATCAATAATGGATCTTGATTGCCGATCTGGAAGTGGACGAAGCTTGCATTCGTGCGTGTGGAGAAGACGATGGTGGCACGGTGAACAGTAGCTCAAGCCACTGTTCACCGTGCCAAAACTGGGTTTTAAACTCAACTTGAACCGGGTTCAGTGGCTTGAATCTGGTTTAGGTTCAACAGTAACTGGCTCCTTTGGTGCAGTTGCTCACTTGATCAAACGAGTTCAACAGTGCTTGGCTCAGGTCAAGTCTAGATCCAAGCTAGCTAACTTGAGTGCACCCAAATGTAACCAATGTGTCCAAAATCTTCACCTATAATCAAGATTAAAATATCCTAAGCACAAATCATGAATTAAAAGTAATGAATTAGATTAGCTCAAGATGCAATTTGCTTAGCAAAAACTAACTCACAAATCAATTTCCCAATCAAAATAATCTCTAAAACCAAGCCATTCCAATCAAAGTATAATGCCACCTAAACGCATCATCAAAATCCCCCACACTTATTCTTGCATGTTTCATGCAACTTACAATCCTACTTTAATGGTACCCCCCAAGCACATTCCTAAACATGATTAGAAAATAGAGAAGGAAAACCATCTAAGATTATAGAATTCAAAGAACTCAAGCATTCATGGACATCAATTTTAACTCTCGGTTAACAACATACTAATTTCCAACTTTCATGAATGAATTAAAGATGATAGCACTCTAACCTCACAAGATAAAAACTTTGTGGCTCTTATTCTAATTCAAAATTTGATCAATAGTGGAGAGCACTCAAGCTACTTATGCTTCTTGCCCTACCATATTATTGCTTATCTTCTACTCTCCACCATGATCATAGATCTCAATTACATAATGAAGGTTCATCATAAAGAATAACAAGAGGGAATCAATAGCAATTCAAGCATTTGTTAGATTAAAAGACAAGGAAGAAAGAATTTGCAATAAGTTCTAGTGGAAGATATGGATATCAAAGAATGCTATCTAATGAATTCTGGCCACTTCCCCTACTTCTTTACTTCCTTTCTCACTTCCAAATCCCTCTCCATGATAAGCAAACTCATTTTAAATTCGTACAGCCACCTCATTTCAGAAACTTAATGCTTGTTATGCTGTTTGTTTTCTCATTTGAAGTATTCTTCCTTCACTTCCCTTCAATTCTCAGCTTCTCAAATTCATGGCATAAAATCTGCACTGCATAGAGTTAGACAAATTCTGCTTGCACTGCCTTTAGTGTTTCAGTTCCAGAACTTGCTCTCCAAATTTCTTTCCAATTGTTTCTTTCAGTGTATAGCTTACAAACCTATTCCTCTACTAGTGCTTTAACTTCCTCTTCCAAAACTCTCACCATCTAGTCTCAATTCCATTCTGAAATCTGCAACTCCACATTCAACATCATTCTGCACATATAGACTCCCTTCCAAGTTCAAATTCAATTTAGAACCTCCTTTAGACTAGCATCAACAAAAGTTCACTTTTAGATTTGCATTCTTAGGCAATAAGGAAGCATGTAGTCATATTTATTTTAAACCGTATAATGTCTTCAAATAATTCCTTATTGAATTTAAGAGCTCATGATGCCTAGTTGGTACAAACTTTGATACTCCTTGAACTGAATTCTGTTTTGTTTCTTGCTGTCGTTACTGCCCTTAAACTTTGTTCTCTCATTTAATTTTAAACTTGCTTCACAATCAGCTCAAAGATGTCTTCCAATGCTAAATGTAGCTAAGAAACCAACAGATTCGTTCTCCAATGCAAACAACATTTCCATCTCTGAATTACTACACTAGAGTCACTTCAGTTTTCATTTAATTACTGTCACAACTGTAATTCTTGATTTTGCTTGATTTCCAGACACTATTTCATTCTGTGTTCCTCTTTTGCGGTTAGAACCTAATCTGAAATCCTTGATTGGCTGAATTGCATCCCAACAACTTTTGAAATTAGAAATCTATCCAATCTAATTTTTAGAAAACATGGAATGGAAAGAACATTTGTTATTGAAAATACCAGAGCTTTCCTTCACTCTCTCTCTGATTAAACTGCTACTCTTGAATCTTGATACAAAATTGATACACAATCCTGCTTTCCCAAATTTCTGCATATTACATGTTTCTACAGGTTTTTGCTCCTAAATCTATAAATTTCGGCATTTCTTTAGTGCATGGATTCATCTCTGCAAATCTTGACTTCTGCAATGGCTGCTTAAGGGCAATATTCAGTTTCCAAAATCATTCCAATTCTTCACTTGGATTCCATTACTGCATTCTGTTTTTGTTTTTGTTTTTGTTTTTTTTCAAGCTACTCTTATATTTCATTCTTTGTTCCTTCATTCGCCTCTACACTTGTGCAAATCTCCATTCCACCTGTATTCAATTTTGACCCTAATCTACTCCCTATCAATTTCCAGCTGCAGAATTTTCTACACTTCACAGTTCCAATTCAGAAATCTCAAACACAGATTAATTTTCAGATATACATTAATTGTACCATTCAGCATTTCAGAAAATATAGAAACATACAATCACATTTGTTTTTAACACTACCAGATCCTCAATCAGTACTTAACTGAATAACAACACTCACAGTGCCAAGTTGATACAGTATTGATGCTAATTTGAATCTATATTCAGCAGCCATTCTATTATCTAACTTCATTTCTAATTCAGCTCTTAGAAACAGCTCACTGTTTAGCTTTTTTGCACTCATTGATACTTCATTAATTCGGCTTAACATGTTTCATAATAATATAAATAACTGCAGTCCCAAATATCACAATTCCAAAATCCAAAATATGTCACAGCTTCAATCAGTTGTAAAATGTCCACCTCTTATGCATTAAGATGAGAATTTCCTTGCTTATGCCTACAACAAATATTTAACAGAAACCTGCAACTAATACAGTTTCACAAATTCCAAATCTATAATTCCAAATTCCTGCATTCCTGCAAAATTCTATCTCCAAAAACATACTACAATTTGTACCAACAATAACTCCATTTGCATTACAACATTCAAGACTAACCTTCATCAATTCTGATAATGATCAAGAATCATTCAACATTAAAATTGCACTTAGAACAGCTTATAGAAAAGCTTCAAGAAACTCACAAAAGCAATTCTGAAAAACTTGACAGAAGCAGCCCTTGAGAAATTTATTTTTTCATGCATCAAATTTTTCCAACAAACTCAAAAATACTCAACCTCTTCCCCCACACTTAAGCCTTTGTCCATTCTGGCCAAAGAATTCATCAAATAACATTCAATGTATCCATAACCAAGATTTTTGCAATGAAAAGAAAATAAAAAGTATGATGGTATCAAAAAAAAATGGCAAGACATAGTGTAGAAAAGGCACAAAAGATTTACCTTCATAAATGTAATTTAATCCATTAGATTGTGGCTTTGAAAGAATCAAAGCAAGTTCTAGAGGTGCAATAACATAAGTGAATCACACATATGAGGCTCAAAACTCACTAGGTACAACAAATATCATCTCAACTCATCAATCTAGTGTCCATTATTAAGTGGTAACCTCAAGAAAATAAAAAATCCAAGCATGACATTAAGCCTAAAACTCGACAATAAAAAATAGCTAACATTCTCCATTTCTAACTGTTGTGAGAAGCAAGGATAGATAAGTCTTTTTATCTTTTGTTAATAAGTTGATGCTTAGGGTTGTGTGGCTATATAAGCATATGTAATTCTCCTGAAATATTATGAATATTAAAAAACTCTTTATTCCAACATGGTATCAGAGCAAAGTTCCGATCCTTAACCCTAACCCTAGCCGTCGGCGCATCTTCTTCCTCTTTGCCCTAGCGCCGACCAAGCTTTCCTCTTCCTTTCTTCATCGCGATCTCCTGGCGCCGACCAAGCTTTCTTCCCTTCTCTCTGCCACGTGCAGATCTCCTTCCCGAAGGTGCCCACAAGGTTGCCACCGCCCCAACTTCACCGGCAAAGCTGCAGTGATCTGCTGGTCACCGGAGAGCAGCAGCTCCTTCAAACTGCTGTGAATTCCTGCACTTCACCTTCTCTCAAATTCTTTTTCTTCAGCCCAGTCTACTGCCACCGCCCCTTCTAGAAAAATTTTAATGGCGGACAACGCTAGCGAAACCTCGGGGATTTCTGTGAACCCTATGTCTTCTTCAGGACAGGTACAACCGGTTTTCACAATGGCAGGCACTGGAGGGTCCGGTCTTCAGATAGTATCAGAAAAATTGTCTGAGACAAATTATGCATCTTAGGCAGTTGCTGTTGAACTTTATGTCGAAGGCCATGATAAACTTGATATTCTTCATGGCACTAAAGTGAAACCAGATGAAAAGGATCCTAGCTTTCACACTTGGCGGCATGACAATATTCAATTAATGACTTGGATGCTTAACTCTGTTAATTCTGGCATCAAACAAGTCATTCTTCATAACAAAACAGCGTACGACATGTGGAAGACACTGGAGCAGATGTATGGATGTCGACATGATATGCTGCGTACTTATCAGATCAGCAGTCAAATTTTCAAACTTGAACAAGGTTCTATGTCAGTCACCAACTATTTTGCTACTCTGAAGGGACTGTGGGATGAGTTTGACTACTACCGGATGGAAAATTGGAGTTCCACTGATGATCATCAGAGATATTTAAAGCTTCTGAAAAAAGACAGAATTATTAAATTTTTAGATGGACTTACTGCAGAGTTTGAGAGTTTAAAAGGGCAAATTCTTGGTCTTGATCCTACTCCTTCTCTAGAATAGGTTTACTACAAAATTCTAAGTGAAGAAGGTAGAAAAAGGACCATGAACAACAAGGGGATTTCCACTGGAGGTCCTCCGATTGGGGAGACCTCTGTCTTTATTGGTTCTGCAAACAAGTTTCGACCTGGGGGAACTAAAAGACAAGGGGATAGATTTTGTCGGCACTGCAAGAGAACTAATCATGATTCAGATTTCTGTTGGGAAAAATATCCAGAAAAGAAACCTGAAAAATTTAAGCACAATGCTAAGAAGGCTCCTAATAGTAGTAATATTGCTATCCAAAAGTTAGAAAGTGAAGAGACTATTGGTTCCTCTGTGTCCTCTATCACGGGATTGTCTTCTATTGATATTGTTAACCTCCAACATCTTCTCTCTCGGCTTCAGGCTTCATCTTCGGCCTCTACTCCTGCAGACTCTACTCCATTTCAAGCGCACACAGGTATCCGTGGCCTGGGATTAAGTGTTACTGATCCCAGTTTTTACAGCCCCTAGGTCATTGATTCAGGAGCTACGGATCACATGACAAATGCTGCTAACTCCTTTATTTCTTATTCTTTATCCTCTGGGCTAGAGAAAGTGATCATTGCAGATGGAACCAAAGCCACTGTTGCTGGCAAAGGTTCCATAAAACTTACAGATCATTTTTTCCTATCCTCTGCACTTCACGTTCCTTCCGTCTCTATTAATTTGCTTTCTGTTAGTAGCATTACTAAACAACTACACTGCTCCGTAACCTTTTCCCCTGATCATTGTGTCTTCCAGGATCTTGAGACCAAGCAGACGATTGGGACTGGCCGTGAAGTAGGGGGTCTTTATTATTATCAGCTTGAAACAACATCTGCTCTGAAATCTGCAGCCAAGTGTTTGGGAACTAAGCATCAAGAAATTCTTTTATGGCATTCTCGGTTGGGACATTTGTCTTTTTAGTCTTTGAAAATTTTATTTCCTAGTCTGTTCCTTTCTGTTTCTCTTCAGTCATTTCAATGTGAAATCTGTCAGTTATCCAAACATTGTAGAACACAGTTTTCTGAGTCTTTAAAGAAGAGTTTGTCTCCATTTGATCTTGTTCATTAGGATGTGTGGGGGCCCTCTCCTGTGACTTCTTTGGATGGCTATCGATATTTTCTATCTTTTATTGATGACTACACCCACTGTACATGGCTTTATTTGATGAAAACCAGGGAAGAAGTTCCTCGTCTCATTCAAAATTTTTGTAGAATGGTTGAAACCCAATTTAACTCGAAGGTGAAGATTCTTCGTTCTGACAATGCCCGTGAGTACTTTGCACAGTCTCTAAATACTTTTCTTGAAGACTCAGGAATTCTTCGTGAGTCATCTTGTCCCTACACACCACAACAAAATGGAGTGGCCGAGAGAAAGAATCGTCATATTCTTGAAATAGCCCGTGCACTATTATTTCAACGTCACTTACCCAAATATTTCTGGGCTGATGCTGTTCTTGCCGCTGCTTATCTCATCAATCGATTGCCATCTAAAGGTCTCGGGAACCGGTATCCTCTCACTATTCTTCATCCTAGCGTAGAGTTGTTCTCCCTTACACCTCGGGTTTTTGGTTCACTTTGTTTTATACATGTTCTTGGTCCCAAATCTTCTAAACTTGATCCTCGTTCTATACGAGGAGTTTTTATAGGGTATTCCACTTGCCAGAAAGGCTACAAGTGCTTTGATCCTATTACTAGGACGAGATATATCTTGAAGGATGTTACTTTCTTTGAGTCTGAGTCTTATTATTCTCCTCAGTCTCATCCTCAGGGGGAGAATATTACCTCTTCCTTTGTGCCTCAAGTGGTCGTTCCTCAAGTTCCTCAAGTGGTTTCTTCTCCTATTCCACTGGATGTCATAGAAAATAGAAAAGATGCCCCATCACTGGGAAAAGATGCTCCATCACTGGGAGCACAGTCTTCACCAGATATTATTACTTATAAACAACGGAGACACAAGCAAGAACCTACTATTGATCGGTTAGTTGAATCGGATGCTCTGGCTCCTGATCCTGTGAAGCAGTTATCCTCATCAGTTGAGCCAACCGCACCTCTAAATATGAACGAGCTGAACCTTCCGGTTGCTGTTAGAAAAGGTGTCAGGTCATGTACTCAACATCCTATCTCCAACCATGTTTCATACTCTCGTTTGTCTCCTTCATATCATGCATTTGTTTCACAATTATCAAACCATGCTATACCTTCTTCCTATTATGAAGTTGTAAGGGATTCAAGGTGGCAGGAAGCAATGAACAAAGAAATGGAGACTCTTAACAGAAATGGTACTTGGGAATTAGTTGATCCCTCAAAGGGGAAGAACTTGGTTGGTTCTAAATGGGTCTATGCTATCAAGTATAACTCAGAGGGTGAAGTGATTAGATATAAAGCCAAACTTGTTGCCAAGGGATTCACCCAAACATATAGGGTAGATTACTTGGAAACTTTCGCACCAGTTGCAAAGCTGAACTCGGTTAGGGTAATTCTTTCTCTTGCTGCTCAATATGATTGGCCTCTATTTCAGTTAGATGTTAAAAATGCCTTCTTGAATGGTGACCTTTATGAAGAAGTATACATGTTGCCACCACCTGGAATTGAAACAAAAGGAAAGGTTTGCAAGCTAAGAAAAGCTTTGTATGGGCTTAAACAATCTCCCAGAGCATGGTTTAATAGGTTTTGCAAAGTCATGATATTGTTTGGTTTTAAACAAGGGAATGCTGATCATACACTCTTTATAAAAAGGAAAAAGGACAGCACTACCATTCTTTTGGTTTATGTTGACGATATGATAGTTACAGGGGATGATGAGGTAGAAATCCAGGCTCTTAAGTCCAAGTTAACATCAGAATTTGAAATTAAAGACCTTGGATCATTGAAGGACTTCCTGGGTATTGAAGTCGCTCAATCAAAGAAAGGAATCTATGTATGTCAGAGAAAATATGTGTTGGACTACTCAAGGAGATAGGGAAGCTGGGTTCTCGGCCAGCGTCTACTCCTATAGAAGTAAATCATGATCTTACTAGTTCTAGTGGGGAAGATCTTACAAGTCTGGAAAAGGGAACGTATCAAAGGCTGGTTGGAAAATTACTCTATTTATCTATGACTAGGCCTGACATCACCTATGCTGTTAGTGTAGTAAGCCAGTACATGCATGCTCGTAACACTATCCACATGAAGGCTGTTGACAGGATTCTAAGGTACTTGAAATCATGTCCTGGAAAAGGCTTGCTGTTTAAAGGAGGTGGTGATCTGAAGGTGGAATGCTATTTTGATGCAGACTGGGCTGGTTCTCGAGATGATAGAAGGTCCACTTCTGGCTATTGCACTTTTTTGGGAGGAAACTTGGTAACTTGGAGGAGTAAGAAATAAAATGTTTGTGCACGGTCCAGTGCTGAAGCTGAATATCGAGCCATGGCACATGGTCTTGCAGAGATGTTGTGGTTGAGTTTTCTGTTGACAGACATAGGATTAAAGGTTGAATTACCTCTCAGGTTGTATTGCGACAACAAGGCAGCAATCAATATTGCAAATAATCCAGTACAACATGACCGGACTAAACACATTGAGATTGATCGTCACTTTATTCGGGAGAGACTTGATTCTAGAGAGCTATGTTTGCCTTATGTTAAGTCTGAGGATCAACTTGCTGATATGTTTACAAAAGTTATACCCCAAGTTGTGTTTGACTCTTCTCTTAGCAAGTTAAACATGTTTGATATATATGTTCAACTTGAGGGGGAGTGTTGTGAGAAGCAAGGGTAGATAAGTCTTTTTATCTTTTGTTAATAAGTTGATGCTTAGGGTTGTGTGGCAATGTAATTCTCCTGAAATATTATGAATATTAAAAAACTCTTTATTCCAACACTAACATATCATAGAAAACATGCAAGGGGGTACCATTTTCTTATCCCGAAAATCAAAACCAAATGCAATAAAGAAACTTCCTACATTAAAGAATTTATTCTTCTAAATCAAAATCAATATATACAAGCAAAGGATTTATTGAAACAAGTAGACATGAATATATGCAAAAACAAAAGAAAGACTAAGTTGGAACAAACTCCCCTTTAATTGGGTAGATAGCACCAATAGTGTTCATCCTTTGCATCACTTCTCCATTGCCACTCTCATGGAATAATTTGAGTCTATGCCCATTAACTTTGAAAATCCGGTTGGTGGACTCCTCCCTAATCTCAATAACTCCATAAGAAAAAATATTAGTTACAACATATGGTCCTTCCCAACGAGATCTCAACGTACCTTTCATCAATTTGAACCGTGACCTATGCAAAAGCACCTTGTCACTAATATTAAATTCCTTACTTACATTGCACTTGTCATGAAATTTCTTGGTCTTTTCTTTGTAGATCCGTGAGTTCTCGAATGCCTCTAGTCTAATTTCCTCAAGTTCTTGAAGTTGAAATTTCCTCTCTTCTCCAGCTATGCTAGCATTTGCAAGCTTTGACTATCCAAAAAGCCCTATGTTCAATCTCTACTAGAAGATGACAAGCCTTCCCATACACCATTCTATATGGAGACTATTGGTTGCTACTCGGAAAACCTAGAGGTTCCACTGTACAAAAATTTTGTACAAAGGTCTGAACCTTTTCCTAGCTACCATGTGTTCTTTTAAATTAAATTTTGGATCGCCTGCGGAACTTAACACTTTTGATCCAAAACTTAATCTATATGTTCTTTTAGGTTTAGACTTGGATCTCCTGCGGAACTTAACACGTTCGACCCAAATCACCTTAAGTTATTAATTCCATTAAACATTAATTTCCATAATTGGTTCCCAGTACTGACGTGGCGAGGCACATGGCCTTCTTGGATATGGGAGCAACCACCACCGACTAGACAAAACCTTTTATGGAAAGCTAATATTTAATTTCCTAAAATAACTTTAGGTTAACCGAAAAGAACAATCAAATCACAAGGAAAAGAAAAACAAAAGAACACTATATCGAAAACAAATTTGAAACACTAGAATCGTAAGCCTCTTGAATTTGGTATTATTTCCAAAAATAACTAGTATGATGCGGAAAGGAAAAATACTAGTTATACCTTTTAGAAAGACCTCTTGATCTTCTACCGTATTCCTCTTCTAACCTCGGACGTTGTGTGGGCAACGATCTTCCGAGATGAGAACCACCAAGCACCTTCTTCTTCCTTCTAGGTTTCGGCCACCAAAATTCTCCAAGAGAAGTAGAGGTCCGGCCACCACCACCAAGCTCCAAGGGATGCAAGAAATAAAACCTCCTTTCTCTCTTTCTTCTCCTAGCTAGAACCGGCCACCATCAAGAGCTCCAATAGGGATTGCCGCCGGCCACAAGAAGAAGAGAAGAGGAAGAAGCTAGGGCCGGCCACCAAGGAGGAAAAGAGAGGAAGAATAGAATAGAGTTGTTCACCCATGAAGGCACCTCTACCCCCTCTTTTATAATCCTTGGTCTTGGCAAATAAGGAAAATTTAATAAAAACTTCCTTAATTCTTTTGCCATTAAAAAGGAAAATTTATTTAATTAAAACAATTTTCTCTTTTAAATTTTCAATGGCCGGCCACTCTTCTCCCCAAAACAAGGAAAGTTTAAATTAATTAAAACTTCCTAAATTGTCTCATAAATTTATAAAAAATTTCTAACAATTTTTATCCCTTCATGATTGGTTTATAAAAAGGAAATTTAATAAATTAAAATCTTTCTTTTAAACATGTGGATAAAAAGAAAGTTATCTCTATAAATTAAAATCTCTTTCAATCTACAAATAAGGAAAGATATCAAATCTTTTCTTAATCTTTTGTAGAGACTTATAAAAGAGAATATTTAATTTAAACTCTCTTTTAAATCATGAACATGATTAAAAAGGAAAGTTTTCTTAAAATTTAAAATCCTCCTTTAATCAACAAATAAGGAAAGATTTCAAATTTTAAACTTTCTTTTAAACATGTAGATGATTTACAAATAAGGAAAGTTTTTACCAAAAATTAAAACCATCCTTTTAAACTACAAATAAGGAAAGAGATTAATCTCTTCTCTTAAACTTTTGTAGAAAGTTATAAAAGGAAATTTTTAATTTTTAAACTTTCTTTTAAAATCATGATATCCACATAAGAAATAATTTTAATAAAAATTCTTTTTAATATTCTAGTGGCCGACCACCTAAGCTTGGGACTCAAGCTTTGGCCGGCCACCTACATGGCTCATCCATTTGGTCTTGGCCGGCCCTAGCTTGGGTTCCAAGCTAGCTTGGCCGGCCCCATTGGATGGGTAAGAAGGTGGGTATGCGGTGGGTATAAATCTCTATATACTAGAGGCTACGATAGGGACCGAGAGGAGGAATTGGTTTTGGTCTCCCGATGAAATTAAGCATCCCGTGTTCGCCCCGAACACACAACTTAATTTCATCAATAATAATTCATTCCACTAAAGAACTATTATTGAACTACCGCACCAATCTCAAATTACATTTTGGGCTCCTTCTTATTATGAGTGTGTTAGTCTCCCTGTGTTTAAAATAACAAATGTCCACTAATTAAGTAAGTTACTGACAACTCACTTAATTAATATCTAGCTCCAAGAGTAGTACCACTCAACTTCATCGTCATGTCGGACTAAGTCCACCTGCAGGGTTTAACATGACAATCCTTATGAGCTCCTCTTGGGGACATTCTCAACCTAGATCACTAGGACATAGTTTCCTTCTATAATCAACAACACACACTATAAGTGATATTATTTCCCAACTTATCGGGCTTATTGATTCATCGAACTAAATCTCACCCATTGATAAATTAAAGAAATAAATATCAAATATATGTGCTTGTTATTATATTAGGATTAAGAGCACACACTTCCATAATAACTGAGGTCTTTGTTTCTTTATAAAATCAGTATAAAAGAAACGACCTCTAATGGTCCTACTCAATACACTCTAAGTGTACTAGTGTAATTATATAGTTAAGATAAACTAATACCTAATTACACTACGACCTTCCAATGGTTTGTTCCTTTCCATTATGGTCGTGAGCTACTGTTTATAATTTATAAGGTACTGATAACATGATCCTCTGTGTGTGACACCACACACCATGTTATCTACAATATAAATTAATTGAACAACTACATTTATCATAAATGTAGACATTTGACCAATGTGATTCTTATTTCTAGATAAATGTTTATACCAAAAGCTAGGCTTTTAGTATACACTCTAACAGAGACATTCCTATAGGAGTCTTGAAAGTAGTCCTATAAGCCCAAAGTGCATCATCTAATCTCTTGCTCCAATCTTTCCTATCAGGCCTCACAGTTTTTTCAAGAATTGTCTTTACTTCTCTATTAGACACCTCAACTTGTCCATTTGTTTGGGGATGATAAGGAGTAGAAACTTGAAACCCCATATTTGCTTAGCATAACCTTCATGTGTCTGTTGCAAAAATGTGTCCCTTGATCACTAATGATGGCCCTAGGCACTCTAAATCTGCAGAAAATGTGTGACCTGACAAAACTAACAACAATTGAAGAATTGTTAGTCCTGGTGGGAATGACCTCCACCCATTTGGAAACATAATCAATTGCCAATAATATATATGAAAATCTGAAAGAGACAGAAAATGAACCCATGAAGTCAATACCCCATACATAAAAAATCTCACAAAATAATATATAATGTTGAGGCATTTCATTCCTAGGTCCTATGTTTCCAGTTTGTTGACACCTATCACATGATCTACAAAAAACATAAGCATCATGAAAAAGGATAGTCCAATACAAATCACGCTCTAAAACTTTCCTAGCAGTCCTCTATGGTCCAAAATATCCCCCACACTCAGATGAATGATAGAATAAAAGTGCAGACTAAAACTCAAAATCAGGTATGCATCTCCTAATGATCTGATCACTACAAAATTTCCACAGATAAGGATCATCCCACACATAATATTTTGCATCACTTTTAAATTTGTTCTTTTGAGATTTTGAAAATTGTGCAGAAAAAACATGGGCTACTAAAAAGTTAACAAGATCTACATACTATGGTGACTCACCATGCATCTGAAAAAGCTGCTCATCTCTAAAATCATCATCAGTGCCCATATGATCTGAATCTCCTTCAATTATGCTCAAGTGATCTACAACTAAGTTCTCCCTCCCACTCCTATCACGTATCTCCAAATCGAACTCCTGGAGAAGAAGCATTCATCTAATCAATCTAGGCTTGGCATCTAGCTTTTTTATGAGAAACTTCAAAGCTGCATGATCAGAAAATACAACTACATGAGAATAGAGTAAATAAGATCTAAATTTATCTAAAGTAAAAACAATAGCAAGAAGCTTTTTTTCTGTCGTGGTGTAATTTGCTTGAGCTGAATCCAAGGTCTTTGAAGCATAACATATCACATGTGGTGCTCTATCTACTCTCTGTGCAAGCACTGCTCCTACAGTAAAATTTGAAGCATCACACATAAGCTCAAAAGGCAAAGTCCAATCTGGTGGCCTGATGATAGGTGCAGAAATCAAAGCCTCCTTTAATCTCTGAATGGCTTCTTTGTACTTATGATCAAACTAAAATTCCACATCTTTTTGAAGCAACTGAGACAATGGAAGAGCAATCTAACTGAAGTCTCTAATAAATCTCCTATAGAATCCTGCATGGCCAAGGAAAGCTCAAACATCCCGCACACATGTGGGTAAGATAAAGAAGATATAGCACTAACTTTAGCAGAATCTACCTCAATACCTCTCCTTGAGGTTTTGATCTTGACAATAGGTTCAAGTTAAGTCTGGTGATTTTCTAATATGTGGATTGAGAGCTTGTAGGGAATTTCTAGTTGAGGCTAGGTAAAGGAAGTCCTAGTTGCGGCTAGGCAATGAAGTCTTGGTCGGAGGGATTAGGCGGAAGTCTTGGAAGATTGAGGACATCGGTCGGGATGGGTCGATAACACTAGGCGGGAAGTCCTAGGGGTTGAGGAGACCAGGAGGAAGACTAGACACGTTGAGGGTTGAAGGATTCACGGAAAGTCTCGAGGGTCAACGCTATGCTAAGAAAAAGTCCAAGTAGGTCGGGTGGACCAAACTTGACATCAGGTAAAACTCTTCTAATTGGATTGGTGAGGATGTGCTCTTGGAAAGAGTGCAGTAGGTGTCGATCCAACTTGAGATCTTACAGAAGATCTAAAGTTGAGACAGAACAAGTCATAGAGTTATCAATCATATTCATGTTTATGTATATCTGTCATGCTAACACTGTGATGCAGGAAGCTAATTAATGAAGCAAGCTAGAAAATGGGATCCATGCTCCTCTATCACATCCAGGCGCTTGAATATCTAGGTGCCCTAAAGACTTCCAAGCGCCTTGGTCCAAGGCTAATTACGAGGATAGGTTGGATTGGATAAAGGCTGCTGGAGGCGCCTCAAGCTGATCTAAGCGTCTGGATTATCCTATAAAAGAAGTCTTCGAATAGAGCCTTGATATAAATTCTTCTAACACCTCAAGAGCTCCGTTATGCTTCCGAAACACCAATACTTTGCTGCACTCAAGCTTCAACGACATAACAATGACACGATGCTGTTACGAGCTCAAATGATCCTAGACTTGGGTAGTGTGCAGTTGTTGTTATTATTGCTCACGCTTTCCTTGTACCTTCTACTCTAAGGTTGGTAGTCTTGTTACCAAACCTATTATTTTTAAAGAAGCTATTTGGTAGTGATTGTCTAATGAAAGTAGTCTAACTAACTATGATGTTATCAAATGTTGTCTCTTATATACCTTCCTACAGACACGTGGCATTGGACGAATGGGGAGGCAACCAATGACTATCAGATCTGGTTCTCTTATGGACTCCCGCAATGATGATAATACGATATTACGATTGACGTGGAGATGCTCTCCAAACAACTATACAGGCGTGTACAAAGGTAATGACAAGGGTTTTGTTTTTTTTCTTCAACTCCATCAAGTCCTACCCTATCTTCTCCATCTTCATTTTGCATACCATATATCTTAAGCAAACCCTAACTTGAACATCGGAGTGACCCCGGGTTTAATCCCCTAGCAGTCTAACCCTCTCTTATATATAGTGTAATTCAGGTTCCTTCATCTCTTTCCCCAACGATCCCAAGAGCTCACGCACGCTAATAAATTCGTCGATTGATAACTTTACCGTCCCCGGTATTTGGCCGGGACAATTAGATTGAGGTTACTTCTTTTAATAGATAACTCATGCCCACACTGATGATTAATTTAATTAGTCAAGAGGAAGAGGAGGATGGACAATTAATAGAGGCATGAGTTAATATAGTTAAAATCGGACTAAAATAATTAAATATAATTTTAGATTTAGTAAAAAATATAAAAGATAAATTCTAATTCCTCTATATTACATGTCTCGACGGGCTGCGCCAAACAAAAAAAAAAAAAAAATCACTGAACAATATCAAATATTATAAAATTGGAAAAAGCAGATTGGATATTATCAAATATTATAAAATTTTCAAACTCTCTGGATTTAATATTATCCTCTCTCGATTTAATATTATCCTGAATGAGATTTAAATCTTCATTATTTGGTAAATCCGGCCGTCCCACCTCTCAGCTCTCACCCCGTGTATATATACCTTATATACCGTTTAATTTCCATATATGGAGGGCTGGCGCAAAGCTAATCCGATCCGTGCACATCACGATTCCTATAAATAGGGGCTCGATTCCTTCCACCTTGCCACCCATTGACTCAGAGAAGAATTAATATAATGTCTCCAACGTTAGCGTCCTTAGTAGCTATTTTTTCCTGCATGGCTCTCTGCAGCCTGATGAGAGCTTCTGCAGCATCTAAGCTCCGAGTTGGGTTCTACACCCAAACTTGCCCCAGGGCCGAAGCCCTCGTCAGGGAAGCCTTCGATGACGCTGTCAGGAAGACTGACGATATTGGCGCAGACCTTCTAAGGATGCATTTCCACGACTGTTTTGTCAGAGTCCGTATATTAATTAATTAATTAATTAATTAATTATAAATGTTATACTTAAGTTTCTGATCGTATTCAATTGATGGAGCTGCAGGGGTGCGATGGATCGATTCTCATAGCTTCGGCGAACGGGAACACGGCGGAGAAGGACGCGGAGATCAACCAAACCATCGAGGAAGAAGCGTTCCAAGTCGTCGATAATGCAAAGGCCAGCCTGGAAGCTGCCTGCCCCGGCGTCGTCTCCTGCGCCGACATTCTCGCCTATGTTGCCCGAGACAGCGTTGCACACGTAAGTGTGTGTGTGTGTGTATAAACATATATAATATACAATAAAAGCATGCATGAATTTGCTAGCTAGCTCGAATTAACAATCTCTTGATGTTTAAATGGATGGATATATTATATTGCAGTATGGAGGAGGTTTCTACGATGTTCCTGCTGGAAGAAGAGACGGGAGGATTTCGTTGGCAACCGATACGTCTGAGAATATCCCTCGTCACAATTTCACACTCGATCAACTCACTCGAGTCGTCGCCAGGAAAGGGTTGACCCAATCCGAGATGATCACCCTCTCAGGTATAGCCGTGTATATAGGTATTGATTGATTAGTAGTCGCGCGCTATTAATTAATTAATTAATTAGAAGAATTAATGAATATTATATATTGTTTTAGTTAATTTTGTATATATATGTTTAATAAACTGGTCGGTCGATCAGGAGCACACACCATTGGCATCGCTCACTGCCCTGCCTTCACCGAAAGGCTTTATAACTTCAACAGCAGCTCGGGAGTCGACCCGACGCTGGACCCGGCGTACTTGGTTCAGCTGCAGCAGCAATGCCCGACGGCGGCGAGCAACACCGAGGTGCCGATGGACCCGCCGAGCGAGCTCGGGTTCGACAACAGCTACTACCAGGGCATCTTGAGGAACAGGGGGCTCTTCACGTCGGACCAGACGCTGGTGTCCACGCCGGCCGCGGCGGCGCAGGTGACACTGTTCGCGCGCAACTCGGCCGTCTTCAAGAGTAGATTTGCTGCGGCGATGGTGAGGATGGGCAGCGTCGGCGTGCTGACGGGGAGCAACGGAGAGATACGCTCCAACTGCCGAGCGCCCAACTGAATCCAGTTGACCTTATAATTTATGATAAGGTGTGCGGGGTGTAGTGCTAAAAAAAATATTTAAAAGAATAAATAAGATGATTAACTTTGATTGTGTGTGTATATATTATATTATGCTTCCAATTTTTCGCAATATAATCAAAAGGGAATGCCGTCTATCCCAAATTTCGTGGCATTATTTATCCAATCATCATTCCAAATTAAATCCTCTGTTCGCGTAATCTCAATCCATAATCTTCAAACATGATTATCGATTTACGATTTAGAACAACCGTCTGTCTGTTAAGATATATAATTTGATGATTTTAAATTATTATTTATGTATTTTAAATATATTTTAAAATTTATAAATTCTTAACTCCCGAGTACCCGTAGAGTGCATGGGAGAGAGAATAATTCGATCCACGATTAATAAAATAACTCCACCACCACATGGACTCTAAAGTCAAGGACTTGAAAGCCATTAACAGAATACTTATCCGGTCAATAGGACTTCCGTCTCTTTCTACTAAACTTGAGAGGATGTCTGTAATACGGAGTTAAGTAAAAATCCGTGTGATGGACCCTTAATTCTATCAACACAGGAGCCATGTGACACAACCTGAGGCTTGTAGATAAAGATAAAATAACAAACACTTGTAAATGAGGAGGTAAGTAAAAGTCCAAGCGTTTGTCAACGACACACACTTGTAAAATGTAAATAAAGATAAAATAAGTGCATAAAGGGAAATACGAGACTACCGATTTACTTACTTGGTTTATAATCATCTGTCACTACTTTTTTATGATGTATCTCCCCTTTCATTAATGCTTATTTTGAACTAACTTTTGATGTTTTCTTGGTGATCAACTATCAGTGCTAACCCAACGTATTCTTCTAGCTTGGACTTGGATAAGGACTCATCTCACGTTGCTTTTATGTTCTTGTGCTTGGATTCGCTTGACCCTTTGTCCTTTCCTTTACTTTTCAGCTTCGGGCAATTATCTTTGATATGTCCTTTTTCTTGACAGTTGTAACACCGAATCTTCCGTCTACTCTAAAAAGATCTTGTTGTCTGTCTGTTGTCAAAATTGTTATATTTAAAAAATTTTAAAAATTTTCTTACCAAAAAAGCTTCTTCATCTTCGTCAAGTGATGATTCTAACTTCAGCTTGATCTTCTTGTCTTTGAGTGTCAAATTCTGAGTTGACCTTTCTTCTATTTTTCTTAAACCTATACATCTAAATTCATGAAGTTATAAAGTTGAAAATAAGTTTTCTAACATACTTACCTCTAGATCCTTAGAGATGTAGTAGGAGTCAATTATCAATGTCCATTCCGGGGTGGGAAAGCATTAAGAGCATACCTTAGGGAGTCTCTGTTCATTACCATTTTTTCAAGATTTGTGAGTACGGTGATCGGTTCCTTTAGCTTGGCGTGTAGTTGAGCAACTGTCTCTCCTTCTTTCAGCTGGAGGTTCGTCAGTTGATTCTGGAGCAGGTCCTATTTTTATAGTGCTTAGAACACTTTTTACCGTTGGCTGGGGTGGCATTGGAGGTGGCTCCATTGAGCTTGAGGCGCCACCAGCTCAGTAAAATCTATTTGATTAGTGTTGAATCTGATAGATCGGATGTGAATGATAGAGGGGAGGGGATGAATATCGCTTCTTTAAAAACTTTGTTTTTTACTTTTAAATTAGAATCGTGCAGCGGAAATAAGAAAAGAGACAAAGTCGTTTACTTCGTTCGGAGCCTAGCTTGACTCATACTTGAAGGCTCGTGGTCCTTGACTGCACCGATGGGCAAAGCACTAAAACCCTTCTTTCCAAAATCTTCTGAAAGAAATAGATCGTACAAGTACAATGAAATAATATAGTAATGTTGGATATTGGAACCTTAATGGACCAATATCGGTTTTGTGGAAAAATCGGAATGCCATCAATAGATAGAAGTCATAATTGACTTCAAAATTGAAATCTACGTTTCGCGTAGATAGATTTAGACTATTAATTTGCTCAAAACCGATTAAAGGTGAATGAGAAATTAATTGTTTAAAGTCGGCCCAAATAAACATTAATTACTCATTAATGATATATAAGGAAATGCATGGGAGAATAGTCCCACATCGGAAATTTTCGATGTGCATTCTTTGCTTATTAATGATGCTGTGTTAATGGAGTTAACTCACAAAAAGACTAGGTGCTCTCTTCTCAGGGGCGAGCAGGTGCTCGCACCTATGAGCCCGCCACGTGCACAATGGGCGCTTTGTAGGCGCACTTTGCACTTCGCATGTACTCATTGAGGAGCTTAAATTTATGCTCCAGATGACATTGCAGGCATCCACATGGGCAAGAAGAGATGATTGGACTGTTGAATGGGGCACGGATGGCTACTCTTGATCAAAGAGGTGTGATGGATCGCCGGTGATGCGATCTGGAGCGTTGGATCGCGAATAGTCACGATCTGACCACTTGGGATGAGACTTGATCTGAAGCGTTAGATCGAATGGATCAGTAGATTCAGATCCGATGGTAGATGACAATAGGCGAGATCTGAGAGTCACAACTCTTCAGATCTGATGGATGAGATTAAAGTGGGATATATGAAGGGTTATAACTCTTCAAAATGGACGATCCAGATCGATCTAGCCCAAAGAACACATCCACTCACCCTCTTCATTTGGTATAAATAGAACCCTCCAGATGCTGGAAAATTTTTGAATCGTCGAATTCATCTATTCTACTCTCTCTTGAGCATTCATCTCATCTTGTGCATAAAGAGTCCAAATAGCCTACGAGAAGGTTCGCTGGTCTCGGAATTCGGAGTGCTACGATTCCGAGACGTTCGTCGTTGTATCTTGGGAAAGAATTGCTGCTATCCGTTAGCACCGTAGCGGAGCAATATTGTTTATGGAGATAGTGTTGAACACTAGCCTCGACGATGAATATCAGTTTGCGCTCTCCGGGAGATACCGGGACCAACAAGTAACACTCCTACTATCTTATTTTAATTTAAGTGCAATATGAAAATAAATATACCGACAATATGTGAAAGTTGAAGTTCGGTCGGCACTTGCTTGCGTGTAGAAGATTTGTAGAGTAGTAGCATGAACAACAGCAGCTAGCACAGAGATTAACTTCGAACTTGAACAGTGTTCTTCAGCCCTGGACCTCGAGCTCTCTTTTATAAGAACCGTCGACGTTCGGTCGACTGATCCCTCGGTTTGGTCGACCGAACCCGCTCCATTCCTTCTGTGCTGAGATTCGCTGAGATCTGGTCTTCAAGCATTAACTGATCTTTAATGGTTCGGTCGACCGATAACCTTGTTCGGTCGACCGAACAGTAGCCTTCTCTATTCGTCGAGATCTTGAATTAATGTGCCATTAATTTCTTCAATGTTCGGTCGACCGAACCTCATTTTCGGTCGACCGATCATGCTGTGATACCATGTTTGCAAGTCTGATATGTTTTGCCATTTTTGCCTGTTCGGTCAACCGAACCTTTATTCGGTCGATTGATAAAATGTCTTTTTTGGTTGACCGAACCCTTGGTCAAATGAAGCTTTCTGAGTGTTGGTCGTGTGGCCGCTGACAGAGCCTGATTCTGAGTTCTGAGTCAAAAGTTATAACCATTTGAAGTTCAAAGGGTCATATGATTCTGTAACACAAAGTTAGTTCAATATAACAATAATATTTCTGCAAAACAAAGTTAACACAGTTATAATACATGAGTAGTAATATGCATGAGTATAACAGTTAGGACTGTCTTGATCTCAATTTGAAAACCTTCCCGATTTCTTCAGTTGGATCAACAACTTTAGGTTGTTCCCTTCAGGAACCCGACGTCATTGTCGATCCTCCAGTTATTTACCTTAACCTACTTGCCAAACGTTGGGTCCTCCAGACCTGTTTGGACTTTACTGTCTGGCCATGACTAGGGCTTTCCCGATTGAGTAAATAACCTGCACACTTAGCCAAATCATCAGATCATAACAAGACTTAACTTGAACCTGTTGGTGCGGGAAGCATCTGACGATCGAACCTGAGTTTTGATAATGGCAAAGGATTCAAAGTTAAGGTGTGTTGTGAACTAACGTGCTTGATTGAGTGTTTCAGGTAAGTCCTAACTCTGGTTAGGCAAGGTAAAAACCCTAGGGGGTGGTAACCCTAGGTCATAGGGAGTAGTATCCCTATGCGGAAAGTCTTGGTGGGTCGAGTGCTTCAGGCAAAAGTCCTAGGGGGTGGTAACCCTAGGTGGAAAATCCTGGTGTCGCGAACTAGGTGGAAGACTGGACGGGTCGGGAAGCGGGCGTTCAGCAGAAAGTCCGGAGGCATCGAACACCGAGCAAAAGTCCAGTCGATCTAGAGGATCGCACTGGCAAAAGGTAAAATCTCCTAAGTGGAGTAGGTGAGGACGTGTTCCCCGTAGAGGGAACAGTAGGAGTCGGGTCGACCTAGGGTTTCCGGTCGGAAACCCGAAGTCAGATCCGGACAGTCCGATGACTGTCAAATTTATTTATATATTATCTTTCGTGTTCTAACTTTGTTTTGCAGGTAACTAATAGTTTTATGCAAGGTTAGAACTGACCAGGATCGGTCGACCGAACCTTGGAATCGGTCGACTGAACCTCCAAGCTACCAGATCAGATCTCCAGAAGTTGGACCAGGTTCGACCAGGGATCGGTCGACCGAACCTCCAAGCTACCAGATCAGATCTCCAGAAGCTGGACCAGGTTCGACCAGGGATCGGTCGACCGGACCTCGGGATCGGTCGACCGAACCTGGGATAGGTGTCGACTAGATCAAGCCGAGGTGTGCGGGTCAGAGGAGACTGATCGGTCGACTGAACTTTGGGATCGGTCGACCGAACACAGGGATAGAGTTTGACCAGATCGAAGCGAAGCGACAGATCGACGGATCAGATGCAGTGGAAATCATTTGATCGGTCGACCGAACATGAGGATCGGTCGACCGATCCGCTTCGGGTCAAATCTGATCCCGAGACTTGGGGATCTGGATCAGATCTTACAGAACTATAAAAAAGGCCTCGAGGTGCAGCTCAGATCAAGAACTTCGAACAGAAAACTCTGCTCTTCCGTGTGCTGCTGCTAAACGCCTCAACAACGCTCTGCTACTCCAACGAATCACTCCAAAGTTTTCTATTCTCTTTTTCGTTGGTATAGTTTCTTTACTGCACTTGTACTTATTCACTTGTAAAGATTTGCGCTATATAGTTGTTGCCCACCGAAAGCGGTCAAGGACTGCGAGCCTTCGAGTAGGAGTCGAAATAGGCTCCGAACGAAGTAAACCACTTGTGTCTTTGTATTTACTTTACTTTTCATTTACGTTGCGTTACTTTAGTTACTCGAACGATTTCTGTAAATCGCTAAAATAGCCACGAGCACTATTTCACCCCCCCTCTCTAGCGCTTTCGATATATCAGAACCTTTGACAACATCAAAACTCAGGTTTGATTCTAGTGCACTTTGTACCAACAATCTCTCCCTTTTTGATGTTTGACAACCAAGATTCACAGTTAAGTTTAAAATATGCAGAGTTAAGTAAAAAAGATTTTACTTAAAATATCATGTGCTGCAGGATAAACCAACCTCAGCTGGCCCAGAAAAGGGCATGGAGTTAACCAGACATAGATCTTGGAGTTTTTCAATTTACTCCACCTCCAGTTGCTCCTACATTAGAGGACAGAGTCATTACTGGAGGACTTAGTCACTAGTCTCCTACAAGAGATGCAGACCTAGCACATTAAGTTGATAGATATACTCAGATCTTGAGACATAGGATCCTCTTCATCACCTTCTCAGTAACCCATCAGATCTTATGGATTGGTATATTTTTATCTATATATTTAACCACATTGGCTTTGATTTATTTTTTACTAGACTTTGACTTATGGCTTGATCTTGACAATAGACTAATGCATTGACCTTGTTGGTTGACTCATATTTTTATGTTTAATAGAATAGGACCTAAAAAAACTGAATTTTAAAATCTAATTTTTTTTTCTTTCACTTATATTATTATTATTATTATTATTATTATTATCATCATCATCATCTTAAGTAAAAAATACTTCTATTATAATTTTATAAGAATTGGACTTAACTTAGGGTTTTACCTTAGATATTATGATCTTACAGCAATCTTAAAGAACTAGAATGTCTCACAACACTTAGGTCTAGCTTGATTGTTTATTGCACCACGTACGACATGAGACGTTTAAAAATTTTCTCCAGATTCAAGATGTAGAACAAGTGCATCAACATGAATTCTAAATAAATATTAATCACTTAATGTGATTCAACTCAAATTTAATTAATGATTACTCTTTATCATTTGGGTAAAATGAGTTAGACATTTATGTAAAGACTAATTTTTAGATGTTTATTTTTACTACTTATTTTTTTTTAACAATTTTTTTTCACATTCTTGGACAATAGGGACAAAAAACAAAACAAAAACAAGAAAAGAGAAAAAAAATTGAAAAAAAATGTTTTAAAATTTTTCGTTCAATTTTTTTTTTCAAAACTTTACCCTAAACTTTTTTTTTCCAAACATTCTTTTCAAAATATTATTTCCTTTTTCTTATTATTTTTTTTCAAAACTTTGTTTTCCTTAATTTTTTTTCTTAAAGCATTCTTGTTTTTTAACCAAAAAAAACACTCAGTTGTTCCTCAATTTTTTAACCTTGGTTTTAGAATTTGAACTCATAAAACTTAGTATTGTTCTTTCAAATCATTTATTTGCTAGGTTTTTACTCTGATGTTCTTTTTGATAAGTAGTAAAGGGGAAGAGAGAAGATAAATTAAGTAAACAAGTTAAAAACCTGTTGCATGAATTTAGGAAGATGTGTCAGATTAAGGAGAAGAAACGAAATGCATTTGTGTTATTTAATATTTCTCTAAGTTATCTTTAATCTCCCTAAACTGTAATGCTTTAATTTTTCAGTTATTTATTAACTCCTCAAAATTATTATGTTATAAATTTTAAACTTCTACCAAATTGTTAATAATCAAATAGTGGAAATTGTTAGTGCAAGATACATCATACGATCAAACTTGAGGTTTTGATCTTGACAATAGATTCAAGTTAAGTCTGGTGATTTTCTAATATGTGGATTGAGAGCTTAATTGTAAGGAATTTCTAGTTGAGGCTAGGTAAAGGAAGTCCTAGTTGTAGGTAGACAATGAAGTCTTGGTTGAAGGGATTAGGCGGAAGTCTTGGAAGATTGAGGACATCGGTCAGGAAGTCATGGGGGTCGATAACACTAGGCGAGAAGTCTTAGGGGTCGAGGAGACCAGGAAGAAGACTAGACACGTTGAGGGTTGAAGGATTCACGGAAAGTCTTGAGGTTCAAGGCTATGCTGAGCAAAAGTCTAAGTAGGTCGAGTGGACCAGACTTGGCATCAGGTAAAACTCTTCTGATTGGATTGGTGAGGACGTGCTCTTGGAAAGAGTGTAGTAGATGTCGATCCAACCTGAGATCTTACAGGAGATCTAAAGTTGAGACAGAACAAGTCGGAGAGCTGTCAATCATATTCATGTTTATGTATATCTGTCATGCTAACACTATGATGCAAGAAGTAATTAATGAAGCAAGCTAGAAAATGGGATCTAAGCTCCTCTTTCACATCCAAGCGCTTGAATATCTAGGCATCCTAAAGACTTCCAAGCGCCTTGGTCCAAGGCTAATTACGACAATAGGTTGGATCGGATAAAGGCTGCTAGAGGCGCCTCAAGCTAATCTAGGCGTTTGGATTAGCGTATAAAAGAAGTCTTCGAGTAGAGCCTTGATATAAATTCTTCTAACACCTCAAGAGCTCCGTTATGCTTCCGAAACACCAATACTTTGTTGTCCTCAAGCTTCAACAACATAACAATGACACGACGCCATTACGAGCTCAAACGAGCCTAGACTTAGGTAGTGTTCAGTTGTTGTTGTTATTGCTCACGCTTTCTTTGTACCTTCTACTCTAAGGTTGGTAGTTTTAATTTGTTACCAAATCTATTATTATTAAAGAAGCTATTTGATAGTGGTTGTCTAATGAAAGTAGTCTAACTAACTATGATGTTATCAAATGTTGTCTCTTTTATACCCTCCTATAGACACATGGCATTGGACGAATGGGGAGGCAACCAATGACTGTTAGATCTGGTTCTCTTATGGACTCCCGCAATGATGATAATACGATATTACGATTGATGTGGAGATGTTCTCCAAACAATTATATAGGTGCGCACAAGGTAATGACAAGGATTTTGATTTTTTTCTTCAACTCTATCAAGTCATGCCCTATCTTCTCCATCTTCATTTTGCATATCATCTCAAGCAAATCCTAATTTGAATGTCGAAGTGACCCTGGAATTTATCCCCTAGTAGTCTAACCCTCTCTTAGAGCGTATTTCAAGTTCCTTCATCTCTTTCCCGAACGATCCCGAGAGCTCACGCACGCTAATAAATTCGTCGATCGATAACTTGACCGTCCCCGGTATTTGGCCGGGACAATTAGATTGAGGTTACTTCTTTGAATAGATAACTCATGCCCACACTGATGAATAATTTATTTAGTCAAAAGGAAGAGGGTGATGGACAATTAATAGAGGCATGAGTTAATATAGTTAAAATCGGACTAAAATAATTAAATCCATTATCATTCTGCTAATTTTAGATTTAGTCAAAAAAAATAAAAGATAAATTCTAATTCCTCTAGATTACATGTCTCGATGGGCTGCGCCAAACAAAAAAAAAATAAAATCACTGAACGATATCAAATATTATAAAATTGGAAAAAGCAGATTGGATATTATCAAATATTATAAAATTTTCAAACTCTCTGGATTTAATATTATCCTCTCTCGATTAATATCATCCTGAATGAGATTTAAATCTTCATTATTTGGTAAATCCGGCCGTCCCACCTCTCAGCTCTCACCCCGTGTATATATACCTTATATACCGTTTAGTTTCCATATATGGAGGGCTGGCGCAAAGCTAATCCTATAAATAGGGGCTCGATTCCTTCCACCTTGCCACCCATTGACTCAGAGAAGAATTAATATAATGGCTCCAACGTTAGCGTCCTTAGTAGCTATTTTTTCCTGCATGGCTCTCTGCAGCCTGACGAGAGCTTCTGCAGCATCTAAGCTCCGAGTTGGGTTCTACGCCCAAACCTGCCCTAGGGCCGAAGCCCTCGTCAGGGAAGCCTTCGATGACGCTGTCAGGAAGACTGACGATATCGGCGCAGACCTTCTAAGGATGCATTTCCACGACTGTTTTGTCAGAGTCAGTATATTAATTAATTAATTAATTAATTATAAATGTTATACTTAAGTTTCTGATCGTATTCAATTGATGGAGCTGCAGGGGTGCGATGGATCGATTCTCATAGCTTCGGCGAACGGGAACACGGCGGAGAAGGACGCGGACATCAACCAAACCATCGAGGAAGAAGCGTTCCAAGTCGTCGATAATGCAAAGGCCAGCCTGGAAGCTGCCTGCCCCGGCGTCGTCTCCTGCGCCGACATTCTCGCCTACGTTGCCCGAGACAGCGTTGCACACGTAAGTGTGTGTGTGTATATACATATATAATATACAATAAAAGCATGCATGAATTTGCTAGCTAGCTCGAATTAACAATCTCTTGATGTTTAAATGGATGGATATATTATATTGCAGTATGGAGGAGGTTTCTACGATGTTCCTGCTGGAAGAAGAGACGGGAGGATTTCGTTGGCAACCGATACGTCTGAGAATATCCCTCGTCACAATTTCACACTCGATCAACTCACTCGAGTCTTCGCCAGCAAAGGGTTGACCCAATCCGAGATGATCACCCTCTCAGGTATAGCCGTATATATATATAGGTATTGATTGATTAGTAGTCGCGCGCTATTAATTAATTAATTTGAAGAATTAATGAATATTGATCCGGTTGTAAGAGCAGGAGCCCCCCGTCCGGTGGAGTCAACGTCACAGGGAAGTCAAAGTGGCAGGTGGCCGGTCGGAGAAGGGTAGGTTAGACCGTCCGGGCGGTCGGTCGGTGTCCAGTTGATGGTTAAAGGCGCCCTGTCGAAAGTCAGGGTTCCGGCGCTCAGCGGACAAGATTGCAGGGCCGATCGGATTGCACGCTCGGCCAAAGCCATCAGGTAGCACTACTAACAGTCTCCACAAAGCACGGGAGCAAGAATCTCCCCAAGTAAACCACCGCATACGTCCGGCCGGATGTCGTGGAAGCCGGCCAGTCGGACTCTCTCCAGGGAGTAATGGCAAAATGACAAGGGACATCTTTTTCTGACAACGGGTATGTTCCACATGTAAGCCATACTCCAAATCTTATGACAGGGGATTCCGCTGTCCCGTCGAGGGCATGCTTAATTGGACTGTAGCAGTATGGGTCATGTAAGCCCACTGACAAGCCCTTACTAGGGTATGGGCCGCGGACACGTGTACACCTCGGTATGTGTACACTCGCTTCTCCGCTGCCCTATATAAAGGCCCTCATCCTTCGCTGGAGGTACGCGTTCTAATATTTCGAGAGCCACTTTTTCACTGCTTGCTTGCCAGACTTGAACGTCGGAGGGTCGCCGCCGGGAACCCCTTCCCGGCCCGACTTCTGTGCAGGTTCGCCGGAGGTTCGTGTAACCAGTCGAAGATCCACGTCAGTAGGGGTGGGCATAAACCGACCGCACCGAATAAACCGACCAAACCGCAAAAACCGAACCGGCCAAAAAAACCGAAGAAACTTTCTTTTCGATATTTTTCGATCAAATTTTCCAATACCGTTTTCACTCTTTTTGAAATATTGGACATATATTTAGGTATTTAATAATTTACTCATATTTTATGAACTATAGACCATACATTTAAGCCTTTAAATGTTCTTTTTATATTTAGTAGTAACAAGTTATCTTATTTAATTATTAGAATTACTTCTTTGATATTAGAACAATTTATATTTTATTGTTGTTGAGTGACTTGAGTCTATATTTTGTATTACATTAATCAAATGAGGAATAGTTTAATTAAGTATTATAGTTGTATATAATCGATCGAAAAAGTGGGTTGTATTATAAAAAATGAACCGAATCGTAATAAAAAATAGTTCAATTTTGGACCAAATATTTTCAAATTGAAAACCGAAAAACCGAACCGTAGTAGAGCAATCCAAACCGAACCGACCGATGCCCACCCCTACACGTCAGTCACCGGAGAGCGCCACGTGCCCAACGTTCGTTGGTTCAGCATTCGGACAGGATCAAATTGGCGCCGTCTGTGGGAACGCTCCTGCATCCGAATGGAAACAATGGATGAGACTGGACGACAACACACGGTAACGCTCTCCACGGAGGAACTCGACGCTCTGATCGAGTTGAGGGCCACCAAGCTTGTGGAGTAAAACAGAAGGCAACAGCCGAGCGGCCAGAGCAGCAAGCAACCTCAGCATCTGATGGCCGAGCGGAAGCACCTCAAGCCACCGTTGCATTCCACCGGGCCCTATTCCGCACTCCTGAGGCCGCAGCAACCAATCGAGATAGGGGATCTTCTTCTGATGAAAGGCCAAGACGAGACGACAAAAAAGGGAAAGCCCCCCGAGCGGACGCATCGCCCGAGCGGATTAATCGCCAATTCTCAGAAGCCATCTTGAAGGATCCTTTGCCCAAGCACTATGTTCCTCCGATGATCGGCGAATACAATGGGACCACCGATCCGGATGATCATCTGGGTAAATTCGACAACACTGCTACCCTTCACCAATATACGGATGGGGTGAAGTGTCGAGTTTTTCTAACCACCCTCTCTGGATCGGCTCAACGATGGTTTCGGAGGCTGCTGGATGGGTCAATCACAAATTTCAAGGACTTCCGAACGGCCTTCCTCCACCACTTCGCAAGCAGTCGGCGCTATCAAAAAACCAGCGTTAGTCTGTTCGCCATCAAACAAGAAGCCCGTGAATCGCTCCGAGCTTACATCCAGCGGTTCAACAAAGTGGCCATGGATATTCCAACGGCCACCTTGGAGACCATGATGAATGCCTTCACACAAGGACTAGTGGATGGGGATTTCTTTCGATCGCTCATCCGGAAGCCGCCCCGAGACTACGACCACATGCTACACCGGGCCAACGAATACATCAACGTGGAGGAAGCCCAAGCAGCCCGGAAAAAAGAAACTCCAACCAAGCGGGCTCCTCCTGCCGAGCGGAAACAGCACGCTTCTCATCAACCACCCAGAGGACAGAGGGCCGAAGCAATCCGCTCCCCCCATGCCAGGTCTCATGTGCAAGAGGTAGCTGCCGCCCGGCCCAAGCCAAAGAAGAAATGGACCCCGATGTTCTGCTCCTTCCACCGGACGGATACGCACAACACAAGGGATTGTCGAAGTCTTACCTTAATTTCTCATCCCGTTCCCCGGAATGGCGGCCGGCGGTCTCCCTCAGTCAACAGGTGACAGAGAACTCATGAAGCCGATCGGACGCAAGCCGACAGGAGACAACAATATACTCCCGATCGGCATCGCTCTCCGAGGCTGGAGAATCGCCGAATGTCAAGAGAACGGTTCCGACCATCCGCTCGGGAAGAAGAAAATAGAAGTAATACTTCTCGAGGCGAGATCAACATTATTGTTGGTGGGCCGACCGGAGGAGATTCCAACCGAGCAAGGAAGGCGAGCGTCCGGCAACTCCAGATCCATGCGGTCGGCTGCAGCCAGGAACGAGCGAACGAACCCGAAATCAATTTTGGGCCGGGGGACTTGGAAGGAGTTGAAGTGCCCCACGACGATGCTCTGCTCATCAAAACGGTAATAGCCAACTACACTATTCACCGCATTTTTATTGACACAGTAAGCTCGGTCAACATAATATTCGAAAAGGCGTTCGATCAACTACAAATTGACCGCGTCGAGCTGCTGCCCATGACAACCCCCCTCTACGGGTTTACGGGCAATGAAGTCCTACCGGTCGGACAAATCTGGCTGGCCATCTCACTGGGAGAAGAGCCGCTCAGGAGGACGCGGACAGCGAACTTCGTGGTGGTAGACTCTCCCTCCTCATACAACGTCATTCTGGGACGACCGGCGCTCGGTGAGTTCCGAGCGGCCATCTCTACCTTCCACCAGAAGATCAAGTTCCCCGTCGAAGACAAAGTGGGAGAAGTACGGGGAGATCAAATGGCAGCTCGGCGATGCTACATCGAAATGGTCCGAGCAGAATCCAATTCCGCTCGGAGGTCGCCACGGATCGAGGTGAATGCTATAACTGAAAAGCCTCCCTCTTTAGTTTATGAAGAAAAAGAGGAAGTGCAGATTCACCCAACTCGAGCGGAGGCCACGACCTTTATTGCGTCCGATCTGGAGGCCCATCATAAGGATGAAGTGATCAAATGCCTCTAGAGAAATTGTGACGTCTTCGTCTGGTCGACGCATGAGCTGCCCAGAATTTCGCCGAGCATAGCGCAGCACGAGCTACATGTCCGACCGGACGCTCGGCCGGTGAAGCAGAGAAAAAGAGATTTCAGCGCCGAACAGAATACCATCATCCGGGCAGAGGTGGAGAAGCTTCTGGAAGCCGGCTATATACGCGAGGTGCAGTTCCCGAGCTGGCTGACGAACGTAGTATTAGTCTCCAAGCCGGACAACAAGTGGAGAGTATGCATAGATTTTCGGGATCTCAACAAAGCTTGCCCGAAAGACTTTTATCCTCTGCCCCGGATAGATCAGCTGGTGGATTCTACGGCCGGCTGCGAATTAATATGTATGCTCGACGCTTACCAAGGCTATCATCAAGTACCGCTCGCCCGTGAAGATCAAGAAAAAGTCAGCTTCGTGACGGCCGATGACACCTATTGCTATAATGTGATGCCGTTCGGATTGAAGAATACGGGAGCCACATATCAGCGCTTGATGAATAAAGTATTCAGAGAGCAGATCGGGCGAAATCTGGAAGTGTACGTGGACGACATTCTCATCAAGTCCGTCCGAGCGGCCGATCTCTTCAAAGACATGGAGGAAACCTTCCGAACGCTACGCAAATATGGAGTCAAGATAAATCCCCAGAAGTGTCTGTTCAGAGCAAAAGGAGGGCGTTTCTTGGGGTACATAGTGACCGAGCGGGGCATCGAAGCAAATCCCAGCAAGGTGAAAGCTCTACAAGATATGTCGCCTCCAAGAAATACAAGAGAAGTGCAGCGTTTGACCGGTCGGATAACTGCTCTGTCCAGATTCATCTCCAAAACCGCCGACCGGAGCCTTCCTTTTTTCAAGATCTTGCGCAAGGCCACTAAGTTTCACTGGGACGAAGAATGCGATCGGGCGTTCGAAGATCTGAAGGCATATCTGAACTCTCTCCTGGTATTAGCCAAGCCGGCTGCGGGTGAGCCACTTTGTATCTACTTATCTTCAACCGAGCAAGCAATCGGCTCGGCACTAGTGAGGGCGAGCGGAGAAGAGCCTGTGTATTTTATCAGTCATATTTTAAAAGATACTGAATCTCGCTACACTGGGCTCGAGAAGTTGGCTTTCGCTCTGGTCCTCGCCGCTCGGCGCCTTCGTCCATACTTCCTAGCGCATACCATCATTGTCAAAACCAATAGCCCGCTCGGGCGTGTATTACTGAATCCAGAAGCGTCCGGGCGGCTCATCAAATAGACGACGGAGTTAAGTGAATTTGACATCCAATACCAGCCTCGCTCGGCAATCAAAGCGCAGTCCTTGGCCGATTTTGTGACTGAAGTGTAGAATTCAGAGCCGGAAGCTATGTAGAAAATATTTGTGGACGGATCATCCACTCGGCTCGGAAGCGGGATTGGAATACTGTTGCTCTCCCCTCAAGAATAAAAGATACACTTATCCGTCCGGTTGGATTATAAAGCTACAAACAATGAAGCAGAGTATGAGGCCCTCATAGCCGGCTTGCAGGCAGCACGACATGTGGGTGCCGGTCGGGTAACGCTTCATTCGGATTCCCAGTTGGCCGCTCAGCAGCTCTCTGGTACCTTCGAAATCAACAGTGCTCGGCTCAAGCTCTACGCTGAAGCCTTCGAGAAGCTTAAAGCAAATTTTAGAGAAGTCATTGTCCAAAAGATACCCAGAGCAGAAAATCAGGCGGCCGATGAGTTAGCCAAACTCGCGAGCTCAATAACGCCGATCGCCATTCAGCAGCCAATTGAACAAGTATTGTTGGTGGCGCACGTCGGCCGTATGGAAGGCCTTACGTTTCCAAGCGACTGGAGGACACCCATCACGGAGTTTCTGCGCTCGGGCACCACACCGTCCGATCAGAATGAAGCCCAGCTGTAAGGAGGAGAGCCGGTCGGTTCACACTCATCGGCGATCAGCTTTACAAGAAGGCTTTCTCACGCCCGCTGTTGAAATGCGTGTGCTCGGAGGACTCGGCTTACATCCTCCAAGAAGTACATCAAGGATCATGCGGAGGACATCCGGGCAGACGATCGCTGGCTAAGAAGATCATGTTGGCCGGGTACTTCTGGCCAACCTTACAAGCAGACGCCGCTCGGACCGTGTCAACGTGCCTTTCATGCCAGAAGTACCATAACTTCTACCACCGGCCGGCAGAGGAAATGAAGGCATCAATAGTCTCATGTCCGTTCGATCAGTGGGGAATGGATATCGTTGGTCCATTTCCTATGGCGACCGGACAGCGGAAATTTCTGCTAGTGGCGGTCGATTATTTTTCCAAGTGGGTGGAGACCGAGCCGCTAGCCAGGATCACCGAACAGATGGTCAAAAAGTTCATATGGCAGCACATCATCTGTCGGTTCGGCATCCCTCACCGACTAGTTTCCGACAACGGATGGCAGTTTACCGGAAAATTGCTCGAAGATTGGTGCCAAAGCTATGGCATCGAGCAACACTTCACGTCCGTAGCATACCCCCAAAGCAATGGTCAAGCTGAAGTAGCTAATCGGGAAATTCTTCGTATTCTGCGTGCTCGGCTCGACCATTTGGGAGGAAGTTGGGTGGATGAAGTGTCGGGCGTCTTATGGGCCATCCGAACGACTCCAAAGGAAGGGACGGGCGTCACGCCTTTCCACCTGGTGTATGGCGGCGAAGCGGTTGTTCCTGTCGAAGTTGGCGTCGAGTCCGCTCGGATCCAGAATTATGATGACAACAACGCCGAGCGGAGGAACATGGAGCTGGATTTGGTCGAAAAAGAGAGAGCCAAGGCATCCGTCCGGCTGATGGAGTACCGTCAAAGGATGAAGCAGAATTACAACCAGCGCGTAATCCCAAGATCATTCCAGGTCGGCGATCTTGTCTGGAAGAAAGTGAAGTCGGTCGGCGACGTCGGCAAGCTAGAAGCTCCGTGGGCGGGTCCTTTCAAAATCATCGAAAAGCTCCGCTCGGGCGCTTACTATTTGGAGGATGAAGACGGACGGTAGCTGGATCGGCCATGGAGTGCAAATCATCTCCAGCCTTATAGAGCTGGGTGAAAGGTGCACTGATGTAACTCATTTTTGTGTATTTGCTAGTCGCCTATGTCCTTGTAATGCAGGAAGCAAAAAGATAAAAACGCATTGAGCATTATCCGCCGAACGGCCTACTGCGTGAAGACCCCATGTCGTTCGGCCGGGCGTATAATTATACGAGCCAAATGCTCAAAGGAAAAGACCCCGTGCCGTTCGACCGGGCATATAAATTACACGAGTCAAAGGCTCGATGGTAAAGACCCCATGCCGTTCGGGAGTATATAATAAAAATTAGCCTTAATAAGCCGTCGAGCTCCGACGTTAAATATTGAGAGACGAGCCGGCGTCTATAAACTTCCGAGCGGAAGACCGTCGAGCTCCGACTTTAAATATCGAGAGACGAGCCGGCGTCTATAAACTTCCGAGCGGAAGACTGTCGAGCTCCGATGTTAAATATCGAGAGACGAGCCGGCGTCTATAAACTTCCGAGCGGAAGATCGTCGAGCTCCGACGTTAAATATAGAGAGACGAGCCGACGTCTATAAACTTCCGAGCGGAAAACCGTCGAGCTCCGACGTTAAATATCGAGAGACGAGCCGACGTCTATAAACTTCCGAGCGGAAGACCGTCGAGCTCCGACGTTAAATATCGAGAGACGAGCCGGCGTCTATAAACTTCCGAGCGGAAGACCGTCGAGCTCCGACGTTAAATATCGAGAGACGAGCCGGCGTCTATAAACTTCCGAGCGGAAGACCGTCGAGCTCCGACGTTAAATATCGAGAGACGAGCCGGCGTCTATAAACTTCCGAGCGGAAGAGGTCAATAAAAAGGATGCAATTGTCCAAGAAACTGTTGGTGCAACCTTAGGTCAAGGTTGACCTGGTTGACCTGACTCGAGTTGACCTGACTCGAGTTGTGTTTTGATGTTTGACGATGTTTGACGAGAAGAGAGTTGTATTCTTGATGTTTGATAAGAATAGGTGTTTGGGAGATTGTAGGTGCAACCTTAGGTCAAGGTTGACCTGGTTGACCTGATTCTGGAAAAGTCCAAGTACGGAAACTTGGCACGGGGAAAAGTCCAAGCAGGGAGCTTGGCACGCGGAAAGTCCAAGTATGGAGACTTGGCACCGGAAAAGTCCAAGTACGGAAACTTGGCACGGGGAAAAGTCCAAGCAGGTAGCTTGGCACGCGGAAAGTCCAAGTATGGAGACTTGGCACGGGGAAAGTCCAAACAGGGAGTTTGGCACGGGGAAAAGTCCTGGTGAGTGAAGCCAGGCAGTCGGGAAATCCTGGTGAGTGAATCCAGGTGAAAATCCTAGTGAGTGAAGCTAGGTGAAGGTGAAAGTCCTGGTGAGTGAAGCCAGGCATTCGGGAAAATCCTGGTGAGTAAAGCCAGGTGAAAATCCTAGTGAGTGAAGCTAGGTAAATGAGAAAGTCCTAACTGGGATGTTAGGCAGTTGGAAAGTCCTGGTGAGTGAAGCCAGGCAGTTGTGGAAATCCTGGTGAGTGAAGCCAGGTGAAAACCCTAGTGAGTGAAGCTAGGTGAAAGTCCTGGTGAGTGAAGCCGGGCAAGGGAAAATCCAGATGGATCAAGGGTGATCGGACATCTGGTGATGGGAAGTCCAAGTAGGTCATAGGAGTGACCGGATACTTGGTACGGAGAGAAAAGTCTAAGTGGGTCAAAGGGATTGACCGGACACTTAGCGGGGAGTCCTAGCAGGTCAAGGGAGTGACCGGATGCTAGGCGCAATGTACCAACAGGTCAAGATTGACCGGATGTTGGTTTGGACTTGGTTTGGGCCAAAACCATGAGCTGGATCGATCTGGTGATCGATCCAGTGATACCGAGAATATTCTGATCGGTCTGGTGACCGATCAGTAACACATCAGTAGCATATTGTGTGTTAACTGATCGGTCTGGTGACCGATCAGGAGACGATCAGAAGCCGAAAGGAGCGAGGCGCAAGAGGGGTTGATCGGTCTGGGGACCGATGATCGGTCCCCGGACCGATCAGGAGGTTCCCTGATCGGTCCATGGACCGATCAGGGACGGAACAGAAGCGAAGGAGTAGGGAATGGATCGGTCTGTGGACCGATCCACATGGAGCCTGATCGGTCCACAGACCGATCCAGGCACTAGCCGTTGCAACGCAACGGCTAGATTTCTTCTGTGTTTCTTCGTTTTCTTCGCAGGTTATAAAAGGAGGGCTGCTGCTGCGAGCCAAAAGGCTCTTCTTCCTTCCTGTTGCGAAGTGCTGTTGTGCTTGAGCTTTGTTGAGCTCCTCCTTGTCGAAGCTTCGCGTGAGCTTCATTCCACGACTGGATCAGCTGCTGCTGAGTTGCTTGTTGCATCTGTTCGTGAAGTTGCTACTTCATCCGGGACCCCAGTCGACGAGAAGGCAAGCTACTGTGTTTACATTCCTGTTGTATTTTGTTCTTGCTATTCTCTTGTACTCTTAGCTTGCTGTTGCAAGTGATTGTGGCGAGGTTTCTCCACCCACAAGGAGTTTGATTTAGCCGATTTTCCGGGGACTCATCCACCGACGGATTGATAGGCTTCGTCCACCTTACGGACACGCCGAGGAGTAGGAGTTTCATCTCCGAACCTCGTTACATCCTTGCGTAGAGGTTTGATTTCTTCTCCTGTTTTCTTTCTGCATTTAGTTTCCGCTGCGCTAACCCTAGTTTGTAGAAAGAAACGCGAGCAATTGGGGTCGGCTATTCACACCCCCCCTCTCTAGCCGTACGAAGAGATCCTAACAAGTGGTATCAGAGCAAGGTCGCTCTTCGCCGGATTAACACCCGAGGGAGCACAAGCTAGAGATGGATCAACTCGGAGACGACATCACCATTCCACCCTTCTACGATCGCGACGACTTCGCGTTTTGGAAGGTAAGAATGAAATATTTTCTTATGACTAACCTTGAAAATTGGAGTTGTGTTCAATTAGGGTTCAATCCTCCGATGGACAAGAAAGGAGAAACCCTAGAGAAGAAGAAGTGGACCAAGGAACAAGTCCACCAATCCCTAGTCAACGACGAGGTAATGAAAATATTTGAATTCTCATTACCTAACGATATATTGTGTAAGATAGGTGGTTACAACAATGCCAAGGAATTGTGGAACAATTTGGCCAAGTTCCATGAGGGGAGCTCCACTTCAAGTCATGAAGAGGAGTCAAGTGAGCTAAGTAGCTCACTTCATGGAGATGTGGATTTAGAAGTTGAGGGACACTCAACATCTAAAGAAGAAGAGGAGGAGAGTTCTTCTTCAAGTTTGGAGCAAGAAGAAGCTTCTACCTCCGGAAGGGATGAAGGAGAGAGCGTTCATCCATCCTCACCTCTAGGTAACTCAAGCCATTTAGTTTCTAGCAAATTACACATAATGTGCTTTGAGTGTAGGGAATTTGGGCACTACAAGAGTAAGTGTCCAAAGAGGATTAGAAAGACTCCACCGGCGTCAAAGGTCAAGAAAGTCGGAGTCCCGATACGCAAAGGCAAAGAGCACGTGGTGTGCTTTCAATGTAATCAAAGGGGACACTATAGGAGTCAATGTCCGAGGGGGAGACAATCTCACAAGGACAAGAGACCGAGCACGTCTATAGGGGGAGCTAAAGTAAACCCTAAGGTAATCTCTAAGGCTCATTTTTGCAATTCAAATAGAACACATGCTAGTAGTTTGATTGCAATTGTTAACAATAATGATAAGCATGATAATTATAGAAATCGATACACATGCTTAGGTGCCAAACATGTGAGCCTAGATAAGGATAACACTAGGAAAGCCAACCCTAGGATCAACTCATCTAAGGTTAAGGATAACCTAGGTAGAAATCCCAAATCATCTAGACATATGCCTAGGAATACCTCAAAGACAAATGACAAGTTAAAACTTGAGGTATTAGAGAAGGAAAATCAAGTCTTGAGGTCAAGACTTGATACTTTGGAAAAGGCTCTTAAGAACTTGGAGAAGTCATCTCTAGGGTTTAAGGGTCAAAAACCAAAGTCCAAGGACAAGAAAGGTTTGGGTCACAAACCTAAGTCCCAAATGGTCAAGCCCACTTATCACAATGTTCCATTCGATTATGGAACAAAATCTAGGGCTAGGAAGACCATCACCAAGGTCACAAGGGGAGTCACCCCTAGAGTTGATCTTGATGAGTCCCAAATGACCAAGGCTTTAAAGTCTAGGAGGGTCATTAGGAGGGTTGCTAGGGAAGTCATCCCTAGTGAATATTTAGTGAACCCAATGAGCTCCAATAGGTATTGGGTTCTTAGGAGTGTGATTCCATCACGCTAGATGGATTAGAGTGTGCCAACCTTATTTGGATAGATAGTTAATCTATTCATAGCAAAAGGTGGCATTTGAGGAATTTTCAAGGGGTAATCAAGCCTTGAAAATGAAATTAACAATTATTCCTAAGGTGATTAGAATGTGTCAATCAAATTTGAGGAGTTTTCTAGAGTCAATCTAGTTGGCACGTAGTGATATAAACATCTTTGGTATATGATTTAAGGTCTATCACACTTAGGAATATAGAATTTATGGCAAAATGATCAAAATTATCAAAAATGGCAACTAAAGCTAGAATTAGGTATTTTCTATACCTTTATGTGCTATTTACCATATATTGTTTGCCATATGCCATGTCATGACATCATATTTATTTTATGGTCATTTGAAATGTCATGATAATGCTTAGGTTAGTTATATGTCATACTTTATTTAAGTTTCATACTTTATGCCATGACATCATGGCATTGACACATGTTTTCATTTATGATATCATTTTATGTCATGTCATCATTTCTTGCATTTATAATCAATGAAATTGATCTAAGGATAAACAACACAATTTGATATGGAGATCAAGTTGTTGTTTTAGAAAATGCATGAAAACTTAGACTAAGATAACCTAAACCCATATCTCACATCAAAATTGACTTGGATGTGTTTGATACACCTTAGATGTGTGTGAGATATTAGGATGATGAGTTAGGATCAAGGTGCATAGTTCTTGTACCTAGATGAGCCTAATTCAAAAATTGGGGATCATAGGGAAAGCTTATGTACAAGTCATGTACATATAGCCCAAAGATTGTGGTCCCAAATTAAAGGGTCTAAAATCATTTCAAAATTGATTTGAAAAACCTTGATGAAGCTTTTCTAGTGATAGCATTCATCATTGAGCAAATTGATACAAAGTTGAGGTAAACTTGAACTATTTCAAAGTTTTTGAACTTTGTATAAAGATTTGAAAATGGAAGTTATTTTCATAGAAAACTATTTTTTCATGATAGTATATGTTATGAGGAATGTATCCTCAAAATTTCACAATTTTTCGAATTTTCTGGAATTTTCTAGGAGTTTCTGAATTTCGGGAAGGAAATTTCAGAAATCTGCCTATCAGAGTCTGGATCGGTCTGGGGACCGATCCAGGTAAGTCCTGATCGGTCTGTGGACCGATCCAGTGAAGCATGGATCGGTCTGCAGACCGATCCAGTAAGAACCAGAGAGCTTGGTGCGATCTGGTGAAGGCCTGATCGGTCTGGGGACCGATCCATGGGGTTTCTGATCGGTCTGGGGACCGATCAGAGCGTGCCAGTTTCTGATTTTCAGCTGTTGGTCTGAAATTTCAGCTGGAAGTTGGGTTTTGTGGATTTCTAAAGGTTTGGAACTCACAAAGACATTGTTGGTGCAATGGTCAAGGGGGAGTTAACCTTTAGGGGGAGTTTTACCTAATTGTCAAGGGGGAGTTGACTGTTAGGGGGAGTTTTTACTCCTTAAGACTTTTGAGGATTAGTGATATGGGATTGTCACTAAGTTGAGTGTTGAGTTTAGTATCAAGGGGAAAGTTAAGGGTTTCAATGAAAGGTATGAGACTTTCATTAGGAAGAAACTCTTGACCTTGATTCCCTCTTTTTGATGTGTGTCAAAAAGGGGGAGAGATGTCCCAAGGGAGAGAGTGTAGGTTTTGGAAGAATGTTCAAGGAAGAACATTGGAAAACCTAAGTTAGGTTATCGGGTTAACCTAACTTGAT
Organism: Zingiber officinale; assembly: GCF_018446385.1. NCBI lineage: Eukaryota > Viridiplantae > Streptophyta > Magnoliopsida > Zingiberales > Zingiberaceae > Zingiber > Zingiber officinale. Next base: position 122,585,502 of record NC_055992.1, read on the forward strand.
TTTGGATTTTGTCAAACATCAAAAAGGGGGAGATTGTTGGTGCAACCTTAGGTCAAGGTTGACCTGGTTGACCTGACTCGAGTTGACCTAACTCGAGTTGTGTTTTGATGTTTGACGATGTTTGACGAGAAGAGAGTTGTATTCTTGATGTTTGACAAGAATAGGTGTTTGGGAGATTGTAGGTGCAACCTTAGGTCAAGGTTGACCTGGTTGATCTGATTCTGGAAAAGTCCAAGTACGGAAACTTGGCACGGGGAAAAGTCCAAGCAGGGAGCTTGGCACGCGGAAAGTCCAAGTATGGAGACTTGGCACCGGAAAAGTCCAAGTACGGAAACTTGGCACGGGGAAAAGTCCAAGCAGGTAGCTTGGCACGCGGAAAGTCCAAGTATGGAGACTTGGCACGGGGAAAGTCCAAACAGGGAGTTTGGCACGGGGAAAAGTCCTGGTGAGTGAAGCCAGGCAGTCGGGAAATCCTGGTGAGTGAATCCAGGTGAAAATCCTAGTGAGTGAAGCTAGGTGAAGGTGAAAGTCCTGGTGAGTGAAGCCAGGCATTCGGGAAAATCCTGGTGAGTAAAGCCAGGTGAAAATCCTAGTGAGTGAAGCTAGGTAAATGAGAAAGTCCTAACTGGGATGTTAGGCAGTTGGAAAGTCCTGGTGAGTGAAGCCAGGCAGTTGTGGAAATCCTGGTGAGTGAAGCCAGGTGAAAACCCTAGTGAGTGAAGCTAGGTGAAAGTCCTGGTGAGTGAAGCCGGGCAAGGGAAAATCCAGATGGATCAAGGGTGATCGGACATCTGGTGATGGGAAGTCCAAGTAGGTCATAGGAGTGACCGGATACTTGGTACGGAGAGAAAAGTCTAAGTGGGTCAAAGGGATTGACCGGACACTTAGCGGGGAGTCCTAGCAGGTCAAGGGAGTGACCGGATGCTAGGCGCAATGTACCAACAGGTCAAGATTGACCGGATGTTGGTTTGGACTTGGTTTGGGCCAAAACCATGAGCTGGATCGATCTGGTGATCGATTCGGTGATACTGAGAATATTCTGATCGGTCTGGTGACCGATCAGTAACACATCAGTAGCATACTGTGTGTTAACTGATCGGTCTGGTGACCGATCAGGAGACGATCAGAAGCCGAACAGGAGCGAGGCGCAAGAGGGGCTGATCGGTCTGGGGACCGATCAGCACAAAGCCTGATCGGTCCCCGGACCGATCAGGAGGTTCCCTGATCGGTCCATGGACCGATCAGGGACGGAACAAAAGCGAAGGAGGAGGGAATGGATCGGTCTGTGGACCGATCCACATGGAGCCTGATCGGTCCACAGACCGATCCAGGCACTAGCCGTTGCAACGCAACGGCTAGATTTCTTCTGTGTTTCTTCGTTTTCTTCGCAGGTTATAAAAGGAGGGCTGCTGCTGCGAGCTAAAAGGCTCTTCTTCCTTCCTGTTGCGAAGTGCTGTTGTGCTTGAGCTTTGTTGAGCTCCTCCTTGTCGAAGCTTCGCGTGAGCTTCATTCCACGACTGGATCAGCTGCTTGCATCTGTTCGTGAAGTTGCTACTTCATCCGGGACCCCAGTCGACGAGAAGGCAAGCTACTGTGTTTACATTCCTGTTGTATTTTGTTCTTGCTATTCTCTTGTACTCTTAGCTTGCTGTTGCAAGTGATTGTGGCGAGGTTTCTCCACCCACAAGGAGTTTGATTTAGCCGGTTTTTCGGGGACTCATCCACCGATGGATTGATAGGCTTCGTCCACCTTACGGACACGCCGAGGAGTAGGAGTTTCATCTCCGAACCTCGTTACATCCTTGCGTAGAGGTTTGATTTCTTCTCCTGTTTTCTTTCTGCATTTAGTTTCCGCTGCGCTAACCCTAGTTTGTAGAAAGAAACGCGAGCAATTGGGGTCGGCTATTCACACCCCCCCTCTCTAGCCGTACGAAGAGATCCTAACAGAAACTCGCCGTCAATATCGTTCGATCGTCTCTACGTTCCGCTCGGCCCAATACCCAAAGGTACTTCATCGGTGTCTAGCGAGCGATCTCTGCTATCAAAGCGGAATGTTGCATATTGGAAATATTACATATATAGCCAAGCGGAAGGGCAACGCCAAATACTTGCATCTCATAATAGGCGAGCGGACAACACACATTAACTAGCAAAAGGACAAAGTACGCAAAAGGGAAATGTTGCATTAAAATTAAAACTTTAGGCCGAGCGGCCTAAGTACAAAAAAGGATCACTTTTTGGCCTAGCGGCCCAACTACATCTATCGACGTCTACTCAATGTAATCATAAAGGGTCTTGGGGATGTTATCTAGAAGCGCCACCTGATCGCCGGCCGGAATAGTAATGGACTCCGGAAGAAGGCCCTGAGACTTCAGATATGTCATGGTGGCGGTCATAGCCAAGTCGAAAGCTGTGTACATCCGCTCGCAGATTTTCTCCGAGAATTCGGGCGAGCGGATGTAGCCTTGTCTTAGAGCAGCAACCCGACTCGTCTCGGCCTCTTGGTACTCTTTGAAGGCCAATTGAGATGCAGCGAGGGATTCCTGCAAAGTGGTCAGCTCGTCCTTATGCTTGGTGGCGTCGGCCGAGCGGCCCACCTTCTCCCTGTCAAGCTGCTCCGTCAGCTCCTTTACCTTCAGCTCCAGGCCTCGAGCCTCCACGTTCTTCTTTTCTAAATCGGAAATGGCCGTGTTTTTCCGAGTGGTGGCCAAGGTTATTTTTTTGTCGAGCGACTTGACTTGTCGCTCGGACTCGGCCAGGGCGTGGGCCTGATCGGCCGTCTTTTTCTGCTCGGCCGCCAACAAATCTTGAGCTTTCTTCAGCTCCTTTTGCAGCTCAGAATATGAAGGGCCCTGAGGGCCGGACGGACCAACTGCTGCCTTCAGTTGTCGCAGCTCTTCATCCACCAAGGCCAAGCGGTTGGAAACCGCAATTTCTTCCACCCATCTCTGACGAGAGAAATTAGAGGCTGTTAGTGGCCGATCGGAAGGAATGAATACAAAACTCGGTAGATTACAAACTTACCCCCGTGGCCTGCTGCATATGACTGTTAGCCAAATTCCGGATGGGGATCATGGCGACGCGTGCCCGAGCATCGACCCACATTTCGGCGAGAGGTCCCTTCAGGGTGATAGTATGCTCGGGCGCAGTCGGTTGGTCGGCCTCCGGCAGCAGGTCTTTAGTCGGGAGATGAAGAGTGACCCGAATCGTGAGGCCATGACCGGGGGTCATCCGACCGGCGGTCGGAAGGGGATCAGAAGCCGGCGCAGAAAACTGAGAATGAATGGTTGAGCGCTGGACTGAGTAACGAGCGGGCGGAAGGGTGCGGACCGGAGTAGCCTCAATAGGGGCCGCTGGCTCGTCCCATTCCGAGGGAGTCCGATCGGACGAAACGGTTTCGACCTCTGGCGCCTTGCCCCGAGCAGTCGCAGTAACCCGCTCCGATGGTTGGACCGCGGAGGTAGCTGACCGCAGGGGAGTCTCCACTCGGCGCCTCTTTTGTAGAGGTTGCTCCTCTTCCCGAGCGGAACCTTCCTCGGGGGCAGTTGGTTCTCCGGTGGGGGTGGCTTCGCTGGCCACGTTCTGTTGAGAAGCCGGAGCGGTTGATTCAGCCTGAGTCCCGCTCTCTCCTTCATGGGATCCGACCGGCTGGATACCCAGCGCTTCCATTTCTTTGGCCGCCGCGGCTTTTAGCGCCGCCGCCTTTCTCTTCAGAATGTCGGCCATCACCGACTCCATGACGATGTCCGCTGCAAAGGAAAGGAGAAAAATCAGTTAGCAATCAAAGCAAACACCGAAGTAAAATTCTTACCGAAGCCGGTCGGAAGAGGAGTCTGTATGGGACTCAGGCCGAAGATATACATCACTCCTTCGTGAAGAAGCTTATTGATGTCAAGGCGCAAGCCGGCTAGCATATTTGCAGCATGGAGGTAGTCCGGTCGGGTCTTGAATTTCTTCAGCTCGGGAGTGGGGGGTAGGCTGACCTGCCACTGGGTCGGGAAGTTGGCCCGATCGGGCATACGGATGTAGAAAAAAATACTCCTTCCAATGTTTATTGGAAGAGGGTAGTTTGTTGAAGAAGATTAAGCCGGGCGAGCTTGGAACATGAAAGTGTCCGGCTCAGCTTGCTTGGGATAATAGAAATAAAAAAAGACCTCCGGTCGGAGGGGGATGTTGTGAATCTTGAACAAAACAACAACACCACAGAGGAGACGAAAGGTGTTGGGTACCAGACTGCCGAGCGGCACACCGAAAAAATTACAAACATCTATGATGAACGGATGTACAGGGAAACACAGACCGGCGGTAAACTGGTCGCGCCTGTGCGGCTGAGCGGAAGGACCGGCTAAACGAATTTCGAAATCATCTGGGATTTCAAAATTGTCTGTCAGAACATCGAAGTCCCGCTGTTCGAATCGGGACTGCATGGTAGTGTACCATGGACCGAGGGACTGGTCTTCAGGATGAGAAGCACTAGCCATGATCCGAGCAGGAGAAATCAAAAAGGCAGAAAGGTAGAAGAAAGACGGTATCAAGTGAAAAGAGCACCCTGGAAGCGAAAACGGGGGAAAGAAATGCGAAGAAAGTACCAGAGACGAGAAAGAAAAGGAGAGAATCTTACGGGAAAAAAAAGAGGATCGAGGGAAGAACACCGAGGATCAACGAAAGCAGGAGAACACGATCGCCGGAGCTCTAGAACGAGGCAAATAACTGGGGGCACGCGCAAGGAGGAGTGAGGCAACGGTGGAGCAAACGAAGATTTTATAGGGTGGAGGCCGGGCGGCCTCCACCGTTGGATCCAGGTCACGGGAATCAAAGCGCACATCGCGCCGTCCATTTCGAACCGCCTCGATCCCATCAAAGCACCACACCGCCGCCGCTGTACGATGACGACAGTTCGCCACGTGGCGTTTGGTCATTCGATGCATTTAATGAGCGCATGCTCAGCCTTAATGTTGAAGATTAGCACGGGTTACGAGGAGATCCGAGGAAGGTTGCTGTTGACCAACCTTACAAGGCCATCCCTGCGGGAAGCCGATCGGAAGAGGAGTGCTTGAAGATGCCGCCCGGCTAGGCTAACAGTCCAGTTAGTCGGACTAATCGCCTCCTTCGACTAGACTTGAAGGGGAGGTAAGTGATCCGGTTGTAAGAACAGGGGCCCCCCGTCCGGTGGGGTCAACGCCACGGGGAAGTCAAAGTGGCAGGTGGCCGGCCGGAGAAGGGTAGGTTAGACCGTCCGGGTGGCCGGTCGGTCTCCAGTTGATGGTTAAAGGTGCCCTGTCGAAAGTCAGGGTTCCGGCGCTCAGCGGACAAGATCGTAGGGCCGATCGGATTGCACGCTCGGCCAAAGCCATCAGGTAGCACTGCTAACAGTCTCCACAAAGCACGGGAGCAAGAATCTCCCCAAGTAAACCACTGCATACGTCCGGCCGGATGTCGTGGAAGCCGGCCGGTCGGACTCTCTCCAGGGAGTAAGGGCAAAAGGACAAGGGACATCTTTTTCTGACAACGGGTATGTTCCACATGTAAGCCATACTCCAAATCTTATGACAGAGGATTCCGCTATCCCGTCGAGGACATGCTTGGACTGTAGCAGTATAGGTCAGGTAAGCTCACTGACAAGCCCTTACTAGGGTATGGGCCGCGGACATATGTACACCTCGGTATGTGTACACTCGCTTCTCCGCTGCCCTATATAAAGGCCCTCATCCTTCGCTAGAGGTACGCATTCTAATATTTCGAGAGCCACTTTTTCACTGCTTGCTTGCCTGACTTGAGCGTCGGAGGGTCGCCGCCGGGAACCCCTTCCCGGCCTGACTTCTGTGCAGGTTCGCCGGAGGTTCGTGCAACCAGTCGAAGATCCACGTCAGTCACTGGAGAGCGCCACGTGCCCAGCATCCGTTGGTTCAGCATTCGGACAGGATCAAATATTATATATTGTTTTAGTTAATTTTGTATATATATGTTTAATAAACTCGTCGGTCGATCAGGAGCACACACCATTGGCATCGTTCACTGCCCTTCCTTCATCAAAAGGCTTTATAACTTCAGCAGCAGCTCGGGAGTCGACCCGACGCTGGACCCGACGTACGCGGTTCACCTGCAGCAGCAATGCCCGACGGAGGAGAGCAACACCGAGGTGCCGATGGACCCGCCGAGCGAGCTCGGGTTCGACAACAGCTACTACCAGGGCATCTTGAGGAACAGGGGGCTCTTCACGTCGGACCAGACGCTGGTGTCCACGCCGGCCGCGGCGGCGCAGGTGAAACTGTTCGCGCGCAACTCGGCCGTCTTCAAGAGTAGATTTGCTGCGGCGATGGTGAGGATGGGCAGCATCGGCGTGCTGACGGGGAGCAACGGAGAGATACGCTCCAACTGCCGAGCGCCAACAGAATCCAATTGACCATATAATTTATGAATAAGGTGTGCGGGGTGTAGGGCTAAAAAAAATATTTAAAAGAATAAATAAGATGATTAACTTTGACTGTGTGTATATATTATATTATGCTTCCAATTTTTCGCAATATAATCAAAAGGGAATGCCGTCTATCCCAAATTTCGTGGCATTATTTATCCAATAATCATTACAAATTAAATCCTCTGTTCGCGTAATCTCAATCCATAATCTTCAAACATGATTATCGATTTACGATTTAGAACAACCGTCTGTCTATTAAGATAATTTGATAATTTTAAATTATTATTTATGTATTTTAAATATATTTTAAAATTTATAAATTCTTGATTCCAGAGTACCTGTAGTCCGTAGAGTGCATGGGAGAGAGAATAACTCGATCCACGATTAATAAAATAACTCGGCCACCACATGAACCATAATGTCAAGGACTTGGAAGTCATTAACAGAACTTGTCCAGTCAATAGGACTTCTGCCTTCTTCAACTAAACTTGATGGGATTTCTGTAATACGGAGGTAAGTAAAAATTCATGTGACGGACTCTTAATTCTATCAACACAAGAGTCATGTGACACAACCCGAGGCTTGTAAATAAAGATAAAATAACAAACACTTGTAAATACGGAGGTAAGTAAAAGTCGTCAACAACACACACTTGTAAAATGTAAATAAAAATAAAATAAGTGCATAAAAAAAGAAATACGAGAATACTGATTTACTTACTTGGTTTACAATCGTCTGTCACTGCTTTTTCATGATGTATCTCCCCTTTCATTAATGCTCATTTTGAACTAACTTTCGATGTTTTTTTTGGTGATCCACCATCAGTGCTAACCCAGCGTATTCTTCTAGCTTGGACTCGGATGAGGACTCGTCTCACGTTGCTTTTAGGTTCTTGTGCTTGGATCCGCTTGACCCTTTGTCCTTTCCTTTACTTTTCAGCATCGGACAATTATCTTTGATATGTCCTTCTTCCGGACAGTTGTAACACTGAATCTTCCGTTTACTCTAAAAAGATCTTGTTGTCTGTCTCTTGTCAAAATTATTAGATTTTAAAAATTTTGAGAATTTTCTTACCAGAAAAGCTTCTTCATCTTCGTCAAGTGATGATTCTAACTTCAGCTCGATCTTCTTGGCTTTGAGTGCCAAGTTCTGAGTTGACCTTTCTTCTATGTTTCTTAAACCTATACATCTAAATTCATGAAGTTCTAAAGTTGAAAATAAGTTTTCTAACGTACTTACCTCTAGATCCTTAGAGATGTAGTAGGAATCAATTATCAATGTCCAATCCGGGGTCCTCGGGAAAACATTAAGAGCATAACTTAGGGAGTCTCTGTTCATTACCATTTCTTCGAGATTTGTGAGTACGGTGATCGGTTCCTTTAGCTTGGCGTGTAGTTGAGCAACTGTCTCTCCTTCTTTCAGTTGGAGGTTCGTCAATTGAATCCGGAGTAGGTCCTATTTTGCTAGCTTAGCTTCGGAGCTCCCTTCGTGCAACTGTAGGAATTTCTATCAGAATTCTTTCGTCGAATCATAGCTGCCAATCCGATTTACTTCTCGGGATGACAGAACGGTCAACAAGTGGAATTCAACTCTCCCATTTGCCACAAAGTCATTATGTTCCTTCTTGCTCCACAAATGCTCTTCTTTTTCTTCCCCGTGTTAGTTTTTGGGTACTACAAAATTATATTTGATTATTAAGAGAATATTCAAATCAGTTTTGAAAAATACCTCCATCCGACATTCAAGATTGCGAACTCCCCCTCAAACTTTGGTAGATAGATATTTGGTCTAGCCATCATCTCCTTGCTTTAGCAGGTGGTTAATATTTCTAGAGAGGTTTGGGCTCTAATACCAATGATTATATTTTAATGGGCAGGCAAGAGGGGGTGAATTGCCCTAAAAATAAATTGCATCTTTCTTGATCTTTGGGCTTTAGTTAACAGACACTTTTAAATTAAGATAAAATAAATGTATAAAAAAGAAATTCGAGACTGCTGATTTACTTGGTTTACAATCGGGAAGGTTGCTAATCCAAGATAGAAGTAAGCACTAGCAAGAATCTCGTTCTTCGACATGGTCGATGGTGAAGAAGCCTCGTACAACGGTTTACAGCTCAAAAAGTAGCAAAACAGACTTGAAAATCGTATACAAGTATTGTATCTGAGCTAGATGACATACCCTCTTTTTATAGTGCTCAGAACACTTTTTACCGTTGGCTGGGGTGGCATTGGAGGTGGCTCCATTGAGCTTGAGGCGCCACCAGCTCAACAAAATCTATCTGATTAGTGCTGATTCGTCCAACGATTCTGGATGCATGGAGTCACCTCCGTTCCATCTGAGGCGTCTCCTATAAGTAACCGTTATTGTGGCTGTGTTTTGCATAGAGGCACCTCCATTCCATTTGAGGTGGTTCCCCACCTATTCAGCTAAGGTGCCTTCAGTTCGTGGAGGTGCTTTTGCGCCTTTCTATGGCACAGGCAGTCTAGACCATCCGAAGTTCCTCCATTCTTCTGAGGCACTTCAGGTCTTCAAGGCAGAACTCTTCATTCTATGGTCAACCTCCAAGTTGACCTTTTCCAGTCTTTTGCTCCCGTGGCCGGAATTGAGCTCACTCAAACTCAACTCCGATCTTCACCTTGAGCAGACTTCCTCCCCGACTTCTCGTCCCTCGGATGCGCCACTTGTTTCCTTCTTATCTGTCGGTGTACACTTCTGCAGCACCTCGTCTCTTGGATACACCGAGCTTATCGACTTACTTCTCATTTCATTCTTCTCGCTAGTTGCGTCTTCCGCTTGATTTCTTGTATTTCCAAGTTCTTGCACACTAAGACATAAGGCATCAAAAACAAATATAGTCCAACTTAACTTGGTTGATCATATCAAAATTAACCTTGAGGGCTTACATAAACTAGCTAAAATGGCCAGTGTCTTGGCAACTTAGGAGGCAGAGGAGCCCATAGTGCAAGATCAAGTGGTCTCTCACATCAATCATGGGCCTCAACCAGGAAATCAGGATGATTAGATAAACCCTCTCATTTCTTTCTTGAGATATAAAACTCTGCCCGATCATCCAGAGTAGGCTCGGACTCTCAAAAGGCATGCTGCACGATTCAATTTAGTAGTGGATGTCTAATATAAGTGTGCTTTCTCTTGCTCTCTTCTCAAAGGATAAAAAATTAACTATCTAAAAATAAAATAAATGAACTAAATCTGCAAAATAAATTACTTGACGATCAACTGAACACAAACTCAACAGTTAAGCCAATTCAACCTGAAATCCTGACTCAAGTTGGAAAACTTGAGGAGGATAATTCCAGATTGAAAGACGAAATACTTGAACTAAAAGAACTACTAGAAACATTTAAAATTAGATCTAAGTACCTTGACATGATACTTGGATCACAAAAAGCTATGTATAACAAGTCCAGACTCGAATACAAATCCAGCTCAACTAACAAAACCTTTATATCACTAATAAGTCAAAATAAGAAACTAACTGAAGTCTGGGTTCTGAAAGCGTGTCTAACCATGCAAGTAAGACTCAATCAATTTTATGTACCTAAAAATGAAATCCATTATCTAAAACCAAATCCAACTAAACCTATAAATTCAAACCTGAACCTAAAATATAATTCAAAACCAAACCAAAATAAACCTTCAAAGCTAAATTCCAAACTAAATAATAAAATAAAATTAAATTAAATAAATCAAACATAAATCTAAAATGTAAAATAAAGTCAAACAATTCAAACTAAAATAGAAAAAATAAATTTAAATCAAATAACTACAAAACGAACTCTAATTACCATCAAGTCTACTATAATTATAAAAGTAATCGTCATAAACCCAAAACTTAAACCGAAAAGATCAATAATTCAAGGGAGGCTCCAAATTAGTTGGCACATCAAAAAATAATAATTTACTCGATTGGGTAATTAGGACTAGATTTAAAAGGGGACAAAAGTTTAACTTGAAAAACAACACTAGAGAAATTTTGGATGATAGTAAGTTAGGGAAGTTCTGTCTATGCATGTCTAGGAAGATATGACTTCGACCTGTTGCATTTGACTTAGTGCCTGAACCCACCCCTTACCAATTCTAGCTGGTTAGACCAAAGTTTTGTTATTACGTTTAGTGGATAGGACTATTTAGAAAATTTCGAATGTATGACTACTCTAATGATGTCCAGGTGACTCAGCATAGCTCAGAAATTTATTCAAAGAATGTCTCATTGTTGAACCTAAAGCTAAACTTGAATCTAACACAAAGTTAAACCAACCCCTAAAATTCAACTAATCTCATAAAATTATAGGATTTCTTGATTGAAAATATAGATCGAGTGAGATGACTACAGATTCAAATTCAAATTCAAATTAAATTAAATTAAAATTAAAATCAAAACTTCAATTCAAAATTAAAAATAAAAATCCAACCTAAATTAAATTTAAAAAATTTAACTTAAATTTAAAATTCTAAAACTAAAATCTCAAAAAAAAAAAAGTCTCTAACCGAAGGTGCCTCCGAGACAATCGGAGGTGCCCTCGAAAGAGCAGAAAAAATCCCACCCTAATTGATCGAAGACGCCTTTAGTCAGTTGAAGGCACCTTCCGAAGCACATGGAAGGCAAATTGTGTATTCAAAAACTTTGTTCTAGGACTTGAGCATTTCACAAACACACTAGGTCTACATTGATTGTGTATTCAAAAACTTAGAACGGTGTGAGATGCATAGGCAGATTGCTTGGAATTCATATGCTTATATCAGTGCATCAATACAATTCTGGAGAAAAAAATATCAAATACTACAGTGATCAGGTTAAGTAATTCAATTTTAATCAAATACTAACTGCATACAATTGCCTAACTTGACTAACCAAGTGAACACTGCTATCTTCTGATAGTTACTTAGTAAGTATCGATTAGACATTTAAGGACAATTTATAGATGTCTACTATTTTTAAATAATATCATGTCCACGAGGGGTATATTTGAATAATAATTTCATCTATTGAAAATTCTTTTTTGTTTACTTAGAGCCGCTCTTTTTGTTTAAAAAACTATTTTAAAATTTTCTAAGTTCAAAACTCTCGTTTAAAGTATTTTGAAAATATCTCAAAATTCTTATCTAAAATAGTTTGAAATTCCTTATACATAAATTCTTGAAAAAACTTACTTTAAAAATTATTTACCTAAAAAGTGTTATTTTCCAAAGTACTTTTCAAATCTTTCCTTGCTAAAAATAAATACAAATATTTTGAAAACTGTGTTAAACATACTTTCAAAGATGTTTTGATAAAACTTTAATAACTATTTTAGCATAATTAAAAACTTACCTTAAAAATATCCTGGACTTTAAAGTTACTTTTGCAAAAGCTAACTTTCAAAATCTAGTATACTCTTTCAAAATATTCCTTGCAAAAATTTTGAAACTCTTTCAAAATATATGTTTTGAGGAATTAAATGTTTTTTCAAGTTCATTGTAAACTACTTTAAGCACTTTCACAGATGTTTTCAAAAAGATTTGAAAAGATTGATAAAACCTTTTGTCAAAGTTAACAATTTCCCTAAACTCCCTCCTGCAATGATCCTGAAAGTAGTTTTGTGCTACAAAAATTTTTATTTCCTTCATGATTTCTTTACTTCGTAAGTTTTTTTAACATCTGTTGATTCATTTTTCTACTCATATTTTGTGATGAATGTCAAAGAGGGAGGGTTAGGGTTTAAGTTAGAAAATAAATAAAAATCAAAATAACTTAACTCTAAAATTGATCGAGAGAAAAAAAACTAACTATCTTATTTTTGTTGCTTCTCTTAAAATCATATTCGTTGTTTATTTGTCATATATTTTTCTAACTTAACTCAGGTTGTCATTGCATTAAAAAAGGGAAGATTATTGGTGTCGTTTGCACTAACGGACTAACTTATGTTTTGATGAATGACAAGTGAATTAAGTTAGGTGTTTTGTGATCTAATTGTTTTACCCAGTGTGCAGGAATTGACGAGTCTGAAGGACCGGACACCAGGATAAAATCCAGGTAAGTCCATGGGACTGGATAATTGATACGAAGTCCAGATAGATCATTGGGCTGATCGAATATCTGGCAAAAAGTCCGGTTGGGTCTGCGAGATCGGACAACCGGCAGAGATCCAATTGGGTCTGCGGACCAGATAGCTGGAATGAAGACCTTGTGGGCCAAGAGGCTAGTTAGCCGACTGCAAGTTGGCAAGTAAAGGTAAGTCACTAGAGGAGAGTGACTTCGAGAGGGCGTGTCCCGGTTGAGGGACAATAGTGTCGATCTAGGTTAGGTTCATTTTGGATCCCTAATATAAGACCTTGACTAGTTCTTAGTCCTGGGAGGACAGAGGCTAATTACTACTTATTTTGACTATGCTAATTTTGTTTTGTAGGTTTGATGTTTTAGTTTTGGACTAACATAATTTGCAGAGCAAAAGAAGCAAAAAGCCTTCGGATGAATAATACCCGAAGGCGGCTTCAAGCATTGGAAGGTGCCTTCGCACTATTCATAGAAGACGCCTTCAATGACTTGGAATGTGCCTTCCAAGGGATAAACTTTGGACATTGTCACAGATAAGGTGCAACAAAGTCGGAATTAAATTTCTCGCATTGAAGGCACCTTCAATGCTTATGGAAAGCGCCTTCCATGTCCTTTATAAGGCAGTCTCGACCAAACTTCTCCAACACAAGTCACATACAAGCTTCTATGCATCCAGGTGAAGCTCTAACTGCTCCGGCTTCCTGCTACAACTATGCTACAACGCTACTATGCTCATCTACTACTAAGAAGCCACCCAAGCACTGAGCTTGAGCCGATCGTCTTTTGAAAAGTGTTTGGTAACTTTAATTTTTGTATTTATTTACTGTAAAAGGACAAGTACAGTGTATTGTACTTGTATATAAATTTCTTGTATTCGATTCCCTTTTTCAGAGGTACCAGAAGAGCTATTTTAGTGGATTATCCATGGACAGGTCCGCGGGACCTAGGTCTTGGAGTAGAAGTCTCCAAAAGCTCCGAACCAAGTGACACCGTTTGCATTCATATTCTGTCTGCTTGTTCTTTTTTTTCTTTGCCTTCTTAGTTTTCCGTTGTGTACTTATCTTTTAAAATTCAAAAAGAACAAGTTTTCAAAACTAGGTGATTCATTCCCCCCCCCCCTCTCACATGTGACTCGATCCAACATCAGTATCTTAGCAGTCTCGGAAACTCAATATCCCTCTTAGTCTCACTCGTAAATGACTTAACATAGAAGTAATAGTCTCTTAGCCTCATTCTTTGATGGCTCAGTACTTTGACAGACACGGGGTTTCATTATCTTCGTATTCTTAGAAATTCATAACCCTCTTAGCTCTACTCGCTAATGGCTTAGACTTAGCAATTCAGCTATCTTAGTCTCAGTTATAGTCTTGGCAACACTCTTGGTGCCTAGGCCTTTGACTATATCAGTCTCAATCGTAGTCTCGGTGTTAACACTCTCAATGCATTGGGTTTACAACTATCTCATCATTCAATTCGATTATTAGTTCCTTCGGCATCGAAATCTTCTACTCAGTCTTATTTAAATTATATATTTTTAATTATTTTTTAACTTTCATTCAATCATGGAATACTATTTGTGTTTTCAAAAAATTGAGAATCAAAATAAATCGAGAATAATATAATTACTAAATATAGAGCCATCTTCGTTTTTTATTCTTATAATAATTTCTTTAATCTAACATTTATATATAATAAATTGTAGGATTGAGAGGGTGAATAACACTCGTGACTTTTCACACTTTTCGAAAAATTGTCAAACAGAATCACGCAGTGGAAATAGAAAGTAAAATAAAACAAATGCTAACAAGTGTTGGTTTTACTTAGTTCGGAGCTTGTGACGACTCATACTTCAATGCCCGTGATCACTGATCGTTTTCATTGGGCAATTCACTATCAATTCGGAAATTTCAATTACAAGGATGAGTACAATAAAAATATAATTTGAATGCTTTACATTAATTATACAGACGACTTTTGGAATTCGGAGTCTTACTTTCGGTCGTTAAAGTCGCATCACAAAGTCATAGGATTGCCCTTAAAGCAGTATGCAAGAGAAGAATTGTAAGAATGAGTTGTTGTTGATGCACTGCTCAAAGAGGACATTTATAAGCTGTTGAAGGCGCCTTCAACCTCCTTGAAGGTGCCTCCAGCTTGAATCTTATCCCCTCAGCTTCAATCGTCGATAACATCTGCTTTCCATGAATTTTATCTCTTCGAAGGCACCTTCAAGTGTATGGAAGGCGCCTTCCATCTCAGCTCCAAGGTGCCTTCAGGCGCTTGGAAGGTGCCTTCGCGCCTCTCCACGCGGGCTTTCGGCCAAGCCTTCTAAGGCACCTCCAGCACCCCCAGAGGCGCCTTAAACCCTATTCATTCAAGCTTTCATGTGCCTTTCGTTCCTCCAAGATATGTTAGTCCAAAATGCCAAACATTGTTGGTGCAATATTCCCTAGGTCAAGGTTGACCTGGTTGACTGAGCTTGAATTAGTTCGAGCTCGAGTCTTGATGTTTGGGTTTCGATGTTTGACAATACATTGAAATAATAAATGAAGATTGCAGGTGCAATTTGTTGGAGGATCGGTGGCTGGCTAGAAGGGGGGTTGAATGGACGGCGCCCCCAATAACTCGCTTCCTACGTATTCGTTAGTGCGCAAGCGGAAATACAAATACTAATTACGAATACGAAACCTAAAGACAAAGAAAAGAACAAGCAAACCAATACACGTCGATGTAACGTGGTTCGGAGATGATGCTCCTACTCCACGGCTGTCCGTAAGGTGGACGATCCCTATCCGTCGGTGGATTAGCCCCCGACAACCTCCGGCTATCTCAAGTCGCTCCTTGTGGGTGGAGAAACCTCACCACAAACACACCAAGACCTCTTGGATTACACAAGCACTTGAGAACTCTTGTGACTACTAATTAGGCTTTAAACAAGTCTAATTTCGTTGCCTTGGCCGGCCATACCAAGCTCCTTCTTATAGAGCTTGGAACAAATCAGAACCTGATTTGCCCGTTACCAGTCGACTGGTATCAGCATCAGTCGACTGGTGCCAGCCCAACGACTATCTCAACGGCTCTTTGCTACAGTGCATCAGTCGACTGGTACATATACCAGTCGACTGCTACAGTACGCTACAGTAACTGCTACAATGCCGCTACAGTAAAACCCTAAAACTAGGATTTTACTCCGAGTACAATCTCTCATGCACTCGTACCCTCACGACTCATTTAACTCTTCTTTGCAGCCTTGACCTCTTGCCTTCAAGCCTACTTCCTTTGGCTCTCGTCCCTCGGATGCATCCAAGCCCGCGGCTCGTCTCCAATGCCATCCTTCGCATATGCCTCGAAGTCGCTTCCCTCGGCCCTTGTCCTTGCTGCCTTGTCCACGGTCCCTCGGATGCTCCATCCTTCACCGGACCCGAAGCCGTCAACCTGAGTCACATGTGTCACCTGCAGTCCTGCACAACTCAAGTACACATATCAAATAACAAGGGCAATCCTAACTTAAACCCTTTGCCCAAACACCAAAACACATGGTCCCACGGACCATTGGGATTGCTCCAACACAATTGTTCATATAGGTGAGAGTCCTAGTGAGTGAAGCCAGGCAGGTGTGAAAGTCCTGGTGAGTGAAGTCAGGCAGTTGTGAAAGTCCTGGTGAGTGAATCCAGGCAGTTGGGAAGTCCTAGTGAGTGAAGCTAGGCAGTTGGGAAATCCTAGTGAGTGAAGCTAGGTGAAAGTCCTGGTGAGTGAAGTCAGGCAGATGGGAAGTCCTAGTGAGTGAAGCTAGACATAGGAAAATCCAGGTGGATCAAGTTTGATCAGACACCTGGTATTGGTAAGCCCAAGTGGGTCAATGTTGACCGAACACTTGGCATGAGGAGAAAGTCCAAGTGGGGCAAAGGGATTGACCGGACACTTGGTGAGAGAGTCCTAGCAAGTCAAGGGTAGTCGGATGCTAAGAATGATGTACCAACAGGTCATGGTTGACCGTATGTTGGTTTAAGGGACATTTGGACTTGATTTGACAAGTCTCACATGGGCTGGATCGATCAACCGATCGATTGGCTCATGCCCAATCGATCGGTTGATCGATTGGGTGAGTCTCGCGGAAGGAAATCCTCCCAATCGATCAGTGGATCGATTGGGGGAAATCGCCGTTCACACAGAACGTCTCCCAATTGATCGGTCAATCGATTGGGAGTCTCTAATCGATCGGCTGATCAATTAGGAGGTGCGATTTCGCGCAATAAGCCTTGGATCGATCGACCGATCGATCCATGCATTTCCCAAGAGCACAGAGGCGCTCTGGATCGATCGGTCGATCGATCCAAAACCTCCCCAATCGATTAGGAGCAATCCAATCGATTGAGATTCGACCGTTGGCGCAGATAAAGCCATTGGCGAGCGATTCCTTCAGCACTTCTTCGATTCTTCTCCACGAGCGAT
Organism: Zingiber officinale; assembly: GCF_018446385.1. Classification (NCBI taxonomy): domain Eukaryota; kingdom Viridiplantae; phylum Streptophyta; class Magnoliopsida; order Zingiberales; family Zingiberaceae; genus Zingiber; species Zingiber officinale. Next base: position 122,602,424 of record NC_055992.1, read on the forward strand.
CACAGCAGCTCTCCACAGCGATCTTTTCTTCCTCGCCCCAGTTCTTGAAGGTTCTTGGAGACTCATCCAAGTCAAGAGGTGAGTTGCAACAAGAAGAAGAAGAAGCTAGGGTTTTCATTGTAATCTTGTAAGATTCATTTGTATTTTGCTTCTTTCTTTCTCATTGTTGTATTGTAAGGTTGTAAGACTTCTCTGCCTTCGGTAGTTACCGAGAAGGAGTGTTTTTATAGTGGAGGGTACGTGAGTGTGTGGATCCTTGGACTAGTCACCTATCTTGAGGTGGATACCAAGTAAATCCCTAGAGTTAGCGTTGTTGCTTGTGTTTCTTGTATTTCCACTGCACATCATCCCAAGAAGCGAGCAACGACGAGCATGACGATCGTGACGAGCTATTCACCCCCTTTCTAGCTACATTTTGGTCCCAACAAGTGGTATTAGATCAAGGTTGCTCTTCACCGGAATCATCGCCGGAAGGGGCAAAAAGCTAGAGAGTGAAGAAGTTGGAGCAATTCTACAAGTCGAAGACTTCATTCAAGAAGCTCAACTTTAAATGGAATTCCAAGATGGACTTGGATTCGATACAAGGGTGCCTCCACCGTTCACAATGATGAGCTTCAATCTTTGGAAATCAAGGATCAAAAATTTCTTGATGGTGGAGATAGAGCAATGGTTTGCTCTCATGGAAGGCTTTGAAGCTCTAACAAGTTCAAAGGGCAAAGTTCTCAAGAGAAGCAAGTGGAACCAAGAACAAATTCAAAGGAGCAAGGCAAATGATAAAGTGACAAAGCTTCTGGTCAATCTATTACCTAGCCACATTTTGGAGTAAATTGGAGAATTCAAGGATGCCAAGGAGCTTTGGAGCAAATTGGCAACGATTCATAAGATCCCCTCCACTGTACCAATCTAAGAAGAATCAAATGAGGGTGATTCATTGAATCAGGATCAAAAAGAAGAAGAAGAAGACTCCGAGGTTGGGAGGTGCTCAATATCGGAAGAAAAAGTCCTAGAAGCTTCATCCTCAAAGGAGTGCAACCAAAAGAGCAAGGAATGAGCATATTCCTTGTTTCATGTACAAGAGGATGAAGAGGAAGATAAAGTCTCCACCTCTAGGATTGAGGGGGAGAGACCTTTGTTGACATCGGATCAAGAAGAAGGAGAAGCTTCTACATCTGGGTCAAATGGAGAAGAATATGTTGCATCCTCTAAAAATCAAAAAACATCAAATGGAAGAGCAAGTGTCATCCCTACACATGAAGGTAAAAATGGTTCAATTAAGAATAAAAATCATATTATATGCTTTGAATGTAGGGAACATGGGCACTACAAAAGTAAATGCCCAAAATTGGCCAAGAAGAAGAGCCAAGTGACACTAAAGGGCAAGGAGAAGCCCAAAGAGACCGCTCCTAGAACAAAGAAGAGCAAGGAACACATTGTGTGCTTCTCTTGCAATCAAAAGGGATACTATTGTAGTCAATGTCCCAAGGGAAAGAAAGCGGTCAAGGCTCAAGGAGGAAGCACAACTCAAGGGGGAGCCTCCAAGGTAAAACGCAAGGTATCATTTGTTAAGCCTACCCTTTTAAATAATGGTAAAAAACATGCTAGTTCTAATTTATATCATTTTAATGCTATTTACCATAAAAATAGGAAGCATGATAGAATTAAGGAAAAATATGTAGCTAATATTTAATTTCCTAAAATAACTTTAGGTTAACCGAAAAGAACAATCAAATCACAAGGAAAAGAAAAAATAAAAGAACACAACATCGAAAAATATATTCGAAATTCTAGAATCGTAAGCTCTTGTATTTGGTATTATTTCCAAAAATAACTAGTATGATGCGGAAAGAAAAATTACTAGTTATACCTTTTAGAAAGACCTCTTGATCTTCTACCGTATTCCTCTTCTAACCTCGGACGTTGTGTGGGCAACGATCTTCCGAGATGAGAAACCACCAACCACCTTCTTCTCCTCCTAGCTAGGTTCGGCCACAAAAAGCTTAACCAAGGATGAAGAACAAAATACCAACCAAGCTCCAAGAGATGCTAGCTTTCTCTCCTTCTTTTTCTTCTTCTCCAAGTAGTATCCGGCCGCCACAAGAGCTCCAAGCCTTTGAGAGTTTCGGCCACCAAAAAGAGAGAGAGAGGAAGACGATGGCCAGCCACTCCAAGGAATAAAAGAGGGAGAGAAATAATAGAGGTTGTGTCTTGTGAAGGCACCCTCACCCCTTCTTTTATATTCCTTGGCCTAGGCAAATTAGGAAATTTAATTACAATAAAATTTCCTTAATTTCCTTGACATGATTTAATTGAGAAAAATAAAATAAAATTTCCCAATTTAATCTCTAATGGCCGACCACATTAAAAGAGATAAATTAGACAAGTTTTAATCAACAATTAAAACTTCCTAATTTGTTTCCGGAAATTTTTAAAATTAAAATTTCTCTTTAAAAATCTCTTCATGGTTGATAAAAGGAAATTTCTATAATTTTAATTTTACAACATGTGAATAATTTTTAAAGAGAAAATAAAATATCTCACCAATCTACAAATAAAGAAAGAGATCTAATCTCTTTCTTTAATCTTTTGTAGATCTTTTACAAGAGAGATATTTTAATTTTAATTCTCTTTAATAAATTATATCTCCCACATAATAAAAATTAAAATTAAAATCCCTTTTTAAATTAATATGGCCGGCCCCTCTAGCTTGGGTTCAAGCTAGGGTCGGCCACCCCAATTTATACCTAGGCCGGCCCTAGCTTGGTTCCCAAGCTAGCTTGGTCGGCCCCCTATTGGTGGGTATAGAAGGTGGGTATAGGTGGGTATAGTACTCTATAAATAAGAGGCTACGATAGGGACCGAGAGGAGGAATTGATTTTGGTCTCCCGATAAAATTAAGCATCCCGTGTTCGCCCCGAACACACAACTTAATTTTATCAATAATAATTCATTCCACTAGAGAACTATTATTGAACTACCGCACTAATCCCAAATTACATTTTTGGGTTCCTTCTTATTATGAGTGTGTTAGTCTCCCTGTGTTTAAAATATCGAATGTCCACTAATTGAGTTACTGACAACTCATTTAATTAATATCTTAGTCCAAGAGTAATACCACTCAACTTTATCGTCATGTCGGACTAAGTCCACCTGCAGGGTTTAACATAACAATCCTTATGAGCTCCTCTTGAGGACATTATCAACCTAGTATCTCTAGGACACAGTTTCCTTCTATAATCAACAACACACACTATAAGTGATACCATTTCCCAATTTATCGGGCTTATTGATTCATCGAACTAAATCTCACCCATTGATAAATTAAAGAAATAAATATCAAATATATGTGCTTGTTATTATATTAGGATTAAGAGCACACACTTCCATAATAACCGAGGTCTTTATTTCTTTATAAAGTCAGTATAAAAGAAACGACCTCAAATGGTCCTACTCAATACACTCTGAGTATACTAGTGTAATTATACAGTCAAGATAAACTGATACCTAATTACACTACGACCTTCTAATGGTTTGTTCCTTTCCATTTTGGTCGCGAGCTACTGGTTATAATTTATAAGGTACTGATAACATTATCTTCTGCATGTGACACCACATACTATGTTATCTACAATATAAATTAATTGAACAACTACAACTAAATGTAGACAATTTGACCAAATATGATTCTTTATTCATAATGAATGTTTACAAAGCTTAGGCTTTCAGTATACACTCCAACAATCTCCCACTTATACTAATGACTAAGCTGTCATATCTTCTACCATACATCTGATTCTCATTCCCTCCACATGCCGATCAAAAGCTTTCGCCGGAAGGGCCTTAGTGAAAGGATCTGCCAGGTTATCTGCTGATGCAATCTTGGCGATGACAACTTCTTCTCGCTTCACGATATCTCGTATCAGGTGGTACTTGCGCTCTATATGTTTACTTGCCTTATGAGCTCGTGGTTCCTTCGAGTTTGCAACTGCACCGCTTTTATCACAATAAATTGTGATAATTTTGGCAAACCAGGAATCACATCTAAGTCCATTAGAAAGTTCCTGAGCCATACTGCTTCTTTAGCTGCCTCAGAGGCTGCTACATACTCAGCTTCCATGGTTGAGTCCGATACGCATTTCTGCTTAACACTCCTCCATGAAATGGCTCCACCTCCTAAAGTAAACACATAGCCTGATGTAGACTTACTATTGTCCCTATCTGATTGGAAATCTGAATCCGTGTAACCCACAGGGAGCAAATCGTCTGCTTGGTAAATTAGCATATAATCTCTAGTCCTTCTCAGGTACTTTAATATATGCTTTACCGCAGTCCAATGTCCTTGTCCAGGGTTACTCTGATATCTGCTGACCATGCCCACGGCAAAACAAATATCAGGTCTCGTGCATAGCATTGCATACATAAGGCTTCCTACAGCCGAGGCATAAGGAACTGCTTTCATGTCTTCTATCTCCTTTGATGTCTTAGGAGACATCTCTTTAGATAGAGCTATTCCATGCCTAAAAGGTAAGAAACCTTTCTTGGAATTCTGCATGCTAAAACGAGCAAGGATTGTATCTATATATGAAGCTTGGGACAGACACAACATTCTTTTCTTGCGATCCCTTATTACTTTGATCCCAAGAATGTGTGCACACTCTCCTAAGTCCTTCATATCAAATTGTTTGGACAACCATACCCTTACGTCTGATAATACTTTGACATTGTTGCCAATTAACAAAATATCATCTACGTATAGTACAAGAAATACCACCACGTTTCCGTTACACTTCTTATATACACAAGACTTATCCGGACTTTGAATAAATCCATATGACTGGATTACTTCATTAAACCGGATGTTCTAAGATCTTGAAGCTTGCTTCAGTCCATAAATGGACCGATTGAGCTTACACACTAGATACTCTTTGCCCTTTTCAATGAACCCTTCTGGTTGCTTTATATGGATGTTCTCTTCAAGGCTTCCATTAAGGAAAGCTGTCTTGACATCCATTTGCCAAATCTCATAATCCATATGAGCAGCAATGGATAAGAGTATCCGGATAGACTTAAGCATGACTACCGGTGAAAAGGATTCCTCATAATCGATTCCCTCTTTCTAAGTGTACCCTTTCGCAACAAGCCTAGCTTTGAAGGTTTCTACCTTCCCGTCTGTCCCTCTTTTCCTTTTATAGATCCACTTACATCCAACGGCTTTTACACCATCAGGTGGTTCTACAAGCTCCCAGACCTTATTAGAGTACATAGACTCTATTTCAGAATTCATCGCCTTTTGCCAAGATGCTGCATCTATATCTTGGAGTGCTTCGTCATATGTCCGGGGATCAGGTTCATGTTTACCCGGGATCAAGTCCGAAGACTCTCCCAAAAACATGAATCTCTCGGGCTGCCTCACAACCCTCCCACTACGACGAGGCACTGTCTGTGGTTGTGTATCATGTGTGACACGTGTTGCAGTCTCTTATGGTACTTCATCTTGTACTATTGGTACTAAAGTAGACGTGTCCTCTCTTAGTTCTTCTAAAACAACTTTACTACTGGGCTTGTGATCCATTATATAGTCTTCTTCTAAAAACTGGGCATTGGTGCTAACAATGACATTCTGGTCTTTAGGACTATAAAATAAATCACCTTTCGTTCCTTTGGGATATTCTACAAACACGCGAACTTCTGTACGGGATTCTAACATATCAGCATCTGGTTTCAGCACATGTGCTGGACTACCCCAAATCCGAATATGTCTTAGACTGGGTTTTCGTCCATTCCACAATTCTATGAGAGTAGAAGAAACTGATTTAGAAGGTACTAAGTTCAGAACATACACTGCTGTTTCCAGAGCATATCCCCAAAACGAATTTGGTAATTCTGAATAACTCATCATCGATCTAACCATCTCCATAAGAGTCATATTCCTTCGTTCTGCTACACCATTCTATTGGGGTGTTCCAGGTGCAGACAATTGGGATTGAATCCCAGCCTCTGATAAGTAATTCTTAAACTCTCCTAAGAGGTATTCGCCACCATGATCAGATCGTAGTGTCTTGATACTTTTACCTAATCGTTTCTCCACATCAGCCTTGTATTCTTTGAACTTATCAAAGCACTCGGACTTGTGGCGCATTAGGTAAATATATCCGTATCTTGAATAATCATCTATAAAAGAGATAAAATATTCAAAACCACCTCTTGCCTGGACAGACATAGGACCACACAAATCAGAATGAACCAATTCCAACACTTCTTTGGCTCTATACCCCTTGGCCTTGAATGGCCTCTTGGTCATTTTACCTTCTAAGCAAGATTCATAAGTTGGAAAATTTTCCAACTCTAATGAACCCAAAAGTCCATCGGCTATTAGCCTCTGAATCCTACTTAAGTTAATATGACCAAGGCTTAGATGCCAAAGATATGCTTGGTTCATTTCCGAAGGTTCTTTTCTTTTATTTGAGTTAGAAGATGAGTTATAAATTTCCGTGTTTTGCTTTGTGGAAGAAATTGGATTTAAAGTATACAAATTGCCAACTAATGTACCAGAACAGATAATCACTTTATTTCTCTTAATAACTACATCGTTACTGAAAGAAACTGAATATCCATCTAAAAACAGTTTAGAAACTGAAATTAAATTCTTTCTAAAACTGGGTACATAAAGACAATTTCTTAAAACCAAATTCCTATTTCTACTAAAAGATAAGTAGACGTCTCCCACTGCAACAGCTGCCACCTTAGTAGCATTGCCCATGTAGACGGTAATTTCTCCTTCAGATAGTCGTCGGGTTTCCTGGAACCCCTGCAAGGAATTGCAGACATGATCAGTGGCTCCCGTATCTACACACCAGGTGCTGGTAGATAACACCGCTAAACATGTTTCAACAACTAGAGCATGAGATATACCTTTGTTTTGGTTCCTACGAGGACAGCCCTCCTTCCAATGTCCTGCCTGCTTGCAGATGAAGCACTTGCCCTTCGGCTTCTTCACTCCAGCTTTAAATCCAGTACTCTGAGACTTATTCACTTTCTTTACTGAACCGACTTGTTTCTTCTTCTTCTTTCCTCTCGGTTTAGAAGTAGAACCATTTTCAGCCTAGTGAATTTGAGCATTGTGACGAAATAATCCTTCTGCTGCCTGAAGTTCTGTCAGTAGTTCCGCCAATGAATATACCCTTTTATTCATATTGTAATTCAGGCGGAATTGCTCAAAACTTCTAGGTAGTGTTTGGAGGATCATATCGATCTGGGTTTCCCCATCAATTTCTCCTCCAAGGATCTGTATCTCGTTCAGATAAGCCATCATCTTTAGGATATGATCCCTCACAGGAGTACCCTCTTGCATGGTGGCTGTCATTATCTTTCTCATGGCTTCTTGTCTAGAAGCTCTATCCTGATGACCAAAGAGTTCCTTGAAATTGTTCATAATATCATAAGCCGTTGGTAAGTCTTGATGCTGATGTTGCAATACATTTGACATTGAAGCCAAAATGTAACACCGTGCCATCTCATCTGCTTTTACCCATTTCCTATGATATTCAATCTCCTCTTGGGTAGATTCACCAGTAGGTGCTTCAGGGCAAGGCTCAGTCAGTACAAATTTATAACTTTCAGCAGTAAGAACAATGTCCAGGTTCCTTTTCCAATCTATGTAATTAGGTCCAGTAAGTCTATTCTGTTGAAGTATGATGGACAGTGGATTGAAAGTCATCCTAAGAATCACAAATAACTTTTAGTCAGAACTCTAAATTTAGAATAATATTGATTCCTCAAATAATACTATTTTAAATTAACCAACACCTCAAAACACCGTGAATTTTGTATGCCACGTTAGTGTGGACGTATACAAATTCAACATTTGTAAAAGGAGGGTTTTATCCCATTAATTTTATTATCTTGTCAACCTAACTTTTTGACAAATAAAATTAATAGTTGGTGTCTTTTGGTCACACAAATAATAGCAGTGACTCCGATGGGGATGATACTATTAGATGTGTCTAAGTGTATACCATTACTTGACACTAAGTCCATTAATAAGATTATGTCCCTTCCGTTAGGGAAGATCACATGCTCTTAATTAACTTCCTATAGTCATCCAAAAATGGAAGTCTGTTCTAGTGATCCACAAACAGCTCATCAGTTATGGAGGAAGGCACTCAGAGCCAACGCGCAAGCTTGTTTGCATCATTTACAAACCAGTAATGGAGACCATGGGATTTATTTAAAAACCCCTCTTCCACTTAGTTATTTATAAATGAAGAATTTTAACTATGCTAGCCTACTAAACATGTAAACTAACATATACACACAGCACAATATAAAAGCAATAAATAGAAAATCTAATTTTCAACTATTATGGCTTTTATCTCTAGTTGTCCTCCATGTGTTGTGCCATATTTGGCCACCGTTACCGGGTCTAGCTATCGCATCCATCTTGCTCCTAGTTCCGCTGCGCCTCTGGTCCTTAGATGGTTCCACGCTTTGCAACATTCGATCCGCGACATAAATAGAATTTTACATTTTTGATCCTTTATTCCATAAAAGGAATATACATGTATCTAGATCAAAAATAAAATCCTAATAAAACTAAATACAGCTCCTGCTGTATTTTAATACAATTATGCACACACATATAAATGCCCTTGACATGTCCAAGGGTCCAATCACACACATAATAACTAAAAGCCATAATAGTTGGATCCTGCATCCACAAAGTTAGCACATCCTACTATTAACCTGCCTAAATTATGTATGACATGTGCATAATTAAACTAATACCAAATACACAGAGGCAAAACCCTAGCTCTGATACCAATTGTTGGTTGCTACTCGGAAAACCTAGAGGTTCCACTGTATAAAAATTTTGTACAAAGGTCTGAACCTTTTCCTAGCTACCATGTGTTCTTTTAAATTAAATTTTGGATCGCCTGTGGAACTTAACACGTTTGATCCAAAACTTAATCTATTCGTTCTTTTAGGTTTTGACTTCGGTCTCTTGCGGAACTTAACACGTTCGACCCAAATCACCTTAAGTTATTAATTCCATTAAATATTAATTTTCATAATCGGTTCCCAGTACTGACGTGGCGAGGCACATGGCCTTCTTGGATATGGGAGCAACCACCACCGATTAGACAAAACCTTTTATAGAAAGCTAATATTTAATTTCCTAAAATAACTTTAGGTTAACCGAAAAGAACAATCAAATCACAAGGAAAAGAAAAAAACAAAAGAACACAACATCGAAAAACATATTCGAAATTCTAGAATCGTAAGCCTCTTGTATTTGGTATTATTTCCAAAAATAACTAGTATGATGCGGAAAGAAAAATTACTAGTTATACCTTTTAGAAAGACCTCTTGATCTTCTACCATATTCCTCTTCTAACCTCGGACGTTGTGTGGGCAACGATCTTCCGAGATGAGAAACCACCAACCACCTTCTTCTCCTCCTAGCTAGGTTCGGCCATAAAAAGCTTAACCAAGGATGAAGAACAAAATACCAACCAAGCTCCAAGAGATGCTAGCTTTCTCTCCTTCTTCTTCTTCTCCAAGTAGTATCCGGCCGCCACAAGAGCTCCAAGCCTTTGAGAGTTTCGGCCACCAAAAAGAGAGAGAGAGGAAGACGATGGCCAGCCACTCCAAGGAATAAAAGAGGGAGAGAAATAATAGAGGTTGTGTCTTGTGAAGGCACCCTCACCCCTTCTTTTATATTCCTTGGCCTAGGCAAATTAGGAAATTTAATTACAATAAATTTTCCTTAATTTCCTTAACATGATTTAATTGAGAAAAATAAAATAAAATTTCCCAATTTAATCTCTAATGGTCGGCCACATTAAAAGAGATAAATTAGACAAGTTTTAATCAACAATTAAAACTTCCTAATTTGTTTCCGGAAATTTTTAAAATTAAAATTTCTCTTTAAAAATCTCTTCATGGTTGATAAAAGGAAATTTCTATAATTTTAATTTTACAACATGTGAATAATTTTTAAAGAGAAAATAAAATATCTCACCAATCTACAAATAAGGAAAGAGATCTAATCTCTTTCTTTAATCTTTTGTAGATCTTTTACAAGAGAGATATTTTAATTTTAATTCTCTTTAATAAATTATATCTCCCACATAATAAAAATTAAAATTAAAATCCCTTTTAAATTAGCTTGGGTTCAAGCTAGGGCCGGCCCCCAATTATACCTAGGCCGGCCCTAGCTTGGTTCCCAAGCTAGCTTGGCCAGCCCCATTAGTGGTATAGAAGGTGGGTATAGGTGGGTATAGTACTCTATAAATAAGAGGCTACGATAGGGACCGAGAGGAGGAATTGATTTTGGTCTCCCGATAAAATTAAGCATCCCGTGTTCGCCCCGAACACACAACTTAATTTTATCAATAATAATTCATTCCACTAGAGAATTATTATTGAACTACCGCACCAATCCCAAATTACATTTTTGGGCTCCTTCTTATTATGAGTGTGTTAGTCTCCCTGTGTTTAAGATATCGAATGTCCACTAATTAAGTGAGTTATTGACAACTCATTTAATTAATATCTTAGTCCAAGAGTAGTACCACTCAAGAGTAGTCCAAGATATCTCGACATTTTATTGGGAAGTTAAAGGCAAATTTAAGCCTTATTTTAATTTGTTACTCTTTAAAAGAGTAATTTGTGCCAAAATTTGAGGAATATGTTTAATTTAAAATTGACACAATTTGGGAAAAGCAAAGGAAATGTCAAAATTGAGTTTTGGCATTTTCTTGGGAAATATTGGGCAATCTAGGTTTAAGCTTTAAGTTAGCTAAAGTTTAAGGATACTTAGATAGGTAATCTAGGTATATTTTTATTTATGCTAAAACTTACCATGATTGTTTGTCCATCATATGTCATGACATCATATTTATTCTTGCACTCATGTCTTATTATGAAAAGCACAAAAATACAATGTCATGTCATACATACATCATGTAGTCATAGGAAATTTTCTTTTGAAAATTATTTATCTTTGATGTATGCCATAACGTATCATACACTATTTTAATTCCTTGCAATTGAGGACAAATGACATTTATTAACAAGTAACATCCTTAGTTGATGTTCATAATTCAAAATACATAGATAGATATGCATGATCCCTAGTTTAGGACAAAACCAAACTTTACATCTCACAAAAGAACTATAAGGTGACTTGTATATGTTTTTATTGCACATTAGATTCAAGTGAGATGTTAGGATGATGAACAAAACTCAAGATGTTGTTTAAGTGCATTCTTTTGAGTTTTAAGTTCATCAAAACAACACTAGTTATGTGTTTTCCAATCATTGGGAAAGCTAATGTACAAGTCATGTGCATTGAGCCCAAAGAATATGGTTGGATATTGATTTTGAAAATAATTTTAAAATACTTTTAGAAAACCTTGGTGAAGGCTATCTTTTGATAGTGATCATCATTGAATAGTTAGACACAAACTTGAAGAAAACACTAAAGTTTTTACAAGTTTTCAAGTTTATGTCAATATTGGAAAATAGAAAGTATTTTCATAGAAAACTATTTTTCCTTGATAATATATACCCTAAGTAGTGCCTACATGAATTTTCATGATTTTTTTATTTTTGTAGAATTTTAGGGGAGTTTCTGAAATTCACTAAAATAAATTTTCAGTTTTTCAGAGCTCCAATCGATCACCCGATCGATTGAGAGGAGTTTTCCCACGAGCAGAAGCTCGTTGGATCGATCAGTCGATCGATCCACGCAGTTTAAATCGATCAGTGGATCGATTCAGATGGCTTCAATCGATTGGAATCCAAATTCAATCGATTGGGAATGCTGATTTTGGCCGGGAAAGCCTGATTTCAACATTTTGAACTACCTTTAGTCTATAAAACCATTCCTATCCCCTCAAAACACATTTGTATATATTTAGGGGGGAGTTTTCATGATGAAAACAAGGATAGATTGGTTAAGGAAGACTAGGTAGAGGTTTAGGTTGTGGTTTGGTTTCAATATTGAATTTTTGAATCTCAAAACTTCTAAATTTGGGTTTCCTAAAGGTTTAGGGATTCCAAGTCATTGTTGGTGCAATGACAGAAGTTACGTTCATGTCTTTAGGGGGAGCTACTCTTTAAGGACATGAAAATCTATTGTTCATACACCTTGGAAGGTGGTTAACCTTCCTTAGCGTAAATGCTCAAGGTTGGGCATTTGCTTACAATGAAGAGTGAATATCTTCATTGTTCACGTGATATATGCTCACGAATGAGCATTTGATGAAAGTGAAGGGTATGAGACCTTCATTTGAATCATGTATGAATATACCAAGTGGTATATGCTCAAGGTTGAGCGTTAAGAATAATGAAGGGTATGGGACCTTCGTTATTATGTTGTGAACAACGAGTAAAGTTGTGAACAATGTTGGGAAACACTTCAGGGGGAGAGTTTTTGATGTGTGTTAATAGGGAGAGAATGTAGGGCTTAAATTAGGCCTTCATTACCTAAGAGGGAGTTTGCCCTCTAGAAAAGGAGGAGAATGAAGGGAACCCTCATTCATATTGGCATGAAGAAAGTTGAGGCTATGAGATTAGCCTAACTTAAAGGAGGTATTGTCAAACTTCAAAAAAGGGGAGATTGGTGGTGCAATATTCCCTAGGTCAAGGTTGACCTGGTTGACTGAGCTTGAATTAGTTCGAGCTTGAGTCTTGATGTTTGGGTTTCGATGTTTGACAATATATTGAAACAATACATGAAGATTGCAGGTGCAATTGTTCATATAGGTGAAAGTCCTGGTGAGTGAAGCCAGGCAGTTGTGAAAGTCCTTGTGAGTGAAGCCAGGCAGTTGGGAAGTCCTAGTGAGTGAAGCCGGACAATTGGGAAATCCTAGTGAGTAAAGCTAGGTGAAAGTCCTGGTGAGTGAAGCCAGGCAGATGGGAAGTCCTAGTGAGTGAAGCTAGGCATAGGAAAATCCAGGTGAATCAAGTTTGATCAGACACCCGGTATTGGTAAGTCCAAGTGGGTCAAGGTTGACCGGACACTTGGCACGAGGAGAAAGTCCAAGTGGGTCAAAGGGATTGATCGGACACTTGGTGAGAGAGTCCTAGCAGGTCAAGGGTGGTCGGATGCTAGGCATGATGTACCAACAAGTCATGGTTGATCGTATATTGATTTAAGGGAAGTTTGGACTTGATTTGGCAAGTCTCACATGGGCTAGATCAATCAACCGATCTATTGGCTCATGCCCAATTGGTTGATCGATTGGGTGAGTCTTGCGGAAGGAAATCCTCCCAATCGATCAGTGGATCGATTGGGGGAAATCGTCGTTCGCACAGAACGTCTCCCAATCGATCGGTCGATCGATTGGGAGCCTCCAATCGATCGGCTGATCGATTGGGAGGTGCGATTTCGCGCGATAAGCCCTGGATTGATCGGTCGATCGATCCAAGCATTTACCAAGAGCACAGAGGCGCTCTAGATCGATCGGTCAATCGATCCAAAGCCTTCCCAATCGATTGGGATTCGACCGTTGGCACAGATAAAGCCGTTGGCGAGCGATTCCTTCAGTACTTCTTCGATTCTTCTCTACGGGCGATCATAGCAACTCTCCACAACGATCTTTTCTTCCTCACCACCAGTTCTTGATGGTTCTTGGAGGCTCATCCAAGTCAAGAGGCAAGTTGCAACAAGAAGAAGAAGAAGCTAGGGTTTTCATTGTAATCTTGTAAGATTCATTTGTATTTTGCTTCTTTCTTTCTCATTGTTGTATTGTGAGGTTGTAAGGCTTCTCCACCTTCGGTAGTTATCGAGAAGAATGTTTTTATAGTGGAGGGTGCGTGAGTGTGTGGATCCTTGGCCTAGTCACCTCTTCTTGAGGTGGATACCAAGTAAATCCCTAGAGTTAGCGTTGTTGTTTGTGTTTCTTGTATTTCTGCTGCACATCATCCCAAGAAGCGAGCAACGACGAGCACGACGATCGCGATGAGCTATTCACCCCCCTCTAGTAACATTTCGGTCCCAACAAACATATCCTACAAAACAAAGTTAGCACAATACATAATGATTAATAGAACTATTTGACGATCTTCAAACTGTCTTGTTCTGACTTTTAGATTTCTCAAAAATCCTACGTCGAACCGACACCTACTGTTCCCTCAACGGAAAACGTGTCCTCACTTACTCCTCTCTGGAGAAATTACCTTTTACCAGACTGGTCCTCCAGACTACTTGGACTTTTGCTCAGCGTCCGAAATGCCAGGACTTTATGTGATGTCCGATCCCGACCCGTCTAGTCTTCCACCCGGTGTTCGAGACCCCCGGGATTTTCACCTAGAGTCCTTGACTCTAGGATTTTACCCAACATCCTCGACCCGCTAAGGGTATGCCCAGTCTTCCAGACTCGGACTTCGTTACCTAACCACAGCTAGAACTTTCCACCTTTCTAGAATTACTAGAACTTTTGCCTAAGATAACTTAACACTTTCCTGTAAGCTCAGTCACACTTGTTAAATAACAAGACATCTTAACTTTTGAATCTTTTATCATAATCAAAACTTAGATTCGATCGTTTGGTGCTTCCTGCACCAACATAAATTATTTCACCTGATAAATTTAGAAAAAAAATAAGAACAATAAATAACCGAGTAGATTAATAAATTTTAAAAAAATATAATAGTCATTCATTATAAAATTTAATATAAATAAATTAATAATTGAATGATAAAATTGTATAATAGCCCACATTAATTTTTATTATATAAATAAATAAATTTATATGGAACTAGACTAATGTGTCTTGCAATCCCTGTTCGAACGTATATACTCAAACGACTCCACGAGTATCGACCGAAGACATGACTAGGTAGGCAAAAAAAAAAAACTTGACAAGTTTTTGTTGGTGCAGTTAACATCAATGGCCAAACTCAAGTTTTGATGTAGAACCTAACCCTATGATGCAGAAAATCAAAGGCTAAAAAAAGGGGCTCTAGGCAGTCGGAGCTTGTCCAGGTGCTCAGATGTCCAAGCACCCGAAGGTTCTCCAGGCACTCGGACAGATGGATAGGCACCCGAACGATGGGCTACAGTGGCACACTTCAACTGATCAACCCACGTCAATAGTCCAGGAACCTGAAGGTGGATAATGTTTGTGGGATAAAATTTCAATGAGGTGCAACCACCCAGTACACTCCAGGCTCCCGAGGGTGATTCCAAATGCCTAGAGAGGTCCTATATATGACCTTCGAGCAGTAGCTTCAATACTTCAATTACTCCGACTTTTATTCTCATGCGCTGCTCTAAGAAGCTCTCTATGATGTCGAAAAGTTGTTCAAACAACCGATACTAAAGCTTAGACTGTACTTGTTGTCGGGACATTTTAGTTTATTACATTGTACTTAAATTCTTGTAATATTTTCGAGCATATAGTGATTGCTCAATGAAATCACTCAGCGAATGTATGCATTGGAGTTGGAGTAGGAGTAGTCAAAGGCTCTGAACCAAGTAAAATTACTTGTGTTAGCGCTTCTTCTTTCATTCATTTATTTTCTACTGCGTATTCTCATGATTTTTGAAAAAGTGATGAGCACTCCCCATCTTTTTGATCCTAAAGTTTCATGTGCCATGGTGGGAAGTTCCTAGCTTGGGAAGTATTGTGGTTTGAGAACATCCCGGTAAGATATGCAGACAATCTTTACAGGTGAGAAAGTTGCTGCTGACTCGCACGGGTAGTCACCCTTTCAGGTCAAGAAGCTTGGTCGGCCCTCATGAGTCTACTAGCACTTGTAAATACCCACATGAGTTCCTTCTAATAAAACCTATCAAGTCTCTCTTTTCATAACTAACTATGCAAGGGCTTCCCTTCTCGGGACTGTCTAAGCCATGAGAACACCCTCACTCGAGGATATCTCTTCATATTTTTGACCCCTCCACTTAATTGTCTTATGTTTTCTTGCAAATTATTCTCTAATCCTAAATTTAATAGGAGGTAGTGTCTTGAACGTGGGCTCAACGGGAACTGACATAAGCTGGTGTTGTCTTCAGCAAGGGAAGGAAAGTCAATGTTAGGCTTGTACTTGTGCATGTCCTTTGAATGGGACAATACCTCTTGCAGAATAGTAGCAATCTTATATCCCCACACTCTGACTATTCCCTTTGGTTTTTTTTTTAAAGAGGTGTGAGTATGTTCTTAGCAAGTTAGTAAAATTATTGCCCAAAATTCCTTATTCACTATGCCTTATGGAGATTTGCATATCTTATAGCCAAACTATTTCTAGTATCATTCCTATTCGCTTGCCTAGATTTATTATGATCAAGAACCAACACTCGCTCTCCCTTTCTATGTTAAGGGGTTAGCTCATTTATTCTAGCTCCGATTCCACAGACATTTAGGAGTCATGAGATCGAGCTTTCTATTATCTCTCCAACTCCACGGGTACTAGGGAGTTGTGAGATCAAACTTATTATTCCCTCCTAAGTCAGATATAGTCGCAAATCGAGCTATTCTCTCATGACTCATACATAGTCACTGATCAAGTTATTCTCTCCTGATACAAATATAGTTTCCTTGGTCTTTGATGAAGACGCCTATCATCAATTGCCTTCTACAAGGTTCAAATTTACTCGATCTCAGATCGAGGAGTCTAACAACAATTGCCCTCTTCAAGGTTCAAATTCACTCGGTCTCAGATTAAGGCGTACATTGGTAATTATTCTTTTTAGGGCCTAAATTTACTCGGTCTCGAACTAAGGTAGGACATCAGCAATTATTCTTTCCATGGTCTAAATTCACTCAATCTCGGACTGTGGTGCTCATTAGCAATTGTCATTTTTAGGCCCAAATTCACTCGGTCTTGAATCGAAGCATTCATCAATAATTGCTCTTCTCATGGTTTAAATTCACTCTGTCGTGGACCACAATGCCCATCAAGAATTGTCCTTTTGAGGGCCCAAATTCACTCATTCTTGGACCAATGCGTTCATTAGCCATGCCCTTCTCTGGGTCCAAATTTATTAGGTCTCAGACCGAGGAGTCCATAAGCAATTTTCTTTTTCAGGGCCCAAATTCATTCGATCTCGGACCGAGGCATCCATCAACAATTGCCCATTTTAGGGTTCAAATTTACTTGGCCTTGGACCAATGCATCCATCTGCATATCTCACGTGCTATTCTGACTCCTTAGGTTCTTAGGAGTCATAAGATTGAGCCTAATATTTCTCCCGACTAGGATATAATCGTGGATCAAAATATTCTCTCTATGACTCTATGGGTAATCGGGAGTCGTAAGATCGATCTTATATCCTTTCTCAACTCGGACATAGTTGCAAATCAAGCTCTACTTCTAGATGAGGTTTTGAGTATCAGTTTGCATCAGAAAACCTATTATTTTCAAGTCATAATTTGCACTACAATGACCCAACTAATATGAATTTATACCTGCTACTGTAGCTCCTTTATATTTTTCAATATTTTTAATTAAATTTCCATTTTCTTTTCCTTTTACACCATATTAAAGTTTATTTATAGCTACTGAGTAAATCATGCGGCAGGTATAGGTGATCGACAAAGAAAATATAAAATTTTGAAGCAAAAAATGCTCATCCTGTCCGAAAGTCGATGAGATAGAATACTAGGGATGTGGCGCTTCTACTGACCGCCTTTAGACTGTGCTCAAACCTGTAACACAAATTATGTTAGTGTCGAGCCAGGGAAGGGGTCCCCGGTGTTAGCCCTCCGACGCTCAAGTCAGTCACTGATGATGAAGTATAAGGCGGTGCAACAAAAAGACTGTAGTGCAAATAATGAAAATTGCATACCTCCGCCGATGCTTGGACCACGCTTATATAGAGCTCCTGTAGCGCGCGCACACACTCCCCAAGATGAGAATGCGTCCCAAAGTTTTGTTTGAAAAGACTTATCAATAAAGTGCCCCTGACACAGTACCTTAATGGGCCGAGCATATCTCTGAAGTGACAGTGGAAGTCTCTGTCGTACGATCTTCCGGCTGTCCATGCTCGGTGTCGGTGGCACCAACTCCCAAAAGGATGTCGATGGATATCAGAGGAAGTGTACTACTAGGCCGAGCGGGTGGTCGTTCGACTAGAATTTCACCATTTTGGTGCCCCATCCGGTCGGCCAGAACCTCACTACTCCTGCGTGTGTGTGCGCATGACCGAAGTTCCACTTTGCCACTGCCGAGTCCTGCTGCCAAGCTGAGCGGGGTAGCCACTCGGCTGAAGTTAAACTCTGCCCATATCAAACTCTACTGTCTGGCCGAGCGGGGTAACAGTCCGAGCGACATCTCCTCGGTCGGTCGGTGCGGAAAGTTGTGATACTTCTGGTAAGACAAGCAGGTGGCCACCGTCCGAGCGACATCTTCTTAGAGGGTCGGCCAAAAATATCCGGCCAGGAGTATCTTTCGAGCTAATGTACAACCACCCAGATGGCTTCCGTAGGAGCCTTGATGCACTTCCCGTAGAATGTACTAGACATCTTTCGATCTGACGCACTTGAGCACGAGCCTGGAGAAGGCTCTCTTATAAAGCTGGTCCCCAGTCAAGGTGAACTATCTGACCTTCTTCTTTAACAAGCGAGATTCTTCCAGATCGGCAGGTGCGGCTCCCGACCGCAAGAACTCTATCAGGGTCACTCTCTAGTCGTTAGGGAAGGTTATTCCTTCCATTTGGTCGATATGCGCCACGAGCGAGACTTGTTCGATCGGTTGCCCTATGACGATTGATGATAATGAACTGGCTAATTTTTTCCAACTCGTCCACCGCCTGGTTCTTCGATCGGGGGATTTTTTGTATGATGACCTCTTGAAAGTTGGTCATCAGCTTCTCGAAGGCCTCCGCATAGAGCCTGAATCGGACATTGCTTATCTCAAACGCCCCGAATAGCTACTGGGCGGCCAATTGAGAGTCCGAGTGGATGAGAACTTTAGCGGCTCCAACATGCCAAGCTGCCTGAAGGCCAGCTATCAATGCTTCATATTCGGCTTTATTATTGGTGGGTCTGTAGTCCAACCGAACGAAAAGCCGCATCCGGTCTTCCCGTGGTGAGATGAGCAATATGTCGATTCCGCTGCCTTGCTGAGTGGACGACCCGTCAACATATATCTTTCAGGTTGCCTCCGGCTCAACATTCTAGACCTCTATGACGAAATCCGCCAAGGCCTGAGCCTTGATTGTCGTCCGGGGTTGATATTGAATGTCAAATTTACTTAGCTCGGTCGTTCATTTGATTAGCCTTCCTGATGCTTCGAGGTTGAGAGAGACTCGTCCCAGGGCGCTGTTAGTTAGCACAATGATTGTGTGCGCTAGGAAATATGGACAAAGCCTCCGAGCAGCGAGAATCAAAGCATAAGCTAGTTTTTCAAGACCAGTGTAGCGAGGTTTTACATCCTTCAATATATGGCTCAAAAAGTACACAGGCTGCTGCTCTTGACCGTTCTGCCTAACTAGAGCCGATCCAACGACATGTATGTTGGATGATAGATAAATCCAAAGTGGCTCACTAACAATTGGCTTGGCCAATACATGCAAGGAGTTCAGATATTCCTTGAGCTCCTCCAATGTCCGATCGCACTCGGCGTCCCATTAAAATTTTGTAACTCGGCGAAGTACCTTGAAGAACGACAGGCTCCGATCACATGACTTAGATATGAATCTGGACAGCGTCGTGATCCGACCGGTCAGCCATTGAGGTTCCTTCAAGTTTCGAGGTGGTGACATATCTTGCAAAGCTTTGACCTTGCTCGGATTAGCTTCAATGTCCCACTCGATGACAATGTAACCCAGGAAGCAGTCACTCTTCGCGCCGAACAGACACTTACTCAGGTTCAGCTTTATTCCATAGGTCCTCAGTGTTCAGCAGTCTCGTTGATATCTGTGCATAGGCCAGCAGCTCGGAGAAATTTAATTAATATGTTATCGACGTATACCTCCATATTACGACTAATTTGCTGTCGAAACACTATGTTCATCAGCTTCTAGTAAGTGGCACTGGCGTTCTTGAGTTCGAACGACATAACGTTGTAGCAGTACGTTCCGTCAGCTGTAATGAAGCTAACCTTCTCCTGGTCTTCGTGGGCGAGCGACACTTGGTGATACCCTTGGTATACGTCAGCATGTAGACCAGCTCACAGCCCGTTGTTGAGTCCACCATCTGGTCTATCTTGGGCAATGGATAGAAGTCCTTCGAGCATGCCTTGCTCAAATCACATAAGTCGATACAAACCCACCATTTATTGCCCGACTTGGAGACAAACACGGCATTGGCTAGCTAGCTCGGGAATTGAACCTCCCTAATATAGTCAGGCTTTAACAACTTCTCTATCTCCACCCGGATGATTTAATTATACTCCGCGTTGAAGCCCCTCTTTCTTTACTTCACTGGCCGAGCGTCCAGTAGGACATGAAGCTCATGCTGAGCCACGCTCAGGTTGATACCGGGAAGCTCGTGTGTCGACCAGGCGAACACATCGTGATTTTGTCTAAGGCAGGTGATTAACTCTGCCTTCTTCTCCACCTCCAGTAAGGTTGTTCCTTCCGCTCAACTGAGGTGGATTTGAACCTCCTTCTTTTCTTCGTACACCAGTGTAGGAGGCTTTTCAGTGATTGTGTTCACCTCCAAGCGCGGATTCTTCCGAGCGCTTCTCGCTTTGGACTTGACCATCTCGACGTAATATCACCGAGTGGCTAGTTGATCGCCTTTAACCTCGCCCACCCGATTGTCCACCGGGAACTTAATCTTTTGGCAGTAGGTATATACAACCACCCGGAACTCGTTGAGGGCCGGTCGGTCCAAAATGACGTTCTAGGTTGATGGTGCGACCACCACGATGAAGTTCGTGGTTCTTCTTCTCCTCAGTGGTGTTAGAGTGTATACTAAAAGCCTAGCTTTTGGTATAAACATTTATCTAGAAATAAGAATCACATTGGTCAAATGTCTACATTTGTGATAAATGTAGTTGTTCAATTAATTTATATTGTAGATAACATGGTGTGTGGTGTCACACACAGAGGATCATGTTATCAGTACCTTATAAATTATAAACAGTAGCTCACGACCAAAATGGAAAGGAACAAACCATTAGAAGGTCGTAGTGTAATTAGGTATCAGTTTATCTTGACTGTATAATTACACTAGTACACTTAGAGTGTATTGAGTAGGACCATTTGAGGTCGTTTCTTTTATACTGATTTTATAAAGAAACAAAGACCTCGGTTATTATGGAAGTGTGTGCTCTTAATCCTAATATAATAACAAGCACATATATTTGATATTTATTTCTTTAATTTATCAATGGGTGAGATTTAGTTCGATGAATCAATAAGCCCGATAAGTTGGGAAATGGTATCACTTATAGTGTGTGTTGTTGATTATAGAAGGAAACTGTGTCCTAGAGATACTAGGTTGATAATGTCCTCAAGAGGAGCTCATAAGGATTGTCATGTTAAACCCTGCAGGTGGACCTAGTCCGACATGATGATAAGGTTGAGTGGTACTACTCTTGGACTAAGATATTAACTAAGTGAGTTGTCAGTAACTTACTTAATTAGTGGACATTTGTTATCTTAAACACAGGGAGACTAACACACTCATAATAAGAAGGAGCCCAAAATGTAATTTGGGATTGGTGCGGTAGTTCAATAATAGTTCTCTAGTGGAATGAATTATTATTGATAAAATTAAGTTGTGTGTTCGGGGCGAACACGGGATGCTTAATTTTATCGGGAGACCAAAACCAATTCCTCCTCTCGGTCCCTATCGTAGCCTCTAGTATATAGAGATTTATACCCACCGCATACCCACCTTCTTACCCATCCAATGGGGCCGGCCAAGCTAGCTTGGAACCCAAGCTAAGGGCCGGCCAAGACCAAGTGGATGAGCCATGAAGGTGGCCGGCCAAAGCTTGGGTCCCAAGCTTAGGTGGCCGCCACTAGAATATTAAAAAGGATTTTATTAAAATTATTTCTTATGTGGATATCATGTTTTTAAAAGAGAGTTAAAAATTAAAAATTTCCTTTATAACTTTCTACAAAGATTAAGAGAAGAGATTAATCTCTTTCCTTATTTGTAGTTTAAAAGGATGGTTTTAATTTTGGTAAAACTTTCCTTATTTGTAAATCATCTACATGATTAAAGAGAGTTTAAAATTTGAAATCTTTCCTTATTTGTTGATTAAAGGAGGATTTTAAATTTTAAGAAAACTTTCCTTTTTAAACATGTTCATGATTTAAAAGAGAGTTTAAAAATTAAATATTCTCTTTTATAAGTTTCTACAAAAGATTAAGAAAAGATTTGATATCTTTCCTTATTTGTAGATTGAAAGAGATTTTAATTTTTAGAGATAACTTTCTTTTTATCCACATGTTTAAAAGAAAGATTTTAATTTATTAAATTTCCTTTTTATAAACCAATCATGAAGGGATAAAATTATTGGAGAAATTTTATAAATTTCCGGAAACAAATTAGGAAGTTTTAATTCTTGTTTAATTAAAACTCTCCTTGATTTGAGGAAATAAGTGGCCGACCATGTTTTAGTGAGAAGAAAAATTATTTTAATTAAAATAAAATTTTCCTTTTCATGGCAAAAGAATTAAGGAAGTTTTTATTAAAATTTCCTTATTTGCCAAGACCAAGGATTATAAAAGAGGAGGTAGAGGAGCCTTCAAGGGTGAACAACCTCTATTATTTTCTCCCTCTTTTCTTCCTTGGTGTGGCCGGCCTCCTTCCTTTCTCTTCTCTCCATCTTGTGGCCGGACCTCTCTTCCTCCTTGAAGATCAAGTGGTGGCCGGATTTTAGCTTGGAGAAGAAGGAGAGAAAGCTTACATCCCTTGGAGCTTGATTGATGGAAAAGATCTTCATCTCTTGGAAGCATAGTGCTTGGCCGAAACTTGAAGAAAGGAGAAGAAGGTGCTTTGGTGGTTTCTCATCTCGGAAGATCGTTGCCCACACAACGTCCGAGGTTAGAAGAGGAATACGGTAGAAGATCAAGAGGTTTTTCTATAAGGTATAACTAGTAATTTTTCTTTCCGCATCATACTAGTTATTTATGGAAATAATACCAAATACAAGAGGCTTACGATTCTAGTATTTCGAATATGTTTTTCGAAGTAGTGTTCTTTTATTTTTCTTTTCCTTGTGATTTGATTGTTCCTTTTGGTTGACCTAAAGTTATTTTAGGAAATTAAATATTAGCTTTCCATAAAAGGTTTTGTCTAGTCGGTGGTGGTTGTTCCCATATCCAAGAAGGCCATGTGCCTCGCCACGTCAGTACTGGGAACCAATTATGGAAATTAATATTTAATGGAATTAATAACTTAGGTGATTTGGATCAAACGTGTTAAGTTCCGCAGGAGATCCAAGTCTAAACCTTAAAGAACAAATAGATTAAGTTTTGGATCAAACGTGTTAAGTTCCGCAGGCGATCCAAAATTTAATTTAAAAGAACACATGGTAGCTAGGAAAAGGTTCAGACCTTTGTATAAAATTTTTGTACAGTAGAACCTATAGGTTTTCTGAGTAGCAACCAACAATTGGTATCAGAGCTAGGGTTTTGCCTCTGTGTATTTGGTATTAGTTTAATTATGCACATGTCATACATAATTTAGGCAGGATAATAGTAGGATGTGCTAACTTTGTGGATGCAGGATCCAACTATTATGGCTTATAGTTTTATGTGTGTGATTGGACCCTTGGACATGTCAAGGGCATTTATATGTGTGTGCATGATTGTATTATAAAATACAGCAGGAGCTGTATTTAGTTTTATTAGGATTTTATTTTTGATCTAGATACATGTACATTCCTTTTATGGAATATAGGATCAAAATTGTAAAATTCTATTTATGTCACGGATCGAATCTTGCAAAGCGTGGAACCTTCTAAGGACCAGAGGCGCAGAACAAGGAGCAAGATGCGACAGCTAGACCCGGTGGCGGTGGCCAAATATGGCAGCACTTGGGATGACAACACGGAGGACAACTAGAGATAAAAGCCATAATAGTTGAAAATTAGATTTTCTATTTATTGCTTTTATATTGTCTGTGCATGTTAGTTTACAAGTTTAGTAGGCTAGCATAGTTAAAATTCCTCATTAATAAATAACTAAGTGGGAGAGGATTTTAAGTAAATCCCATGGTCTCCATTACTGGTTTGTAAGTGATGCAAACAAGCTTGCGCGTTGGCTCTGAGTGCCTTCCTCCATAACGGATGAGCTTATTTGCGGATCACTAGAACAGACTTCCATTTTTGGATGACTATAGGAAGTTAATTAAGAGCGTGTGATCTTCCGCAACGGAAGGGGCATAATCTTATTAATGGACTTAGTGTCAAGTAATGGTATACACTTAGACACATCTAATAGTATCCTCCCCATCGGAGTCACTGCTATTATTTGTGTGACCAAATGAGACCAACTATTAATTTGTCATAAAACTAGGTTGACAAGATAATAAAATTAAAGGTTAAAACCCCTCTTACAAATGATTGATTTTGTATACGTCCACACTAACGTGGCATACAAAATTAACGGTGTTTGAGATAATTTTATTTGTCATAAAGTTACGTTGACAAGATAGTTAATGGGTAAAACCCTCCTCTTACAAATGTTAATTTTGTATATGTCCACACTAACATGGCATGCAAAATTCACGGTGTTTTGAGGTGTTGGTAAATTTAAATAGTATTGATAGAGGAATCAATATTATTTTAAATTTAGAGTCTTGACCAAATATTTGATTAAAGATAGATCAACTATTAATTTTATTCGTCATAAAGTAAGGATGACGAGATAATAAAATTAAATAATAAAATTTCCTCTTTGAATTTGTATACGTCCACACTAACGTGGCATACAAAATTCATGGGGATTTTTAAGAAGTTGGTCTTAACCAAATATTTTTGTGATTCTTAGGATGATGGTCAATCCCTAGCTGATATACTTTAGTATAGACTTAGTGGTCCCAATTATAATTAATTGGAAATAGGATTTGGACATTAAGGTAGACTGTCCTTTTAGAACTAAGAATAATAAAGGTGTATTTAATTCATTAGTTGATACATGTTTAGTGGAGTTATCTACCGGTACCTGGAGTGTAGATACAAGATGCCATTAATCATGTCTGCAATTCATTGCAGGGTTCCAGGAAACCCGACAACTAAATGAAAGGTAAATCACCGTCCACATGGGCACTACTGTAAAAGTGGTAGCTATTGCAGTGGGAGATGTTTATCCTTTGATAAGAATAAAATATGGATTGTCTTTACGTACCAAGTTTAGAAAGAACCTGATTTCAGTTTCTAAACTATTATAGATATTGTGTCTATTTTGATAACAAAGTTGTTATCAAGAAAAATAGGGAATTTATCTATTCTGGTATGATGGTTGACAATTTATAATCCAATAACTCCCACGATGCAACAAATGGAAATTAGTAACACATCTTCTAATTTTAAGAGAAAGCAACCTTCGGAAATGAACCAATTATATCTTTGGCATCTAAGGCTAGGTTATATTAACTTGAGTATGATTCATTGGTAGCTGATGAACTTTTGGGTTCATTAGTAGTGGAAATCTTTCCAACCTACGAGTCTTACTTGGAAGGAAAAATAACCAAGAAGCTTTCAAGTCTAAGGGGTATGGAGTCAAAGATATGTTGAAATTGGTTCATTCTGATTTGTGTGATCCTATGACTATCCAAGCAAGAGGTTGTTTCAAATATTTCGTCTATTTTATAGACAACTATTTGATATACAGAAACATTTACTTGATGTGCCACAAGTCTAAGTGCTTTGATTAGTTCAAAGAGTATGAAGCTGATATGGAGAAATGTCAAGGTAAAAGTATCAAGACACTACGGTGAGATCGTAGTGGCAAGTACCTCTTGGGAGAATTTAGGAGTCACTTATCAGAAGTAGGGATTCAATCCCAACTAACTACACCTAGGTATATCCCAACAGAATGGTGTAGAAAAAGGAAGGTATAGGACTCTTATGGAAATAAGTAGATTGATGATGAGTTATTTAGAAAATTACCAAATTCATTTTAAGGATATACTCTGGAAACGGAAGTGAACATAGTACCTTCCAAAGTCAGAACTCTCTACTCATATAGAATTGCTGAATAGGTGTAAGCCTATTTTGAAGCATATTCGGATTCGGGTAGTCCAGCATATATGCTGAAGAGAGACAATGATAAGTTGGACAGGAATTCACTTGTTTGTGGGTTATCCTAGAGAAATGAAAGTAGGTTTATAGTCTTAAAAATCAGAAGGTTATTGTTAGCATCAATGACCGATTTTTAGAAAAGGACTATATAATAAACCTCATGCCCATAAGTAAATTTGTTCTTAAGGAAATAATAAAGGACATGTCTAATCTAGTACCAACTATACAAGATGAAATATCACAAGAAACTGCAACACGTATCACAAATAATACACAATTGCAGAAAGTGCCTCATCGTAGTGGGAGGGTTGTTAGGCAACCTAAAAAGATTTATGTTTTGGGAGAGTTTTTGGACTCGATCCCTGGAGGACATGAACCTGATCTCCCGACATATGACGAAGCACTCCAAGATAAAGATGCAATATCTTGGCAAAGAGTAATGAATAACAGAATTAGAATATATGTATTCTAATAAAATCTGGAAGCTTATAGAACCACCAAATAGTATAAAAGCCTTTGGGTGTAAAAAGGTTTATATTAGGAAAAGAGGGATAGACAGGAAGGTAGAAACTTTCAAAGCAAGGAAATGAAACTTTTTCACTGGTAGCCATGCTTAAGTCTATCCGGATTCTTTTATCTATTTGGCAAGTGGATGTCAAGACAGCATTCCTTAATGGAAGTCTTGAAGAAAACATCCATATAAAGCAACCAGAAGGGTTCATTGCAAAGGGCTAAGAGCATCTTGTGTGTAAGCTCAATCAGTCTATGGACTGAGGCAAAACTTCAAGGTCTTGGAACATCCGGTTTATCAAAGTAATCCAGATCTATGGATTTAGTAACCGGATAAGTCTTGTGTATACAAAAGATGTGATGGAAACGTGGTGGTATTTCTTGTACTATACTTAGATAACATTTTTGGTAGTTGGAAACAATATCAAAATGTTGTCAGAAGTAAGGGTATGGTTGTCCAAACAATTCGATATAAAGGACTTGGGAGAATGTATATATTCTTGAGATCAAAGTAATAAGGGATCGCAAGAAAAGAATATTTTACTTATCCCAAGCTTCATACATCGGAAAAATCCTTGCTCGTTTTAAAGCATACAAAACTCCAAGAAAGGTTTCTTACCTTTTAGGATGGAGTAACTTTATCTAAAGATATGTCTCTGTAGACATCAAAGGAGATAAAGGAAATAAAGGCAGTTCTTTATGCTACTACTGTTGGAAGCCTAATGTATGCTATGCACGAGATTAGAAATTGCCAAGGGCATAGTTAGCAGATATCAAAGTAACCCTGGACAAGGACAGTGGACTGCAGTAAAGCATATATTGTAGTACCTTAGAGGCACTAGAGATTATATGCTAGCTTACAAGGCAGTTAATTTAGTCCTTGTGGGTTGCATGGATTTTGACTTCCAATCGGATAGGGACAATAATAAGTCAACCTCGGGGTTTTGTGTTTACTTTAGGAGGTAAAGTCATAACTATGGAAGAGTGATAAGCATAGGTGTTTTTCTGAACTCCACCATAGAAGCTTAGTATATGGCAAGCCTCTGAGGTAGCCATAAAAGCTGAATGACTCAATAACCTCAAGATAGACTTAGATATGATTTCTGGTTTGTCCAAAGATTATTACAATTTATTGTAATAATGTTGGTGCAGTAGTAAACTCAAAGAAACCATAAGTCTATAAGGCAAGTAAACACAATAGAGCGCAAGTACACCCAATACGAGGAATCGTATAAACGAGGAGAAGTTGTTGCCGCCTAGATTGCATCAGGTGATGACCTATAGATCCTTTCACTAAGGTCCTTAAGGCAAGAGCTTTTGATGGGCATGTTGAAGGGATGAGAATCAGATGTATGACAGCAGATATGACAGCTTAGTCTTTTAGTATAAGTGGGAGATTGTTAGAGTGTATACTAAAAGCCTAGCTTTTGGTATAAACATTTATCTAGAAATAAGAATCACATTGGTCAAATGTCTACATTTGTGATAAATGTAGTTGTTCAATTAATTTATATTGTAGATAACATGGTGTGTGGTGTCACACACAGAGGATCATGTTATCAGTACCTTATAAATTATAAACAGTAGCTCACGACCAAAATGGAAAGGAACAAACCATTAGAAGGTCGTAGTGTAATTAGGTATCAGTTTATCTTGACTGTATAATTACACTAGTACACTTAGAGTGTATTGAGTAGGACCATTAGAGGTCGTTTCTTTTATACTGACTTTATAAAGGAACAAAGACCTCGGTTATTATGGAAGTGTGTGCTCTTAATCCTAATATAATAACAAGCACATATATTTGATATTTATTTCTTTAATTTATCAATGGGTGAGATTTAGTTCGATGAATCAATAAGCCCGATAAGTTGGGAAATGGTATCATTTATAATGTGTGTTGTTGATTATAGAAGGAAACTGTGTCCTAGAGATACTAGGTTGATAATGTCCTCAAGAGGAGCTCATAAGGATTGTCATGTTAAACCCTGCAGGTGGACCTAGTCCGACATGATGATAAGGTTGAGTGGTACTACTCTTGGACTAAGATATTAACTAAGTGAGTTATCAGTAACTTACTTAATTAGTGGACATTTGTTATCTTAAACACAGGGAGACTAACACACTCATAATAAGAAGGAGCCCAAAATGTAATTTGGGATTGGTGCGGTAGTTCAATAATAGTTCTCTAGTGGAATGAATTATTATTGATAAAATTAAGTTGTGTGTTCGGGGCGAACACGGGATTAATTTTATCGGAGACAAAACCAATTCCTCCTCTCGGTCCCTATCGTAGCCTCTAGTATATAGAGATTTATACCCACCGCATACCACCTTCTTACCCATCCAATGGGGCCGGCCAAGCTAGCTTGGAACCCAAGCTAGGGCCGCCAAGACCAAGTGGATGAGCAGATGGTGGTCGGCCAAAGCTTGGGTCCCAAGCTTAGGTGGCGACCACTAGAATAAAGGATTTTATTAAAATTATTTCTATGTGGATATCATGTTTTTAAAAGAGAGTTTAAAAATTAAAATTTCCTTTTATAACTTTCTACAAAAGATTAAGAGAAGAGATTAATCTCTTTCCTTATTTGTAGTTTAAAAGGATGGTTTTAATTTTTGGTAAAAACTTTCCTTATTTGTAAATCATCTACATGATTAAAGAGAGTTTAAAATTTGAAATCTTTCCTTATTTGTTGATTAAAGGAGGATTTTAAATTTTAAGAAAACTTTCCTTTTAAACATGTTCATGATTTAAAGAGAGTTTAAAATTAAATATTCTCTTTTATAAGTTTCTACAAAAGATTAAGAAAAGATTTGATATCTTTCCTTATTTGTAGATTGAAAGAGATTTTAATTTTAGAGATAACTTTTTTTTTATCCACATGTTTAAAAGAAAGATTTTAATTTATTAAATTTCCTTTTATAAACCAATCATGAAGGGATAAAATTATTAGAGAAATTTTATAAATTTCCGGAAACAAATTAGGAAGTTTTAATTCTTGTTTAATTAAAACTCTCCTTGATTTGAGGAAATAAGTGGCCGGCCATGTTTTAGTGAGAAGAAAATTATTTTAATTAAAATAAAATTTTCCTTTTCATGGCAAAAGAATTAAGGAAGTTTTTATTAAAATTTCCTTATTTGCCAAACCTGGGGATTATAAAAGAGGAGGTAGAGGAGCCTTCAAGGTGAACAACCTCTATTATTTTCTCCCTCTTTTCTTCCTTGGTGTGGCCGGCCTTCCTTTTCTCTTCTCTCCATCTTGTGGCCGGACCTCTCTTCCTCCTTGAAGATCAAGTGGTGGCCGGATTTTAGCTTGGAGAAGAAGGAGAGAAAGCTTACATCCCTTGGAGCTTGATTGATGGAAAAAGATCTTCATCTCTTGGAAGCATAGTGCTTGGCCGAAACTTGAAGAAAGGAGAAGAAGGTGCTTTGGTGGTTTCTCATCTCGGAAGATCGTTGCCCACACAACGTCCGAGGTTAGAAGAGGAATACGGTAGAAGATCAAGAGGTTTTTCTATAAGGTATAACTAGTAATTTTTCTTTCCGCATCATACTAGTTATTTATGGAAATAATACCAAATACAAGAGGCTTACGATTCTAGTATTTCGAATATGTTTTTCGAAGTTGTGTTCTTTTATTTTTCTTTTCCTTGTGATTTGATTGTTCCTTTTGGTTGACCTAAAGTTATTTTAGGAAATTAAATATTAGCTTTCCATAAAAGGTTTTGTCTAGTCGGTGGTGGTTGTTCCCATATCCAAGAAGGCCATGTGCCTCGCCACGTCAGTACTGGGAACCAATTATGGAAATTAATATTTAATGGAATTAATAACTTAGGTGATTTGGATCAAACGTGTTAAGTTCCGCAGGAGATCCAAGTCTAAACCTTAAAGAACAAATAGATTAAGTTTTGGATCAAACGTGTTAAGTTCCGCAGGCGATCCAAAATTTAATTTAAAAGAACACATGGTAGCTAGGAAAAGGTTCAGACCTTTGTACAAAATTTTTGTACAGTGGAACCTCTAGGTTTTCCGAGTAGCAACCAACAAGTGGCTCTTCCCCAAGCGAGATGGCTAGTCAGGCATGTCCGAGCGACAACACTTCATTGCCCGTGAAGCCGTACAGCAGGGTCGAACAATTTCTTGAAGATGATGTTCATCGAACTCTCTGTATCAACAAAAGTTCGATGAATAGTATAATTAATGATTACCACCCAGATGATCAAAGCGT
The DNA here is from genome assembly GCF_018446385.1 of Zingiber officinale. Lineage (NCBI taxonomy): Eukaryota > Viridiplantae > Streptophyta > Magnoliopsida > Zingiberales > Zingiberaceae > Zingiber > Zingiber officinale. The sequence continues at coordinate 122,633,320 of NC_055992.1, forward strand.
TGTCGTGAGAGATCTCCACTCCCTCCAAGTCGTTGGGGCTGAAGCTAATCTCGGGCCCTTCAACCTTCTCCTTGCTGCATCCCACCGCATGGATCTCCAACCGTCGAGCGTACGACTTCGTGGCTCTGTTGGAGTCGTCGCCGGTCGACCCCCCGACGATCATGCCTATTTCTCCTCGGGATGCGTTGCTTCTGTTTTCTTCTTCCCGAGCGGAGGGTCTATTTCACTCGGCCGAGACTCGGGAGGGATCATTGTTATCCCTTCGCTGGTGTTGATGGTGCCACTCGGGTGCCCTTCTTTCGTCCTCTCGCCGTCTAGTACATTGTCGCCGACTAGTGGAAGGAATAAAACATCGGCACCCATGCCTTTTGTCGCCTTCTACCGATTGGAAGCCACATGCTGCACAGCATGTGTCTTAATCTCATGGTGCGGCCACGCTCCTTCGGCCCTCGGCCCTTTGGGCAGCTTATTGATGCTTGATGGTTGGCGTTCAGCCAGCGCCGGGGGTTTGGTCGGCGCCTCTTTCTTCTGGCCATTTGGGCTTCTTCTACATTTATATACTCGTTGGCCTTCTTGAGCATGGGGTCGAAGTCCTTGGGCAGCTTTCTGATGAGCGATCGGAAGAAATCTCCCTCGACAAGCCCCTGAGTGAAGGCGTTCATCATCGTCTCGGATGAGACCGAGGGGATGCCCATGACTACTTGATTGAAACACTGTATATACGTTCGGAGCGCTTCCTTGGGCCCTTGCTTTAGGGAAAAGAGGCTGACGCTCGTCTTTTGATAGCGTCGGCTGCTGGTGAAATGATGCTGGAATGCGGCTTGGAAGTCTTTGAAGTTTCGTATTGAGCCATCCGACAATCTTCGGAACTAGCGTTGTGCCGATCCGGATAGGGTAGTGAGGAAGACTCGACACTTTACCCTATTTGTATATTGGTGCAGCGTGGCTTCGTTATCAAACCTATCCAGATGATCATCTGGATCGGTTGATCCGTTGTATTTCCCGATCGCCAGCGGGGTATAGTGTTTGGGTAAAGGGTCTTGTAAGATCTCCTCGGAGAACTATTGATTGATCTATTCGGGCGACATATTGCTTCGGGGTGCCTTGCCTTTTTGTGCATCCCGAACAGGAGCATCATCCGAAGATAATCCCCGCTCTTGATTCACCTGAGCTATTTCCGAGGGGGTTTGGAACAAGGCGCGATAAAAGGGGATCGACGCTGGCAGCGCTTCCCCCTGTGTGCTAGTCGGCCTTCTATTCTGCCCCCATATGGAGATTTTATATGCTCGGTCTTCCTGCTCCGCTCTTCTACCAGCCGTCGATATTGCAAGCTGCGCTGCTTGCCGATCGGCTAACACCTGTTGTTGCTGCTTCTCGATCATCTTTGCCGCTCAAGCTTGAACGAGCATGTTGAGCTCTTCCTGGGTGAGCATTACGGTGGTGAGTCATCCAGCGTCCTCCATCTTCTTGGCTCGGATGCAGGCTATGTTCTCACAAACGTCGCCAAATATGATCCTGTCCGAAAGTTGATGAGATGGAATGCTAGGGATGTGGCACTTCTGCTGACCGTCTGTAGACTCCGCTCGAACCTACAACACAAAGTACGTCAGTGTCGAGCTAGGGAAGGGGTCCCCGGTGTTGGCCCTCCGACGCTCAAGTCAGTCACCGATGATGACGTATAAGGCGGAGCAACAAGAAGATTGTAGCGCAAACAGTGAATATTGATGGTTGCTACTCGGAAAGCCTAATGGTTCCACTGTACAAAAATTTTGTACAAAGGTCTGAACCTTTTCCTAGCTACCATGTGTTCTTTTAAATTAAACTTGGATCGCCTGCGGAACTTAACACGTTTAATCCAAAGTTTAATTTATTTGTTCTTTTAGGTTTAGACTTGGATCTCCTGCGGAACTTTACACTTTCGATCCAAATCACCTAGGCTATTAATTTCATTAAATATTAATTTCCAAAATTGGCTTCCAGTACTGACGTGGCGAGGCACATGACCTTCTTGGATATGGGAGCAACCCTTACCGATTAGACAAAGCCTTTTAAGGAAAGCTAATATTTAATTTCCTTAAATAACTTTAGGTCAACCGAAAAGAACAATCAAATCACAAGGAAAAAGAAAAACAAAAGAACACAACATCGAAAATAAATTCGAAATACTAGAATCGCATGCCTCTTGTATTTGGTATTTTTACAAAGAAATAAAACTAGCATGATGCGGAAAAACATTACTAGTTATACCTTTCTTTTGAAGACAAAGACCTCTTGATCTTCTACCGTATTCCTCTTCTAACCTCGGACGTTGTGTGGGCTACGATCTTCCGAGATGAGAACCACCTTTCTACCTTCCTTCTTTCTTCTAGATTTCGGCCACAATAAATTTCTTCAAGGATGAAGAATTTCGGCCACCACCAATGCTCTAAGGGATGCTAGAGACGAGGCTTGCTTTCTCTTCTTCTTCTCCTTCCTTGATCCGGCCACAAACAAAAGCTCCACCAAGAAGATAGGTTTCAGCCAACAAGAGGAGAAGAGAGAAATAGGGCCGGCCACCAAAACCAAGGAAGAAAGGGAGGAAAAGAATAGAGGTTGTTCACCCATGAAGGCTCCTCCACCTCTTCTTTTATAATCCTTGGTCTTGGCAGATAAGGAAATTTTAATAAAAACTTCCTTAATTCTTTTGCCATGAAAAGGAAAAATTTATTTAATTAAAAATAAATTTTCTTCTCATTATTATAATGGTCGGCCACACCAAATCTCCAAGCAAATAAAAATTTTAAACATAAATTAAAACTTCCTTATTTGCTTCCGAAAATTTTATAAAAAATTTCTCCAATAATTTTATCCCTTCATGATTGGTTAATAAAAAAGAAATTTTATAAATTAAATCTTTCTTTAAACATGTGGATAATTTTCGGAAAATTATCTCTAAAAATTAAAATCTCCTTTCAATCTACAAATAAGGAAAGATATCAAATCTTTTCTTAATCTTTTGTAGACACTAATAAAAGAGAATTATTAATTTTAAACTTTCTTTTAAATCATGAACATGGTTAAAAGGAAAGTTTTTACCAAAATTAAAATCAACCTTTTAATCTACAAATAAGGAAAGAGATTTAGCTCTTCTCTTAATCTTTTGTAGAATCTTATAAAAGGAAAGATTTAAATTTTTAAACTCTCTTTTAAATTATGTTATCCACATAAGAAAATTTTTAAAAATAAAAATCCTTTTATTTTAATTTGGGCCGGCCACATCAAGCTTGAACCCAAGCTAGGGCCGACCACCTTGAAGCACCCATGAACCAAACTTTGGCCGGCCCTAGCTTGGTCTCCAAGCTAGCTTGGCCGGCCCCTATGGGATGGGTAAGAAGGTGGATATAGGTGAGTATAGTACTCTATAATTAAGCGGCTACGATAGGGACCGAGAGGAGGAATTGGTTTTGGTCTCCCGATAAAATTAAGCATCCCATGTTCGCCCCGAACACACAACTTAATTTTATCAATAATAATTCATTCCACTAGAGAACTATTATTGAACTATCGCGCCAATCCCAAATTACATTTTGGGCTCCTTCTTATTATGAGTGTGTTAGTCTCCCTGTGTTTAAGATGTCGAATGTCCACTAATTAAGTGAGTTACTGACAACTCATTTAATTAATTTCTTAGTCCAAGAGTAGTACCACTCAACCTTATCGTCATGTCGGACTAAGTCCACCTGCAGGGTTTAACATGACAATGCTTATGAGCTCCTCTTGGGGACATTATCAACCTAGATCACTAGGACACAGTTTCCTTCTATAATCAACAACACACACTATAAGTGATATCATTTCCCAACTTATCGGGCTTATTGATTTATCGAACTAAATCTCACCCATTGATAAATTAAAGAAATAAATATCAAACATATGTGCTTGTTATTATATCAGGATTAAGAGCACACACTTCCATAATAACTGAGGTCTTTGTCCCTTTATAAAGTCAGTATAAAAGAGACGACCTCTAATGGTCCTACTCAATACACTCTAAGTGTACTAGTGTAATTATATAGGTAAGATAAACTAATACCTAATTACACTACGACCTTCCAATGGTTTGTTCCTTTCCCTCTTGGTCGTGAGCTACTGTTTATAATTTATAAGATACTGATAACATGATCCTCTGTGTGTGACACCATACACCATGTTATCTACAATATAAATTAATTGAACAACTATATTTATCATAAACGTAGACATTTGACCAATGTGATTCTTATTTTTAGATAAATATTTATACCAAAAGCTAGGCTTTTAGTATACATCCTAACAAATATTGCATACCTCCGTCGATGCTTGGATTCCCCTTATATAGAGCTCCTGTAGCGTGCGTGTATGCTCTCCGATACGAGCACGCTTCCCAAAGTTTTCCCTGAAAAGACTTGTCAGTAAAGTGTCCTTGACACAGTACCTTAATGAGCTGAGCATATCTCTGAAGTGATAGTGGAAACTTCCGTCGTACGATCTTTTGGCTGTCCATGCCCGGTATCGGCTGCACCAACTCCCAAAAGGATGTCGATGGATATCAGAGGGAGTGTACTGCTAGGCCTAGTTGGTGGGTAGTCGATCGGAATTTCGCCGTTCTAGTGCCCCGTCTGGTCGGCCATAACTTCGCTACTCCTGCGCGTGTGTCTGCTCGACCGAAGTTCCAATTTGCCATTGCCGAGTCCTGCTGCTAGGCCGAGCGGGGTAGTCGTTCGGCCGAAGTTGAACTCTGCCCATATCAAACTCTGCTGTCTGGCCGAGCGGGGTAGCCGCTCGGACAAAGTTCTACACCTCGTCTTCTCCTCCATTCGGCGCACAATAATCCATTGAGTGTCGTTCGTTTGACTCCTCCCCGTATCGAAGGCGGCAGATCGGGCCTTCTCCTCCAGTCGGAGCATACTTCGTTCGATCGATCGATGCTATCTGCGTGTTGATCGCTTTAACTTTGACCTCCACCATGATAACTATCTGCAGGGTGGGACCCCTCCTCATCACTACATCAGTCACCATCATTTAGGTTAATTAAGCTTAAATTTAAATATCTGGATTAAAAAAATTGAGAAAAATTGATTCCCACCCTCTTCCATCTTTCTTTGAAAAAATGATGAATTAATTAACATTGAATCTTGATGATTGACCTAGTCTTACAAAAATATCTCATAAATAAAAAACGCTCGTAATAGACGGTAAGTCTAACATCAATCATGTCCCATTAAAAAAAAAAAAAAATCTTACACGAAAGGCAGACGCTGAGAGCTGATAATGTCCTAAAAAACCAATTAGCAAGGTGCGCAGAAAATCGTCTATCTGAAATTGTACAGACCAACTGACAGGAATTAAAAATTTAAGCCTTCTCCTGCAAACTAGAATGAATAGGAAAACAAGAGCAACTGCAAACCATCAAGATATTAGTCGAGGTTGTTGATTTCGTTGAAAACCATCAACTTTGAGTTGAATATTTAATTTGTATTTTTCTTATATATTATTTCAAGAAAGAACAAGTAGGGAAAAAAAGTTGTAAAAATGTCAATCGGATCAAACGTCTGCAATGGCGGCCAAGTTTAAGCAGATTGCGCTAACGGGAACCTGCTTCGGATTAAGGACCGCAATCAGATATATCTTTACGCCGTCGCAGTGAGATCGAGAACTTTCCGTTGTGCCTCTGTTTTACTCTGGAGCGGCGATCGATGGCCGAGAGAGTGCACCCGGCTCGGATGCCGGAGAAGGGCATACGTCTGGAGAGTCCTCGCCTCTCAACTTCCTCCGCAGAAGCCGTCCTCCCCGTCCTCAACCCCTCGCCGCCGGTGCCAGCAACCCAGGTTTGTAGCTCCCGCTGTCGCTGTTTGCTCTGCCTCGGCGCGTTCATCCTCTTCCTCGCAGCCACGGCAGGCATCCTGTTCCTCGCCGTACGCCCCCGCGTCCCACGCTACTCCATCGACGGCGTATCGATATCCTCCTTCGTCCTCACTGGTTTCACACTCTCCCCTGTTTTCTCCGTCACCGTCGTCGCCGACAACCGGCGCAACAAGAGGGTCGGCATCTACTACCGCGACGCCAGCGATATAACGGCGGTCTACGACGGCGTGTTGCTGTGCGAGGGGAGGTGGCCAGAGTTCTACCACCCGCCGCGGAACGAGACGAGGTTCACGACGGAGCTGACAGGGTCGGCGATCCGACTGACGGCGGCGATGCAGGAGGCTCTGACGGCTGCGCAGACGCGGAGGAAAGTGCCAATGGAGGTGAACGTGGGGGTGCCGGTGAGGATCAAGTTGGGCGCCGTCACGAGCTGGACGTTCAAGGTGAGAGTGAGGTGCGAGGTGACGGTGGACGGCCTGACGGAGAACACCGTCGTCGTCGACCGGCGTTGCCATGCCAAGGTCAAAATTTTTGGTTGACCTATGCTTCTGTCGCCACTACCGCTCTATTCTTCCTAATTTTCTTCTTTAATAAAAAAAATATTAGTTTAGGTATTAAAAAAAATGCAAGGTGTGTCCTTTGACAGATATGCCCTTGTAATAATAATAATAATAATAATCAAATCCCATTTTCTTTCTTCGCTCCACACTTTATAAGCTGTGTACTTTGACAGATTTGCCCTTAAAACAATAATATGTTTATTAATATTTTTTTTTCGTTCTTTCTCTTTCTTTCAGGCTTTATAAACCGCAACTCTCTCTTTGTTTCGCACACATCTACAGCAGGAATCCGATCTGCCATGGCGGCCCAGCTTCGGTGGTCCGCTCTCAATCACCGCGTCGACGACCACTCCGGCCTTCACCGTCCTCCTTCCATCCCCTCCCTTCCTCGTCGCATCTGTGCCACCACCTACCTTTCTCCTTCCTTATGCTCCCTCCGCTTCACTTCCTCAAGCCCTAACCTTCCCCGTGCTCTCTCCTCTTCCGATCTCCCCTCCTCTGGAGGAGGTTCTGGCGGAACCACCGGCGGAGGCGGTGGTGGCGGATCGGGCCCGGAAGGAACTCCCGGTGACCATTACGATGAGCAGCGCTCTGGCTCTTCTAGCTTGCTCGGCCTCTTCCTCGAAGGTTGGCGGGCTAGGGTTTCGGTGGATCCCCAGTTTCCCTTCAAGGTCCTTATGGAGGAGCTGGTCGGTGTGAGCGCATGCGTCCTCGGCGACATGTCTTCACGGCCCAACTTCGGCCTCAACGAGCTCGACTTCGTCTTCTCCACCCTTGTTGTGGGGTCCATCCTCAACTTCGTTCTGATGTACCTCCTCGCCCCTGCCTCCGCCTCTCCTGCTGCTTCATCTTCCCTCCCCGGAGTGTTTGCTTCCTGCCCCACTGGCCATATGTTCGAGCCGGGGTCTTACTCGCTGTTATCACGTCTCGGCACTTTGGTTTACAAAGGCGCGACCTTTGCGGCTGTAGGTTTTGCCGCTGGGCTCGTAGGAACAGCGATCTCAAACGGATTGATCGCTTTGCGCAAGAGGATGGATCCAAATTTTGAGGTTCCCAACAAACCCCCGCCTACGCTACTGAACGCTGGCACCTGGGCTTTACACATGGGTTTGAGCAGTAATTTCCGTTACCAAACTCTGAACGGTTTAGAGTCTGTAGTGGAAAAAGTATTGCCACCAGTAGGATTTAAGACATCGGTGCTGGTTTTGAGGTGCTTGAATAATGTGTTTGGGGGGATGTCGTTTGTATTGCTTGCGAGGCTGACAGGGTCACAGAAGGTAGAAGCAGAGAAGCAAGAAGACAAGCAAAGGCTGATTGATAACGGTGTCCCTGCAGTTTCTGAGGTTGAAGATACTGATTTGCAGAGGAGTGAGTCAAGTAAGTGATGGGTATAGTGGTTTTCTGTCAAAGAATGGGGAAATGCGCAATATCTTAGGAAGAAATAGAACAGAACTTCGGATGTATTAGTACTGAGCTTAGTAGTTTCACTTTGTTAATCCTCAGAGTAGGTGCTACTTCTTTTCTATATTGAATGAATAACTAGGATTATGGGTTTCTCACGTTCTTTCCCTCATAAACTCTTTTAGCTGTTGTTTGCTAATCTTTCAAAAAGAAGCATCTCATAGTCTCATGATATGTACAGAGATGCAAAATGGCTTCAAAAGTGTAAGATGTTATTGTGTTTTTTTTTCATTCGTTTTCTTCATTCTATTGTGTCATGTTAACCGTGTCATATTTAGGAAGTTGTGTTAATTGTGTTGATTAAGATCATGTAAATAAATATGAACTTACTATAAACCTACTTATATTTCAATAGATAATTCCAAATAATGTAAAATTGGTTAAATTTTTAGAAAGATAATTTCTATATGATAAAAATTTGATTCAATGTGATAAAAGATTAATTAATTTATCTATTCGATAAATGGTTGAAGTTATGTTGTGCTTTCATCATATCCATGTTTTGTTATGAAGCTTTCTTCTTTTGACTCTGAATTCCAGTTTCACTCCAAGTTATGTTCATAACATGTCCAACATGGAATAGTTGAATGGATTTGAAATTAGCATGGCATATTATCTAACAGAAGTTTTAGCCCCTGAAATGCAGCTAATATTGGGTGCAGTTAGATAGTTAGCAGTTATGCTATTGTTTGTAGTATCAATTATTAAGTTTGATATCTTATATTTAAGTTTCTAATTTTTCTTAAGCCTTTTGGGCTTGTTAAAATTTAGAACATTTTCTTGTGAAACTTCCTCCCTCATTCTCGCTCTCAATCATTGCGTTTAATAAATTTAATTGGTTTTTTGTTCCACCTTAACCTGTAATTAATCAGTTACATGGAGAATCGAGTATGTAGTTTCTCATTTGTCTCAGTTTAGCTAGCGTGTTATCTAAAATGCATCTATCATTAAGTGTTGTTATTTAGTAGGTAGAGAAGGAAAACTCCATCTAAAATTTTCTTCTAAGTATTTGCTCATAAGTCATAACTTAGTATATTTGGTTAATTTTTTTCTTTGCTGAATCAAATCGGTTGTACTTTTAATGGCATGCCACATTTATTCTATAATGATCATTAAATCAAGAGCAAACTGGGTTTTGGTATAATATACAATTATTCATTACCTTGTTTACAGATTTGCAAACATCACTTATGAACAGGTCTATAAATTCATCTTGGTTTCACCTCCTACTCAGGTTCAGCTTTTATTTACAACGATCATAAGAATCTCAAACCACTAAGGCTTATAAATTACTGAGTATAGTGGCATATTGCATCTTAAGATTGGAAAATAGCAGAATAAGAGGAAAGATTAAGCGGGGAGGAAAGCTTTTCCTGGAAAACAATAGATCTGTCCATTAGTTACTTGGACAGATGGACTTCCAGGAAGATATGATGCCTTCTTGGTAACTTGCAGGAACTGAACAAGGTTGTAGTCTCAAACCCAGAAAAACATGCATGAACCTTGCAGCAGGACCATTTGCGACATTTTTCTTTGGGTTACGGGTGAGTACATGACAATGGTTTAACAACGTTGGCATGAAAACACAAGGAGGATTATCAATCTTGGAGAAGGATTCGGGATCGATAATGAAATCATTTTCCAATGAGACATGTGTATCTCATTTGGGATCTGACGTTCAGAATTATCCATCGGATATCTTCTCTCTCTTGACAATATCTCCCATTTAAAGCCTGATGTTTTTGCCAAGACCCATAATCTTGTTCGAGTTCCATGGTCCAGATGCACCTCCACTCACATTTGAGGTTCAACCAAGGCTCTGCTGCACATGCAGTTCTTTACCTTTCCAAACACCTCAGAATTAGTAGGGCTATGTATGCTGATGCTAAAATGTTCAACTTCCCAAACGAGCAAACTTATCTTTAAGCTTTTTTTTTTTTTTTTTTTTTTTTTTGTGTTACCTCTGATATAGAACTTGTGATTTATGATATTTATTGTCTGGATGAGGGTTTTGATCCCATATGATGACTCACGCTGTCAAACAAACAATATCTTTTGGCCAATAAAGTCTGAGTGAAAGTGAATCTCTTCTGTTGTGAAACCAAGTATCAGGTTGGAATTTGACTAAATCTCGCTACAAGTTGTGTTACTAACGTGGCATTTTTTTTTTAACCTTTTCTCTCTATTGAAAAGCTTAGTATCATACATTGTTGGTTTGGTTTCTCTAAGCATGTTCCTGAGTAATTCTGTAGGACTTGCATCTTTTGCGGGGGTGCTATTCTGATTGGCTATACATTTTTAATATGCTAGCAACAGTATTCCAAGTAACATTGAATTTTATATTCTTCAAACTTGCACCGAACGGACAGAGGGATGTTTGAGCATCATTCCTGAATTCTCATGTAGGGTAATTATTTCTGTTTATTTTATTAACTTCTACCAGTCGCGTTTGAAAATAGAAGATCAATTACTTAGAGCTTGAATTTGATATTAGTTGAGATTATATCTTATTTGGTAGTGTTTTTCTTAGAATTGATGTTTATTAAACAACATTTTAAAGCTCATAGACTGTAGTTTAGGCAATTAGTGTCAGAAGATCATGCAAATTTGGCAAGTTGTGTTGAATAATTCATATCTGTTTCCAAAATGTAGCTTTATATATCACAAGAATGTATTTATTTATCATTTTGGATACAGAGGACTTTTGTGGTTAAGGTGCAGACTGCAGGATTTCTGTTTCTTCTACAAAAACTAAGCCTAGGGACTCCAACATTATCTCGTTTGGGCAGTAGCGGTCTGAAGGTCGTACCAATTGTGCAATTATTGAATAAGTTTGTATCTGTTTCCAAATTGTGGCTTCATGTGTCATATTATTGTCTGTACGAAAGCTACTACCTTTGTAACAAAATAAATGTTTATGGCATCCTGGATGTCTTGCAGCCGAGCAAAAATGCAAGCGAATGTAGAATGGTGGCAGGAATATATCTGCAGATGACATGCATTTTATGGTATCACTGAGTTTCATCCCAATGATTATCTGCTGCCTATCGTTGTTCTCATCGGTTGATTTATTCTTGCACTGGAACCAGTATATATTGAATTCAGTCACCATCACTTGGGCTTTCCAGATTAGCAGTGCCAGATTTTACATATTGGTCATTGTTAAATTTGTTGCTGGCCTATCTGAGAAATTTAATGGCTTAAATTCATAGATTGATTGATATTTTTATGGCTATATTTTGTTGATTGCAGATATTAGTTGCTACATTGATGGATTGCCGAAGTCACAGATTTAGGTGAATCTTTCATCTGACTGAATACGTCATGGGCAATTGCATTTTCTGCCAATTTGTGATAACTCTCCTAGAATTGTTCTGACTGCAGGAAAATATGAGAGCCCTTCATTTTGGTTAGAAGTTGAGCCATTCAGATTTGACTCTTGCATTACTGCACTTTTTTTTTTTTTTTTTGTCATATGATATCTTGCAAGGAAAAGAAACGGAAAATATGAGTGAGGTTAGATAGGAGGATATTGAAAGGCATGGTACACTCCTGGTCCTACAATTTGGCAACCTACTATCCAAGCAAACCAAGAAACAAGTTTGAGATGAGAGGAAAAAAAGGTAGATAGGAAAGGTAAGATGCTCCCGACTCGTTCAGTGAGTTCAAGCTGCGGTTTTCGGGTTGTTGAATTGGTTGGTTGGTCCGGTTCACAACAACTTTGGTATGCACAATTTTGGGAACAAAAGAATCAGTCTTTAAGCTTGTGACTTGCTAAACATGTTTTTGCGTTCTCTTTATTTATTTATTTTCCTTGAGTTATTGCGATGCGGTTTTGAAACAGTTCAAATTTGCCTTCCTGTTAATGACTTGCTCTTTGGATCTCCAAGCTGATTAACTTGTTTGCATCCACTGATCAACCTCGATTTTTTTTAACTTTCAAAATGATCTCAATTATAAAAATAGGATTTTTCTTTAATTTGTCTTTTCCTCATATGGAGTTAAATGAGTACAATGGCATGAGAAAGGTTCCGCCTCTTCAGAGCATCTAAACTGACACAAAGTGTGCACGGTGGAGTCCAAGTTGTATTGGGAGGCATGCCCACCCTTTGAGCCAAGTGTTCTCTCACCACCTCCATGAGCTCTAACTCAAGCCACTTGGCTCCATCTGACAGCAGCACTCTTTAACCATGGTTAAGAGTTGAACAAATCCATCCATTTATGAGTTGTCACTGTAAATCCATGGTCAAGCTGAAACCACCCCCCTTCCTCTCCTATATATGCACTCACAAACATCCTCCTTCAATTGTTCCAATCTCCGAATCCAGGAAAGGCTCTCCTCCCACCTCCTCCTCAAACGTGTTTCTAGTGACCAAAGCCGAGAAGCCAAGTCTCTCCAAGAAAGCTTCCAACTCAGAGAAGAGGAAGAAGAATTTGGACCTGTACTGTGTCTCCATGCTGGTTGGCAAGCCAGAACTGGGTCTCCAAGCTGATTAACTTGTATGCATCCACTGATCAACCTCGTTTTTACTTCCAAAATGATCTCATTTATAAAAGCAGGATTCTATTCATTTATTTGTCTTCTCCTCAGATGGAGTTAAATGAGAACAATGGCATGAGAAAGGTTCCACCTCTTCTTCAGAGTAGCTAAATTGACACCTAAATGTGCGCTGTGGAGACGAAGTTCTATTGGGAGGCATGCCAGCTCTCGTCTCTCACCACCTCCATGAACTCTAACTCAAGCCACTTGGTTTACCATGGTTAAGAGTTAAGCAAATCCATCCATTGAGTTTTCACTGTAAACCCATGGTCAAGCTTAAACCAACCCCTTCCTCTCCCTATATTTGCACTCCACACTTGCCTCGTTGATCACTGTAAGCAACCTCCTTCAGTTGTTCCAATCTCCAAACCCATGAAAAGCTCTCCTTCCACCTCCACCTCCTCCTCCTCCTCCTCCTCCTCCTCCTCCTCCAATGTGTTTCAAGTGACCAAAGTCAGGAAGCCAAGGCTCTCCAAGAAAGCTTCCAACTCAGAGAAGAAGAAGAATTTGGACAACGGCAATGGCAAGAGAAGCTCTTCTTTTAGAGGCGTCACTAGGTAACAATTAAACTTAAAACAACGAAAAATTTAGTTGTGCATGGTGTTTCGATTTGTGGCTTGTCGATCTATAGGCATAGATGGACTGGGAGGTATGAAGCTCACTTGTGGGACAAGCTTTTCTGGAACCCCCTTCAGAAGAAGAAAGGAAGACAAGGTTAGTAGAAAGGCTTGATTAATGAACATGATCGCTGTCAATTATTTATTTATTCTGCCCTTTGATTTTAATGGCATTTGTTTTCCTTTTTTCTCACTTGGATCTTGTCTCGTGAACTGCACGTGGGTTGGGGGTCTCATGCGGCATCGGTATAGTTTATTTAGGTGAGTCACTGCTTACAAGTGTAATAAAAAAGATCCCTCTTTGAATTGGTGGTGTTCACTGTGAAGGGGCTTATGATGATGAAGAAGCTGCAGCTAGGACGTATGATCTTGCTGCACTCAAATATTGGGGTCCTGAAACAGCTCTGAATTTTCCTGTATGTGCTGATATTTAAATCTGTTTTGTGATAAAATAATAGATAGATAGATAGATAAATAAACAATACATATATTGGATCCAGTTTGATACCTACAGAAAGGACTACGAAGAGATGCAAAGCATGTCGAAGGAGGAGTACTTGGCTTCTCTCAGGCGCAGGAGCAATGGGTTCTCAAGAGGCGTCTCCAAGTACCGTGGGGTGGCCAGGTTAATTAATAAATATGCTCTTTAAAAGGATCATTTTTTTAGCATTATCTTTTGTTAGTGCCTGGATTATTTGGTTTCAAACCTGAATCATTCATTCATTCTTCCCATTTTATATTCATTTTCTGTATCTGGAAGCACGTGTTGATGAGGAGTAATTGATCTTTAGACAAAAATGCTTTTCTTTTTAAAGTCCAAAATGTTGGAGAGTTGTAACTGCCGTTTAGCTAATTAATGGCTGAAATTTAATGTTTTGGCCGAGTCTGAATACGTTTTGTAGCATGCACACGTTTCCCATTTGAGGCCGGTGCTCTGAAAACAAACTGATGACATAGCTGGAATTTGGCAGGCACCACCACAATGGGAGGTGGGAGGCAAGGATTGGAAGAGTTTTTGGCAACAAGTATCTCTATCTGGGAACCTTCAGTGAGTCCTCATATTCCTTTCTTCTTCTTCTTCTTCTTCTTCTTCTTCTTCTTGTCAGTTTCCTAAAATCTCATTTCAGGCACACAGGAGGAGGCAGCCCAAGCTTACGACCTCGCAGCGATTGAGTACAGAGGCCCGAATGCAGTCACCAACTTCGACATCAGCAACTACATGAACTGCCAGAAGGTACCTGCCACATCCACAAGCACTCCGGAAGCTCCTCCTCCGGAGATGAACCAAGATTACTGCAACTCTGAGGAACATCAAGCTGAGGGCCAGAGTGTCGAAGAAGAAAACTTGATGCCTTGGAGTCCTTTCATGGATCAATTCTTCGATGGCAGCTTCTTCTCCAGCGGTGGGTTTGAAGACAATCTGGAAGTCCTCTTTGAGAAAGAAGGAAATGCCGTTGCACAAGATTGCGTCTTTGATGAGTCTGCGATGGTGGTCGGAGAAGTTGGGTGAGGGGGAGTGGCGACTTCAAACACCCACTTCCTGATACTTGTGCTGTTGCTATGACCATTGTGGTGGAAGTTTTTGTGTTTGTTACTGCAAGAACACTTGTGACCTTTTTTACTGTCTTTTGGATTTGAAACTTCCATAAAGCATAATTTGGTTGAGCAAGCAAATAGAATTTCTCTATTTTAGTTGAACGACTAGATTCATAAAACTAAATTTAACTTCTCCATTGTACATCAATTAAAAAAAAAAGAAAAAAGGTGATGAGTTGAATAGGATTCAACAAAAATTGAAATTATGGTATATGTATTCGGGTTTTTGAATGCCAATTATAGGGCCAGTTCGTTGACCTGGTTGAACCAGCTCTCTCTAGTCTAGTTGGACCGGATTTGATCCGGTTTATCTGCCATCTATAAATCGGTCTTCCTCTCATCCCTTTCTTCCAATTTTTCCGATTCTCTTTGCAGTCTCTTCAATTACACATAATTTATCTATTTCAGTTTTACGAGTTACTTAAAAGATGAGCACTTTAGTATTGTAATATCATCCTTGATAAAGAGAAAAAGTTCAGTCCAATTCTTACTTCGACTTTACTATTTATTGGAGGTAGTGTGTCGATATACTTGAGTCAATAGACATCGCTATATCTTATTGGACTGAGCCACCGATTATACAACACACATGCTTATTGTCGGACGAAAATTAGTTAGGTTGACATTGATAAATTCTAACATGTGTTCACCTAAAATGATGAGTTTAACCAGATGAACCAATCATTAGTCGGTTTAGGTTTAAAAACAATTTGTTGATAAACTGGAGGTGACGGTGCTAAGGTTAACCGACAATGTGTATACGTAGGAGGTGGAAGTGTAGTCCCACTTGCACTTACAAAAACACAAAATGATTAATAAAATCAGGTAATATTAAATTTGGGATGGTAGGTCCGATTTTATAAAAAGAAAATTATCTGCTGTCAAGGTAAATTGGGGAAGGCCAATAATTGAATCCTCTATTCATTAAAAAGAAAATTTTCTAATAATATATCATAGTTAAATTTCCAACTCTAGATCTGTTATTTATTATTGGAAAGTTTACCATGACACTGTCCCGGGCTCACCTGCACGTACAAGAGCAAATGTCAGATGACATCAGAAGTGATTTTCGAAAAGATTTCTTCGATGCTTACAAGTCACCAGGTGCAGTGGACAAGAGGAAGTAAAAAAAAAACATAGAGATACATTAGCCCCTCAATGGAACACATTTATAAGTGGAGGAATAGTTGCCGAGATTGTGCTCATTTTCTCTAGAAAATTAGGAATTATTCTTCCATTTCCTCCACTAATTTAGTTTAATAGTCATTTAATTATGGTGATCAGCAGTTTGGTCATTACTGGTCCAAAATAATGATATTGAAGGAACAATTACAAGGACCACTGGCCTCGTAGCGGAGTAACAATTGCAAAGTTGAGGCCGATAATTAGGGTTAGCCAAGCCGATTTAAACTTGGGAGTATTCAATCTTGTTTGATAAAGTAGTCGAGCCAAGTTGAGTCTAAAATCAACCATGCAAGCCATTAAAATGATTGTTCAAACTCAATTTGATTTACTCTTTATGAGCTTAAGTTTGGTTCAAACTTGGCTTGAACTTAGTTCGTTTAGATATTATCGAGCTCTCAATTCAAGCTTGTTTAAAACTTTTACTTATTTGATTGGTTATTGAGTTTGATAATTCATACTTGTATGTTAATTTTAATAATTTTTTATTTATTTAGTATATTGATAAAAGTTTTATTAATAGAACATGGTTCATATATTTCGTGAATAATGTTCATGAACAATGTTCATAAACATTAATGAACTGAACATATATGTATTTAATCTTATTTATTTAGTTTAACAAACTATTCAAATTTGTTCATTTAATTAATTTTATGTGTATTGAATAAATATAAATAAAATTTTACCAATTTAACACTAAACTTATTTATAAATATTCAGTTTATTTACAATCCTATCGATAACTGTGTGGGTTGTAGTGGTTTTAAAAGACCTATAACCTACTGAACT
Source organism: Zingiber officinale (assembly GCF_018446385.1). Taxonomy (NCBI): domain Eukaryota; kingdom Viridiplantae; phylum Streptophyta; class Magnoliopsida; order Zingiberales; family Zingiberaceae; genus Zingiber; species Zingiber officinale. Next base: position 122,649,951 of record NC_055992.1, read on the forward strand.
CAAAGAGAAAAGTTCGGAGAGTTCGAGCTAGAGAACTCGGATAGCTTAAAGTGGAGAGCGTGAGGAGCGGACTTGGGAAATGGAGAGTTCGAGGAACCGAGTTCAACATAGCTGATGGTGTTTAATTGTAGAACTCTATAAGTGTTAGCTACTGACTTAGCCTGAGAGATTGGCTTTTTAGCGTTTAAGATACCAATACCAATTTGAAGTGGGGTCATACAGGCATGACCTATTATTAACATACGGTCAGATCATTATCAAGGGTATGACACTTCAATTCTAAACTTTACCCAAATTTTGCCTCCGAGATCATGGTGCATCCACATGGTATCTTCTTAATTTCTCATGTATCTAAGAATTTAGTTCCAAGCTTTAGCGAATTAACGGAGTGCTTTCAATTTGCTCTGACGGCCAATAAAAACTTTTTGTAAGACTAAATCAGTCATCACAGAATTAGTCGGTAATTAAATATTCAAATTTCAACTCCTGGAACTTGGTATGATAGTAAATTGAAGATTGACTTTCCTAAACAACGAGAATTTGGTTCTCACATAATATAAATAAATACTTACGGTGCTCAAATTACTTATAGTGTTGGGCCGTTCCTTGTTTTATGGATTTATCCATTAATGGTTGATCCACAAATACTCAAATTTCGCCCTTAGGACTTCGTGCCATGGTAAGTCTAAAGGATGATTTTCCCAAACAATGAGGATTTGATTCTCATATAGTATAAATAAATACCTAAGGTATTCGAATTACTATGATGTTAAATCATTTGTCATGGTTCATTTAGGCTTTTCTGAATTTATTCAGTAGTTGATGGAAAAATTATGTAAAGTTAGATCAGCCATCTCTACGTGCATGGAAGATAAAAATATAATTCCCTCGGGGCGGTGCGATGGTTAAGACATGAGATATTGTCACATGAGGTCTTGGGGTCAAAACTCGGTGTGATCGAGCATAACCTCCCCTATGTCTTGGCCATTTGCACTAATGGCTAGTAGCCACCCGTGATTTACCTCCTCCGTGTTGGCCTAGGGACGGGTTGGCAGGGGCGCTGGGGGCGAGCGAATCGCTTTTTTGCCACATGGAAGATAAAAATATATTGTCCCCTCGGGACGGTGCGATGGTTAAGGTATGGGGTATTGTCACATGAGATCTTGGGGTCGAAACTCGGCGTGACCGAGCATAATCTCCCCTATGTCTTAGCCATTTGTACTAATGGCTAGTAGTCACCTGTGATTTACCTTTTCCGTGTTGGCCTAGGGACGGGTTGGCGGGGGTGCTGGAAGCGAGCGAATCGCCTTTTGCCACATGGAAGATAAAAATATAGAGACACCTTAAATTACCAAGTCGTACTCCAATTTTTCAAAATACCCTCACCTTGAAGCAAACAAAAGAAGAAGAAAAATAGCTTGCGACCATTAGTTATTGATCCTGTCTGAAGGCTATGAGATGGTATACTAGCTCCGATGGATGATTGGTTGAAGAATAATGAGCTTCTCGAGATTTGAAAGAACTCCTCAACGATCCTGAGCACAATCGAACGATCCAACAAAGCATTAGTGATCTAAGACTGGGGTGGGAATCCTTGGCTAGACCCTCCGATGCTCAAGTCAGTCTCCTTTCTTGAAAGTAGAAGAAGAACAATAGCAAAAGTGTAAGAAAGTAGGACTTCAGATGTAAATATTTGCGTACCTTGCTAGCGGAGAGGATTCTCCTTTTTATATCACCTCACATAACCTCTATGATCGTGAATTAATCCCCGATTTATTAGAGTTTGTTAGGTGATGGAAGAAAGTACAATCTGGGTGTTTCATGATAGTTCCGAGAAATCTTTTTTCTACCTATAAATGTACCTCTTTTGTTATTTATGCTCTACACCAATATTGAAGTTGTTGAAGGAGAACGCTGTTATAACTGACTCATTAATGGGAAACCAATTAGTTTTCAGAAGAGATTTCAAGAGAATACTCCTCGACAATTATAACAGACTGTTAAAATGTTGTCTGTTGTTTACCTGCTAAATGTATCTCAACCAATCATGGAGCCGACTAGATATTTAGAATATCTTCTACTGAAGGTATATTGGCCAATCATTAAGTCGGTTGTATGTAAGTTATATGATAGATAGCCTGTTACAAATATATTTAGAGCTCCATATGAAACTATCTTGTATTTACACCTGGACAACCTGAAATCTGATTAACATATGAAAGTTACCGACACATATGCATAGAGCCTTACATCCGATCGGGTTTCGCCCGGCCGATCGTATGTTAAGAGTTTTATAGGGTTAGTTGTTTTTAGGCTCGCCCGGCCTTTGTCCAGTCGAGCGCTCATAAAAAGTCTTATGTTCAATCGACTTTCACTCGACTAATCGTATGTTAAAAATTATATATAAGGCTAAGTGTCTTTATGCTCGCTCAGGCTTTGCTCGCTCGAGCGTACAAAGAGAGCCTTACACTCAATCAAACTTCGCCCGGTCGATCATATGTTAAGAGTTTTATAGGACTAATTGCTTTTAGGCCCGCCCGAGAGTTGAGCGCCAATAGAAAGCCTTAGCCCATCTCCAATCAGTACCTTTTTACATCATTTTGGTATAAAAGGGACATCAAATCTTCTCCCATGGATACCCCTAAATTTGCACCAAAATAATGCAGGTGAATAGTGCAGCACCATTGCATCAAAATAGTGCAAGTACCATTTGTTTTAAATATAATATATTATAATATTAAATTTATATTTAAAATATTCTTAAATATTATAAATTAATATTTATTTAATTTATAATGTAAATTTTATATATTATAAATTTATATTAATTATTAACTTAAATAAGTAATATTTAAAATATTTGTTATATTACTAACCAACACTAAAATAATATAAATTTCAAAATGGATAGTGTCATGGTTAAATAACTATAATAAAATAAACATTTAAATTATAGTGTTGGTTATATTTTATAATTATGCATTTAAACATTTAAATTTCAAAATGCATAATATAAAGATATTGTTGGTGCAACCTTAGGTCAAGGTTGACCTGGTTGACCAGACTAGAGTTGACTTGACTCGAGTTGTGTTTTGATGTTTGACGAGTTATGTTTGACAATGTTTGACGTGAACAGAAAAGTTGTATCTTGATGTTTTACAAGGATACAAGCTTGGGAGATTGTGGGTGCAACCCGTGGTCAAGGTTGACCTGATTGACCCGACCCGAGGTGAGTTGACCTGACTCGGAAAAGTCCAAGCAGGGAGCTTTGCACGGGAAAAGTCCAAGTATGGAGACTTGGCACGGAGAAGTCCAAGTATGGAAGCTTGGCACATGGGAAGTCGGAGAGGGCTCGGTAACTCGTTCTCCGGACTGTGGTCAGAGAGGGCTCGGGAGCTCGTTCTCTGGACCAGATGGAAGTCGGAGAGGGCTCGGTAGCTCGTTCTCCGAACTGTGGTCACAGAGGGCTCGGTAGCTCGTTCTCTGGACCGGATGTGAAAAGTCCTGGTGAGTGAAGCCAGGCAGTGGGAAAGTCCTGGTGAGTGAAGCCAGACAGTTGGAAAGTCCTGGTGAGTGAAGCCGGGCAGATTAGAAATCCTGGTGAGTGAAGCCAGGTGAAAACCCTAGTGAGTGAAGCTAGGTGAAAGTCCTGGTGAGTGAAGCCGGACAAGGAAAAATCCAGATTGATCAAGGATGATCGGACATCTGGTGTTGAGAAGGTCAAGTAGGTCAAGGGAGTGACCGGATACTTGGCACGAAGAGAAAAGTCCAAGTGGGTCAAAGGGATTGACCGGACACTTGGTGGGGAGTCTTAGCAGGTCAAGGGAGTGACCATATGCTAAGCATGATGTACCAACAGGTCAAGGTTGACCGGATGTTGGTGTGGGAGACTTGGGACTTGGTATTGGGAAAAACGAAGCTCTGGATCGATCTGGGGACCGATCCAGTGATAGGGCTGATCGGTCTGGTGACCGTTCAGTAACCAAACAGAATGGTTCTGTGGATTATCTGATCGGTCTGAAGACCGATCAGGAAGCAAACAGAAGAGAAGAAGGAGAAAGGCTGATCGGTCCAGGGACCGATCAGACTCCTCCTGGACCGATCAGCACATAGCCTGATCGGTCCCCAAGACCGATCAGGGACAGTGTGGACCGATTAGACTGGAGCCTGATCGGTCCAGGACTAGCCGTTGTGAGTGACAACGGCTAGATCTCGGTCTTCTGTGTCTTCTTCTGCCTTCACAGGTTTGCAGGTTCAGCTATATAAAGAGTCGAGCGACTCTACAGGTTGGTGTTCTTGCTTCTGCAAGTTCTTCCAGGTTTCTTCTGCGAGCTTTGCTGAGCTCATACTTCTTGAAGCTTCGCGTGAGCTTCCCTGCTGTTGGCATCCGTGAAGCTGTTGCTTCATCAACGGATCTCCAGATGAGAAGGCAAGCTTGTTTGTTTTACATTCATATTGTCTTGTGCTTCTTTGTATTTTGTGTACTTCGATCTTGCTGTTGCAAGAGTTATTGTGGTGAGGTTTCTCCACCCAGAAGGAGTTTATATTAGCCGGTTTTCCGGGGTCTCATCCACCGACGGATTGATATGCTTCGTCCACCTTACGGACACGCCGAGGAGTTGGAGTTCCATCTCCGAACCTCGTTACATCGTCGAGTTTGAGGTTGAGGTTTGATCTTTCCTTTTTGCGTTTCTATTTAGTTATTTCCGCTGCGCTAACCCTAATTGTAGGAAGAAACGAGCAATTTGGGGTCGGCTATTCACACCCCCCTCTCTAGCCGAGTACGACGATCCTAACAAGTGGTATCAGAGCAAGGTTGCTCTTCGACGGATTAACACCCAAGGGAGCACAAGCTAGAGAATGGATCAACTTGGAGAAGACGTCACGATTCCACCCTTCTACGATCGCGACGACTTCGCGTTTTGGAAGGTAAGGATGAAGTACTTTCTTATGACTAACCTAGTTCATTGGAGTTGTGTGCAAGTAGGGTTTACCCATCCGGTGGATAAAGACGGAAAACCCCTAGAGAAGAAAAAGTGGACGAAGGAGCAAATCCACCAATCCACAATCAACGATGAGGTAACGAAAACTCTTGAATTTTCATTACCTAATGACATTTTGTGTAAGGTAGGTGGATATAACAATGCCAAGGAGTTGTGGAACAACTTGACCAAGCTCCATGAGGGAAGCTCCATTTCAAGTCATGAAGAGGAGTCAAGTGAGCCAAGTAGCTCACATCATGGAGGATAGGAATTAGAAGTTGAGGGCTACTCAACATCTAAGGAAGAAGAGGAGGAGAGTTCTTCTTCAAGAATGGAGCAAGAGGAAGAAGCTTCTACCTCCAAAAGGGATGAAGAAGAAAGTCTTCATCCATCCTCAACCCTAGGTAACTCAAGCATTTCAATTTCAAATAAATTACACATAATGTGCTTTGAGTGTAGGGAGTATGGACATTACAAGAGTAAGTGTCCAAGGAGGATTAGGAAGACTCCACCGGCACCAAAAGTCAAGGAAGCCGGAGTCCCGATATGCAAGGGCAAGGAGCACGTGGTGTGCTTCCAATGCAAGCGAAGGGGACACTATAGGAGCCAATGTCCGAGGGGGAGGCAACCTCACAAGGACAAGAGATCGAGCACATGTATAGGGGGAGCTAGGGCAAACCCTAAGGTAATCTCTAAGGCACATTCTTGCAATTCTAGTAGGATGCATGCTAGTAGCCTTATTGCTATTGTCAAGAATGATAAGCATGTTAACTTTATGAACCAATACATGAGCATAGGAGCCAAACATGTTAACCTAGATAAGGATAATACTAGAAATGTCAACCCTAGAATTAACCCATCTAAGGCTAAGGAAAATCTAGGTAGAAATCCAAAATCATCTAGACATATGCCTAGGAATACCTCAAAGAAAAATGATAAATTAAAGCTTGAGGTATTAGAGAAAGAAAATCTAGTTTTGAGGTCAAGACTTGACTCTCTAGAAAAGGCTCTTAAGGATTTGACTCTAGGGTCTAGGGGTCAAAAACCCAAGTCCAAGGACAAGAAAGGTTTGGGTCACAAACCTATGTCCCAAGTAGTCAAGCCCAATTATCATAATGTTCCATTCGATTATGGAACAAAACCTAGAGCTAGGAAGAACAACACCAAAGTCACAAGGGGAGTCACCCCTAGAGTTGATCTTGATGAGTCCCAAATGACCAAGGCTTCAAAGCCTAGGAGGGTCATTAGGAGAGTTGCTAGGGAAGTCATCCCTAGTGAATATTTAGTGAACTCAATGAGCTCCAATAGGTATTGGGTTCCTAGGAGCGTGATTTCATCACGCTAGATTAGTTAGGGTGTGCCAACCTTACTTGAATAGGTAGTTAACCTAATCATGACAAAAGGTGGCACTTTAGGATTTTTCAAGGTATAATCAAGCCTTGAAAATGAAATTAAGAATTATTCCTAAGGTGATTAGAATGTGCCAATCAAATTTGAGGAGTTTTCTAGAGTCAATCTAATTGGCACATAATTAACCAAAAATCTTTGGTATATGATTTTAGGTCTATTACTCTTAGGAATATAGAACCTATGGCAAAATGATCAAAATTATCAAAAATGGCAACTAAGGCTAGAATTAGGTATTTTCTATACCTTTATGTGCTATTTGCCATATATTGTTTGCCATATGCCATGTCATGACATCATATTTATTTTATGATCATTTAAAATGTCATGATAATGCTTAGGTTAGTTAAATGTCATGCTTTATTTAAGTTTCATACTTTATGCCATGACATCATGACATTGGCACATGTTTCCATTTATGATACAATTATATGTCATGTCATCATCTTGTGCATTAATGATCAATGAAATTGATTTAAGGACTAAAACACAATTTGATATGGAGATCAAATTGTTATTTAGAAAAATGCATGAGAACTTAGATTAAGCTAACCTAAACTCATATCTCACATCAAAATTGACTTGGATGTGTTTGATACACCTTAGATGTGTATGAGATATTAGGATTGTGAGTTAGGATCAAGGTGCACAGTTCTTGTACCTAGATGAGCCTAATTCTAATTGGGGATTATAGGGAAAGCTTGTGTACAAGTCATGTGCATTTAGCCCTAAGATTATGGTCCTAAATTAAAGGGTTTAAAATCATTTCAAAATTGATTTGAAAAACCTTGATGAAGCTTTTCTAGTGATAGCATTCATCATTGAGCAAGTTGAAACAAAGTTGAGTTAAACTTGAACTATTTCAAAGTTTTTCGAACTTTGTATCAAATTTTGAAAATGGAAGTTATTTTCATCGAAAATTATTTTTTCGTGATAATATATGTTATGAGGAATGTATCCTCAAAATTTTACAATTTTTAGAATTTTCTGTGATTTTCTAGAGGTTTCTGAATTTCGGGAGAAGAAATCAGAAATCAGAGGTCGTGGACCGATCAGGAGGTTCCCTAATCGGTCCAGGTCTGTGTGGATCGGTCACTGGACCGATCCAGAGGGAGCTTGATCGGTCTGGTGACCGATCAGGGCGTGCCAAATTGCTGAAATTCGACTGGTTGTCTGAAATTTCAGCTCGGGAGTTGGTATTTTGAAGGTTTGAAACTCTCCAAGACATTGTTAGTGCAATGGTCAAGGGGGAGTTGACCTTTAGGGGGAATTTTACCTATTAGTCAAGGGGAGTTGACTTTTAGGGGGAGTTTTTACTCCTAAAGACTTGAGTGATATGAGATTATCACTAAGTTAAATTGTTGGACCTTAGTATCAAGGGGAAAATTAAGAGTTTCAATGAAAGGTATGAGATTTTCATTAGGAAGAAACTCTTGACCTTGATTCACTCTTTTTGATGTGTGTCAAAAAGGGGGAGAGTAGAAAGGAGAATGGAGAATGTCTAGAGAATGTTCAGGGAAGAACATTGGAAAGCCTAAGTTAGGTTATCGGGTTAACCTAACTTGATTATGGGTTTGATTATGGGTTTTGTCAAACATCAAAAAGGGGGAGATTGTTGGTGCAACCTTAGGTCCAGGTTGACCTGGTTGACCAGACTCGAGTTGACTTGACTCGAGTTATGTTTTGATGTTTGACGAGTTATGTTTGACAATGTTTGACGTGAACAGAAAAGTTGTATCTTGATGTTTTACAAGGATACAAGCTTAGGAGATTGTGGGTGCAACCCGTGGTCAAGGTTGACCTGGTTGACCCGACCCGAGGTGAGTTGACCTGACTCGGAAAAGTCCAAGCAGGGAGCTTTGCACGGGAAAAGTCCAAGCAGGGAGCTTGGCATGGGAAAAGTCAAAGCAGGGAGTTTGGCATAGTGAAAAGTCCAAGCAGGGAGCTTGGCACGGGAAAAGTCCAAGTATGGAGACTTGGCACGGAGAAGTCCAAGTATGGAAGCTTGGCACATGAGAAGTCGGAGAGGGCTCTGTAGCTCGTTCTCCGGACTGTGGTCAGAGAGGGCTCGGGAGCTCGTTCTCTGGACCGGATGGAAGTCGGAGAGGGCTCGGTAGCTCGTTCTCCGAACTATGGTCAGAGAGGACTCGGTAGCTCGTTCTCTGGACCGGATGTGGAAAGTCCTGGTGAGTGAAGTCAGGCAGTGGGAAAGTTTTGGTGAGTGAAGCCAGGCAATTGGAAAGTCCTGGTGAGTGAAGCCGGGCAGATTAGAAATCCTGGTGAGTGAAGCCAGGTGAAAACCCTAGTGAGTGAAGCTAGGTGAAAGTCCTGGTGAGTGAAGCCGGACAAGGAAAAATCCAGATTGATCAAGGATGATCGGACATCTGGTGTTGAGAAGGTCAAGTAGGTCAAGGGAGTGACCGGATACTTGGCACGAAGAGAAAATTCCAAGTAGGTCAAAGGGATTGACCGGACACTTGGTGGGGAGTCTTAGCAGGTCAAGGGAGTGACCAGATGCTAAGCATGATGTACCAATAGGTCAAGGTTGACCGGATGTTGGTGTGGGAGACTTGGGACTTGGTATTGGGAAAAACCAAGCTCTTGATCGATTTGGGGACCGATCCAGTGATAGGGCTGATCGGTCTGGTGACCGATCAGTAACCAAACAGAATGGTTCTGTGGATTATCTGATCAGTCTGAAGACCGATCAGGAAGCAAACAGAAGAGAAGAAGGAGAAAGGCTGATCGGTCCAGGGACCGATCAGACTCCTCCTGGACCGATCAGCACATAGCCTGATCGGTCCAAGCTTAGCCTGATCGGTCCCCAAGACCGATCAGGGATAGTGTGGACCGATCAGACTGGAGCCTGATCGGTCCAGGACTAGCCGTTGTGAGTGACAACGGCTAGATCTCGGTCTTCTGTGTCTTCTTCTGCCTTCACAGGTTTGCAGGTTCAGCTATATAAAGAGTCGAGCGACTCTACAGGCTGGTGTTCTTGCTTCTGCAAGTTCTTCCAGATTTCTTCTGTGAGCTTTGCTGAGCTCATACTTCTTGAAGCTTCGCGTGAGCTTCCCTGCTGCTGGCATCCGTGAAACTGCTGCTTCATCAACGGATCTCCAGACGAGAAGGCAAGCTTGTTTGTTTTACATTCATATTGTCTTGTGCTTCTTTGTATTTTGTGTACTTCTATCTTGCTGTTGCAAGAGTTATTGTGGTGAGGTTTCTCCACCCAGAAGGAGTTTATATTAGCCGGTTTTCCGGGGTCTCATCCACCGACGGATTGATAGGCTTCGTCCACCTTACGGACACGCCGAGGAGTAGGAGTTCCATCTCCGAACCTCGTTACATCGTCGAGTTTGAGGTTGAGGTTTGATCTTTCCTTTTTGCGTTTCTATTTAGTTATTTCCGCTACGCTAACCCTAATCGTAGGAAGAAACGAGCAATTTTGGGTCGGCTATTCACACCCCCTCTCTCTAGCCGAGTACGACGATCCTAACAGATACGACCAACACTAAAATCAACATACATTTAAATAACTATAATAATATTACAATACTAAATAAATCAATATTTAATATTTTATAAATCACTTCCTAATAAATCATCGAAATAATCATAATATTTACCCAAATCATTTAAAAGATCTTGAATCCTTGTCCTTCTTCTTATGACGATTGAATTTAGTACTAATTTTTATTTTCTTGTTACTAAAACATAATATCATAAAAATTAGTTATTATGTACCATAAAATTATTAATTTTAAAAGTAATTATTATTGTAATAAAAATATTTAATAAATTATTATGTATGTTAAATAATAAATTATTAGATAGAAAAATAAAATATTCTAAGGAATATTCTTTTAAAGTAGGAAATGGTGTGTATTGGTTGGAGTTAGAAAAAATTTTGGTGCTGAAACAACACCAAATTAGTGTTGAAAATGGACCAAAATAGGCTTTGTGGTTGGAGATGGTCTTACATTCGATCGGCTTTCGCTCGGTGGATCGTATGTTACAAGTTTTATAAGGTTAGTTGTCTTTAGGCCCGTCCGGACTTTGTCCAATCGAGCGCCCATAAAAAGTCTTACGTTCAATCGGCCTTCGCCCTACCAATCGTATGTTAAGAATTATATATAAGGTTGAGTGCTTCTATGCTCGTTGGGGCTTTGCCCGGTCGAGAGCACATTAAAAGTCTTACGTTCGATCGACCTTTACCATACCAATCGTATGTTAAGAATTATATATAAGGCTAAGTACCTTTATGCTCGCCCGGGCTTTACCCGATAGAGCCCACATAGATAGCCTTATGTTCGATCGGTCTTCACCCAGCCGATCGTATGTTAAAAGTCTTACATAAGGCTTAAATACATAGAGCCTAAACAACCTTTCGTCCGATCGAACTCTTCTAAGTCTGATCGACTATTAACTGACCAAACGTCCTATTTCTCATTTTCATCATAAAACCTTAGAGTTCTTATATTCTATCAAGTATGCAACCGGTCAACCTTATACGAGTGTTCTGCTTTGGAGCTATGCGGACGAAATTTAAGGATTCTGAGGCTAGACGATCAACAGAACCAAATAATGAATACCACTCTATCGCTACTTTGATCATCACCTTATCTTGACTCTGATATCTATGTTATATTCTGAATCCACTCATCATAATCCATATCCGTTACGATTCAGTAGCAAACACAACTAGGTAGTCGTTGGACCGCTTGACTAGGCATTTGTGACTAAATTTACTACAAAAACAGAGTGTTGACTTAGCTATTATTTGGTGGCTACGTCTTCCCGGACACCTGACCACAAAATGATAGTGGCATGGTTGAATGTCCAGCTTGATCATAAATTTGCAGTCATCTCAATTCTTTACGTGAGACACAGCTAGCGAGAAGGATGACACGGTAAGGGAGCCGACGGGCTCGGTGCATTCGAGGGACGAAGTGCTACAGAAAAGTACACTGATGGACGAGAAGAACATATGCAACGTTCAAGGGATGAGAAGCCGGAATGGAAGCCTGCTCGAAGAGAAGACCAGAAATTGGGTTCGGGTGAGCCCTATTTCGGTTGGTCGCAATCACCCAAGCGATCGGAACAGTGGAAGAGCGAAAGAAGCTGATGAAGATTGCTGGAGGCGCCCTCAACAAGGGTTAAAGGCGCCTCCGAGGTGGGCTCGCACCTTTGCCACCTTCAGGCGGAAGGCGTCCTCCATAAGCATGGAGGGCACCCTCCATAAGCATGGAAGGCGCATTCGGCTAGTCAAAGTAGTCGTTCGTAGTGGATAAAGCTTTATCCACTACGCCTCGTTGGAGGCGCCCTCAAGTTACGGATAAGATTTTCCAGGGACTATAAAAAGACCCCTGGACCTAAGAAATATGTATCAACTCTAGTTCTCATTTCCTAGCACATTCTTGAGCTTTTGAAAAGTGTAATAGGCTTCTCCGCCTACACGAAAGAGATCTTTTAGCGCTTTCCTTTGCCTTGGATTAACAACCACCTGGGTTGTAACCAAGTAATTCCTTTGTGTCTTTCTTTATTTATTAGTTGTTTAACGTCATTTATATAAGTGTGCTACTAATCTGAGTTAAAGATCGAGGAAGGGTTTTATTTTTCTATTTCAATCAATTCACCCCCTCTTGCCGGCCCCACTGCGCCAACAAGTGGTATAAGAGCCCAACCGCCTCAGAAGGACTAACCATCGACTGAAGTATCAAGATCAAAGATGATGGCCAGACCAACAATCTATCCACCAAAATTTGAGGGAGAGAATTTGCGTCCTAGAAGAAACGAATGAAGGTATTCTTCAAAACCGACATTGAAATATTTCTAATAATTAAATACGATTTTGTACCTCTAAAATCCCTCCAAGAAGAAGAAAAAGAAGAATATCAGTAGACTAAGAAGGAGCAAGCAGATTTCGTAGCAAACGGACGAGCCGAGTTCTACCTACTTAGCGTAGTTCCACCCGAGGAAGTAAATCGAATCGGAGATTACAACTCAGTAAAGGAACTTTGGAAGAAGTTCCTGGAACTGCACGAAGGAACTTCCGAAACAAAACTTGTGAGACGGGATGTGCTCCAGAATCAACTGACGAACCTCTGGAAGGAAGGAGAGCCAGTAGCACAACTACATGGAAGACTCAAGGAGCTAATCATCGGATTATCAAACCTTGGACAAACGGTAACGAACCAGGACGCACAAAGATATACATTAAATGTGTTCCCAAGAATACCTGAATGGACATCTATAGTAGACTTCTATTATATATCCAAGGATCTCGAGGTAAGTACTTTAGAAAGTTTTTTCTTTAATTTCGAATTATACGAATCTCGGTGTGCAGGACAAAGAAAAGGGCCGAGCCAGAACGTTACCTTGAAGGCAAGAATAAACGATTCAGACTCCGAAGAATCAATTGATGAAAGCGAAGCAACCCTAATGGTAAGGAAGTTCAATAGATTTATTCGATCTAATAAATTTAAATCACAGACAAGGAGGGATTACCGAAACAAAAGGAAGGTCCGATGCTACAACTGCAACGAAGAAGGACACATCAAGGATGACTGCCCAAAATTGAAGAAGAGGGACAAGGAGAAGATAAGTCTAAAAGACCAACATCTTCTAAACACAAGAATCTGAAGGTCACATAGGATGAATCATCATCCTCCGATTTCGAAGTCAAAGCTTTCTCCAGACTAGCTTTACTGGCCAACCACCAAGTAGAAGATGAAACCGGTTGAGAGATGAGCATTGATGAAGGGGGAGAATCAGAAAAAGAAAGCTACGATAAAGGTGGAGCATCAGAACATGAGGTAAGTGAGGTACGTGTTCTATATCCCAAGTAGTTTTTTCAATTTATTAAGGTTCTTTCTAAAGATTTAGTCAAATTTAAAAAAAAATGCTAAGTTAAAATTAAACTTAGCAAAGACATGTCCCTTAGACTTATTTAACAATTTAAAATTAGAAAATGATAAATTGAAAAGTCAAATTGAAAAATTAAAAGAACATGCATGTTTGAAATTAACCAACTTTCAAAAATCAAAATTTAAAAATTATAGTAAAATCAATTGGTACATAAGGAAACACCAGTGACAAATTAGGAAAATTCTAAAAAATCATGTACTCCCCAAATTTTTTATTAATCAGGAACCTGTATTGAGTTCCAAAATCATATTTGAATTAAATTTTTCTTTGGGCTTTCAGAAAAGGAAATTAAATGTTTAATTCCTTAAGAGGTTTTGTCTAGAAAGTGGTTGATGATCCAATAACCAAGAAGACTTAGTGTCTCGCCATAGCCTGAAAGTTAATTACTGAATTGAATATTTAATTGACAAACTGATAAGTATGTCAAATTTATGCTTTCAATATTTGTCAATCATTTCAATTAATTTATCAAAATTATAAATTTTTAACTTATTTTCTTAAACTCAAACTTATTGTTAACCTTACTAAAATTCTTTAAGTATCCCAGTTTTTTTATGTGATCAAAGGGGGAGGAAAAGGTAAAAGTTCAAGGGTGGTCAAGGGGTTAAGATTTTTTTTTTCAAATTTGAATTCTGCTAACTCTATCAATTTTAATTTGAATTATAATTTTACAATTTCTTTGATTGCAAACTTATGCTTAAAATGTTTGTTTTGCAATTTCTTTTATTGCAACTTGTTCGTTTTTAATCTTAATTTGAACTTGAGTTGATGCACGTTAAAAAGGGAGAGATTGTTGGTCCCCGTGGTTGTTTTGGTGTGATCAACCAACTTAAAGTTAGGTTCTGTTTTGTTTTGATCCCTGTGTCTAAGTGTGCAGGAGTTTAGGAGCACAGGAAGTCGAGCGAAAAATACAGCTAACGAGTAGGATGACACGGGACAGGAACCGACGAGCTTGGTGCATTCGAGAGACGAAGTGCTACGGAAGAGTACACCAATGGATTAGAAGAACGTACACGACGTTCGAGGGACGAGAAGCCGGAGCGAAAGCCTGCTCGAGGAGAAGGTCGAAAATTGGGTTCAGGTGAGTCTTATTTCGATTGGCCGCAATCACCAAGGCGATCAGAGCAACGGAAGAGCGAAAGAAGCTGATGAAGATTGTCGGAGGCGCCCTCAACAAGGGTTGAAGGCGCCTCCGAGGCATGCCCGCGCCTCCTCCACCTTCAGGCGGAAGGCACCCTCCATAAGCATATAGGGCGCCCTCCATGAGCATGGAAGGCGCCTTCGGCCAGTCAAAGTAGTCGTTCGCAGTGGATAAAGCTTTATCCACTACGTCTCGTTGGAGGCACCCTCAAGCTATGAATAGGATTTTTTAGAGGCTATAAAAAGACCCTTGGATCTAGGAAATAGGTATTAACTCTAGTTCTCATTTCCTAGCACATTCCTGAGCATTTGAAAAGTATAATAGGCTTCTCCACCTACACGAAGGAGATTTAACACTTTCCTTTGCCTTAGATTAACAACCACCTACGTTGTAACCAAGTAATTCCTTTATGTCTTTCTTTATTTATTAGTTGCTTAACGTCATTTATATAAGTGTGCTACTATTCTGAGTTGCAGATCGAGGAAGGGTTTTATTTTTCTATTTCAGGCAATTCACCCTCCTCTTGCCAGCCCCGTTGCGCCAACAAATTCAATGTGTAAATCCAAAACCCGGTTCATTAACATTGATGGGTTGTTAATGATGGATGAACTTTAAAGTGGATAGTCCCTATAGGATGGGCTTGGTTTAAAAAGGATGTGACTCATGAATTAGGGCATGTTCTAGAGTCTCTTCACCCTCTTCTCTTCCTCATCAAGAGAAAACTAAGGATTGTCGCCGCCCACTCCTGTAGAAGACTTTTCCGCAACAGCAGAAACTCCGACGACAAATAAGAAGCATTTACCTTTGCGATGGATTCAAGCCAGCCATTCATGTGCTATTGTTTCGATTTGTATTGAGCTTTAGAGATTGATAGAAACTAAATCTTACGATAAATATATCCTTTAGTTCATATATGATGTATTACAAATCTAACACTGAAAAGATTCAAATTATCTAGAATACGTCATTAATTACAATTGATTCAATAAATTAATTAATTCAATAAATGTTTTTAAAATATAAAATAAAAGTATTAAAAAATATGTATCTTCAATTTTGACAAATCAAACTTATTAATTATTATATCATTAATAATTTTTTCAATCCACTCTCATTATAAAATTTGTTAAAAAAATCTTATTAAGAGCTGTTTTAATAAAATTAAAAAAATACTTTTAAAAATATAGAATAAAAGTATTTAAAAAAATATGCATCTTCAATTCTTCCCATAACTAAACTTATTAATTATTATATCATTAATAATTTTTTCAACCCACTTTAATATATATAGATAACCATATAATCTATTAAAAATTCTTCTCAAGAGCTATTTTAATATAATAAAAAAATACTTTTGAAAATATAAAATAAAAATATTTAAAAAAATATGTATCTTCATTGTTTCTCAGAATCAAACTCATTAATTATTATATCATCAATAATTTTTTAAATAACTTTAGTTCAATATAGATTACTATAAAATCTGTTAAAAAATTTTCTTAAGAGCTCTTGAAATAAGGTTTATAGTTAAAAATGCCCATTCCATTGTTATTATAGAAATGATTAAAATTTTTAAAAAAAATGAATGAATTTGTTAATTAAATAAATATATTAGATTCAATATACAAGTTAAACGATATATGTTTCAATTAATCTTTGTCTTAATTCAAAAATAGTTAATAAATTCTGAAATTTATCATGGCCAGCACATCAAGCTTATAGTCATCCAATTACATTCTCAAATAGTGTAAATCTTGTACATCAAAATTAAGAGGATGTAATTTCCCAATAAGTCGATAAATATGATCAATATTACGAAACTTAAGGTAGGCTTTATTCAAAATTATTGTTGATAATCTTGATTATCTATTAAGGTTATTAATAAAAACCTTATTTGATTTAGGTAATAAGCGATTTTTGAATCATGATACATACCTTGCTATGTCAGTAAATGAGACACGCACCCCATAATGGAAAAACTAGGGGTGACAATTCGAATCGGGTTTGGGTTGGCGGATTCAGATTGGCAAATTGACAAGTCGGAACATCAAAATCTGAATCCTACCTGATTAATATTTCGAATCAAATTGTTCGACCCGAACTTGACCTATTTATCTGTATTTGATTCGAACCCGACCCAAAATGACCTATTTATAAAAACATGTCCATCTTAACCCAAACTCAACTCGAACCCAATCAGAAAAGGTTGATTTTATAAAAATATACTTATTTTAACCCGAACTCAATCAAAATCTAACACGAACCAGACTCGAAAATCTTTATAAACGGATTTGCGAGTTGTAATCGGATCATTTCAAATGGACCCAAACCTGATCCTTTTATTAATCGTGTTAATCATGTCAACACGAACCCAATAAAATTTGATCCTAATTTGATTTTTTTCATATTCAATTTGGATTGTGTTTTCATATTGGGCCTTGGGAAAGTGAAGTTTTTTTTTTAATTATCCTCCTACATTTGTCATTTAGGACAAAAATGCCCCTGACAATTTATTAAATGACCACCCACTCATTCTTATACCCAACCTTGCCGACTCACGATCGCATAACCCAACTCAGCAAGGCGTTCGAAGTCGTCCCCACTCCGCAAAGGACCCTAGCAATAGTCCACTCGGGAAGGCATCCCACTCGCGAAGGCGCGGCTTTCCCGACTCGCGATCGGGAAGAACCCTAGCGGCATCCTTCACAGGTATTTATTGGATTAACAGCAAGATTGCTTAGATTTTAGGAGAGTGCGTAACTCTGTTTTTGTTATCTCTTGTTTTCCTTTACGGAAACGACAGATTCGTTTCTGTCTGGTTGGTCGTCGTGGAACCTAGACCTTGAACTGTTGTTTTTTTTTACTGGGCTTGTTTGTTTTAGCATTGTCATGTTGCCCTTTTGCCCTTTTGTACTTACAGCAAAGCTATTGAGTATGCCTATGATTGCATTTTATGTAATTTCCTTGACTTGGTGATCATGCAGTTTTGATTTAGTTAAGTTCTGTTTAGTTCTTGCTAGTTTGCTTCATACTCTGAAATAATGATGTATCCATTGATGTCCATGTAACCATGTTATTACTTTGATATTTTCCTACCAAGTATCTCTTGGTTCAGGGATAATGCTAAATCTTGCAACTTGTAAGTTGAACCTAAAAGACTTAAGGAATCATTTTTAAAATGCCACTCAGCTGGATGAAAGATTCACAGCAGTATGACAATTTGAAAGATGGCATTTTCTTTGCTCGTGCTTCATTTGTCTAATATGCATTTTGAGCCTTTTTATTCTTCTCTATCTTTATGATCAGGCTCAACTAACAATACTCAAAGATTAGTGATGCAATTTTTTTTTATCCTTTGTATCAATAGTTTCTCAGATTCTCCATTCTTTTCTTTGTGATAGCTACCTTGATATGCTTCTTTCTGTTTACTTATGCAACTATAATTATGCATTTTATTAACACAGCATTAGCTTAACATTCATCTGGGAGATTTCTATTTTGATGCTCAGTTCACAAATACTATTTAATGAAGTATAGCATAGCCTTTTAAGATCAACCTCTGAACTAACATTTGTTTCTTTTCATTAAAAGAGGTAATCTTCTATTCTCTCAACTAACATTTGTTTCTTTAAACATTAACAGGAGCCTGTGGAGCTGTACTAGATCAACAACAACCATGAAGATGGCATCCAACGAGTTCTAAAGGAAAAGTTTGGCGAAGTAGTCAAGGATATCCAGCAAGTTGAGGAGGCCAATATTGAAACAAATGTCGAGGTAGGTAGTAACTTTTGAGAAAGGGAAAGAAAATGATAAGTGAACAAATAATTGGCAGCTGCTGATTTTTTATTATTCATGTCTCACATCAGGCTGTAAATAACCATCTGGCAATATTATTGAGGCCTGCTATCAGAAACTAGGGAGGTAGCATAGAAGTGGGACCATACAGCGATCAAATAGGATCATTTTCTTTTCGAAACCTTTTATTTTTTCCATGACGTGCGAGTTAGAATTAATTTATATTTATTTACTTTTATCCATGTGTGGGAGGAAAGAACCGTCTCTACTCGACGACAAAGTTTATTTTGTACACGGCGAGGGACTCCATTTTTCTTTTAATAGGGGTTTAGGGTATGGATTTATATGATTCTAATGAACCTATATTAGATTTTGGAAAATTAACTAATCAATCATATCATGTAGTATTAAAAATAATATTATATTTTAGATTTCTTATTGCTTATGCCATCAAATTGCCGTTTGTGTAGAGGGTCGGAATTGCAGCGTAAGGTGGGTCATGTGGCAAAAGTCGATTCGCTCGAGCTCAGTGTTCCTGTCAACCTATCCCTAGATAAATATAAAGGAGATAAATCACGGATAACTACTAACCATTAGTGCATGTGACCGTATGGAGAGACATGTTGGAACTCATTGAGTTTCGATCCGAAGATCTCATGTAGTAATATTTCATGTCTTAACCATCGCATCGTCCTAAGAGACATCTTCCAAAAATAAAACCATCATGATAGCTAACCATGAGACCAGCAAAAGTGTGAGGGGGGCTTAAACAGAGAAATACAGATATCATCAATGTGGTATTTGTTAACTGAATATAAATTGAACTGAAATCTCTGAAAGTGGCAAATGCAAACAACAGTTATTTTTGTTGCTTCTGATATGTGAAACTGGAATAAAAACGTGTATCTATGACAATTTTGAAAGTTCTGATTCTTGTGAAGGCCAAAGTTCTGATTCTTGCGAGTTCCTTAGCCATCACACAATCATGTTCAGTTACCTTATTTTTGTCTCAAAGTTTATCAATTTAGGGAAATTCGTTAGCACATATTTTGTTAACAATTTTTTGAATATTGTTATCTAGTTATCTAGGTGTATATTGTTTGTATATAATATTTTCATTAAAAGGAGGATAAAATTTTGAAAAATTACACATTTGTCTTTTTTATAAGACCCGATTTTAAAGGGTCTTGGCATCTTAAATTTTCATAGGTATAGCAGCAGATCGAGTTTATGGCAAACGAGAAAGTCAAATTTCATCTTCTGAGCATATTATCATCTCAAAAAGTCAATCATATCAACGTCTGCAATTCCATCAAATAACTTTGGGAGAATGTCTTGAAACTTCATGAACGAAGCTCGGAGACCAAGCTGGATAGACGAGATGTGCTTTGTGTTGGCCCCTTGTAGCCGATAAGAGAGGGGTGAATTGCCCTATACAACAAAACAAGCCAAAAAAATACATTTCTCAAACAACCGGACTTTAGCACAATTACACACTTTAAAAAATAAAGAATGAAATGAAATAAGTACAAGACAAATGTATTTTTACTTGGTTGACAATCAGAGGATTACTACTTCAATGAAAGTCGGCTTAGTAGACAAATCTCCTTCTCAAACAAAATGTCGGAGGTGGAAAAGCCTTGTGCACGGAAATTAAGCTCGTAAACTAAAAACAGAACTAGAAGTGAAGCACAGAGTGTGTTGTTTTGAAGGAGAAGACCAGGGTTCTATTTATAGTCCACTGGTTGAGTGGTCCAGGAGCCTAAAAGGGCTCCGGGCGCCTGGGTGTGAATAAAACTTTATCCACATTACTACGGCTACGCAACAGGCGAAGATATATTTTATCTGATTCGGGCGCCTGGAATAGCTCCGGACACCCTGACCGCCTTGGCACAGGGGTGCCACGCCAAGGCGCCCTCAGCTAACCAAACTAGTATGGGCGCCCGGAATTGCTTAGAGCGATCGGACTCCAGTCAACTTCATGTTGACTTTCTGTCCGGGTCTTCTACTTCGGCTCCACTCGCTTGAGTGATTTCGGTCATTCAGAATAGGATTCACCTGAACTCATCTTCCGGCTTTCTCGAGCAACCTTCCTCGTCGGCTTCTCGTCCTTCAGAAATGTCTTGCGCTTCCTTTTTGTCCACCAGCATACTCTTCCACAGCGTTTCATCCCTCGAACGCACCGAGCCTGTCAACTCTATTCCGTACCGTCCTTCTCGCTAGTTGCGTCTTTCGCTCGACTTTCTGTATTCTTAAGTTCCTGCACACTTAGACACAAGGTATCAACGGACAATAGGACCTAACTTGATTTGGTTGATCACATCAAAACTACTACGGAATACTTACAATCTCTCCCTTTTTGATGTGAACAACCCAAGTTAAGTTACGATAAACTACAAATAAATAATAGTAAGGTAATTAGTATAAATTTTGTAATTAAAAAAATATGCAAAAATCAAAATGAACCCTCCCCTAGACTTAACCCCTAATTCCCCATAAAAATAGGGGTATAACTTGAAATAAATTTATAACAGAGTATAAGGGATAAAAATACAGTGACTATCCTCTAGAAAATAATGAACTTTAAATTTTAAAAATCTAAATTTTTATAATTTATAAATCATTTTTAAAAAATAATTTGAAAAAATATTTTTATTCAAAAATTCTGAAAATTTTTATAACAGTTAAACAAACATCTTAAATTATGTACCTATTTTAAGATGTGATTGTATAGCTGATGTGAGACACAGAGAAATAAGTGTGATATGCAAATGTAAAAAAGATGATTTTTCATCTGCATTGGTATTTCTTATGCGTGGTATCAAGATAAGATCTCCCCGACATGCCAAGGCAATTTTTAAGCAAAATTCATAGCGGCAATTAAAGATTAGCAACATCCTATCAAAAACAAAAGAAACCAGCTACACTAGAAAGAAACTATCAAAATCAGTAACTTAATCAAACCAACAAAAGAAAGAATTATTAAGGGAAAAAAAAATATGAGGCCTACCTTGAAATCATCATCAGTTGGCTTCAGAATTTGATCAATAAAAGTGTTAATCATGCTATTAGAGGGTAACGATGGTGGATCAGGGTCCACAGTCCATAATTAGTTCATGGCAAATACATGTTGTTCAAGATTTCCATGGCTTGAAAAGTGCATTTACACAAGAACTGAAGGTAGTGCAGATCATAAATTGTGAGATGAAGCACAGTTAATTTTGAGCAGAGATTTCCTTTTTGCTGCAGAGAGGGAAGGAGAGGAGACGGTGCTGCTCTGCGATCTTTGTGAGCACCGCCATCAAGCCGTTAGCAAGGTCCCCCTATTCTTGGCCGGAGAAAAGAGCCATTAGCGCTGCCGCTGCCACTGCCCCTGCTTCCAAAATCTTAACTTGGTTGCTTGAACAGAGTGAGAGATCGAAGATTGGAACGACGGCGTACGGCGTACGGCGTTCTTATTTCGACGGTAAGATCCTTCCCTCATTAACTCCACTAGAAGGGAATCGACTCAGGCAAATCCCCGATTTTGGTGCAGTATTCCTCTATCGACAAGAGGTAGAATAGGATGGCCGGCAGTGTTCTAGTGTGCCTCCTAAGCTAGTCTATGAAGTCCATCGACCTTGTTGTACTCATGTATAAGTAAAAGTTTGGTTAAATCTAATAATTTGATCAAATTGATCGAATTTAAAAATTTGATTTGGTTTATTCAGAAATTTAATTTTTTAAAAAAATTGGTTAATTCGATTTGAGTTCGGTTTTGAAATTTCTTATTTGGTTAAACGGAAGAGATTGAATAGACGGAATTTTTTATCTAAATCAAATTTTTAGACTGAATCAAATTTTTATTAAGCCAAATTCAATTTTTAGAAAAAAATCGATTTGTTTGATTTTATTGAAAATTTGATTCGGTTTATTGGATTTTTTATTGAAAATCAATTCGATTTGGTTTGTTAAAAAAAAATCAGTTCAGTTTAATTAATTCGATTCGATTTTAATCGAATAGTCACCCCTAATTTTACTACGTGAATTTTAAAAATAATAATAAATCGAACTGATAAAATAACGAAATTATCCGAATTAATTAAATTTTTAAATAATTTTTTAAAATAAAATAAAGTTTTGGTATTAAAATAGAAGGGATAAAATTTTAGTTTGATCCAAAAAATTAGTTAATTCGATCTATTCAGTTTGATCGAATATAAATTTTAAAAATCAAAATTGAATCGAATTAACTAATGTTTTTAGACAAGAAAATCGATTTTTTCTGAATAAACCGAATAGGTTTGTCCGGTTTAATCGATTTTTTTTCTCACCCTTAGCCGGTCTCCACCAAACAAGCCCGGTTGAACACATTGGATTTTGAGAGCCTCCTAATATCAAATGCGGCCTTACGTTGTTCCAGCTCGTCAGGGATGCGAACTTGCGGAAGAGGAAAGCTGAGCCATCTTCATCGCTGCAGCTAGGGCTGTAAACGAACCGAGCTGAATCGAGCTTTGGGATGATCGAGCTTGTTTGAAAAAGTAATCGAGCCGAGCTTAATATGAACCAAGTTTTTGAAATGATTGTTCAAGTTTGGCTTGACTTATTTTTTATGAGGTTAAACTTGTTTGAAGCTTGGCTTGAGTTTGGTTCATTTAGATGTTATCGAGCTCTCAATTCAAGCTTAGTTCGTTTAGGATGTTATCAAGCTCTCAATTCAAACTTGTTTGATTGTTTGAAATTTTTACTTGTTTAATTGGTTATTGAGCTTGATAATTTAAACTTATTTGTTTATTTTATTTTATTATTTATTTAACATATTAAAAAAAATTTATTAATGAAAATGGTTCGTGAATATTATTTATGAATGTTGTTCACGAGCATTGTTCATGAACATTGTTCACGAACATTAACGAGCTGAACACATATGTATTCAAGCTTGTTTGTCTAGTTTAACGAGCTGTTCAAACTTATTTGTTTAATTAATCTTATGTATATTAATCGAATATAAGCAAACTAATACCAAATCGAACATCAAACGTATTCACAAATGTTTGATTTATTTACCGCCCTAACCTTAGCCATAGCCGCAATAGAGCTTGACGGCACCACCATTTTGCTGCAAGGAAGTTTAGGCAGTATTTGGTTGGGTTATTTTCTATTTATATTTTATAAAAAAGAGAGAGGAAATATTATTTGATTGGTAATTTTCATATTTATTTTTTAATGGAAAAATAAAGAATATTTAAAAAATTATTTTCTGACAAAAGGAAAAATCACATTACTTTAAAAAAATGAAACCAATTGAATTAATCAATTTTAATAAAATATTTATAACTATATTTTTTTTAATAAATGTCATAAAAAAATATTATAATTGGCTTATAGTCGGCTCCCTTGACTTTCAAGTTACAAAACTAGAAAACCTTCTACTCGGATTAGTGCGTTAGGAGAAATAAAAAGAGGAAGCATACCACAGTCAACTGGGAGGAGTTCCTTCGATTTCTTGGAGTGGCTCTGTGCCTTCGATTTTTTTTTTGTTTATTATAATGATTTTTTTTTAGTTTTTGTTAAAAAAAAAAACAGAGACTCCATCCAGCTAAAAAAACACAAAACAAAAGACTGCAGAATCGGCTTTTCTTTTAAAAAAAAAACTAAGTATATATTATGAAAAAAAAATAAGTATATATAATGAAAAGGACTAAGAAGTAAGAAGAAAAATAAGTATATATAATGAAAAGGACTAAGAAGTAAGAAAGAGTTGCGAGTGCTGGGAGCGAGCTGACGCGTTAGAAGAGCACTAACCCAAGCCACTTGGCTCCATCGGACGGCACCTCTCTTTAATCCTGGTTAAGAATTGAGCAAATCTATCCATTGAGTTCTCATGGTAAACCCATGGTCAAGGTTAAACCAATCTCCCGTCCTCTCGATATATACTCTGCCGTCGCACGTCTTCGTCGATCACAGAACACAACCTCCAATTGTTCCAATCTCCAAATCCATGGAAAGCCCTCCTTCCACCCCCTCCTCCTCCCTCTCCAATGTGTTTCAAGTGACCAAAGCCAGGAAGCCAAGGCTCTCCGAGAAAGCTTCCGACTCGGAGAAGGAGAAGGAGAAGAATTTGGACAACGGAAAACGCAAGAGAAGCTCTTTTTTCAGAGGCATCACCAGGTAACAATTAAACTTAAAACAAAGAAAAATCTAGTTGTGTGTAGTATTTTGATTTGTCATTTGTGACTGATCGATCTATATATAGGCATAGATGGACTGGGAGGTATGAAGCTCACCTATGGGATAAGAACCCCCTACAGAACAAGAAAGGAAGACAAGGTTAGTAGAAAGGCAACTCAAGGGATTTACTTAATGAAAATGATCGCGGTCGATTAGTTATTTATTCTGCCCTTTAATTTTAATGGCATTTGTTTTCCTTTTTCTCACTTGGATTTTGTCTCGCGAACTGCACGTGTGTTGGGCCGGGGGTCTCATGCGGCATTGGTATAGTTTATTTAGGTAAATCGCTGCTTACAAGAGTCATAACTGCTTTTATTTCCATCGTCGATCATTTATGACCAAAAAAAAGAATTAAAAAAAATCCATCTTTGAATTGGTGGTGCTCACTGTGAAGGGGCTTATGATGATGAAGATGCAGCGGCTAGGGCGTATGATCTTGCTGCACTCAAATATTGCGGTCCTGAAACAGCTCTGAATTTTCCTGTATGTGCTGATATTTAGATATGTTTTGTGATAAAATAATCGATCATGGATAGATAGATAGATAGATAGATAAATAATACATATATTGGCTCTAGTTTGATACCTACATAAAGGACTACGAAGAGATGCAAAGGATGTCGAAGGAGGAGTACGTGGCTTCTCTCAGGCGCAGGAGCAATGGGTTTTCAAGAGGCGTCTCCAAGTACCGTGGGGTGGCCAGGTTAATTATCTAATATGTTCCTTAAAAGGATCATATCTTTAGTATTATCTTTTGGTTTCAAATCTGAATCATTCATTCATTCTTCCCATTTTATATTCATTTTCTGTTTGTATCTGGAAGAACGTGTCAATAAGGAGTAATTGATCTTTAGAACAAAAAGGCTTCTTTTTTTGTTTTTCTTTTCAGAATTAAGTTCAAAATGTTGGAGAGTTGTAGCTGCCATTTAGCTAATTAATGGCTGAAATCTAATGTTTTGGCCGAGTCTGAATACGTTTTGTAGCATGCACACATTTCCCATTTGAGGCCGGTGCTCTGATGAAATGGATGGAATTTGGCAGGCACCACCAAAAAAGGGAGGTGGGAGGCAAGAATTGGAGTTTTTGGCAACAAGAATCGCTATCTGGGAACCTTCAGTGAGTCCTCATACGTCTTTTTTCTTCTGCTTCTTCTTCTTCTTCTTCTTCCTCCTCTTGTCAGTCAATCGTTCTGAAACACCATCTCAAGCTCCTAAAATCTCATTTCAGGCTCACAGGAGGATGCAGCCCGAGCTTACGACCGCGCGGCGATCCAGTTCAGAGGCCCCAACGCAGTCACCAACTTCGACATCAGCAACTACATGAACTGCCAGAAGGTACCAGCCACAGCCACGAACACTCCGGAAGCTCCTCCTCCGGAGGTGAACCAAGATTACTACGACTCTGAGGAAGCAAACGCCGCTGCAATTTTGATGAGTCTGCGAACTGCGATGGCGGTCGAAAAAATTGGGTGAGGGGAAGAGTGGCGACTTCAAACACCCACTTCCTGATACTTGTGCTTTTTGTGTTTGGTACTGCAAGAACACTTGTCACCTTATTGCTTTGTCTTTTGGATTTGAAACCTTCATAAAGCCTAATTTGGTTGGGCAAGCAAATGCTCTTATTGAGCCTCTTTCATTCAAACAGAATCTCTATTCTAGTATCAGTCCTAAAATTCATTGGAATACTCGAAGATCGCCGGAGGAAGTTCCGGCGACGGAGCCTCAAAGTTGAGCACACTGATAGCTTGTCCCATGGACGGCAGTGCTTCTGGATCAGGGATGAGCGTACCATAACCCCACGACCATCGAGCATTCCATTTCTCTCCGATCACCCCACAACCATCAAGCATTCCATTTGTCTCCGAGCAAATTCACCCTGTAGCCTCGCACCCACTGCCTCAAGAATCATCTTCCTACTGAAAAAGCTAAAGCTTGTATCATTTCTAGAATTCATTTGAGCATCCAAACACAGCCTCGACCACCGGGCACCCTTTAGCCTCACATCTGCCGCCTCGAGAATCATCTTCCTCCTGTAAGACTAAGCCTAGTACCATTTATAGAATTTACTTGAGCATCCGATGTGAAACTATAAGTAGGCATCGATAATGTGGGACTATAAGTAGGCACCGGCATCGTCGGAGGAAGCTCCGGCAACGGAACCTCAAAGTTGAGCGCACTGATAGCTTGTTTCATGGACGGCCGCGACTTTGGATCAGGATGAGCGCACCATAACCCCACAACCATCAAGCATTCCATTTCTCTGATCAAATTCACCCTTTTTGCCACAATTTTCCACCCGTAAAGCTCCCAAACCGATTGAACCAGTTCGGCCGTGCCATTCTCCTCTACCATTAATTGCTTTTTACCGGATGTCATCTCTAGCGCCACGACCCCGAAGCTATAGACGTCCGATTTTTTACTTGCCGGTGAAAAAACCTTCATAAAATTGCTCCAACTTGCCGGTCGTCTTTCCCATAAAATTGCTCCAACTTGCCGTCACCGTCGAGTTCACTGAGTTGATGTCGATTCCGATGTGGCTTCCAGCCGGGTCATTAACGATCTCGCCATTTGAGAATGTATCGAACTCCACCGCCACCGTTGTGTTCTCCGGGGGTGTGGGAAGATGAGGTGACCAAGTAAAGAGGCCCAGGCTGCCGCCTAAGGAATTGTTGGGGACATGGAGCATCGGCACCGACAAGAAGAAAGCGAGGCCGTCGCCGGTAAAATTAGTCTGTGCCTGAGGCCTGATGTCGAAGACAAAACGAGTAGTGAAATCTGACAGCTGCATGGTTTGCGCGTCCCAGAGGAGGAAGATATCCTTCTGGTAGCTCGCTCTGCCCCCACTCTCGGCGACCGTTCCGATTAAGGTGTCTTTGGTGAGCTCGATGCCACCATTGCCGTTATCCGCATCGCCTTGGAGAAGGATATCGGACACGAAGACATCGTTTGGGAAGCTAGCGAAGTTGAACGAGAGAGAGCTCGAGGAAGGAAAGCCGGCTAAGAAACAAATCACGAACGTAGAGATCAAAATCCTTGATCTACACATCTTGCAGACTGAAGGATTTGCAGAGGAGGAGAAGTGATGAAGGTTGCAATTTAATTACATCTGTGTCAAATGATGCCTTGGCTAAGAACAAAGACTGAGTCAATATTGTCTACTCGATTATGTCACCTAACTGTATATTTCTATGAATTGTCATAAATAAATCTGAACTTGCTTGACGTCAATGAGAAGAATAGGAATGAGTTTTTTTTTTTCTAAAAAAAATGATATAATTTTTAATTTGAATTTCCTCGATTTTGATAGAGAAGAAATGTTGGGCTCCAAATTGGGCCAACAGGCGGCAGCAGTTCTGCCGCCAAAAGGCCCAAACTTTGCCGCAAAAGGAGAAGAATTAGAGAGAGGGGGAAGAAATGTCGGGCACGGCTACGATGGTGGGAGCCCTATTGGGTTTGGGCGTTTAGATATACCGTGATTAATCCTAATCCTCGTCCTCCAGTGATTGGGGATTGATCTGCTAAGTTGATTCGCTTCTGAATTCTGATGGCGATCCGTGGAAGCACGCTTTGGGGATGGCATCGGCGTCGTATTCGCCGACCAGATGGTGGTGAAGTGGGAGAAGAAGCTGAAGGAGGACCTCGACAAGATTGTCGAGAAGGCCTTAGACATCCATAGAACGCAAACACTAAAATAATTTTATTTTATTTATTAATTGATCTTGACTAAGTACTTCTTCAAGTACCATAAAAGAATAATAAATTTTATTATTACATTTAAGATACGATTAGTTTAAGTTATCATATAACCTCAGTCATATGAATAATTACTAAGTAATCATATAATTAAAATTATGAAAAATAAAATATAATTAAATGTTATTTGGTCCAACTTATATAGTGTAATAAAAATTTATTTGTTTGAAAATTTTAATAAATAACTTAGTTTAATATTATCCTTAGTTACAAAATAAATCTTACATAAAAATAATAATAATATTATATATATATATATATATATATAAAACAAATCTTACATAAAAATAATAATAATAATATTATATATATATATATAAAACAAATCTTAATAAAAATAATAATATTATATATATATATCGTTTTTCTTTTTTTATATTTTTTTTACGTTTTCTATTTTTCATTTTTTATGTTTTTTTATTTTTCCTTTTTAAATTTTATTTTATTTTTTTTACATTTTAAAATTTTTTAAAGCTTTTTTTTTTCATTTTTTTTATTTTTTACGTTTTTTATTATTTTTAAAATTTTCTATTTTTTATTTTTTATGTCTTTTTTTTAAAGTTTTTTATTTTAATTTTTATGTTTTTTTCTTTATGTTTTTCTTTTATTTCACATTTTTCTCTAATCGAAGGGTATTTTTGATAAAAAAAATCGTTAACTCCGGAATAAAAAAAACCTTAATTTTATGAGGTTTTCTGATTTCTGGTTGCATGCTCCTTTTGCTAACGTGTTGAACATGAAACATTACTCGAGAATTATCAATTACCTAAACCAAACAAAGTTTTCATTAATAACCTTGGATGGATAACTAAGGTTATCAAGGATAACCCCCAACCAAACACAATCTTATATTGTTTCTTACTTTCTGCATATTCTCCTTTTTATATGTTATTAGAGTATCTCTTTTTATCTTCCCTCAACTTCTTGAGACGGAGATCCAATAAACGACAAATCCTTTTTCATTTTTTCTCTCAATCCACTTCCGTCTCTAATACCCAATCAATCCATCCTCTACTATCGAGACAATAAAGGACACTCTTTCAAATTAACCCCTTATTCTCTCTTCTGCTTGTTTTAATTCTCTCATTCTTCTCTGTTTTAGAGAATGAACGAAAATTACCCTTTTCTTTCTTCTGTCGCCAACACCAAGAAAGGGGAACGAAGCTCCTTTTTCGTTAAAACCTCCAACCTTTGCCTGCGCCACCAGCTGCCGGCAGCCCCTGCCAACAAAGTCGGACTGTAAGAGGAGGAGATCTCTGATATGGATATGTGGCAAAGAGGTTATTATGTGGAGATAGGAGGGCATTTTGGTCTTTTGGCAGGCTAGCTTTAAGGGGACACTGTAGCATGCACGGAAAAAGGGGGCGGGGGTTTTCGTTCGGGGGGGGGGGGGGGGGGGATTTGCGCCGCCGCCATCTGCTTCTCCCTCTCGGGCTCCTCGCCGGTGACGACGCCGACCGCTCTCTTCTCTTCCCCTCCTTCCTCCATCCCCTCCTCTTCTCTCATCTCCCTCTTGCCCGGAAGTGTGACGCGACGACAGAACCGCCTCCGCCTTCCTCCCTCTCTCGAACCTCGCCGAAGCCGGAGCCATCGCCGGCCACAACCCATACTCCTCTCTGTCTCCTCCTCACGATGCTCGCCACTGCCATCACCGGACCAGCCTCCGAGCGCCCCTCGCCTCTAGTCGGAGCCACTTCAGAGTCGTCCCCCTTCCTCTCTCTCGTCGCCACCATCTCTCCCTCGTCCACCTCGCGACACTACCGTCGGACTCCTCCTCCTCGTGATGCTGTCGCCGGATAGACCGACCTCTGCCTCTGCTCCTTTCCTCCTCGCTATGCCATCGTCGGACGCCTCTCTTCCTCCTCGCAACACCGCCGCCGGACCCACTGCTCCTCCTCTCCCACTCCTTGCTACGCCGTCGTCGGACCCTCTGCCCCTCTTCTTCTCCTGCCGCCGGAATCACTGCCCCTCTCCTCCTCATGCTCCGTTCTTCGCTGATGCTTGCCACAGCCCCTTCTCTTCCTCCTACTCTCGTCGAAGCCAGCCAAGGAGGCACTACCTCCCTCTACGTGGTCAGCCGGAACCTCCTCTCCGGCCGCTGTCCCGAGCACAGGTTCGTCTACCATGGGCGTAGGCCATGTGGTGGCTGATCTGGTGGCGTTCCTTTTTTTTATTGTGCCTTGGCCTTCGAGCCAATTCATGTGTATGTGCTATGTCCCGATCTTGGTATTGATCTGATTGGTGCGTCGTGTCTCGACCTATATGGCGATAGTGTATTATCTCGGCCTACGTGCCGAACCCGTGTGTCGGTCTGTGTACTCATCTCGTGTCCCGGCCTGCGTGCCGATATTAGTTCCCGGTCTACGTACCGGTGTCTTATCCCGGTCTGCGTAATGGTTGCTTATCCAGGTCTACGTGCCGATCTCGTGTCCCGGCCTACGTGCTGGTTTCTTGTCCCGGCCTGCGTGCCGATTTCAGGTCTCGACTTATGTGCCGATCTAGTACCCCCGGCCTGCGTGCCGGTATTATATCCAGACCTACAGCTCGTCCTCCGGGTCCGTGCTTCGTTCAGCTTCTCGCCGTCAGATCCAGCTCTCCAGCCTGATCGGAGTCATCTACTCTTCCGGGTCGCGACAACTCGAGCCGCGTCCCATCCGAGGGCGCCCCCCTGGGCCAGGGTACGTTCTCCGTTCATAGTTTTTATATGCATTTCATTATTTTATGGCTTAGTCTTGTACTCATATATTCGTTGGATCTGCCTTGAGCATCGGGGTACCGGGGGCCGGGTCAACCCGGTCGCTGGCTGCAGGTAGCGTTGACCAGAGGACTTTTGGAGACTTGGTCAACACGGGAGCCATCTCAGCACACCCCCTCCGGGACGTCGCGACTCAGTCAACATTCTTGTCACCTCACCCGACGGTCCGTCTGACTCAGCTTCCGGACCGGATCAAATTTGGCGCCGTCTGTGGGAACACAACAGCCTGTTCTGGAACGTGAAGATGGATGACGTCGGGAGGTTCTCTGCTATTATCATAATCCAGAAGGATCTCGATGCACATATTATTTTCTATCCTCACTCCACCGGTATTCGGGAGTCGAGGGATCGAGTGGAGCTTCAGCTGGCTGACAAGTTAGTTTTTCCGTTATGTTTTTTCCCTGACTCTACGGGTATTCGGGAGTTAAGGGACCGAGACAAACCCTTAGCCGGTTGACATGGCTTCCCGATCAGGTACGATTACAAGCTTTGCTCTCTTTTTACGATTATAGGAACTGCTATATTTCCCTGATAAAAGAGTAAGAGCCTAGTTCCTTGATCAAAGACTAGAGCCTTCAATTTCTGATCGGACACTAGGGGCCCAGCTCCCCACTCATACACTTGGGACACAACTCCCCGATCATAGACTTGCAGTACCACTTCCCGATCAGGGTCTAGGGGCCTCGCTCTTTGATTACAGGCTAGGGACCTTACTCTTCGATTAGGGACCCGGGGCTCAGCTCCCCGATCAGGTGTATTATAGGCTATGTACCCTTCACCATGAGGCTCTGTACCCTTCACCATGAGGCTCTGCATCCTCTTACTGCTACAGGCTCTGCACCCTTCACCATGGGGCTCTGCATCCTCTTACTGTTATAGGCGTTTCACCTTATTGCTATTATATGCTCTGTATTCTCCACCTGTTTTGCATCTTCTTATGTATACAGGCTCGGCTTCCTTCACCCACGGTGCTATGCTTGCCTTTACTTTTATGAACCCTGCTCCCCTATATTGCCATGGGTTTCATTCTCTTTGGCGGTCAGGGCTCATATTATCATCTTCTCCCCTCGCTCCACGGGTATTCGGGAGTTGAGGGATCGAGACAAATCCGCAGTCAGTTGGCACCACACCGCTAACAGGTATGACATAAGCTTTATTTCCTCATGCTGCTACATGCTTCGCTTTTACTAGCTTCAAGGTTTATCTCCCCCGTTCAAGGGTGAGCGGTTTTCACTAGTCTCAGACTAGCTTATCGGATTTCATATCTCCCCCGTTCGTGGGTGAGCGGTTTTCATTGGTCTCAGACCAACTTATCGGATTTCATATCTCCCCCGTTCGGGTTGAGCGGTTTTCACTGGACTCAGACCAGCTTATTGGATTTCTTATCTCCCCCGTTCGGGGTCGAGTTCTCGCCCCCGTTCTCGGACCGTAGTACATCATCATTTACCTCCCCCATTCAGGGTCGAGACATCGCCACCGGTCTCGGACCGGAGTATTATTACTGGTCTCGGACCAGCGCCATCGCCACCGGTCTCGGACCGGAGTATCATTACTGGTCTCGGACCAGCGCCATCGCCACCGGTCTCGGACCGGAGTATCATTACTGGTCTCGGACCAGCGCCATCGCCACCGGTCTCGGACCGGAGTATCCCAGACTCTCGCCTCAGTGCGAGTTATAAGTGAGCTCTGCTTTCACGCCCAACGACCTTTTAGGTCGGTAGTCCCAGACTCTCGCCTCAGTGCGAGTTATAAGTGAGCTCTGCTCTCACGCCCAACGACCTTTCAGGTCGGCTCCCATGCGAGAATTATAAGTGAGCCTTGTGCTCACGCCCAACGACCTTTTAGGTCGGTAGTCCCAAACTCTCGCCTCAGTGCGAGTTATAAGTGAGCTCTGCTCTCACGCCCAACGACCTTTCAGGTCGGCTCCCATGCGAGGATTATAAGTGAGCCTTGTGCTCACGCCCAATGACCTTTTTAGGTCGGTAGTCCCAGACTATCGCCTCAGAGCGAGTTATAAGTGAGCTCTGCTCTCACGCCCAACGACCTTTCAGGTCGGCTCCCATGCGAGAATTAAAAGTGAGCTCCGTTCTCACGCCCAACGACCTTTCAGGTCGGTAGCCCCAGACTCTCACCTCAGAGCGAGTTATAAGTGAGCTCTGCTCTCACGCCCAACGACCTTTCAGGTCGGCTCCCATGCGAGGATTATAAGTGAGCCTTGTGCTTACGCCCAACGACCTTTTTAGGTCGGTAGTCCCAGACTCTCGCCTCAGAGCGAGTTATAAGTGAGCTCTGCTCTCACGCCCAACGACCTTTCAGGTCGGCTCCCATGCGAGAATTAAAAGTGAGCTCCGTTCTCATGCCCAACGACCTTTCAGGTCGGTAGCCCCAGACTCTCGCCTCAGTGCGAGTTATAAGTGAGCTCTGCCCTCACGCCCAACGACATTTCAGGTCGGCTCCCATGCGAGAATTAAAAGTGAGCTCTGTTCTCACGCCCAACGACCTTTTAGGTCGGTAGTCTCAGACTTATGACGGTTAGGCCTCAGATTATTCTCTTCTCCCCTTGCTCCACGGGTATTCGGGAGTTGAGGGATCGAGGCGGATCCTCAGTCGGTTGGCAGCACTTTGTGATAAGGTATGATAAAGGTTCTATCCCTTTATATTGCTACAGGTTTCGCTGTTATGGGCTTCCGGGCTTATCCTCCCTCGTTCGGGGTTGAGCTATTACCACCAGTCTCGGACCAGAGTATTACCCCCGGTCTTGGATCAGAGTATCACTAACGATCTCTCGGTCAGGCAATCATACTAATTCCCATTGTCTTCCAGACCAATCCCTGGTCGGGCTTTCAGACAAATTCCCTGTCGGGCTTATAGACCAAGTCCTGGTCAGACCTTCAGATCAATTCCTGGTCAGGCCTCCAAACTGCTTCTTTGTCAGGCTCTCAGATTGTTTCTAGGTCAGACCTTCATATCAAGGCTGGGTCAGACCTCCAAATTGCTTCTTTGTCAGGCCCTCAGATTGTTTCTAGGTCAGACCTTCAGATCAAGGCTGGGTCAGACCTCCATATTGCTTCTTTGTCAGGCCTTCAGACTGTTTCTGGGTTAGACCTTCAGATCAAGGCTGGGTCAGACCTCCAGGTTGCTTCTTTGTCAGGCCTGCGGATTGCTTCTGGGTCACAAGTCTCCAGATCGAGTACTGGTTAGGCCTCCAGAGCACCTCCTGGTCAGGGTCCCAGACTCTCGCCCCAGTGCGAGTTATAAGTGAGCTCTGCTCTCGCGCCCAACGACCTCTCGGTCAGCACTCATCACTCACTCGCTGCTCGGTCCTTCACTCATCACACCCATTGCTCACTTGCCACTCCGCCCGGCACTCATCACTCACTCGTTGCTCTACCCGTCACTTATCACTCCACTCACTTACCGCTTTGCCCGGCCCCATCCCACTTGCTCCACTGGCCGCTTTGCCCGGCACCCATCCCACTTGCTTTACTCGCCGCCCTGTTCGGCACTCATCGTGCACGCTTCGCCGCTCTGCTCAGCACTCGCTCGGTCGACACTCGCTCGGTCGACACTCGCTCGGTTGGCGCTCGCTCGGTCAACCCTCACTCGATCGGCATGTTCCTAGTCGCACTTACGGCTTTTACTCATCCTGGTCACGATTTATTTGGACGACATTTTCTTGGTCGTGCATTCAACATCGCTCGTCCATCACTCAATTTTCCATGGCATTCGGTCGATCGCTTACTTGCGCTTCTTAAACATTCGCTCGGTCGCCTACTCGGCTTTCCCGCCCTTGTGTAGCTCGGCATCGCCACGCCACAGTTACTCGTTCTACGTCACATGACAGACTCACGATGACTCCGTGTTCGGTAGCGGTTATGTGTTTCATTCGGAGGGGTCTAGTCAGTCGGACTTGCGCCTCCTTCGACTAGACTTGAGGGGGAGGCTTGTGATATGGATATGTGGCAAAGGGGTAATTATGTGGAGATAGGAGGGCATTTTGGTCTTTTGGCAGGCTAGGGCTTTAAGGGGACACTGTAGCATGCACGGAAAAAGGGGGCGAGGGTTTTCGTTCGGGGGGGGGGGTGGATTTGCGCCGCCGCCATCTCGTGTCCCGGCCTGCGTGCCGATATTAGTTCCCGGTCTACGTACCGGTGTCTTATCCCGGTCTGCGTAATGGTTGCTTATCCAGGTCTGCGTGCCGATCTCGTGTCCCGGCCTACGTGCTGGTTTCTTGTCCCGGCCTGCGTGCCGATTTCAGGTCTCGACTTATGTGCCGATCTAGTACCCCCGGCCTGCGTGCCGGTATTATATCCAGACCTGCAGCTCGTCCTCCGGGTCCGTGCTTCGTTCAGCTTCTCGCCGTCAGATCCAGCTCTCCAGCCTGATCGGAGTCATCTACTCTTCCGGGTCGCGACAACTCGAGCCGCGTCCCATCCGAGGGCGCCCCCCTGGGCCAGGGTACGTTCTCCGTTCATAGTTTTTATATGCATTTCATTATTTTATGGCTTAGTCTTGTACTCATATATTCGTTGGATCTGCCTCGAGCATCGGGGTACCGGGGGCCGGGTCAACCCGGTCGCTGGCTGCAGGTAGCGTTGACCAGAGGACTTTTGGAGACTTGGTCAACACGGGAGCCATCTCAGCACACCCCCTCCGGGACGTCGCGACTCAGTCAACATTCTTGCCACCTCACCCGACGGTCCGTCTGACTCAGCTTCCGGACCGGATCAATCTCCTTGCTCACCATCGCCGCCGCCACAACCTACTCTCCCGACAAAGTCGTTGCCAAGCTGTAGCTGACGGCTATTGTAGGCTTACACGCCGCCGCATCTCAGTCGGCGTCACCTTAGCGACAACCCTTGTGAAGGTTTATCCAGCCTTCGCTAGTCTTCTTCCAGTAGTCTGATGAAGGAGCGCAGTGGCATCGTGTGCCCTTGGCGGGCAAATAGGAGCAGCACTTCTGCAGTCCGACGACTGGAACAGCACATACTGTTCCCTCCTCTAGTGTTGCTTATGTCGGCAAACTTCTTGTTCCATTTTCTTCAACAACACCTTCCCATACCTTTGCAATGTCAAATAATCAACATCATGACAAAAAGAGAAAGTTCAGAAAAATATCAAATTTATCATATCATTAGACATACTAAAAATCAATATTCTAACAGAGATGATTGGTCATATACTCAAAAGAAATATCAAATTTATCTCAGAAATAAATATTTTAGTATTCAATATCCTAAATGATTTGACTCAAATTTCATTGGAGGTCGTGCAATTTCAAGACAACAACCTGCTTCACAAGTCTATCCTAAAGTCCTCTCGTATATGACTTCTCATGGTAAAACCCCAGGTTTTCATCTACTGATTGGTATATTGACACTGGAGCAACTCATCATGTCACATCAGATTATAATATCCTTACAAATGTAATGTCGTATTATGGCTCAGATACGGTTCAAATAAGCGATGGTTCAATATTGCAAATTGTTAATCTTAGAAACACATATGTTCATTTATTCAATCATATTACTAAAAATTTACTCTCTATATGTCAATTTTGTCTTAATAACAATGTCATTTTTGAGTTTCATTATAATCATTATCTTATAAAAAATAGAGGAACTAATACTATTGTGTTTTTTGAGAGA
This sequence comes from Zingiber officinale, assembly GCF_018446385.1. Classification (NCBI taxonomy): domain Eukaryota; kingdom Viridiplantae; phylum Streptophyta; class Magnoliopsida; order Zingiberales; family Zingiberaceae; genus Zingiber; species Zingiber officinale. Next base: position 122,686,568 of record NC_055992.1, read on the forward strand.
ATCAAAAATGACATCTACTATCTTCAGAGTTCTTCAATTAAAGCTTTTGTTAGTGAACACACAAATAAACTAGCTTAGCATGCTTGCCTTGGTCATCCTTCTCTTCGCATTGTTCAGTCAATCATTAATAGTTATGGTTTACCTACTTCCTTTTACCTCCTCTTCATCTTATTCATGTAGGTCTTGCATGGAATCTAAAAATCATAAGTTTCCTTTCTCTTCATCCGATCATGTTTTTAATTTTTCACTTCAAATAATTCATTCAGATATTTGGAACCCTGCACCTATTTTGTCTAACTAAGGTTTCTAATATTATGTTACTTTTATTGGTCATTTTAGTAAATATACTTAGCTCTATCCTATGAGAAGGGAATATGATTTATTAAATATATTATGTAATTTTCAAAATCAAGTTGAATGATATTTTAATCATAAAATACTTTCTTTTCATTCTGATTTTTTTTTTTTGGGGGGGGGGGGGCAAATATTAAGCTCTCTATCGTCATCTTATCTCTTGTGGAATTGTTCATTGAGTCTCTTGTCCTTACACTCTAGAACAAAATGGCTCTGCTGAGAAAAAGTATAGACATATAGTTGAAACTGCCTTAGCTCTTCTTCATCATGGCTCAGTTCCGCGTAAATTTTGGGATGAAGCTATTAGCACTGCCATATATATCATAAATCGACTTCCTACTCCATTACTCAATCATAAATGTTCTTTTGAAAAACTTTATAATCAAACTTCTGATTACAATTTCCTTCGAATTTTTGGTTGCGCATGTTATCCATGGTTATACCCCTACTCTAAACACAAACTTGACTCTAGTTCACTACAATGTGTTTTCCTTGGTTATAGTAATTTGTGTTGAAACTCCAAGGTTGTTTTGATGTGATCAAACAAATTAAGTTAGGTCTTGTGGTGTTTGACCCTATGTCTCAGTGTGCAGGAACTTAGAAGAACAGGAAGTCGAGTGGAAGACGCAGCTAACGAGAAGGACGACATGAGAGAGAGCCGACGGGCTCGGTGCATCTAAGGGACGAAGCGCTGTGAAAGAGTACACAGGCGGACGAGAAGGGAGCGTGCGGTGTTTCTGAGGGATGAGAAACTAGAGCGGAAGATTGCTTGAGGAGCAAGAGACGCAGTTAGCGAGAAGGTCGGCACGGGAGAGAGCCGATGGGCTCGGTGCGTCCAAGGACTGAAGAGCTGTGGATGAGTACGCTAGCGGACGAGAAGGAAGCACGCGATGATTTCAAGGGACGGGAAGCCGGAGCGAAATTCTGCTCAAGAATGCCAGAAGTTGGGTTCAGGTGCACCCTATTCCGGATGGCCTACATCATCCAAGTAAACGGAACCGGAGCGAAAGATTCAGACCGAGGCGAACGGAACCGGAGCAGAAGACCCGGGCGAAAAAAGTCAACATTGTTGACTTTTCCCACCCAGGGTGCCTCGACCATTCCGGGGTGCCCGGACTGGGGGCGCTCGGAACATTCCTGGCGCCCGGACTCCTGGTGCCCCGAACCCTATTTTTATTCACAATGATGTAGATTTTGACCGTTACATCGGGGATAAGTTTTTATCCCACTCAAGGGGCTTGGAACCCTTCCAGGCGCCCCAACCAAGGCTATAAATACAACCTTAGTCCAGAAGCTTAACAACAACAAGCAATTTGATATTCAACACTTGTACGCTTCTCTTGTTGAGTTTAGTTTCTCATGTTCTGTACATCATTGCTGTAAGATGCTTCTCCGCCTGAAGGAGATTATTTGCGCTTCAACTTTCTTGGATTAACATCCTTCCCGCTTGTAACCAAGTAAATCCTGTGAGCCTCGTCTTTCTATTTAATTAATTATTTATGAAAGTGTTTATTTAAGTTATATGTTGAGAAGGGCATTTTGTTTTATTTGTGCAGGGGCTATTCACTCCCCTCTAACCGGCCACCCGGGGCTAACAAATGGTATCAGAGGTAGGATGCTTTAGGAGGACTAACCGCCGAACGAAGCACTGAATCAATGGCTGGACCGAGCATAGACCCACCAAAGTTCGAGGGAGAGTTCGCTAGCTGGAAAAAGCGAATGCAGGTATTTTTTAAAACTGATTTCGATCTACTTTTAATAATGGAGTTCGATTTTATAGCATCGGAAGGCAAAGACAAATACCAGTGGACGAAAAAGAAGCAGGTCGACTACATGGCAAATGGCAAAGTAGAGTTCCTTTCGCCACAAGAAGTCAACCGGATCGACAACTACGACTCAGCAAAGGAGCTTTGGGAGAAGTTTCTTGAGCTACACGAAGAGGCGTCTGAAGCTAAGCTCGCGAAACGGGACTTACTTCGCAACCAGTTGACCAACATGCGATTTGAAGAAGATGAAACGATTGCGCATCTTCACTCGAGAATTAAGGAGCTCATCATCGGACTTTCAAATCTTAGTGAAAATGTAAGTAACCGACATTCGCTAAGGTACACACTCAATGCATTCCTTAGGAATACGAAATGGGCATCACTAGTAGATGTCTTTTATATCTCTAAGGACTTAGAATCAATTACCTTGGAAGAATTATTTTCGACGTTTGAAGTGCATGAATCGAGATGTGCAAGTACGAAGGAGTCGAAGCACAACATCACCCTCAAGGTAACAAGAGACGAACATGAGTCGGAATCTTCTCTCGACGACGAGGAAATGGTAATGATGGTAAGGCATTTTAAAAAGTTATTTAAATCAAGTAAAACTAACCATCCGTAGGGTAGAAAGAAAAGGACGATCAGATGCTACCACTGCAATGAAGAAAGGCGCACGTCAAAGACAACTGCCCCAAGTTAAGAAACAAGGACAAGGACATTGTGGACAAAGCTGGACTACCAGGTCTGCTTAAAGGATTTGATATTTAGTTGTGTTGAGTGTTATGTAGCGTGGATAGTCTAAAATTTTTTATTTTTGAAGTATCGGATACAGATACTATATGGATATGGATATAATACGTAAATACGCATATCAGATACGGTCAAAAATGTGTCATGAACTTTTTTGAAGATTCACGATGTGGATATGTCTTGGACACGGAAAGGATACGACTAGGATACGTTTTTCCAAATGTGTTTGGGGAAAATTGCAAGTATTTAAAATTTATAGGGGTTAGTTGAAAAAACTTGAAATTTTCTATGACTAATTAAAAAATATTAGTAAAAATGAATTGGGTTGTGGGCTTTTAAACCTTAAACCTTAATCTTTTCTCGCTCGCATCTCATCCTACTTACCTCTCATCGCTTCTTTGGCATCGTGGTTGGTGCAATTCTCCCTAGTTCAAATTTGGCTAGTTTAACTCAAACTTGAGTTTTGATATTTGATTAATATATGGAGATTGTAGGTATTGTTCATTTGATAGATTGTTGGAACAATTCTCCACTGGTTAAAGGTTAATTAGTTTGATACGGGAGAGCAGTTAAATAGGTCAAGGCTAACTAAATACTTGACTTGGAAACTTTTAACTAAAGGTTAAGGAAGGTAAAGATCAAAACCAACTAGATGGTTGGCAAAAGAAGAAAAACTAAGTGGGTCATAGAGGAGCGAACACTTGGTGTGGAAAGTCCTAGTCAGTGAAATCAGGCAGATGGAAAGTCCTGGTAAGTGAAATAAGGTAAATAGAAAGTTCTGGTGAGTAAAACCAGACGATCGGAAAATCCTAGTGAGCGGAGCTAGGTAGAAGGAAATCCTGGTGAGTGAAGTCAGGCAGTTAGAAAATTCTAGTGAGCGAAGCTAGACAAAAGGAAACCTTGGTGAGTAAAGCTAGGTGGAAAAAGTTCAAGTGGGTCATGAAGAACCAGACATTTGGCATGAGGAGGAAAATCTAGGTGGCTCAAAGGTTGATTGGACACTTGGTGTCTCGAACTCTAAATGTCTGATTTTGCATCTGTGGAAAGTACTAATAAACTTTGAAAGTATTTTTGGTGTGAAAATAAAAATAATATTAACGTAATTTAATTTTAAGCTAAAGCAAAGTCATTAGTATAAAGTAGGGGGCTCACCAGAGCAACGAAAAAGGAAAAAAAGCACCGTCAAGGGCTTCTCGTTCTTCAGCTCTATCGTCATCAGATCGTCGCCCAAAAATGAAAAAAAAAAAAAAGAGATATGTGATGACTGTGGATCAAACACACGACCTTCAGATCTTCAGTCTGACGCTCTCCCAACTGAGCTATCCCCGCTGATGACTTTATAGTAGGAATTCTATTTTAAATACTTTTATAATAGTTTACAATAAATGACTTTTCTTTTAGAAGATTGTATGTATAATTATGAAATATATTCACATATAAATGGGTTTGGAATGCTTTGTGGACAAAGCTAGACTACTAGTTATGCTTAAAGGATTTGATATTAAGTTATGTTGAGAGCTATGTAGCGTGGATAGTCTTTTTTTTTTTTTTAAATTTTGGAAGTATCGGATACGGATATTATACGGATATGGATATAATACGTAAATACGCATATTAGATATGGCCAAAAATGTGTCATGGACTTTTTTGAGGTTTGACCATGCAGATATATTTTGGGCACGACAAGGATACATTTTTTCGAATGCATTTGGGGAAAATTGCAAGTATTTAAAATTTATAGGGGTTAATTGAAAAAACTTGAAAATTTCTAGGATTAATTAAAAAATAATAATAAAAATGAATTGGGTTATGGGCTTTTAAACCTTAATCTTTTTCTACTCGCATCTCATCCTACTCGTCTCTCATCGCTTCTTTGGCATCGTAGTTGATGCAATTGTCCCTAGTTCAAAGTTGGCCAGTTTGACTCATATTTGAATTTTGATATTTGACAATATATGGAGATTGTAGGTATAATTGTCCATTTGGGAGATTGTTGGAATAATTCTCCACTGGTCAAAGGTTAACCAGTTTGATCCGGGAGAGTAATTAAATAGGTCAAGATTGACTAGATCCTTGACTGACAAAGTTTTAACTAAATGTTAGGCAAGGGCAAGACTAAAACCAACGGGATGGTTGACAGAAGAAGAAAAACCAAGTGGGTCATAGAAAAACGAACACTTGGTGTGAAAAGTCCTAGTGAGTGAAGCCGGACGGATGGAAAGTCTTGGTGAGTGAAGTTAGGTAAATGAAAAATTCTGGTGAGTGAATCTAAACAGTTGAAAATTCTAAGTGAGTGAAGCTAGGTAAAGGAAATCCGTTAGACAACTAGAAAGTCCTAGTGAGTGAAGCTAGGCAGAAAGAAACCTTGGTGATTGAAGCTAGGTGGAAAAAGTTCAAGTGGATAATTGAGGACCGGACATTTGACATGAGGAGGAAAATCTAGGTGGGTCAAAGGTTGATCGGACACCTGGTGTCTCGAACTCTAAATCTCTGATTGTGCATATGTAAAAATTACTAATAAACCTTGAAAGTATTTTCGGTGTGAAAATAAAAAAAATATTAACATAATTTAATTTTAGGCTAAAGAAAAGTCATTAGTATAATGAAGGGGGCTCACCAGAGCAGCGAAAAAAGGGGAAAAAAGTACCGTCAAGGGCTTCTCGTTCTTCAGCTATATCGTCGTCAAATCGTCGTCCAAAAATGAAAAAAAAAAAGATATGCAATGAGTGTAGATTAAACACACGACCTTCAAATCTTCAGTATGACGCTCTCTCAACTGAGCTATCGCCGTTGATGACATTATAATAGGAAATCTATTTTAAAAACTTTTATAATAGTTACCAGTAAATGTCTTCTCTTTTAGAAGATTGTATGTATAATTACTAAACGTATTCACATATAAATGGGTTTGGAATGATTTGTGGATAAAGTTGGACTACCAGTTCTGCTTAAATGATTTGATATTTAGTTATGTTGAGTGCTATGTAGCATGGATAGTGTAAATTTTTTTATTTTTGAAGTATCGGATACAAATACTATACAGAAATAGATATAATATGTAAATACGCATACTAGATACGACCAAAAATGTGTCATGAATTTTTTTGAGGTTTGACCATGTGGATATGTTTTGGACACGACAAGGATACTGTTGGTGCAATATTCCCTAGGTCAAGGTTGACCTGGTTGACTGAGCCTGAATTGGTTCAAGCTTGAGTCTTGATGTTTGAGTTTCGGTATTTGACAATACATGGAAATTGCAGGTGCAATTGTTCATGTGGGGAGATCGTGAAGGAGAGACGAGTAGGTCAAGGTGAACTGGATACTTGATTGAAAAATCCTGGTGAGTGAAGCCAGGTGAAAGTCCTAGTGAGTGAAGCTAGGCAGATGGAAAGTCCTAGTGATTGAAGCTAGGCAGTTGTGGAAAATCCTGGTGAGTGAAGCCAGGTGAAAAACCTAGTGAGTGAAGCTAGGCAGAAGAAAATCCCGGTGAGTGAAGCCAGGTGAAAGTCCTGGTGAGTGAAGCCAGGCAGAAGGGAAGTCTTGGTGAGTGAAGCCAGGCAAGGAAAATCCAAATGGATCAAGTTTGATCAGACATCTGGTGTTAGGAGAAAAGTCCAAGTGGATCAAAGGGATTGACCGGACACTTGGTGAGAGAGTTCTAGCAGGTCAAGGGCCGGTTCGTTGATGAGTTGAATAGGATTCAACAAAAATTGAAATTATGGTATATGTATTCGGGTTTTTGAATGCCAACTATAGGGCCGGTTCGTTGACCTGGTTGGACCAGCTCTCTCTGAGTCCTAGTTCGACTGGATTTGATCCGGTTTATCTGCCATCTTCAAATCGGTCTTCCTGGCAACTCAATCTCTCCATCTCATCCATTTCTTCTAATTTCTCCGATTCTCTTCGCAATCTCTTCAATGACACATAATTTATCTATTTCAGTTTTATGAGTTACTTAAAAGATAAGCACTTTAGTATTGTATTATCATCCTTCATAAAGAGAAAAAGTCCAGTCCAATTCTTATTTCGACTTTACTATTTTTTGGAGATAGTGAGTTCAGTGAGTTGATATACTTGAGTCACTCGAACTCGACATCGCTATATCTTATTGGACAAAGCCACCGATTATACACATGCTTATTGTCGGACCAAAATTAGTTGGGTTGACATTGATAAATTCTAAAATGATAGTTTAATCAGATGAACCAGTCATTGATAAACTGGGGTGACGGTGCTAAGGTTAATTGACAATGTTGATACGGAGGAGGTGGAAGTGTAGTCCCACTTGCACGTCCAAGAGCAAATGTCAAGGGTTATTTAAGGGTTATTTGATTCAAATTATCATATATAATTTTAATTATATAATTATCTGATAATCATATAATTAAAATTATAAAAATTAAAATATAATTTTAGTTCAACCTAATTAAGTAATATAATAAAAAAATTATTTATTTAAAAGTTTTAGTATATAATCTATTATATAACATTTTATCGTATTATCCTTGGTAGGAAAATCTAATAAAACCTTGGTTCTAAAAATTAAAAAAAAATATATAATAATAATAATAATAATAATAATAATAATAATAATAATAATAATAATAATAATAATAATAATAATTGATCTTGTCCGAAAGTCGAGGCGATGGATGCTGGAATGTGACGTTCCTGTTGACTGTGCGTGGACTCCAAACAAGATGGACCTGCAACCACAGCAACGTCAGTGCTGAGCCAGGGAGGGGTTCCCCGACGTTGGCCCTTCGACGCTCAAGTCAATCACCGGTGGTGTGAAAGCAGGGAAGCAAAGAAGCGGAGCAAAAGAAGCAGAGTAACAATAGCAACAGTAAAACTTGCATACCTCCGCTGAAGCTTGGGGGCTCTTTATATAGAGCTCCGGAAGCACGTGTGTACGCTTCTCAAAGCTTTTCCTGAAAAGATATGTTAGGAAAGTGTCCCTGACACCATACTTTAACGACCCGAGCATATCTCTGACAAGACAGTGGAAGCTTTCGTCGTGCCATCCTCTGCCTGACCATGCCGCCAACCATGCTATCTGTCGGTGGCACGAGTTTCCAAAAGGATATTGCCAAATCCTCCTTTTGTCTGTTCTAGGGCCGAGCGGGAGAGCCGCTCGGCCAACCTTCAGCCATCTGAAAGCTATCGTCTTCGGGCCGAGCGGGATGGCCGTTCAGCCAACATTCCTCTGCCCGGTTCCGTCGTTATGCCGAGTGGGAGAGTCGTGTTTGAATGTCATTCGCTCGGTCGCGACTTTGGTTTATTGGTTCCGAGATTTGATGTAAGTCTGAACGGTTTGGCCGCTCGGTAGGTGCTTCGTCGATTCTTTCCTGAGCGTCAAAAACTCGGTGTCTGACCGAGCTGTTATGATATCGGATCGGATATTCTTTATTCCGGTCGGGCAAGTGGGTTGTCCGACCGGCCCTGACTTTGAGCTCTAGCGCGGCAATGACCATCTACGGGGTGGGCCCCTCCTCATCGCCACATCACATGCCTCCCCCTCAAGTCTAGTCGAAGGAGGCTGCAAGTCCGATTGACTGGACAAGAAGTCTGGAGATCGGTTGGTCGATCGACAGCGATATTGGTTGGGATCCCGAGCGGAATGCCAGCTCGGTGCATGGGGCTGATCCTTTGGGCCGCTCGGCGCTTCATTTATTCGTACTTGGCTTTCTCCTTTAGCGCTCCTTGAACGAGTGCAGTCAACGCTGACATCACCCGTATCTCCTCGGAATTCATGCAAATCGCTACTATTAAAATCAAGCACGCGTCCATGACTGCTAATGGCGCCCATTAAATGTGGACTAGTGAGGAAATGCCATGTGTCGTTGCCACAATCGCCACATGCCCGAAGGACAGACGTTGATGTGACGTTTGACGGTTTGAATTCTACCGCTGGATCTGTGCTCTGGTTTCCGTGACCTAGATTGGACGGCTCAAGTTGGCCGAGCCCGAAGTTTATAAAGCCACAGCGTCGACTTCTTTTTCCCACTTTGCGCCTTCTACGAAAGCTGTCGGCGAGATCTTGTGCGATCAGCTCTCCAACGACCTTATGCTCTTTTTGTGGCAACTTTTTCTCCTCCTTCTGTAAGCTCTCTTCAATCTTTTGCAGTTCTTTCGCTCCCTGCCACTTTCTAGTGTTTGTTTTGTGTTTTCTACCCACCTTTCTTTCTATCGACCTCTTTGTTTCGTTGTTTTTCGACCATGGCCAGCTCTTCACAGTCGTCAGACCCCATTCTTGGACTCTGGTATACCACCATGAAGACCAGATTTGATGCGGGTGACGCTGTGAGCTTTTGGACGCGCTGGCAGGTCGGACTACCACCTCAACCCGATCTGAAGAAGTAAAAGAGTCGGTCGGACAATCTTCATGCAGCGTCCATGATGATTGGCCAAAAATATGACATCTATAAATTGCTGCTAGAAGGTGTGATGTACATCTTCGAGCTGAGTCTGGTCCGCGCGCGGCTCCCGAGCAGCCTAGGTATAGAATCTCCTGAGTCCTTTCCCTTGAGTCTAATTGATTTCTTTTATTTCCTTTGTAGCCGAAGTCATGATGCGAATGCGCGTGGCTGGTCTGACCAAGCTCAAGGACGCCGAGGTCGAGGCGGCTGCTACAAAGGAATTGGCGAGCCGCGGTTTGACGTCGGGCAACTCCCATGAAGGCACGCTCGCCGAGAGCACGGGGACACCCACATTTGGTGAGGGTGCCGCCATCCAGACGCCCAGCATTGAAGTAGCTGGCGAGCCGCTCCCTCCCCTTGAGTCACAGCCCGCCGCTCGGACCGAAGGCTCCGAGTCTTCTAGCGAGCCACTCTCCACGCGCAAGAGGCGCCGAACGACCACACCCACTCGATCCATCACCTCTGTCGTGAGGCCCTCCGAGTGGGTCGGGACCTCTCCACCCACGCCCATTGCTGAAACAGCGGAGGCCTCGTCTTCCGACCGAACACTTTCGATTGCCGAGCCCATTGCTACACAATCGGTCACGTCCCCTGTCCCCGGCCCGACGGCGGGTTTTGCGATCCGGTATCCGCCCCGCGTCCACGGCCCAACCTTCCGGTCTGACGACCTCCTCTCAGTTGACGTCGAGCGGGCAACGATCCGTAATGACAATCCTCCACTTGCCAACGAAGGATTACCTTGAACCGAGCGCCCATGCACACACTCCCGAGCACCAGATCCACATCCGTGGCCTGCTCGTCGGTATTTGGGAAGAAGCCAGGGCACAAGCAGCGACGATGCCCCCGGGGGCGCTCGCCAATAGCCACCTACAAATGTCCACCGGGGTAAATATTTCACTGCAAATTCATGATTTTCATCCGATCGATGCTAGCTAACGTATTCCCATTCGTCTACAGTACTGGGTAGAGAGCGTAGCCATATGCCAACGGCTCGCTTTTGTGGAGGGCGAGCTGAAGAAGCTTAAGATCTTCGATGGCACATCCTCCTCCCACGGGCCATCGATCGCCGAGCTGCAGGCCAACCTGGAGAAGGCCAATAAACTCCTTGAAGTCAAGCGGAAGAAGTCCGTTGACCAGGAAATAATGTTGGGTCGACTCGAGATACGGGTGAACACTTATGACAAGAAGATCGAGCTAACCATGATGAGGAAGAACCGAGCCATCGCTAACCTGGAGCTGGAGAACCAGGAGGCTTAGAACCTCGCCCAGAAACTCAAGGAAGCTAAAGACTTACTGGTCACCGAGCGGAACTGCCGCTCAGCTGGAGAGGCTTCTCTGAGGGGCAGCTGAAAACCCTCGAGGACGCTTAGGAGGCCTCCCGCGCTACTCTGACGACCTACCAGGCGGACGAGCCGGGAAGATTTGAAGTGATGAAGCAGACCTACCTCCGGTCGAACAAATTCACGGACAAGGTCGTCCATCGGATCGTCCGGTTCTTCGAACTGGCCATTGACGGGACGCTCGATCGGCTCAAGGCGAACGGCCCCCCCCCCCCCCCCCCCCCCCCCCGCGGCCATCCTGATAGACAGTGTCATCAACCGTAGGTAGCTGAACAACTCGATGGCCGATGACGTCTTCGATTATCTGGAGTGAGGTGGAGAGTTTTGTAAAAATTTTGAAGTCTGAATATATGCCTACGGACCGGCAGTGCCTTCTTTTGAGCAATGAATGTTTGCCCGTTCGGCGAAACTTTCTTTTTATAATCTCCCTTGCTTGTTTGTATGTCTGCCTCGACCCTCTCGGTCGACGATAACCGCTAGCCTGTCCTGATCTTTTCGCCTTTGGCGAAGTACTTAGCTACATAGTCCCGAACGGACAGTATATTCGAGGGCTTGGGTTTAAGGTAGCCGATCGCCCATCGATGACTTCAGTAGGGTTATACCTTTTGGTTTTTAAGGTCATCGCTTGACCGTTGGTGGGGACATGGTTTTAACGTCACCGCTCGACGATTTGATGAAGTCTTGGGTTTAAGGTCGCCACTCAACCGTTGACGAAGACATGGGTTTAACGTCGTCGCTCGACGATTTGGTGAAGACATGAGTTTAAGGTCGCTGCTCGACCGCTGATGGAGACAAGCATTTAACGTCGCCGCTCAACGATTTGGTGAAGATAAGTGTTTAAAGTCGCCGCTCGACCGCTGATGGAGACAAGCATTTAACGTCCCCGCTCGACGATTTGACGAAGACTGGGGTTTAAGGTCGCCGCTTGACTGCTGATGGAGACAAGTATTTAACGTCGTTGCTCGACGATTTGGTGAAGATTGGGATTTAAGCTCGCCGCTCGACCATTGATAGAGACAAGCGTTTAATGTCGCCGCTCGACCACTGATAAAGACAAGCGTTTAAGGTCACCGCTCGACCGCTGATGGAGATAAGAGTTTAACGTCGCCTCTCGACAATTTGACGAAGACTGGGGTTTAAGTTCATCACTCGATCGCTGATGGAGATAAACGTTTAACGCCGCTGCTCGACGATTTGACAAAGACTGGGGTTTAAGGTCGCCACTCGACCGCTGATGGAGACAAGCGTTTAACATCGTCACTCGACAATTTGGTGAAGACTAGGGTTTAAGGTCACCGTTCGATCGCTGATGGAGACAAGTGTTTAACGTCGTCGCTCGCCAATTTAGTGTGCAGATTGACACAAAGCTCGGAAATCCATTGTTGTTTTTTTTTTATTTATATCATGCATTCAAGTACAGAGATGCGAAGACATTAACTATTACAAGGCGCACCTCTCATCCGGCTCGGTAAGGTTGGAGATGGTTTGTGCTCCATGGTCGCTCTAGTCGTCATCCGTCCTCATCCTCCAAGTAGTAGGCTCCCGAGCGGAGCTTCTCCACGACCTTGAAGGGTCCAGCCCACGGTGCTTCCAACTTAGTGACGTCGCTGACCGACTTCACTTTCTTCCAGACCAGGTCACCGACTTGGAACGACTTTGGGATCACTCTCCGATTGTAACTCTGTTTCATCCTCTGTCAGTATGCCATGAGCCGGACGGCAGCTTTAGCACGCGATTCATCCACCAAGTCCAGCTCCAAAAGCCTCCGCTCGGCGTTGTCCTCGCTGTAGTGTTGTATCCGATCGGATTTGACTCCAACTTCGACGGGGACGACCACTTCACCGCCATACACCAGGTGGAAAGGAGTTGCCCCACCCCTTCTTTGGGAGTCGTGCGGATCGTCCACAGCACGCTGGGGAGTTCATCCACCCAGCTTCTTCCGATGTGGTCAAGCCGAGAGCGCAGGATTCAAAGAATTTCACGGTTGGTGACCTTTGCTTGCCCATTGCTCTGAGGGTAGGCTACTGAAGAAAAGGCTTGCTGAATGTCGTGTCGTACCCTTCGCACCACTCCTTAAGCCTCCGACCGGCGAACTGCCTCCCATTATCTGAGATGAGCCGGCGGGGGATGCCAAATCGGCAGATGATATGTTGCCAGATGAACTTCACAACCATCTGCTCGGTTATTCTGGCCAATGGTTCGGCTTTAACCCACTTTGAGAAGTAATCCACTGTGATGAGCAGAAACTTCCGCTGACCTGTCGCCATGGGGAATGACCCAAAAATGTCCATGCTCCACTGGTCGAATGGGCAAGAGACTGGACGCCTTCATCTCCTCGGTCAGTCGGTGCGATAGGTTGTGATATTTCTGACAGGACGAACAGGTAGTCATCGTCTGAACGACATCCTCCTGGAGGGTCAGCCAGAAGTATTTGGCCAGTAGAATCTTCCTTGCTAATGAGCGGCCGCCCGGATGTCCTCCGCAGGATCCTTGATGTACCTCTCGGAGTATGTAGTCGGCGTCTTCCGATCCGACGCATTTAAGTAGAGACCTAGAGAAGGCCTTCTTATAGAGTTAATCCCCGATCAGAGTGAACTGACCCATCCTTTTCCTCAACGTGCGAGCCTCCTACTGATCGGATGGTATAGCTCCCGATCGCAAGAATTATATGAGAGTCATCCTCCAATTATTCGGAAAGGTAAGCCCCTCCATTCGGTCAATATGAGCCACTAGGGATAATTGCTCGATTGATTGTGATATGACGATCAACAATAATGAGCTAGCTAGTTTGGCCAACTCGTCTGCAGCCTGATTCTCCGATCGAGGGATCTTTTGTATGATGACCTCCCGAAAGTTGGCCTTCAACTTTTTGAAAGCTTCGATGTAGAGCTTGAGTCGGGCGTTGCTTATCTCGAACGTCCCTGACAGCTGCTAAGCCAATTGAGAGTCTGAATGGATGAGGACTTTGATGGCTCTGACATGTCTGGCGGCTTGTAAGCCAACTATTAGCACCTCGTACTTGGCTTTATTGTTTGTAGCCCTGTAGTCTAGCCGAACGGACAGCTGCATCCGTTCTTCCTGGGGAGAGATGAGTAATAGAACGATCCCACTCCCCTACCGAGTAGATGAACCATCTACATATATCCTCCAAATGGCTTTAGACTCAGGATTTTGTACCTCGGTGATGAAATCTGTCAAGGTCTGCGCTTTGATAGTCGTTCGGGGGTGATACTGGATGTCAAACTCGCTGAGCTCCGTCGTCCATTTGATTAGCCATCCGGATGCCTCTGGATTTAGAAGTACTCTCCCCAAGGGACTGTTGGTCATCACGATGATGGAGTGGGCGAGGAAGTACAGACGAAGCCTCCGAGTGACGAGTACTAACACATAAGCCAGCTTCTCGATACCAGTGTAGCGGAATTCAACATCTTTCAATACATGACTTAGGAAATACACTGACTGTTCCTCGCCGTTCTGCCTAACTAGCGCCGAGCCGACCGCATGCTCAGTTGAGGACAGATAAACTCGGAGTAGCTCACTGACGATCATCTTAGTTAGTACAGGCAATGAATTGAGGTATTCCTTAAGTTCCTTGAATGTCTGGTCGCACTCCTCGTCCCACTAAAATTTGGTAGCTCAGCGCAGTATCTTGAAAAATGGCAGGCTCCGGTCGGATGATTTGGAGATGAACCTGAATAGTGCTGTTATCCAGCCGGTGAGATGCTAAGCTTCCTTCAAATTTATGGGGGCGACATGTCTTGTAGTGCTTTCACTTTGATGGGATTTGCCTCGATGCCCCGCTTAGTGACAATGTAGCCCAGGAATCGATCACTTTTTTATGTCGAATAGACACTTGTTTGGATTCAGCTTGATTTTATATGTCCTGAATGTCTGGCAGGTTTCCTTAATATCTACACATAGGTTAGCAGCTTAGAGGGATTTGATTAATATGTCGTCGACGTATACCTCCATGTTACGGTCGATCTACTTTTGGAACACTTTATTCATCAGCCTCTGATAAGTAGCTCCGGCGTTCTTCAGTCCGAACGACATGACATTGTAGCAATACGTTCCGTTAGCCGTAATGAAGTTGACCTTTTCTTGAGCTTCCCGGGTGAGTGGCACCTAGTGGTACCCTTGATATGCGTCTAGCATGCATATCAACTCGTATCCCGCAGTGGAGTCTACCATCTGATCGATCTGAGGCAACGAGTAGAACTCCTTCGGGCATGCTTTATTGAGGTCCCAAAAGTTGATGCAGACTCGCCATTTGTTGCCTGGCTTGGAGACCAGCACGACATTTGCGAGCCAGCTCGTGAATTGAACTTCCCGAATGTGGTCGGCCTCCAGCAGCTTTTCTATTTCCGCCCAGATGATCATATTTTGTTCGACGCTGAAGTCTTTTTTTCTTTGCTTCACCGGCCGAGCGTCCGGTCGGACGTGAAGTTCATGTTGCGCGACGCTCGGCGAGATCCCGGGAAGCTCGTGCGTCAACCAAGTGAATACATCGTGGTTTTGCTGGAGACAAGCGATCAGCTCCGCTTTCTGCTCGGCTTCCAGATCGGTCGCTATGAAAGTTGTTGCCTCTGCACGGCCGGGATGGATTGGGACTTCTTCTTTCTCTTCGTAGACTAGGGTAGGCGGTTTTTCAGTGATGGCGCTTACCTCTAGCTGCAGAGTCTTCCGAGCAGACTTGGCCTCAATCTTGACCATCTCGACATAGCAGCGCCGAGCGACCAACTGGTCACCTTTGACTTCCCCGACCCGGTCGTCTACCGGAAATTAGATCTTTTGACAGTAGGTTGAGAATACTGCCCGGAACTCGTTAAGGGTCGGTCGGCCTAAGATAACGTTGTAAGCTGAGGGGGTGTATACCACAATGAAGTTTGTGGTTCATGTCCTCCTGAGCAACTCCTCTCTGAGCGAAATGACCAACTTGGTTTGGCCGATCGGTAGAACCTCGTTCCCTGTGAACCCATACAGTGGGATCGTCATTGAAAGTAGCTCGCTTCGGTCGATTTGGAGCTGGTCGAAATCCTTCATGAAAATTATATTCAATAAGCTGCCTGTGTCAACAAAAATTTGATGAATGGTATAATTCGCGATTACCGCTCGGATGATAAGGGCGTCATCATGGGGGACTTCTACTCCCTCGAGGTCCCGGGGTCCAAAGTTAATTTCGGGCCTGTTCGCCTTCTCTTGGCTGCAGCCCACTACATGGATCTCCAACCGCTGAGCGTATGACTTCCTGGCTCAGTTAGAGTCACCGCTGGTCGGCCCACCGACTATGATGTTTATTTCTCCCTGAGCGGCATTGCTTCTATTCTCCTCTTCCCGAGTGGATGGCCTGTTTCGCTCACGCGAGGCTCGGGGATGATCAATACATTCCCTTTGCTGATGATGGTGTTGTCGCTCGGGTGATCTTTGTTGGTTAGTCCTAGGAAAACGTACCGGTTCCACTGTACAAAAATTTTGTACAAGTGTCAAACCTTTCCTTAACTAACCTATTGTGTTCTTTAGAAGTTAAATTAGGAATCGCAGACAGAACTTAACATCATTGATTCTAAATTTAACTTATCTGTTCTTGATGGTTTAGATTCGGATCGCAAGCGGAACTTAACACTATTGATCCAAATCCACGTATATTATTAATTCCATTAAATATTAATTTCCAAAATTGACTTCCAAGACTGCATGGCGAGGCACATGGCCTTCTTGGGTATGGGAGTATCCACCACCGCCTAGACAAAGCCTTTTAAGGAAAGCTAATATTTAATTTCCTTAAATAACTCTAGGTTAACCAAAAAGAACAATCAAATCACAAATTCAAAAAATAAAACAAAAGAAACACAAATTCGAAACAAATCCGAAAACTCTAGAATCATATGTCTCTTGTGTTTGGTATTTCCAAAAATAACTATACAAAGAAAACTAGTATGATGCGGAAAACAATTATTAGTTATACCTTTCTTTGTAAGCAAATAACCTCTTGATCTTCTACCGTATTCCTCTTCTTGTCCCGAACGTTGTGTGCGCAACGATCTATCGAGATAAGAATCCACCTAAGCCACCTTCTTCTCCATGCAATATTCGACCACCACAATAACTCCATGAAAGGATGAGGTTCGGCCACCACCAAGCTCCAAGGGATGCTTCCTTTTTCTCCTTCTTCTCCAAGCTAGAATCCGGCCATCTTCAAGCTCCATGAGATGATGAGGTTCGGCCAATGAAGAAAAAAGAAAAGGAAGAAGAGAAAACTTCTATGGCCGGCCACACCAAGGAAGAGAGGGAGAGAAAAAGAATAGAGTTGTTAGCCATGAAGGCACCTCTACCCCTCTTTTATAATCCTTGGTCTTGGCAAATAAGAAAATTTAAATAAAAAATTTCCTTAATTCTTTTGCCATGAAAAGGAAAATTTATTTAATTAAAAATAATTTCCTCTTCTCAATTATAATGGCCGGCCACTTTTAAAAATAAAATAAGGAGAGTTTTAATTAACACAAGAATTAAAACTTCCTAATTTGTTTCCGAAAATTTATAAAAATTTCTCCAATAATTTTCCCTTCATGGTGGTTTGTAAAAAGGAAATTTTATAAATTAAAATCTTTCTTTTGAATATGTGGATGATTTCCAAAAAGGAAAGTTATCTCTAAAAATTAAAATCTCCTTTCAATCTACAAATAAGGAAAGATATCAAATCTTTTCTTAATCTTTTGTAGAAACTTATAAAAGAAATATTTAATTTTTTAACTCTCTTTTAAATCATGAACATGGTTAAAAAAGGAAAGTTTTCTCAAAATTAAATTATACCTTTCAATTTACAAATAAGGAAAGATTTCAAATTTTTTCTTAATCTTTTGTAGAAAACTATAAAAGGAAATATTTAAATTTCAAACTCTCTTCTAAAACCATGATATCCACATAAGAAATAATTTTAATAAAAATCCCTTTTTATTTTCTATGTGGCCGGCCACACCTAGCTTGGACTCCAAGCTAGGGCCGGCCACACCTAGCTTGGACTCCAAGCTAGGGCCGGCCACTAATCTTGACTCTATCCGTGGGTCTTGGCCGACCCTAGCTTGGGTTCCAAGCTAGCTTGGTCGGCCCCCTTGGGTTGGGTAAGAAGTGAGTATGTGGTGGGTATAAATCTCTATATACAAGAGGCTACAATAGGGACCGAGAGGAGGAATTGATTTTGGGCTCCCGATAAAATTAAGTTTCTCGTGTTCGCCCCAAACACACAACTTAATTTCATCAATAATAATTCATGCCACTAAAGAATTATTATTGAACTATCACACCAATCCCAAATTACATTTTGGGCTCCTTCTTATTATGAGTGTGTTAATCTCCCTGTGTTTAAGATGTCGAATGTCCACTAATTGAATGAGTTACTGACAACTCACTTAATTAATATCTTAGTCCAAGAGTAGTACCACTCAACCTCATCGTCATGTCGGACTAAGTCCACCTGCAAGGTTTAACATGACAATCCTTATGAGCTCCTCTTGGGGACATTCTTAACCTAGATTACTAGGACACAGTTTCCTTCTATAATCAACAACACACACTATAAGTAATATCATTTCCCAACTTATCGGGCTTATTGATTTATCGAGCTAAATCTCACCCATTGATAAGTCAAAGAAATAAATACTAAATATATGTATTTGTTATTATATTAGGATTAAGAGTACATACTTCCATAATAACTAAGTTCTAGTTCTTTTATCAAGTCAGTATAAAAAGAACTTACCTAAAATGGTCCTACTCAATACACTTAGAGTATACTAGTGTAATTTATTAGTCAAGATAAACTAGTACCTAATTACACTACGACTATTCCGATGGTTTGTTCCTTTCCATCTTAGTCGTGAGCAACTGTTTATAATTTATAAAGAACTGATAACATGATCTTCTATGTGTGACACCACACACCATGTTATCTACAATATAAATTAATTGAACAACCACACTTAACAAATAAATATAGGTATTTGACCATTGTGATTCTTTATTTCTAAATAAATGTTTATACAAAAGCTAGGCTTTTAGTATACACTCTAACAACCTCCAACTTATACTAAAAGACTATGCTGCCATAAATGTTGCCATACATCTGATTCTCAACCCTTCAACATGCCCATCAAAAGCTCTTGCCTTAAGGACCTTAGTGAAAGGATCTACAGATCATTACCTGATGCAATCTAGGCGACAACAATTTCTCGTTTATACGATGTCTCGTATTGGGTGGTACTTACGCTCTATTGTGTTTACTTGTCTTATGGACTTATGTTTTCTTCGAGTTTGCTACTGCACCACTATTATTACAATAAATTGTAATAATTTTTGGACAAACCAGAAATCATATCTAAGTCCATCATGAAGTTTCTAAGCCATACAGCTTCTATGGTTGCCTTAGAGGCTGCCACATACTCAGCTTCTATGGTGGAGTCTGAAAAACATCTATGTTTAACACTCTTCCATTGTTATGACTTTACTTCCTGAAGTAAACACAAAAATCTTGAGGTTGACTTACTACTGTCCCTATCTGATTAGAAGTCAAAATCCTTGTTATCCACAGGGATCAAATCATCTGCCTTGAAAACTAGCATATAATCTCTAGTCCCTCTAGGATACTTTAATATATGCTTTACGATAGTCTAGTGTCCTGGTCCTGGGTTACTTTGATATCTGCTAACTATGCCTTGGGCAAAACAGATATCCAGTCTCGTTCTTAGTATTACATACATTAGGTTTCCGATAGCCGAAGCATAAGGAGCTGCCTTCATGTCCTTTATCTCCTTTGATGTCTTCAAAGACATCTCTTTAGATAAAGTTTTCTCCATGTCTAAAAGGTAGAAAACCTTTCTTGGAGTTTTGCATGCTTAAAACGAGCAAGGATTATTTCGATATATGAAGTTTGGGATAAGTAAAATATTCTTTTCTTGCGATCCCTTATTACTTTGATCCCAAGAATATATGTATTCTTCCAAGTCCTTCATATCGAATTGTTTGGACAATCATACCCTTACTTCTGACAACACTTTGATATTGTTTCCAACTATCAAAAATATTATCTACGTATAGTACAAGAAATACCACCACGTTTCCATCACACTTTTTGTATACACAAGACTCATTCGGTTATCAAATAAATCCATGGGTCTGGATTACTTTATTAAACCGGATGTTCCAAGACCTTGAAGCTTTACTTCAGTCCATAGATTGATTGAGCTTACACACAAAATGCTCTTTGATCTTTGCAATGAACCCTTCTGGTTGCTATATATGGATGTTTTTTTTTCAAGACTTCCATTAAGGAAAGCTGTCTTGACATCCACTTGCTAAATCTCATAGTCCATATGAGAAGTAATAGATAAAAGAATCCAGATAGACTTAATCATGGCTACCGGTGAAAAAGTTTCCTTTTTCAACAAGCATTGCTTTGAAAGTTTCTACCTTCCTGTCTATCCCTCTTTTCCTATTGTAGACTTATTTTCACCCAATGACTTTTACACCATTTGGTGATTTTATAAGCTCCCAGATTCTATTAGAATACATATATTCTAATTTTATTGCTCTTTACAAAGATGTTGCATCTTTATCTTGGAGTGTTTCGTCATATGTCAGGGGATCAGGTTCATGTCCATTAGGGATCAACTCCAAAGACTCTCCCAAAACATGAATCTTTTAGGTTGCCTAACAACCCTCCCACTACGACGAGATACTTTCTGCAATTGTGTATCATTTGTGATACGTGTTGCAGTTTCTTGTGATATTTCATCTTGTACAGTTGGTACTAGATTAGACGTGTCCTTTAATTTTCTTAAGAACAATTTTTACTCATGAGCTTGTGGTTCATAGTATAGTCCTTTTCTAAAATTGGGCATTGGTGCCAACAATGACCTTTCGATTTTAAGGACTATAAACCTCTTTTCGATTTTCTAGGATAACTCACAAACAAGTGAACTCATGTCCAACTTATCAGTATCTCTCATGTGCTAGACCACCCAAATCCGAATATGCTTCAGACTAGGCTTACGCCCATTCTGCAATTCTATGGGAGTAGAAAGTTTCGACTTAGAAGGTACTATGTTCACTTCTGTTTCCAATGTATATCCTTAAAACGAATTTGGTAATTTTCTAAATAACTCATCATCGATCTAATTATTTCATAAGAGTCTTATACCTTCTTTCTACTACACCATTCTGTTGGGATGTACCAGGTGCAGTTAGCTGGGATTAAATCCCGACTTCTGATAAGTGACTCTCCTAAGAGGTACTCATTACTACGATTTTACCGTAGTGTCTTGATACTTTTACTTTGACGTTACTCCACATCAGCCTAGTACTCTTTGAACTAATCAAAACACTTAGACTTGTGGCACGTCAAGTAAATGTATCCTTATCTCGAATAGTCGTCTATAAAAGAGACGAAATATTCGAAACAACCTCTTACCTGGATAGTCAAAGGTCTACACAAATCAGAATGAACCAATTCCAACATATCTTTGGCTCCATACCCCTTAGACTTAAAAGCTTCTTGGTTATTTTTCCTTCCAAGTAAGACTCGCAGGTTGGAAAGATTTCCACTACCAATGAACCTAAGAGTTCATTGGTTATTATCCTTTGAATCCTACTCAAGTTATTATAACCTAGCCTTATATGCCAAAATTATGATTGGTTCATTTCCGAAGATTGCTTTCTCTTATTAAAGTTAGAAGATGTGTTATTAATTTCCATTTATTGCATCATGGGAGTTATTGGAATATAAATTGTCAACCAACATACTAGAACAGATAACTTCCCTATTTTTCTTGATAACAAGTTTGTTATCAAAATAGACAGAATATCTATTCTTTGATAGTTTAAGTTCTTTCTAAACTTGGTATGTAAAGACAATTTTCTCAAAATCCACTTTTTATTCTTTTCAGAGGATAAACATCTCCCACTGCAACAGCTGCTACTTTTGCCGTAGTGCCCATGTAGACGATGATTTCCCCTTCATATAGTTGTCGGATTTCCTGGAACCCCAGCAATGAATTGCAGACATGATCAGTGGCTCCCGTATCTACACATCAGGTACCGATAGATAATACCACTAAACATGTATCAGCTAATGAATAAAATACACCTATATTGTTCTTAGTTCTAAGAGGACAGTCTACTTTAATGTCCAAGTCCTATTTCCAATAATTATAATTGGGACTACTAAGTCTTTTCTATAGTATAACAACTAGGGGATTAATAAACATCCTAAGAATCATACAAATATTTGGTTAAGACCAACATCTCAAAATCCCCGTGAATTTTGTATGCCACGATAGTGTGGACGTATAAAAATTCTAAAAGGAGATTTTATCCATTAATTTTATTATCTTGTCAACTTATGACAAATAAAATTAATAGTTGGTCTGTCTTTAATCAAATATTTGGTCAAGACTCTAAATTTAAAATAATATTGATTCCTCTAACAACACTATTTAAATTTACCAACACCTCAAAACACCGTGAATTTTGCATGCCGTATTAGTGTGGACGTATACAAAATCAGCATTTGTAAGAGGAGGGTTTTACCCATTAACTATCTTGTCAACGTAACTTTATGACAAATAAAATTATCTCAAACACCGTTAATTTTGTATGCCACGTTAGTGTGGACGTATACAAAATCAATCATTTGTAAGAGAGGTTTTAACCCATTAATTTTATTATCTTGTCAACATAGTTTTATGACAAATTAATAGTTGGTTTCCTTTTTGGTCACACAAGTAATAACAGTGACTTCGTTGAGGAGGATACTATTAGATGCATCTAAGTGTATATCATTACTTTGATACTAAGCCCATTAAATAGAATTGTGCCCCTTCAGTTGGAGAAGATCACATACATCCTAAATAATTTCCTATAACCATCCATTAAGGAAGTTTGATCTAGTAATCCGCAAACAAACTCATCCGTTGTGGAGGGAGGCACTCAGAGCCAACACGCAAGCTTGTTGCATCACTTACAAACCAGTAATGGAGACCGTGGGATTTATATACTAATCCCTCTCCCACTTAGTTATTTAAAATGAGGAATTTTAACCTATGCTAGCATATAACACATGCACAAACACAGTAAATAAAAGCAATAAATTTGGAAATTAATTTTTCAACTATTATGTCATTTTCATCACTGTCCTCCGTGTGCTCCAACCCTAGCTGCTGCCATCTTTAGCCATCGCCATCGGGTCGAGTTGTCACATCTATCTTGCTTCTTATTCCGCTGCGCCTCTGGTTCTCCGATAACACCACGCCTCGCAAGGATACGATCCGCGTCAAATATAGAATTTTACATACATCGATCCTATATTCCATAAAGGAATGTACATATATTCTAGATCGAACAAAAATGTAAAATCCTAATAACTAATACAGCTCCTGCTATATTTAATATTACAATCATGCACACACAATAAAATGCCCTTGACATGCCCAAGGGTCTAATCACACACAATATCTATATGCCATAATAGTTGGAGCCTACAACTACAAAGTTAGCACATTCTACTATTATCCTGCCTAAATTATGTATGACATGTGCATAATCCATTTGAAAACCAAACACATAGAGGCAAACCCTAGCTCTGATACCAATTGTTGGTTAGTCCTAGGAAAACGTACTGGTTCCACTGTACAAAAATTTTGTACAAGTGTCAAACCTTTCGTTAAATAACCTATTGTGATCTTTAGAAGTTAAATTAGGAATCACAGACAGAACTTAACATCATCGATTCTAAATTTAACTTATCTGTTCTTGATAGTTTAGATTCGGATCGCAAGCGGAACTTAACACTGTTGATCCAAATCCACCTATGTTATTAATTCCATTAAATATTAATTTTCAAAATTGGCTTCCAGGACTGCATGGCGAGGCACATGACCTTCTTGGGTATGAGAGCATCCACCACCGCTTAGACAAAGCCTTTTAAGGAAAGATAATATTTAATTTCCTTAAATAACTCTAGGTTAACCAAAAAGAACAATCGAATCATAAATTCAAAAAATAAAACAAAAGAAACACAAATTCGAAACAAATCCGAAAACTCTAAAATCATATGCCTCTTGTGTTTGGTATTTCCAAAAATAACTATACAAAGAAAACTAGTATGATGCGGAAAACAATTATTAGTTATACCTTTCTTTGTAAGCAAATAACCTCTTGATCTTCTACCGTATTCCTCTTCTTATCCCGGACGTTGTGTGGGTAACGATCTACCGAGATGAGAATCCACCTAAGCCACCTTCTTCTCCATGCAAGATTCGGCCACCACACTAACTCCATGAAAGGATGAGGTTCGACCACCACCAAGCTCCAAGGGATGCTTTCTTTTTCTCCTTCTTCTCCAAGCTAGAATCCGACCACCTTCAAGCTCCATGAGATGATGAGGTTCGGTCAATGAAGAAGAAAGAAAAGGAAGAAGAGAAAACTTCTATGGCCGGCCACACCAAGGAAGAGAGGGAGAGAAAAAGAATAGAGTCGTTAGCCATGAAGGCACCTCTACCCCCTCTTTTATAATCCTTGATCTTGGCAAATAAGAAAATTTAAATAAAAAATTTCCTTAATTCTTTTGCCATGAAAAGGAAAATTTATTTAATTAGAAACAATTTTCTCTTCTCAATTGTAATGGCCGACCACTTTTAAAAACAAAATAAGGAGAGTTTTAATTAACACAAGAATTAAAACTTCCTAATTTATTTCCGGAAATTTATAAAAATTTCTCCAATAATTTTCCCTTCATGATGGTTTGTAAAATGGAAATTTTATAAATTAAAATCTTTCTTTTAAACATGTAGATGATTTCCAAAAAGGAAAGTTATCTCTAAAAATTAAAATCTCTTTTCAATTTACAAATAAGGGTAGATATCAAATCTTTTCTTAATCTTTTGTAGAAACTTATAAAAGAAATATTTAATTTTTAAACTCTCTTTTAAATCATGAACATGGTTAACAAGGAAAATTTTCTCAAAATTAAAATGTACCTTTCAATCTACAAATAAGGAAAGATTTCAAATCTTTTCTTAATCTTTTGTAGAAAACTATAAAAGGAAAGATTTAAATTTCAAACTCTCTTTTAAAACCATGATATCCACATAAGAAATAATTTTAATAAAAATCCCTTTTTATTTTCTATGTGGTCGGCCACACCTAGCTTGGACTCCAAGCTAGGGTCGACCACTAATCTTGACTCTATCCTTGGGTCTTGGCCGACCCTAGCTTGGGTTCCAAGCTAACTTGGCTGGCCCCCTTGGGTTGGGTAAGAAGTGAGTATGTGGTGGGTATACATCTATATATACAATAGGCTACAATAGGGACCGAGAGGAGGAATTGATTTTGGTCTCCCGATGAAATTAAGATTCCTGTGTTCGCCCCGAACATACAACTTAACTTCATCAATAATAATTCATACCACTAAAGAATTATTATTGAACTGCCACACCAATCCCAAATTACATTTTGAGCTCCTTCTTATTATGAGTGTGTTAATCTCCCTGTGTTTAAGATGTCGAATGTTCACTAATTAAATGAGTTACTGACAACTCACTTAATTAATATCTTAGTCCAAGAGTAGTACCACTCAACCTCACCGTCATGTCGGACTAAGTCCACCTGCAGGGTTTAACATGACAATCCTTATGAGCTCCTCTTGGGGACATTCTCAACCCAGATTACTAGGACACAGTTTCCTTCTATAATCAACAACACACACTATAAGTAATATCATATCCCAACTTATCGGACTTATTGATTTATCGAGCTAAATCTCACCCATTGATAAGTCAAAGAAATAAATACTAAATATATGTGTTTGTTATTATATTAGGATTAAGAGCACACACTTCCATAATAACTAAGGTATAGTTCTTTTATCAAGTCAGTATAAAAAGAATTTACCTAAAATGGTCCTACTCAATACACTTAGAGTGTACTAGTGTAATTTATTAGTCAAGATAAACTAATACCTAATTACACTACGACTATTACGATGGTTTGTTACTTTCCATCTTAGTCGTGAGCAACTGTTTATAATTTATAAAGAACTGATAACATGATCTTCTGTGTGTGACACCACACACCATGTTATCTACAATATAAATTAATTGAACAACCACACTTAACAAATAAATGTAGGTATTTGACCATTGTGATTCTTTATTTCTAAATAAATGTTTATACAAAAGTTAAGCTTTTAGTATACACTCTAATAATCTTCTTGCATCCTCCCGCTGCCCAACAGATTGATGGTCGTGTCGCTTGTCGTGAGAGGGAGATCGACAGCGATAGCCCCTTGGAGCCGGTCTGGCGATCGGCGTCAGGCCGCGATAATCACGTGTGTTGTGTGATGCCGACTGGTGGAAGGAACAAAATATAGGCGTACATACCTTGCCTTTCGACTCCTTTGGTTGGACGGAGGTCACATGTTGCATGACATGCGCCCTTGTCTCCTGATGCGGCCGACCCCCCTTAGGCTCTTGGCCCCCTTGGCAGTTGATGGCTGCTCGACGGTCTGCGTTCGGTCGGCGCCGAGGGTTCGGCTGGTGTCTCTTTATTTCTTGCTGCTTGGGCTTCTTCCACATTGATGTATTCATTAGCTTTCTTGAGCATGTGGTCGTAGTCTCGGGTGGCTTCCTAATGAGTGACCGGAAGAAGTCTCCCTCTATGAGCCCCTGGGTGAACACATTCATCATGGTCTCAGATGAGACCGAAGGGATATCCATAGATACCTGGTTGAAGCGCTGGATGTATGCCCCGGAGAGCTTCTCTCGGTCCTTGCTTCAAAAAAAATAAACTGACGCTTGTCTTTTGGTAGCGTCTGCTGCTTCTAAAGTGATGTAGGAAGGTCGTTCGGAAGTCTTTGAGGTTTCGTATCGATCGGTCCGACAGCCTCCTGAACCAGCGTTGCGTTGAGCCGGACAGTGTGGTGAGGAAGACCCGACACTTCACCCCATCCGTGTATTGGTGAAGTGTAGCTGCGTTGTCGAACTTACCCAGGTGGTCGTCCGGATCGGTCGAGTCGTTGTACTCTCCGATTGCCAAGGGAGTGTAGTGCGTCGGCAGGGGATCATGCAGAATTTCTTCGGAGAACTGCCTGTTGATCCGCTCAGGCAATGCGTTGCCTCGGGGCGCCTTGCTCTTTCGTGCGTCTCAAGTGTGCGCTTCGTCTGAGGACGATCCTCGTTCTTGATTTGCCTATGCGATCTCTGAGGGCGTTTGGAATAGTGCCTAGTGGAAGGGTATAGGCACAGGCGGCGCGTCTCCATGTGTGTCGGTCGACAATTTATTTTGCCCCCAAATAGAGTACTGCTCCAATCAGTCTTCGTGAGCAGCTCGACCCCCTGCTGCCGAGATTGTTTGCTGTGTCTGCCGATCGGCTAGCACTTTCTGCTGCTACTGCTCGACTATCTTTGCTGCTCGTGCTTGTATGAGTGCGTCGAGCTCTTCTTGTGTGAGCGTAACAATGTGCAGTTGTCCAACTTCTTCCATATTCTTTGCTCGGATGCAGGTGCGTTCCCATAGACGGCGCCAAATTTGATTCTATCCAAAAGTCAAGGCGATGGATGCTGGGGATTTTGTGCTCCTATTGACCGTGCGTGAACTCCAAACAAGATGGACCTGCAACCACAACAACGTCAGTGCCGAGCCAGCGAGGGGCTCCCCGACGTTGACCCTCCGACGCTCAAGTCAGTCATCGGCGGTGTGGAAGCAAGGAAGCAAAGAAGTGGAGCAAAAGAAGCAGAGTAACAGTAGCAACAATAAAACTTGCATACCTTCGCTGAAGCTTGGGGGCTCTTTATATAGGGCTCTGAGAGCGCACGTGCATGCTTCTCGAGGTGTGCACGCTTCTCAAAGCTTTTCCTGAAAAGACATGTCAGGAAAGTGCCCCTGACACCATACCTTAACGACCCGAGCATATCTCTGACAAGACAGTGGAAGCTTCCGTCGTACGATCCTTTGCATGACCATGCCGCCAACCATGTTGTCTGTCGGTGGCACGGGTTCCCAAAAGGATATTGACATATCCTCCTTTTGTCTGTTCCAGGGGCGAGCAGGAGAGCCGCTCGGCCAACCTTCAGCCATCTGAAAGCTATCGTCTTCGGGCTGAGCGAGATGGCCGCTCGGCCAACATTCCTATGCCCGGCTCCACCGTTATGCTGAGCGGGAGAGCCGTGTTTGAATGTCGTTCGCTCGGTTGCGGCTTTGGTTTACTGGTTCCGAGATTTGATGTAAGTCCGAACAGTTTGGCCGCTCGGTAAGTGCTTCGTCAATTCTTTCCTGAGTGTCAGAAACTCGATGCCTGGCCGAGCTGTTATGATATTGGATCGGATATTTTTTATTCCAGTCGGGTAAGTGGATTGCCCGACCGACCCTGACTTTGACCTCCAGCGCGGCAATGCCCCTCTACGAGATGGGCCCCTCCTCATCGTCGCATCAATAGTAATGATAATATTATTATTAACAGTGATGTATATAAATAAATAAAATTGAATGCTATCTTTTTTTATTTTAGAATTTGTTTAGATAATTTTATTAGGCTTTAGATTAAGTCTATTTAGTTTATTCCAACTATCGATAGAAGTTGATTAATTTAATTTACTATAGTTTTAATTAAAATACAAAAATTTAAAAAAAAAACGCACTTCTTCCTCTGATCCCCCACTCCGTTGACAACCGCTGCCCGCCCGCCTTCCGTCGACCATTGTCGGTCGGCTGTCGCTCGCCGCCAGTTGCTGCCCATCGCTCGTTGCTGCCCACCACCCACCATCCGATGATCTATTGTCACCTCCGCAGATGTTTGTCGCTGCCCACCGCCCGCCATTCGACGGTCTGTTGTCACCTCGGCAAATGTTTGTCACTGCCCACCAACTACAACCCGTCGCCTGTCGACCACCGGCGATCTACTACCTCCGGCAACGCTGGCCACACCCACCCATCGCCTGCTATCGCCGCCTATTGCCACCTCCACGCGCTCGGGTCCGATGGCTACGAGGCTAATTTTGGAAAAAAAAATTATTTAACCTCGGGAATTGAGAAAAACCAAGGTAACTGGGTATTCCGATTCCGGGTTTGATGCCCCAATTGCTAACGTTTCAAAATCGAGCAAAACTCGAACCAAACACGATTATCGTTGATAACCATAGACGGATAACTAAGGTTATTCACGATAACCCTGATCCAAACATGCCTTAGAAGTGATTTCTGATAAGGTTTCTAAAGTCGCCCGATGTAGTGGACTAGAGGAAGTAAAAAAAATAGAGATACATTTGCCCCTCAATGGAACACATATGTACAAGTGGAGGAATAGTTGTGGAGAGTATGCTCATTTTCTCTAGGAAATTAGGAATTTTTCTTCCATTTCTTCTACTAATTTTGTTTAATAGTTATTTAATTATGGTGATCAACATTTTGGTCATTATTGGACCAAAATGATGATATTGGAGGAACAATTACAAAGACTATTGGTCACGTCGTGGTGGAACAATTGCAAAGTTGTTGCCAATTGTTAGGATGTTTCGGGAGCTAAGGGGGAGTGAATAGCTTCTTTCACTTCGTCTTAATGATTTGTAGCAGATACTCAAAACAAAGACTTCATAATGTTAACATCTCTGATTTACTTGGTTTCCACCTCTTTGAGGTGATTAATCCAAAAATTCACACGGTGTACACTATTCCACTATGAATACACTCCTTTTCAGAAACAATCTGGAGACAGCGAAGCCTTGTATAAGCTCACAACAAGAAATACAAACTAGGTTACACAAGAAAACGAAAATGATTGCAATTATGAACTTTGCTTTGCTTGCTCTTTCCTTATTTTGATTTACCCTCTTGTAAACTCAGAAATGCAGCAACACTTCACTCTGAATCGTCCAAGAACCGACAACAAAGAAATGTGTGAATCTGTCTTTGAAATAACCATGGAAACCTTTTTCTAGGGTTCTTCGACGCCTCTCAATCAATTTAACTTTTCCTTAATCTATTATCATATCATCCGACCGTTAGAACACCTACAGAATGACTCTTTTTCTGAACCCTAATCGATTGTTGAGTCATCCCAATCGATTTAGAAGACTTTAATCGATTACCCAATCAATTACACAACCCTCTATTTTCTCGTGAAAATACCTTAATCGATTATCCCAATCAATTAAGACTTCTTAATCGATTAACTCAATCGATTCTTTCTTCTTGCAATAAAACACTATCTAATCGATTGACCAAATCGATTAGTAATGGCTGAATCGATTGGGTTAATCAATTCAGCCATTTTTCACGAATTCCTTTTAGCGAAATTCCTGGCCCTGGTCGATTGGTCCAATCGATTAGGCTCGGCCCAATCGATTCGAACCCTTTTTGTTGGATCGAAATGCGCTAGAGAGGGGGGGAGGTGAATAACGCTCATGGCTTTCACTTTCGTATTTAAAGCTTATTGAATAACGCAGCGGAATAATAAATAAAGAAATGCAGAGAGACACTAATATTTACTTGGTTCGAAGCTTGGGGCGACCCCTACTCTAAGGCCCACACTCGTTGAGCGTTTACTTTGGACAATAACTATAATCTCGCAAAAGGTTACAAATGAATATTACAATTAATCTGTACTGAAAATTATACCAACACAAGCGAATCGTAAAACTGAAGCTTCTGGTCGTCGGTGTCTTGTTGTAACTCAGCCGGATCGTCTCGTTAGCAATGCACTGAAGAAAGATTGCTTAGAAGGTGTTATTCAAAACTCCTGGTCGAGACAGACTTAAATCAGTCGTTGAGGGCGCCTTCAAAGCCCTTGAGAGCGCCTCCATCACCGGTGGATCTGCAGCGCAGATAAGCTCCGCTTCGCCCGCTGCTTATCCTCTTGAAGACGCCTCCAATGTCATGGAGGGCGCCTTCAAGGTCATCCGAGGCGCCTCAGCACTCCATGAGGATGTCTCCAGCTTTACTGCGCGCACTCCCCAACCCTTGCACCCGAGGCGCCTCCAAGCTCCATGGAGGACACCTCAGGTACTATTCATCCGAGGCAAATCATGCTATTTTATCCCTGCAAGATATGTTAGTCCCAAAATATCAAGCATACCCTGCAACACAAAGTTAGCACACACTAATAAGATAAACATAAATGTTTTGACAGTCATCAGACTGTCTGGTTATGACTTTGGATTTCCGACCGGAAACCCTAGGTCGAACCGACGCCTACTGTTCACTCAGTGGGAACGCGTCCTCACCTACTCCACTCAGCAGAGCATACCTGTTGCCAATTTGATCCTTTAGATCGACTGGGCTTTTGCTCAACACCCGAGTCTTCATGTCTTTCTGCTGGACGTCCGCTCCATGACCCGTCCAGACTTTCCACCCGATCCACGACACCGGGATTTTCACCTAGAGTTTCCGACTCTAGGACTTTTGCCTGAAGACCTCGACCCACCAAGGCTTTCCGCCTACGGTTACCACCCCCTATGATTTTCTGCCTGTCTAACCGTAGCTAGGACTTTTACCTAAGATACCTTAGGACTTTTCCTGCAAATTCATTCAAACACATTAGATTACAAATAACCTTAATTTTGAATCCTTTGCTATTATCAAAACTCAGGTTCGATCGTCGGATGTTTTCCGCACCAACACTTTTTGTGTTTGTGCAAGAACCTCCTAATCGATTAGCTTATGGTCAATCGATTGTCCCAATCGATTGCCTGACCCTAACTTGCTCAATCCAAGTCTAGGGTTCCTTTGCCCAACATCCGATTAATCGTGACCGGTTGGAACTTTCTCACCAAGTGTCCGGTCAACCTTGGCCCACTTGGACTTTCCATCTTATGTCAACTTTTCGTTGGACTTCCAATCACCAAGTGCAGTCCTCCTTGACCCACTTAGATTTCTCTCTTACTTAACTGCAATTAAGACTTTCCTCTTGTCAATGTGCGACCCTCCTAGACCCACTTAGACATTTCTTTACTAATATGCGGTCCTCCTTGACCTACTTGGATTTTCCTTTGCCTAACCACAATTAGGACTTTACCCTTGCCTAACTCATAAGTTAGAATTTTGCCATGCCTAACCTCCAATTAGGATTTTACCTTTGCCTAACTTTTGAGTTAGGAGTTTGCATTACGTAACCTCCATTTATAGCTTCCCAGTCAAGTATCCGATCCTCCATGACATACTTGACTTCTTTCTCAAATATCTAGTCAATCTTGACCTAGTTGACTTATACTCACATATTATCCAAACATCAAAACTCAAGCTCGAATCTACTTGAGCTTAGTCAAACTAGTCAACCTTGACCTAAGGATGATTGCACCAATAATCTCCCAACACCGTTAACCGCGTGGGTGGTAGTGGCGGTCTTTAAAAGACCTATATAAAAGAATACGGATTCTCCTAGCTACATGAATTCTAGGGTAGGGGGGGGATTCGCAACCGAGAATACAAATAAAGCATGACCTTATTTCAATGAGAACACAACATATAACATCAAAACATAAACCAAAAGCAATAATGAACGTGATTGAAGAGTCATTGTCCTTGTCCTAACGTTGTCGGCTTGATCCCTATTGAAGAAAATATAGCGGAAAGAAGAGGAAGGTCTTTCAGGGGCTTAGGGTTGACGACGTCATAATACCTTCATCAATGGGGAAC
Organism: Zingiber officinale; assembly: GCF_018446385.1. Lineage (NCBI taxonomy): Eukaryota > Viridiplantae > Streptophyta > Magnoliopsida > Zingiberales > Zingiberaceae > Zingiber > Zingiber officinale. The sequence continues at coordinate 122,718,875 of NC_055992.1, forward strand.
GAATGAATATGTCAAGATGATATCCAAAACTCTCGGGAACCAATGCTATATATAGAGAAATTCAATATATTATTAGCCCATAAATGATATCAAATCGGGCTAAGGGTTCTACACATTAAACACACATTCAATAACCTGAAACTCTATAATCACTTTAATGGGTTTAGTTTGTATTTATCTATATAACTTATAATTAAGTCCACCAATTAGAAATCATAACCAACAATCTCCCACTTGAGCTACATATGAGTTGTATGTGAAATACAAGTAAAATTTTGGTTGATATCAGACTTTATGGGTACAGAATACCCTCGTAAATAATTTGGTTCATTAACTTCATTGGTATAACATTAAAGAGGTCATAATTACTATATATGCATGTAACAAGCCCCAATAGTAATCAAAATACCAATATCATTAATGACATAAATTAAAATGTAGATGTGTAGTATGAACATTACATGAAATGTGATCAGTACATGTCAATTTCCAGTTGGTCCTAAGTGACCCAAAAGGGTCTAATCATATCTGACCCAAAAATGTCAAGAAAGAATTATATTTTAAAGACATTTATATTATTATCGTGATAATGATAAATTTAAATGTCACCTAAACTAATTGTGAAGTAAATGTTAAATTAAGATTATATATTTTAAATAAATATTAGTGATAATTTTTAATGTCTTTATAAATTATTACAAATGACATTTAATAGTGTCATTATAAATTACTTAAGGTGTCTAACCTCCCAATGTAAATATATCTTCAAAAATATCTTGTATCTGACCTCTCTCATGCAAAGGGTTGATGTACTAAGATAAATGTCTTTCATGATTTACCCTCTTTCAGAATATATAGGGGTGCCCTAGAAGGATTGCTAAGGTGATGATTCACCTTTTGATGCAATGATGCAACATCATTAAAATTCATCCATCATAGAAATAATTTTGAAGATACAATTTAAATCAATAATAGATAATTTGTATTCATCTGGCAAGTATTTGAGTTAAATTTACAAATAAAATAATGATAAACACTAATAAAATACATTCAAAATATTAAATTTTAAAACTAACACAGTTTTGTAAAATAAAAACTCTAAAAATGCCAAAAAGAATTGAGACCTTCCTATGCAAAGCCTCACCGGTAATTTTTTTCCATCTCTCACCAAGAGCCCTTCCAACATCTATAAATGGCATTCCTAGATTTTTCCTTTTTAGATTCTGTAAAAGAGTATAGTCAGTCATCTAAAAACAAAACAGGAATAAAAAGAATAAACACAGCTTCAGCAAGAACCCTTTAATGAACAATGGAAAATTAACAATTTACTGAATTATGTGAAAATTACAGCATACTTGGTTAAAAAACAAAAATCATAACTCGCAACAAGAACAAAATAAGAATCCACTTTCAGTTTCATGCCAACTTCATGATCTTTTGTCAAACATTAACAGAAAACAATAGCATCACTAATTTCATGGGAAAAATTACCAGAAAAAATCAAATGAAGAAAAAAGAATACAACTTCACCTTTGTTTCTATTCATTAGAGCCCTCTCTAAACTTAATGTCCCAATGCCTAAAATTTTGTGTGAATAGTTGCATTATTATGTATTTCAACACCTACTTCCATATTAGCCACTGAATGGACTTAAAATATGGAGAATGAGACATTTTATTGATTGTTGATCTACCATGAAGTTCTAAATTCGATAAACTGTGTGGTGTCGCCTCAAGTGATTATGAATGTTGGATTAGGGATCTTAATGCCATTGACTTATCAAATAATTGTTTGGCATGTGAAACAGGGCTAGGAAAAGTTTTATCCAACAGAAAATTTTAAGTTTGCATGTGAAATCTAAATTTATCAAGAGAAATAGAAGTAAATTGCTTTCTGATATATAAAGAAAATTGATATCACTCCATGGTTGAACTGATTATCAAACTAAAGGAGCAACCATATAATGAGTTGGCTGGACAACAATCTGATTTTTTTTCCAAAAAACACCACTAATTCTTGTCTTGCTGGTGATAAATTTTGGATATAGAAGTGTGATAAAGCATATAATATATAAGGTCAAAAGATCTGCAAATCAACATATTGATAAAGAACGAGCAAGTTGCACAATGCAAGTGCAGATGTCCAAATAATGCCCATTAAACAAGGGCAATAAACTAAATTCATTTCTATGGAAAATCAAAATAGAAATCCCCCATATGAAACCTTCATCGTCTTATTTTCTAAATGTCTCAATTAAGTCAATGCAAAACAAAATTGGCAAAATTGATTCAATTCAAATTTAGACCAATAAGGATCACAAATGGACAATTACGTTATGCATAAGAAACCAGGATATCTTGCTCAATGCTTGTGTCTTCTCACAGCACAAATGGTGATTTAGAAATTATTGGAATATTTCTAGATATAGTACATTCGCTAAAAATAAACTAATGATACACATGTAGGGAACATAACTATTCATAAAAAGAAATTAAAACAATGGTTGAAGTATTATTTAATTATATTCCAGATCAAGTTATCAAAGGCTTTCAGATGTCCATGCACCATTGAGCTTGATGGAATGGCATTAGTTTTCCATCATCGTTAGACCTTCCATTAACACCAGAAACACTCTCCAACTCGCCTTAGGCACCATATACTCTATAGAGAACATATTTTTTACGAGAATAAACAATATACTTAATGCTTATTAAAGAAAATCACTAAGATGTGATTGTATAGCTGATGTGAGACACAGAGAAATAGGTGTGATATGCAAATGTAAAAAAGAAGGATTTTTAATCTGCATTGGTATTTCTTATGCGTGGTATCAAGATAAGATCTCCCCGACATGCCAAGGCAATTTTTAAGCAAAATTCATAGCTGCAATTAAAGATTAGCAATATCCTATCAAAAACAAAGGAAACCAGCTACACTAGAAAGAAACTATCCAAATCAGTAACTTAATCAAACCAACAAAAGAAAGAATTATTAAGGGGAAAAAAAAATATGAGGCCGACCTTGAAATCATCATCAGTTGGCTTCAGAATTTGATCAACAAAAGTCTTAATCATGCTATTAGAGGGTAACGATGGTGGATCAGTGGCCACGGTCCATAATTAGTTCATGGCAAATACATGTTGTTCAAGATTTCCATGGCTTGAAAAGTGCATTTCCACAAGAACTGAAGATAGTGGAGATCATAAATTGTGAGATGAAGCACAGTTACCTTTGAACAGAGATTTTCTTTTTTGCTGCGGAGAGGGAAGGAGAGGAGACGGTGTTGCTCGGCGACCTTTGCGAGCACCGCCATCTTCGTTAGCAAGGCCTCCTATTCTTGGCCGGAGAGAAGAGCCATTAGTGGTGGCACCGCCCCTGCTTCCAAAATACACTGAAAATTTGTAACGACGGCGTTCTTCTTTAAGATCCTTCACTCATCAACTCCACCAGAAAGGGAATCACCTCTGGCAAATCCCCGATTTCCGCGCGGTATTCCTCTATCGACAAGAGGTGGAATACGATGGCTTGCGGCATTCTGTTGCGCCTCCTCCTTGAAAACTAGTCCGATGACGTGCACAACGAGGCCGAGTCCACCGACCTCGATGATTGTCCTTGCGCCGCTTGGGTGCTCCCAGAGATTCGCCGCCACCGTGGCAATTAAAAGGCAATATCGCTCGCCCCCAGTGTCTTTATCGTACTACGCCTAAGATTTTCACGAGGGAGGTAAATCATGATAGCTGGAGAAGTTAGTGCGTAGTGGGAAGAGATACACGGACCAGAGAATTACGCCCTGACTATCCCACGATTTGAACCCACGCTCTTAAGTGACAAGCTTCTACGTACTAACCGCTCAAGATAACCCCGTGGAATGAGATTTGCCGCCACCGTGTTAACACGGTTGGGGGAGTAGTAGGTTAAAAACGATTTGAATCGTATCAATTAATCTAAACGAAATGATTTTTTTAAAACCAATTAAATCGACTGAATAAAAAAATTAATTAATTTGATTTAAAATTAAATTAATTATTTTTTTTAAAAAAATATTTTTTAAAATAACATTCAGATCTTAAGAATAGGAGGTAAAATTTTAATTTGATCCAAACATTTGATTAATTTAATATATTCAATTTAATTGAATAAGAAATTTAAAAAATAAAATCAAACCTACTTAAACAAATTAATCATTTTTTTAAGGAAAGAAAATTCAATTTTCAAATAAATTAAACCGATTTATTTGATTTAATCAAATTTTTATTCATCCTTAGCCGACCTCCACCAAATAAGTCCGATTGACCACGTTAGATTTCGAGAGCCTCCTGATATTAAATGCGGCATTGCTTTGTCCCAACTCGTCAAGGACGTGAGCTTGCGGATGAGGAAAGTCGCAACCATCTTCATTGCCACTGTAGAGCTCAACGGCGTCATTGTTTTGCTACGAGGAAGTTGAGGCCGTGTTTGGTTTAGTTATTTTCTATTTTTATTTTATGAGAAAAGAAAAAAATATTATTTGATTAATAATTTTTATATTTATTTTTTAGAAAAACAAAATATCATCATTTTATGAGAAAATAGAGAAGGATATAAATAGAAAAGACATATTTTTATTTATTTTTTTTACCCAATAGCGGTCTTGGGAGTTTCGGTTAAACAAATTAAACAATTTTGATTAATATGTTTATTAAGTTAATATATTTATTTATTTATAAAATATGTGATCTCTGATATTTTATTTTTAAAATTAATTAATTTAAATAAAATGTTTATAACTATATTTTTTTTAATAAACGTCATTAAAAAATATCCACGACACGAAAAAAAACCATGACGCATTGACGCGTGTCTTGGCTTTCGATTTGCCCTGCTGTAGTGACCATCGAGGACACGAAGCGAAGCCACTTGATTCCTCTCTTCAATTTGATTGGTCACTGTAAACCCATTGTCAGACTGTAAACCTAAACAAACTGATTCCTTTGCCTATCTATATAAGCATTTCAGAACTTGGCTCGTCGATCACGAACCAATTTTTCCAAATCTCCAAATCCATGGCAAGCTGTCCTTCCACCACCTCCTCCTCCTCCTCCTCTTCCTCCCCCTCCAATGTGTTTCAAGTGACCAAATCCAGGAGGCCAAGGCTCACCAAGAAAGCTTCCGACTCGGAGGAGGAGAAGAAGAATTTGGACAACGGAAAACGCAAGAGAAGCTCTTCTTTCAGAGGCGTCACCAGGTAACAATTAAACTTAAAACAAAGAAAAATCTAGTTGTTTGTAGTGTTTTGATTTGTAGCTGGTCGATATATAGGCATACAAGGACTGGGAGGTTTGAAGCTCGCCTATGGGACAAGAACCCCCTTCAGAACAAGAAAGGTAAGACACGGTTACTACAAGGGCAACTCAAGGGATTTACTTAATGAACATGATCGCCGCCGATTAGTTATTTATTCTGCCCTTTAATTTTAATGGCATTTGTTTTCCTCTTTCTCACTTGGATTTTGTCTCGCGAACTGCACGTGTGTTGGGGCTCCTGCGGCATTGGCATAGTTTATTTAGGTAAATCGCTGCTTACAAGAGTCATAACTGCTTTTATTTCCATCCTTGATCATTTATGACCAAAAAAGAAGAAGAATTAAAAAATGCATCTTTGAATTGGTGGTGTTCACTGTGAAGGGGCTTTTGGTGATGAAGAAGCTGCTGCTAGGACGTATGATCTTGCTGCACTCAAATATCGGGGTCCTGAAACAGCTCTGAATTTTCCTGTATGCACTGATATTTAACTCTGTTTTGTGATAAATAATAGCTAGATATCTATAGATAGATAGATAGATAGATAATACATATATTGGATCCAGTTTGATACGTACAGAAAGGACTACGAAGAGATGCAAAGGATGTCGAAGGAGGATTACGTGGCTTCTCTCAGGCGCAGGAGCAATGGGTTCTCAAGAGGCGTTTCAAAGTACCGCGGGGTGTTCAGGTTAATTATCAAATATGTTCCTTAAAAGGATCGTATCTTTAGAATTATCTTTTGGTTTCAAATCTGAATCATTCATTCATTCATTCTTCCCATTTTATATTCATTTTCTGTCTGTATCTGGAAGAACGTGTCAATGAGGAGTAGTTGATCTTTAGAACAAAAGGTTTTTTTTGTTTTTCTTTTCAGAAATAAGTCCAAAATGTTAGAGAGTTGTAGCTGCTATTTAGCTAATTAATGGCTGAAATCTAATGTTTTGGCCGAGTCTGAATACGTTTTGTAGCATGCACATTTTTCCCATTTGAGGCCGGTGCTCTGAAAACAAACTGATGACATGAATGGAATTTGACAGGCACCAGCACAAAGGGAGGTGGGAGGCGAGAATTGGAGTTTTTGGCAACAAGAATCGCTATCTGGGAACCTTCAGTGAGTCCTCATACGTCTTTTTTCTTCTTCTTCTTCATCTTCCTCCTCTTGTCAGTCAATCGTTCTGAAACACCATCTCAAGCTCCTAAAATCTCATTTCAGGCTCACAGGAGGATGCAGCCCGAGCTTACGACCGCGCGGCGATCCAGTTCAGAGGCCCCAACGCAGTCACCAACTTCGACATCAGCAACTACATGAACTGCCAGAAGGTACCTGCCACAGCCACGAACACTCCGGAAGCTCCTCCTCCGGAGGTGAACCAAGATTACTACGACTCTGAGGAAGCAAACGCCGCTGCAATTTTGATGAGTCTGCGAACTGCGATGGCGGTCGAAAAAATTGGGTGAGGGGAAGAGTGGCGACTTCAAACACCCACTTCCTGATACTTGTGCTTTTTGTGTTTGGTACTGCAAGAACACTTGTCACCTTGTTGCTTTGTCTTTTGGATTTGAAACCTTCATAAAGCCTAATTTGGTTGGGCAAGCAAATGCTCTTATTGAGCCTCTTTCATTCAAACAGAATCTCTATTCTAGTATCAGTCCTAAAATTCATTGGAATACTCGAAGATCGCCGGAGGAAGTTCCGGCGACGGAGCCTCAAAGTTGAGCACACTGATAGCTTGTCCCATGGACGGCAGTGCTTCTGGATCAGGGATGAGCGTACCATAACCCCACGACCATCGAGCATTCCATTTCTCTCCGATCACCCCACAACCATCAAGCATTCCATTTGTCTCCGAGCAAATTCACCCTGTAGCCTCGCACCCACTGCCTCAAGAATCATCTTCCTACTGAAAAAGCTAAAGCTTGTATCATTTCTAGAATTCATTTGAGCATCCAAACACAGCCTCGACCACCGGGCACCCTTTAGCCTCACATCTGCCGCCTCGAGAATCATCTTCCTCCTGTAAGACTAAGCCTAGTACCATTTATAGAATTTACTTGAGCATCCGATGTGAAACTATAAGTAGGCATCGATAATGTGGGACTATAAGTAGGCACCGGCATCGTCGGAGGAAGCTCCGGCAACGGAACCTCAAAGTTGAGCGCACTGATAGCTTGTTTCATGGACGGCCGCGACTTTGGATCAGGATGAGCGCACCATAACCCCACAACCATCAAGCATTCCATTTCTCTGATCAAATTCACCCTTTTTGCCACAATTTTCCACCCGTAAAGCTCCCAAACCGATTGAACCAGTTCGGCCGTGCCATTCTCCTCTACCATTAATTGCTTTTTACCGGATGTCATCTCTAGCGCCACGACCCCGAAGCTATAGACGTCCGATTTTTTACTTGCCGGTGAAAAAACCTTCATAAAATTGCTCCAACTTGCCGGTCGTCTTTCCCATAAAATTGCTCCAACTTGCCGTCACCGTCGAGTTCACTGAGTTGATGTCGATTCCGATGTGGCTTCCAGCCGGGTCATTAACGATCTCGCCATTTGAGAATGTATCGAACTCCACCGCCACCGTTGTGTTCTCCGGGGGTGTGGGAAGATGAGGTGACCAAGTAAAGAGGCCCAGGCTGCCGCCTAAGGAATTGTTGGGGACATGGAGCATCGGCACCGACAAGAAGAAAGCGAGGCCGTCGCCGGTAAAATTAGTCTGTGCCTGAGGCCTGATGTCGAAGACAAAACGAGTAGTGAAATCTGACAGCTGCATGGTTTGCGCGTCCCAGAGGAGGAAGATATCCTTCTGGTAGCTCGCTCTGCCCCCACTCTCGGCGACCGTTCCGATTAAGGTGTCTTTGGTGAGCTCGATGCCACCATTGCCGTTATCCGCATCGCCTTGGAGAAGGATATCGGACACGAAGACATCGTTTGGGAAGCTAGCGAAGTTGAACGAGAGAGAGCTCGAGGAAGGAAAGCCGGCTAAGAAACAAATCACGAACGTAGAGATCAAAATCCTTGATCTACACATCTTGCAGACTGAAGGATTTGCAGAGGAGGAGAAGTGATGAAGGTTGCAATTTAATTACATCTGTGTCAAATGATGCCTTGGCTAAGAACAAAGACTGAGTCAATATTGTCTACTCGATTATGTCACCTAACTGTATATTTCTATGAATTGTCATAAATAAATCTGAACTTGCTTGACGTCAATGAGAAGAATAGGAATGAGTTTTTTTTTTCTAAAAAAAATGATATAATTTTTAATTTGAATTTCCTCGATTTTGATAGAGAAGAAATGTTGGGCTCCAAATTGGGCCAACAGGCGGCAGCAGTTCTGCCGCCAAAAGGCCCAAACTTTGCCGCAAAAGGAGAAGAATTAGAGAGAGGGGGAAGAAATGTCGGGCACGGCTACGATGGTGGGAGCCCTATTGGGTTTGGGCGTTTAGATATACCGTGATTAATCCTAATCCTCGTCCTCCAGTGATTGGGGATTGATCTGCTAAGTTGATTCGCTTCTGAATTCTGATGGCGATCCGTGGAAGCACGCTTTGGGGATGGCATCGGCGTCGTATTCGCCGACCAGATGGTGGTGAAGTGGGAGAAGAAGCTGAAGGAGGACCTCGACAAGATTGTCGAGAAGGCCTTAGACATCCATAGAACGCAAACACTAAAATAATTTTATTTTATTTATTAATTGATCTTGACTAAGTACTTCTTCAAGTACCATAAAAGAATAATAAATTTTATTATTACATTTAAGATACGATTAGTTTAAGTTATCATATAACCTCAGTCATATGAATAATTACTAAGTAATCATATAATTAAAATTATGAAAAATAAAATATAATTAAATGTTATTTGGTCCAACTTATATAGTGTAATAAAAATTTATTTGTTTGAAAATTTTAATAAATAACTTAGTTTAATATTATCCTTAGTTACAAAATAAATCTTACATAAAAATAATAATATTATTATATATATATATATATATATATATATATATATATATATATATAAAACAAATCTTACATAAAAATAATAATAATAATATTATATATATATATATAAAACAAATCTTAATAAAAATAATAATATTATATATATATATATATCGTTTTTCTTTTTTTATATTTTTTTTACGTTTTCTATTTTTCATTTTTTATGTTTTTTTATTTTTCCTTTTTAAATTTTATTTTATTTTTTTTACATTTTAAAATTTTTTAAAGCTTTTTTTTTCATTTTTTTTATTTTTTACGTTTTTTATTATTTTTAAAATTTTCTATTTTTTATTTTTTATGTCTTTTTTTTTAAGTTTTTTATTTTAATTTTTATGTTTTTTTCTTTATGTTTTCTTTTATTTCACATTTTTCTCTAATCGAAGGGTATTTTTGATAAAAAAATCGTTAACTCCGGAATAAAAAAAACCTTAATTTTATGAGGTTTTCTGATTTCTGGTTGCATGCTCCTTTTGCTAACGTGTTGAACATGAAACATTACTCGAGAATTATCAATTACCTAAACCAAACAAGGTTTTCATTAATAACATTGGATGGATAACTAAGGTTATCAAGGATAACCCCCAACCAAACGCAATCTTATATTGTTTCTTACTTTCTGCATATTCTCCTTTTTATATGTTATTAGAGTATCTCTTTTTATCTTCCCTCAACTTCTTGAGACGGAGATCCAATAAACGACAAATCCTTTTTCATTTTTTCTCTCAATCCACTTCCGTCTCTAATACCCAATCAATCCATCCTCTACTATCGAGACAATAAAGGACACTCTTTCAAATTAACCCCTTATTCTCTCTTCTGCTTGTTTTAATTCTCTCATTCCTCTCTGTTTTAGAGAATGAACGAAAATTACCCTTTTCTTTCTTCTGTCGCCAACACCAAGAAAGGGGAACGAAGCTCCTTTTTCGTTAAAACCTCCAACCTTTGCCTGCGCCACCAGCCGCCGGCAGCCCCTGCCAACAAAGTCGGACTGTAAGAGGAGGAGATCTCTGATATGGATATGTGGCAAAGAGGTTATTATGTGGAGATAGGAGGGCATTTTGGTCTTTTGGCAGGCTAGCTTTAAGGGGACACTGTAGCATGCACGGAAAAAAGGGGCAGGGGTTTTCGTTCGGGGGGGGGGGTGGATTTGCGCCGCCGCCATCTGCTTCTCCCTCTCGGGCTCCTCGCCGGTGACGACGCCGGCCGCTCTCTTCTCTTCCCCTCCTTCCTCCATCCCCTCCTCTTCTCTCATCTCCCTCTTGCCCGGAAGTGTGACGCGACGACAGAACCACCTCCGCCTTCCTCCCTCTCTCGAACCTCGCCGAAGCCGGAGCCATCGCCGGCCACAACCCATACTCCTCTCTGTCTCCTCCTCACGATGCTCGCCACTGCCATCACCGGACCAGCCTCCGAGCGCCCCTCGCCTCTCGTCGGAGCCACTTCAGAGTCGTCCCCCTTCCTCTCTCTCGTCGCCACCATCTCTCCATCGCCGGCCACAACCCTATTCCGGATGGCCTACATCATCCAAGTAAACGGAACCGGAGCGGAAGATTCAGACCGAGGCGAACGGAACCGGAGCAGAAGACCCGGGCGAAAAAAGTCAACATTGTTGACTTTTCCCACCCGGGGTGCCTCAACCATTCCGGGGTGCCCGGACTGGGGGCGCTCGGAACATTCCTGGCGCCCGGACTCCTGGTGCCCCGAACCCTATTTTTATTCACAATGATGTAGATTTTGACCGTTACATCGGGGATAAGTTTTTATCCCACTCAAGGGGCTTGGAACCCTTCCAGGCGCCCCAACCAAGGCTATAAATACAACCTTAGTCCAGAAGCTTAACAACAACAAGCAATTTGATATTCAACACTTGTACGCTTCTCTTGTTTAGTTTAGTTTCTCATGTTTTGTACATCATTGCTGTAAGATGCTTCTCCGCCTGAAGGAGATTATTTGCGCTTCAACTTTCTTGGATTAACATCCTTCCCGCTTGTAACCAAGTAAATCCTGTGAGTCTCGTCTTTCTATTTAATTAATTATTTATGAAAGTGTTTATTTAAGTTATATGTTGAGAAGGGCATTTTGTTTTATTTGTGCAGGGGCTATTCACCCCCCTCTAACCGGCCACCCAGGGCTAACAAATGGTATCAGAGGTAGGATGCTTTAGGAGGACTAACCGCCGAACGAAGCACTGAATCAATGGCTGGACCGAGCATAGACCCACCAAAGTTCGAGGGAGAGTTCGCTAGCTGGAAAAAGCGAATGTAGGTATTTTTCAAAACTGATTTCGATCTACTTTTAATAATGGTGTTCGATTTTATAGCATCGGAAGGCAAAGACAAATACCAGTGGACGAAAAAGAAGCAGGTCGAGTACATGGCAAATGGCAAAGTAGAGTTCCTTTCGCCACAAGAAGTCAACCGGATCAACAACTACGACTCAGCAAAGGAGCTTTGGGAGAAGTTTCTTGAGCTACACGAAGAGGCGTCTGAAGCTAAGCTCGCGAAACGGGACTTACTTCGCAACCAGTTGACCAACATGCGATTTGAAGAAGATGAAACGATTGCGCATCTTCACTCGAGAATTAAGGAGCTCATCATCGGACTTTCAAATCTTAGTGAAAATGTAAGTAACCGACATTCGCTAAGGTACACACTCAATGCATTCCTTAGGAATACGAAATGGGCATCACTAGTAGATGTCTTTTATATCTCTAAGGACTTAGAATCAATTACCTTGGAAGAATTATTTTCGACGTTTGAAGTGCATGAATCGAGATGTGCAAGTACGAAGGAGTCGAAGCACAACATCACCCTCAAGGTAACAAGAGACGAACATGAGTCGGAATCTTCTCTCGACGACGAGGAAATGGTAATGATGGTAAGGCATTTTAAAAAGTTATTTAAATCAAGTAAAACTAACCATCCGTAGGGTAGAAAGAAAAGGACGATCAGATGCTACTACTGCAATGAAGAAAGGCGCACGTCAAAGACAACTGCCACAAGTTAAGAAACAAGGACAAGGACATTGTGGACAAAGCTGGACTACCAGGTCTGCTTAAAGGATTTGATATTTAGTTGTGTTGAGTGTTATGTAGCGTGGATAGTCTAAAATTTTTTATTTTTGAAGTATCGAATACAGATACTATATGGATATGGATATAATACGTAAATACGCATATCAGATACGGTCAAAAATGTGTCATGAACTTTTTTGAAGATTCACGATGTGGATATGTCTTGGACACGGAAAGGATACGACTAGGATACGTTTTTCCAAATGTGTTTGGGGAAAATTGCAAGTATTTAAAATTTATAGGGGTTAGTTGAAAAAACTTGAAATTTTCTATGACTAATTAAAAAATATTAGTAAAAATGAATTGGGTTGTGGGCTTTTAAACCTTAAACCTTAATCTTTTCTCGCTCGCATCTCATCCTACTTGTTAGGATCCTACGTACTCGGCTAGAGAGGGGGGGTGTGAATAGCCGCCCCAAATCGCTCGTTTCTTCCTACAATTTGTTAGCGCAGCGGAAAAATAAACTAGAAACGAAAGGAAGAATATCAAACCTTAACACAGCGATGTACGAGGTTCGGAGATGATGCTCCTACTCCTCGGCGTGTCCGTAAGGTGGACGAACCCAATCAATCCGTCGGTGGATGAGTCCCCGAAAAACCGGCTAATAAAAACTCCTTCTGGGTGGAGAAACCTCGCCACACTTGTTTGTAACAGCAAACAGGAGTACAAGTACAAAGAATAAGCAAGAAATACAATAAGAATACACAAGCACTCTACCAATCTTGCTTTCTCGTCGATGGAGTCCGGATGAAGCAGCAGCAGCTGTTCCAGTCGGGGAAGCTCACGCGAAGCTTTCGGAAGGAACTCAACAGAGCTCTTATCGCAGCCCACAAATCTTCAGCAGAAGAGAAGAAAGAAGGAAGAAGAAGAAGTTGCACCAAAGCCTTGATCTCCTTTTATAACCTGCGAACCTGCACAGCGAAGACAGAAGCCAGCGGAGAAGACGGAGCGACCCGTTGTGACTCAACGGTCGAATCGTGGACCGATCAGGCTCCACCCTGATCGGTCCAGAACCCTTCTGATCGGTCTGGGGACCGATCAGGCCCTGGGCTGATCGGTCCCTAGACCGATCAGATTGCTCCACAGAAAGTTGCCCAACTTTCTGTTCGTTTCCTGATCGGTCTGTGGGCCGATCGAGCCACAGCTGGATCGGTCCCCAGACCGATCAGGCTTCATGCTGATCGGTCCCCAGACCGATCAGTAAGCTCACAGAACTGCGCTTTGCCTTCTGTTTGTTATCTGATCGGTCACCAGATCGATCAGATACACAAACGTATCGCTGGATCGGTCTGCAGACCGATCCAGAGCTTGGTTTTTGCCCAAACCAAGTTCCAAACCTTTCAAACCAATATCCGGTCAACCTTGACCTATTGGTACATCATGCTTAGCATCCGGTCACTCCCTTGACCTGCTAAGACTCCCCACCAAGTGTCCGGTCAATCCCTTTGACCCACTTGGACTTTCCTCTTCGTGCCAAGTATCCGGTCACTCCTATGACCTACTTGGACTTCCCATCACCAGATGTCCGATCACCCTTGATCTATCTGGATTTTTCCTTGCCCGGCTTCACTCACCAGGACTTTCACCTAGCTTCACTCACTAGGGTTTTCACACTGCCTAACATCCCAGTTAGGACTTTCTCACTGCCTGACTTCACTCACCAGGACTTTCAAACTGCCTAACATCCCAGTTTGGACTTTCCACTGCCTGGCTTCACTCACCAGGACTTTCCACACTGCCTAACATCCCAGTTAGGACTTTTCCGTGCCAAGTCTCCATACTTGGACTTTTCCAGTGCCAAGTCTCCATACTTGGACTTTTCCCGTGCCAAGTCTCCATACTTGGACTTTTCGCGTGCCAAGCTCCCTGCTTGGACTTTTCCAGTGCCAAGTCTCCATACTTGGACTTTTCTAGCTCCTTGCTTGGACTTTTCCGTTGCCAAGTCTCCATACTTGGACTTTTTCCCGAATCAGGTCAACCAGGTCAACCTTGACCTACGGTTGCCCCATTAATCTCCCAACCATCTATTCTTGTCTCACATCAAGAATAGAACTCTCTCACGAGTGTCAAACATCAACATGCAACTCAACTAGGTTAACCTTGACCTAAGGTTGCACCGACAATCTTCCCAAGTCAAACATCAAAATACAACTCGAGTCAAGTCACCTCGAGTCGGGTCAACCAGGTCAACCTTGACCTAGGGTTGCACCAACACTACTTACCTCTCATCGCTTCTTTGGCATCGTGGTTGGTGCAATTCTCCCTAGTTCAAATTTGGCTAGTTTAACTCAAACTTGAGTTTTGATATTTGATTAATATATGGAGATTGTAGGTATTGTTCATTTGATAGATTGTTGGAACAATTCTCCACTGGTCAAAGGTTAATTAGTTTGATACGGGAGAGCAGTTAAATAGGTCAAGGCTAACTAAATACTTGACTTGGAAACTTTTAACTAAAGGTTAAGGAAGGTAAAGATCAAAACCAACTAGATGGTTGGCAAAAGAAGAAAAACTAAGTGGGTCATAGAGGAGCGAACACTTGGTGTGGAAAGTCCTAGTCAGTGAAATCAGGCAGATGGAAAGTCCTGGTAAGTGAAATAAGGTAAATAGAAAGTTCTGGTGAGTAAAACCAGACGATCGGAAAATCCTAGTGAGCGGAGCTAGGTAGAAGGAAATCCTGGTGAGTGAAGTCAGGCAGTTAGAAAATTCTAGTGAGCGAAGCTAGACAAAAGGAAACCTTGGTGAGTGAAGCTAGGTGGAAAAAGTTCAAGTGGGTCATGAAGAACCAGACATTTGGCATGAGGAGGAAAATCTAGGTGGCTCAAAGGTTGATTGGACACTTGGTGTCTCGAACTCTAAATGTCTGATTTTGCATCTGTGGAAAGTACTAATAAACTTTGAAAGTATTTTTGGTGTGAAAATAAAAATAATATTAACGTAATTTAATTTTAAGCTAAAGCAAAGTCATTAGTATAAAGTAGGGGGCTCACCAGAGCAACGAAAAAGGAAAAAAAGCACCGTCAAGGGCTTCTCGTTCTTCAGCTCTATCGTCATCAGATCGTCGCCCAAAAATGAAAAAAAAAAAAAAAGAGAGATATGCGATGACTGTGGATCAAACACACGACCTTCAGATCTTCAGTCTGACGCTCTCCCAACTGAGCTATCCCCGCTGATGACTTTATAGTAGGAATTCTATTTTAAATACTTTTATAATAGTTTACAATAAATGACTTTTCTTTTAGAAGATTGTATGTATAATTATGAAATATATTCACATATAAATGGGTTTGGAATGCTTTGTGGACAAAGCTAGACTACTAGTTATGCTTAAAGGATTTGATATTAAGTTATGTTGAGAGCTATGTAGCGTGGATAGTCTTTTTTTTTTAATTTTGGAAGTATCGGATACGGATACTATACGAATATGGATATAATACGTAAATACGCATATTAGATATGGCCAAAAATGTGTCATGGACTTTTTTGAGGTTTGACCATGCAGATATATTTTGGGCACGACAAGGATACATTTTTCCGAATGCATTTGGGGAAAATTGCAAGTATTTAAAATTTATAGGGGTTAATTGAAAAAACTTGAAAATTTCTAGGATTAATTAAAAAATATTAATAAAAATGAATTGGGTTATGGGCTTTTAAACCTTAATCTTTTTCTACTCGCATCTCATCCTACTCGTCTCTCATCGCTTCTTTGGCATCGTAGTTGATGCAATTGTCCCTAGTTCAAAGTTGGCCAGTTTGACTCATATTTGAATTTTGATATTTGACAATATATGGAGATTGTAGGTATAATTGTCCATTTGGGAGATTGTTGGAATAATTCTCCACTGGTCAAAGGTTAACCAGTTTGATCCGGGAGAGTAATTAAATAGGTCAAGATTGACTAGATACTTGACTGACAAAGTTTTAACTAAAGGTTAGGCAAGGGCAAGACTAAAACCAACGGGATGGTTGACAGAAGAAGAAAAACCAAGTGGGTCATAGAAAAACGAACACTTGGTGTGAAAAGTCCTAGTGAGTGAAGCCGGACGGATGGAAAGTCTTAGTGAGTGAAGTTAGGTAAATGAAAAATTCTGGTGAGTGAATCTAAACAGTTGAAAATTCTAAGTGAGTGAAGCTAGGTAAAGGAAATCCGTTAGACAACTAGAAAGTCCTAGTGAGTGAAGCTAGGCAGAAAGAAACCTTGGTGATTGAAGCTAGGTGGAAAAAGTTCAAGTGGATAATTGAGGACCGGACATTTGACATGAGGAGGAAAATCTAGGTGGGTCAAAGGTTGATCGGACACCTGGTGTCTCGAACTCTAAATCTCTGATTGTGCATATGTAAAAATTACTAATAAACCTTGAAAGTATTTTCGGTGTGAAAATAAAAAAAATATTAACATAATTTAATTTTAGGCTAAAGAAAAGTCATTAGTATAATGAAGGGGGCTCACCAGAGCAGCGAAAAAAGGGAAAAAAAGTACCGTCAAGGGCTTCTCGTTCTTCAGCTATATAGTCGTCAAATCGTCATCCAAAAATGGAAAAAAAAAAGATATGCAATGAGTGTGGATTAAACACACGACCTTCAAATCTTCAGTATGACGCTCTCTCAACTGAGCTATCGTCGTTGATGACATTATAATAGGAAATCTATTTTAAAAACTTTTATAATAGTTACCAGTAAATGTCTTCTCTTTTTGAAGATTGTATGTATAATTACTAAACGTATTCACATATAAATGAGTTTGGAATGATTTGTGGATAAAGCTGGACTACCAGTTCTGCTTAAATGATTTGATATTTAGTTATGTTGAGTGCTATGTAGCATGGATAGTGTAAATTTTTTTATTTTTGAAGTATCGGATACAAATACTATACAGAAATAGATATAATATGTAAATACGCATACTAGATACGACCAAAAATGTGTCATGAATTTTTTTGAGGTTTGACCATGTGGATATGTTTTGGACACGACAAGGATACTGTTGGTGCAATATTCCCTAGGTCAAGGTTGACCTGGTTGACTGAGCTTGAATTGGTTCAAGCTTGAGTCTTGATGTTTGAGTTTCGGTATTTGACAATACATGGAAATTGCAGGTGCAATTTCCATGTATTGTGATCGTGAAGGAGAGTCGAGTAGGTCAAGGTGAACTGGATACTTGACTGAAAAATCCTGGTGAGTGAAGCCAGGTGAAAGTCCTAGTGAATGAAGCTAGGCAGATGGAAAGTCCTAGTGATTGAAGCTAGGCAGTTGTGGAAAATCCTGGTGAGTGAAGCCAGGTGAAAGACCTAGTGAGTGAAGCTAGGCAGAAGAAAATCCCGGTGAGTGAAGCCAGGTGAAAGTCCTGGTGAGTGAAGCCAGGCAGAAGGGAAGTCTTGGTGAGTGAAGCCAGGCAAGAAAAATCCAAATGGATCAAGTTTCATCAGACATCTGGTGTTAGGAGAAAAGTCCAAGTGGGTCAAAGGGATTGACCGGACACTTGGTGAGGGAGTTCTAGCAGGTCAAGGGCCGGTTCGTTGATGAGTTGAATAGGATTCAACAAAAATTGAAATTATGGTATATGTATTCGGGTTTTTGAATGCCAACTATAGGGCCGGTTCGTTGACCTGGTTGGACCAGCTCTCTCTGAGTCCTAGTTCGACTGGATTTGATCCGGTTTATCTGCCATCTTCAAATCGGTCTTCCTGGCAACTCAATCTCTCCATCTCATCCATTTCTTCTAATTTCTCCGATTCTCTTCGCAATCTCTTCAATGACACATAATTTATCTATTTCAGTTTTATGAGTTACTTAAAAGATAAGCACTTTAGTATTGTATTATCATCCTTCATAAAGAGAAAAAGTCCAGTCCAATTCTTATTTCGACTTTACTATTTTTTGGAGATAGTGAGTTCAGTGAGTTGATATACTTGAGTCACTCGAACTCGACATCGCTATATCTTATTGGACAAAGCCACCGATTATACACATGCTTATTGTCGGACCAAAATTAGTTGGGTTGACATTGATAAATTCTAAAATGATAGTTTAATCAGATGAACCAGTCATTGATAAACTGGGGTGACGGTGCTAAGGTTAATTGACAATGTTGATACGGAGGAGGTGGAAGTGTAGTCCCACTTGCACGTCCAAGAGCAAATGTCAAGGGTTATTTAAGGGTTATTTGATTCAAATTATCATATATAATTTTAATTATATAATTATCTGATAATCATATAATTAAAATTATAAAAATTAAAATATAATTTTAGTTCAACCTAATTAAGTAATATAATAAAAAAATTATTTATTTAAAAGTTTTAGTATATAATCTATTATATAACATTTTATCGTATTATCCTTGGTAGGAAAATCTAATAAAACCTTGGTTCTAAAAATTAAAAATATATATATATATATATATATATATATATATATATATATATATATATATAATAATAATAATAATAATAATAATAATAATAATAATAATAATTGATCTTGTCCGAAAGTCGAGGCGATGGATGCTGGAATGTGGCGTTCCTGTTGACCGTGCGTGGACTCCAAACAAGATGGACCTGCAACCACAGCAACGTCAGTGCTGAGCAAGGGAAGGGTTCCCCGACGTTGGCCCTTCGACGCTCAAGTCAATCACCGGTGGTGTGAAAGCAGGGAAGCAAAGAAGCGGAGCAAAAGAAGCAGAGTAACAATAGCAACAGTAAAACTTGCATACCTCCGCTGAAGCTTGGGGGCTCTTTATATAGAGCTCCGGAAGCACGTGTGTACGCTTCTCAAAGCTTTTCCTGAAAAGATATGTTAGGAAAGTGTCCCTGACACCATACTTTAACGACCCGAGCATATCTCTGACAAGACAGTGGAAGCTTTCGTCGTGCCATCCTCTGCCTGACCATGCCGCCAACCATGCTATCTGTCGGTGGCACGAGTTTCCAAAAGGATATTGCCAAATCCTCCTTTTGTCTGTCCAGGGCCGAAAGGGAGAGCCGCTCGGCCAACCTTCAGCCATCTGAAAGCTATCGTCTTCGGGCCGAGCGGGATGGCCGCTCAGCCAACATTCCTCTGCCCGGTTCCGTCGTTATGCCGAGTGGGAGAGTCGTGTTTGAATGTCATTCGCTCGGTCGCGACTTTGGTTTATTGGTTCCGAGATTTGATGTAAGTCTGAACGGTTTGGCCGCTCGGTAGGTGCTTCGTCGATTCTTTCCTGAGCGTCAAAAACTCGGTGTCTGACCGAGCTGTTATGATATCGGATCGGATATTCTTTATTCCGGTCGGGCAAGTGGGTTGTCCGATCGGCCCTGACTTTGACCTCTAGCACGGCAATGACCATCTACGGGGTGGGCCCCTCCTCATCGCCACATCACATGCCTCCCCCTCAAGTCTAGTCGAAGGAGGATGCAAGTCCGATTGACTGGACAAGAAGTCTGGAGATCGGTTGGTCGATCGACAACGATATTGGTTGGGATCCCGAGCGGAATGCCAGCTCGGTGCATGGGGCTGATCCTTTGGGCCGCTCGGCGCTTCATTTATTCGTACTTGGCTTTCTCCTTTAGCGCTCCTTGAACGAGTGCAGTCAACGCTGACATCACCCGTATCTCCTCGGAATTCATGCAAATCGCTACTATTAAAATCAAGCACGCGTCCATGACTGCTAATGGCACCCATTAAATGTGGACTAGTGAGGAAATTCCATGTGTCGTTGCCACAGTCGCCACATGCCCGAAGGACAGGCGCTGATGTGACGTTTGACGGTTTGAATTCTACCGCTGGATCTGTGCTCTGGTTTTCGTGACCTAGATCGGACGGCTCAAGTTGGCCGAGCCCGAAGTTTATAAAGCCACAGCGTCGACTTCTTTTTCCCACTTTGCGCCTTCTACGAAAGCTGTCGGCGAGATCTTGTGCGATCAGCTCTCCAACGACCTTATGCTCTTTTTGTGGCAACTTTTTCTCCTCCTTCTGTAAGCTCTCTTCAATCTTTTGTAGTTCTTTCGCTCCCTGCCACTTTCTAGTGTTTGTTTTGTGTTTTCCGCCCACCTTTCTTTCTGTCGACCTCTTTGTTTCGTTGTTTTTCGACCATGGCCAGCTCTTCACAGTCGTCAGACCCCATTCTTGGACTCTGGTATACCACCATGAAGACCAGGTTTGATGCGGGTGACGCTGTGAGCTTTTGGACGCGCTGGCAGGTCGGACTACCACCTCAACCCGATCTGAAGAAGTATAAGAGTCGGTCGGACTATCTGTTGGTGCAACCTTAGGTCAAGGTTGACCTGGTTGACCCGACTCGAGTTGACGTGACTCGAGTTGTATTTTGATGTTTGACTTGGGAAGATTGTCGGTGCAACCTTAGGTCAAGGTTGACCTAGTTGTGTTGCATGTTGATGTTTGACACTCGTGAGAGAGTTCTATTCTTGATGTGGGACAAGAATAGATGTTTGGGAGATTATTGGTGCAACCGTAGGTCAAGGTTGACCTGGTTGACCTGATTCGGGAAAAGTCCAAGTATGAAGACTTGGCACGGAAAAGTCCAAGCAGGGACTTGGCACGGAAAAGTCCAAGCAGGGAGCTTGGCACTGGAAAAGTCCAAGTATGGAAGACCTGGTGAGTGAAGCCAGGCAGTCGGGAAATCCTGGTGAGTGAATCCAGGTGAAAATCCTAGTGAGTGAAGCTAGGTGAAGGTGAAAGTCCTGGTGAGTGAAGCCAGGCATTCGGGAAAATCCTGGTGAGTGAAGCCAGGTGAAAATCCTAGTGAGTGAAGCTAGGTGAATGGGAAAGTCCTAAGTGGGATGTTAGGCGGGTGGAAAGTCCAGTGAGTGAAGCCGAGGCGGTGGGAAAGTCCTGGTGAGTGAAGCGAGGCGGTGAGAAAGTCCTAAGCGGGATGTTAGGCGGTGTGGAAATCCTGGTGAGTGAAGCGGTGAAAGTCCCGTGAGTGAAGCCGGGCAAGGAAAATCCAGATGGATCGGGGATGATCGGACTTACGGTGTTGGAAAGTCCAAGTAGGTCGAAAGGATTGACCGGATACTTGGCGGAGGAGAAGAGTCAAGGGAGTGACCGGATGCTAGGGATGAAGTACCAATAGGTCAAGGTTGACCGGATATTGGTTTGAAGTCTTGGGACTTGGTTTGGGCAAAAACCAAGCTACGGATCGGTCACCGACCGATCCGGTGATACTATGTTTTCTGATCGGTCGATGACCGATCGATCTCAAGCTCTGTTCGATTCTTGTCGATCGGTGACCGATCAGCAAGCAACGGCGAAAAGAAAGCGGTGATCGGTCCACGCCGTCGAGCCATATCTGATCGATGCGGGGACCGATCGGGAGACGATGTCGCGGAAGCACAGCCGAGTTAGGATCGGTCTGCGGACCGATCGGTATCTGATCGGTCCATGCATCGATCTGATGGGCTCGTGCGGCTGATCGATGCGGGACCGATCGGCCGCAATCTGATCGGTCAGTACCGATCGAGTTCTAACGCGGCTAGTTTCATTATTTCTCCTTCGCGGTATAAAGGGGTGAGGGCTTCTACAGGCGACTTCTTTTTCTTCTTGAGCCGCTCTCGACTACTGAGCAGCTGGTGTGCTCTTGAGCTTTCCTGAGCTCCATTGTGCTGAAGCTCTGCGTGAGTTTCTAGCTGGTGTTCTAGCTGCTGGATCAAGCTGCTGCTTCATCAAGGTTCCAGTCGACAACAAGAGGCAAGCAAGTGTTTTACAATTTCTATTGTTCTTGTTTGTTGTCTCTATTGTTGTACTCCTTTGTTTGCTGTTGCAAAAGATTGTGGTGAGGTTTCTCCACCCACAAGGAGTATATTATTAGCCGGTTCTCCGGGGACTCATCCACCGACGGATTGAGAGGCTTCGTCCACCTTACGGACACGCCGAGGAGTAGGAGTATCATCTCCGAACCTCGTTACATCGACGCGTTGAGGTTTGATCTTCTTGTTTTCGTTTCCTTGTTTGTTTTTCCGCTGCGCTAACGAATTGTAGGAAGAAACGCGATCGATTTGGGGCGGCTATTCACACCCCCCTCTCTAGCCGAGTACGAAGGATCCTAACACTATCTTCATGCAGCGTCCATGATGATTGGCTAAAAATATAACATCTATAAATTGCTGCTAGAAGGTGTGATGTACATCTTCGAGCTAAGTCTGGTCCGCGCGCGGCTCCCGAGTAGCCTAGGTATAGAATCTCCTGAGTCCTTTCCCTTGAGTCTAATTGATTTCTTTTATTTCCTTTGTAGCCGAAGTCATGATGCGAATGCGCGTGGCTGGTCTGACCAAGCTCAAGGACGCCGAGGTCGAGGCGGCTGCTACAAAGGAATTGGCGAGCCGCGGTTTGACGTCGGGCAACTCCCATGAAGGCACGCTCGCCGAGAGCACGGGGACACCCACATTTGGTGAGGGTGCCGCCATCCAGACGCCGAGCATTGAAGTAGCTAGCGAGCCGCTCCCTCCCCTTGAGTCACAGCCCGCCGCTCGGACCGAAGGCTCCGAGTCTTCTAGCGAGCCACTCTCCACGCGCAAGAGGCGCCGAACGACCACACCCACTCGATCCATCACCTCTGTCGTGAGGCCCTCCGAGTGGGTCGGGACCTCTCCACCCACGCCCATTGCTGAAACAGCGGAGGCCTCGTCTTCCGACCGGACACTTTCGATTGCCGAGCCCATTGCTGCACAATAGGTCACGTCCCCTGTCCCCGGCCCGACGGCGGGTTTTGCGATTCGGTATCCGCCCCGCGTCCAGGGCCCAACCTTCCGGTCCGACGACCTCCTCTCAGTTGACGTCGAGCGGGCGACGATCCGTAATGACAATCCTCCACTTGCCAACGAAGGATTACCTTGAACCGAACGCCCATGCACACACTCCCGAGCACCAGATCCACATCCGTGGCCTGCTCGTCGGTATTTGGGAAGAAGCCAGGGCGCAAGCAGCGACGATGCCCCGGGGGCGCAAGCAGCGACGATGCCCCGGGGGCGCTCGCCAATAGCCTCCTACAAATGTCCAACGGGGTAAATATTTCACTGCAAATTCATGATTTTCATCCGATCGATGCTAACGTATTCCCGTTCGTCTACAGTACTGGGTAGAGAGCGTAGTCATATGCCAACGGCTCGCTTTTGTGGAGGACGAGCTGAAGAAGCTTAAGATCTCCGATGGCACATCCTCCTCCCATGGGCCATCGATCGCCGAGCTGCAGGCCAACCTGGAGAAGGCCAATAAACTCCTTGAAGTCAAGCGGAAGAAGTCCGTTGACCAGGAAATAATGTTGGGTCGACTCGAGATACGGGTGAACACTTATGACAAGAAGATCGAGCTAACCATGATGAGGAAGAACCGAGCCATCGCTAACCTGGAGCTGGAGAACCAGGAGGCTTAGAACCTCGCCCAGAAACTCAAGGAAGCTAAAGACTTACTAGTCACCGAGCAGAACTGCCGCTCAGCTGGAGAGGCTTCTCTGAGGGGCAGCTGAAAACCCTCGAGGACGCTTAGGAGGCCTCCCGCGCTACTCTGACGACCTACCAGGCGGACGAGCCGGGAAGATTTGAAGTGATGAAGCAGACCTACCTCCGGTCGAACAAATTCACGGACAAGGTCGTCCATCGGATCGTCCGGTTCTTCGAACTGGCCATTGACGGGACGCTCGATCGGCTTAAGGCGAACGGTCAGCGGCCGTCCTGATAGACAGTGTCATCAACCGTAGGTAGCTGAACAACTCGATGCCCGATGACGTCTTCGATTATCTGGAGTGAGGTGGAGAGTTTTGTAAAAATTTTGAAGTCTGAATATATGCCTACGGACCGGCAGTGCCTTCTTTTGAGCAATGAATGTTTGCCCGTTCGGCGAAACTTTCTTTTTATAATCTCCCTTGCTTGTTTGTATGTCTGCCTCGACCCTCTCGGTCAACGATAACCGCTAGCCTGTCCTGATCTTTTCGCCTTTGGCGAAGTACTTAGCTACATAGTCCCGAACGGACAGTATATTCGAGGGCTTGGGTTTAAGGTAGCCGATCGCCCATCGATGACTTCAGTAGGGTTATACCTTTTGGTTTTTAAGGTCATCGCTTGACCGTTGGTGGGGACATGGTTTTAACGTCACCGCTCGACGATTTGATGAAGTCTTGGGTTTAAGGTCGCCACTCGACCGTTGACGGAGACATGGGTTTAACGTCGTCGCTCGACGATTTGGTGAAGACATGAGTTTAAGGTCGCTGCTCGACCGCTAATGGAGACAAGCATTTAACGTCGCCGCTCAACGATTTGGTGAAGATAAGTGTTTAAAGTCGCCGCTCGACCGCTAATGGAGACAAGCATTTAACGTCCCCGCTCGACGATTTGACGAAAACTGGGGTTTAAGGTCGCCGCTTGACTGCTGATGGAGACAAGTATTTAACGTCGTCGCTCGACGATTTGGTGAAGATTGGGATTTAAGCTCGCCGCTCGACCGTTGATAGAGACAAGCGTTTAATGTCGCCGCTCGACCACTGATAAAGACAAGCGTTTAAGGTCATCGCTCGACCGCTGGATAAGGGTTTAACGTCGCCTCTCGACAATTTGACGAAGACTGGGGTTTAAAGTCATCGCTCGACCGCTGATGGAGATAAACGTTTAACGCCGCTGCTCGACGATTTGACAAAGACTGGGGTTTAAGGTCTCCACTCGACCGCTGATGGAGACAAGCGTTTAACATCGCCACTCGACAATTTGGTGAAGACTAGGGTTTAAGGTCGCCGCTCGATCGCTGATAGAGACAAGTGTTTAACGTCGTCGCTCGCCAATTTGGTGTGCAGATTGACACAAAGCTCGAAAATCCATTGTTGTTGTTTTTTTTTATTTATATCATGCATTCAAGTACAGAGATGCGAAGACATTAACTATTACAAGGCGCACCTCTCATCCGGCTCGATAAGGTTGGAGATGGTTTGCGCTCCATGGTCGCTCTAGTCGTCATCCGTCCTCATCCTCCAAGTAGTAGGCTCCCGAGCGGAGCTTCTCCACGACCTTGAAGGGTCCAGCCCACGGTGCTTCCAACTTAGTGACGTCGCCGACCGACTTCACTTTCTTCCAGACCAGGTCACCGACTTGGAACGACTTTGGGATCACTCTCCGATTATAACTCTGTTTCATCCTCTGTCAGTATGCCATGAGCCGGACGGCAGCTTTAGCACGCGATTCGTCCACCAAGTCCAGCTCCAAAAGCCTCCGCTCGGCGTTGTCCTCGCTGTAGTGTTGTATCCGATCGGATTCGACTCCAACTTCGACGGGGACGACCACTTCACCGCCATACACCAGGTGGAAAGGAGTTGCCCCGCCCCTTCTTTGGGAGTCATGCGGATCGTCCACAGCACGCTGGGGAGTTCATCCACCCAGCTTCTTCCGATGTGGTCAAGCCGAGAGCGCAGGATTCAAAGAATTTCACGGTTGGTGACCTTTGCTTGCCCATTGCTCTGAGGGTAGGCTACTGAAGAAAAGGCTTGCTGAATGTCGTGTCATACCCTTCGCACCATTCCTTAAGCCTCCGACCGGCGAACTGCCTCCCATTATCTGAGATGAGCCAGTGAGGGATGCCAAACCGGCAGATGATATGTTGCCAGATGAACTTCACAACCATCTGCTCGGTTATTCTGGCCAGTGGCTCGGCTTTAACCCACTTTGAGAAGTAATCCACTGTGATGAGCAGAAACTTCCGCTGACCTGTCGCCATGGGGAATGACCCAAAAATGTCCATGCTCCACTGGTCGAATGGGCAAGAGACTGGACGCCTTCATCTCCTTGGTCAGTCGGTGCGATAGGTTGTGATATTTCTGACAGGACGAACAGGTAGTCATCGTCTGAACGACATCCTCCTGGAGGGTCAGCCAGAAGTATTTGGCCAGTAGAATCTTCCTTGCTAATGAGCGGCCGCCTGGATGTCCTCCGCAGGATCCTTGATGTACCTCCCGGAGTATGTAGTCGGCGTCTTCCGATCCGACGCATTTAAGTAGAGACCTAGAGAAGGCCTTCTTATAGAGTTAATCCCCGATCAGAGTGAACTGACCCATCCTTTTCCTCAACGTGCGAGCCTCCTACTGATCGGATGGTATAGCTCCCGATCGCAAGAATTCTATGAGAGTCATCCTCCAATTATTCGGAAAGGTAAGCCCCTCTTTCGGTCAATATGAGCCACTAGGGATAATTGCTCGATCGACTGTGATATGACGATCAACAATAATGAGCTAGCTAGTTTGGCCAACTCGTCTGCAGCCTGATTCTCCGATCGAGGGATCTTTTGTATGATGACCTCCCGAAAGTTGGCCTTCAACTTTTGAAAGCTTCGACGTAGAGCTTGAGTCGGGCGTTGCTTATCTCGAACGTCCCCGACAGCTGCTAAGCCAATTGAGAGTCTGAATGGATGAGGACTTTGATGGCTCTGACATGTCTGGCGGCTTGTAAGCCAACTATTAGCACCTCGTACTCGGCTTTATTGTTTGTCGCCCTGTAGTCTAGCCGAATGGACAGCTGCATCCGTTCTTCCTGGGGAGAGATGAGTAATAGAACGATCCCACTCCCCTACCGAGTAGATGAACCATCTACATATATCCTCCAAATGGCTTTAGACTCAGGATTTTGTACCTCGGTGATGAAATCTGTCAAGGTCTGCGCTTTGATAGTCGTTCGGGGGTGATACTGGATGTCAAACTCGCTGAGCTCCGTCGTCCATTTGATTAGCCATCCGGATGCCTCTGGATTTAGAAGTACTCTCCCCAAGGGACTGTTGGTCATCACGATGATGGAGTGGGCGAGGAAGTACAGACGAAGCCTCCAAGTGACGAGTACTAACACATAAGCCAGCTTCTCGATACCAGTGTAGCGGAATTCAACATATTTCAATACATGACTTAGGAAATACACTGACTGTTCCTCGCCGTTCTGCCTAACTAGCGCCGAGTCGACCGCATGCTCAGTTGAGGACAGATAAACTCGGAGTAGCTCACTGACGATCATCTTAGTTAGTACAGGCAATGAATTGAGGTATTCCTTAAGTTCCTTGAATGTCTGGTCGCACTCCTCGTCCCACTGAAATTTGGTAGCTCAGCGCAGTATCTTGAAAAATGGCAGGCTCCGGTCGGATGATTTGGAGATGAACCTGAATAGTGCTGTTATCCAGCCGGTGAGATGCTAAGCTTCCTTCAAATTTATGGGGGCGACATGTCTTGTAGTGCTTTCACTTTGATGGGATTTGCCTCGATGCCCCGCTTAGTGACAATGTAGCCCAGGAATCGATCGCTTTTTTATGTCGAATAGACACTTGTTTGGATTCAGCTTGATTCTATATGTCCTGAATGTCTGGCAGGTTTCCTTAATATCTGCACATAGGTTAGCAGCTTAGAGGGATTTGATTAATATGTCGTCGACGCATACCTCCATGTTACGGTCGATCTACTTTTGGAACACTTTATTCATCAGCCTCTGATAAGTAGCTCCAGCGTTCTTCAGTCCGAACGACATGACATTGTAGCAATACGTTCCGTTAGCCGTAATGAAGTTGACCTTTTCCTGAGCTTCCCGGGTGAGTGGCACCTAGTGGTACCCTTGATATGCGTCCAGCATGCATATCAACTCGCATCCCGCAGTGGAGTCTACCATCTGATCTATCTGAGGCAACGGGTAGAACTCCTTCGGGCATGCTTTGTTGAGGTCCCAAAAGTTGATGCAGACTCGCCATTTGTTGCCTGGCTTGGAGACCAGCACGACATTTGCGAGCCATCTCGTGAATTGAACTTCCCGAATGTGGTCGGCCTCCAGCAGCTTTTCTATTTCCGCCCAGATGATCATATTTTGTTCGACGCTGAAGTCTTTTTTTCTTTGCTTCACCGGCCGAGCGTCCGGTCGAACATGAAGTTCGTGTTGCGCGACGCTCGGCGAGATCCCGGGAAGCTCGTGCGTCAACCACGTGAATACATCGTGGTTTTGCTAGAGACAAGCGATCAGCTCCACTTTCTGCTCGGCTTCCAGATCGGTCGCTATGAAAGTTGTTGCCTCTGCACGACCGGGATGGATTGGGACTTCTTCTTTCTCTTC
Organism: Zingiber officinale; assembly: GCF_018446385.1. Classification (NCBI taxonomy): domain Eukaryota; kingdom Viridiplantae; phylum Streptophyta; class Magnoliopsida; order Zingiberales; family Zingiberaceae; genus Zingiber; species Zingiber officinale. The sequence continues at coordinate 122,747,286 of NC_055992.1, forward strand.
GTAGACTAGGGTAGGCGGTTTTTCAGTGATGGCGCTTACCTCTAGCTGCAGAGTCTTCCGAGCAGACTTGGCCTCAATCTTGACCATCTCGACATAGCAGCGTCGAGCGACCAACTGGTCACCTTTGACTTCCCCGACCCGGTCGTCTACCGGAAATTAGATCTTTTGACAGTAGGTTGAGAATACTGCCCGGAACTCGTTAAGGGTCGGTCGGCCTAAGATAACGTTGTAAGCTGAGGGGGTGTATACCACAATGAAGTTTGTGGTTCATGTCCTCCTGAGCAACTTCTCTCTGAGCGAAATGACCAACTTGGTTTGGCCGATCGGTAGAATCTCGTTCCCTGTGAACCCATACAGTGGGGTCGTCATTGAAAGTAGCTCGCTTCGGTCGATTTGGAGCTGGTCGAAATCCTTCTTGAAAATTATATTCACTAAGCTGCCTGTGTCAACAAAAATTTGATGAATGGTATAATTCGCGATTACCGCTCGAATGATAAGGGCGTCATCATGGGGGACTTCTACTCCCTCGAGGTCCCGGGGTCCAAAGTTAATTTCGGGCCTGTTCGCCTTCTCTTGGCTGCAGCCCACTACATGGATCTCTAACCGCTGAGCGTATGACTTCCTGGCTCAGTTAGAGTCACCGCTGGTCGGCCCACCGACTATGATGTTTATTTCTCCCTGAGCGGCATTGCTTCTATTCTCCTCTTCCCGAGTGGATGGCCTGTTTCGCTCACGCGAGGCTCGGGGATGATCAATACATTCCCTTTGCTGATGATGGTGTTGTCGCTCGGGTGATCTTTGTTGGTTAGTCCTAGGAAAACGTACCGGTTCCACTGTACAAAAATTTTGTACAAGTGTCAAACCTTTCCTTAACTAACCTATTGTGTTCTTTAGAAGTTAAATTAGGAATCGCAGACGGAACTTAACATCATTGATTCTAAATTTAACTTATCTGTTCTTGATGGTTTAGATTCGGATCGCAAGCGGAACTTAACACTATTGATCCAAATCCACCTATGTTATTAATTCCATTAAATATTAATTTCCAAAATTGACTTCCAAGACTGCATGGCGAGGCACATGGCCTTCTTGGGTATGGGAGCATCCACCACCGCCTAGACAAAGCCTTTTAAGGAAAGCTAATATTTAATTTCCTTAAATAACTCTAGGTTAACCAAAAAGAATAATCAAATCACAAATTCAAAAAATAAAACAAAAGAAACACAAATTCGAAACAAATCCGAAAACTCTAGAATCATATGTCTTTTGTGTTTGGTATTTCCAAAAATAACTATACAAAGAAAACTAGTATGATGCGGAAAACAATTATTAGTTATACCTTTCTTTGTAAGCAAATAACCTCTTGATCTTCTACCGTATTCCTCTTCTTGTCCCGGACGTTGTGTGCGCAACGATCTATCGAGATAAGAATCCACCTAAGCCACCTTCTTCTCCATGCAATATTCGACCACCACAATAACTCCATGAAAGGATGAGGTTCGGCCACCACCAAGCTCCAAGGGATGCTTCCTTTTCTCCTTCTTCTCCAAGCTAGAATCCGGCCACCTTCAAGCTCCATGAGATGATGAGGTTCGGCCAATGAAGAAAAAAGAAAAGGAAGAAGAGAAAACTTCTATGGTTGGCCACACCAAGGAAGAGAGGGAGAGAAAAAGAATAGAGTTGTTAGCCATGAAGGCACCTCTACCCCTCTTTTATAATCCTTGGTCTTGGCAAATAAGAAAATTTAAATAAAAAATTTCCTTAATTCTTTTGCCATGAAAAGGAAAATTTATTTAATTAAAAATAATTTTCTCTTCTCAATTATAATGGCCGGCCACTTTTAAAAATAAAATAAGGAGAGTTTTAATTAACACAAGAATTAAAACTTCCTAATTTGTTTCCGAAAATTTATAAAAATTTCTCCAATAATTTTCCCTTCATGGTGGTTTGTAAAAAGGAAATTTTATAAATTAAAATCTTTCTTTTGAACATGTGGATGATTTCCAAAAAGGAAAGTTATCTCTAAAAATTAAAATCTCCTTTCAATCTACAAATAAGGAAAGATATCAAATCTTTTCTTAATCTTTTGTAGAAACTTATAAAAGAAATATTTAATTTTTTAACTCTCTTTTAAATCATGAACATGGTTAAAAAAGGAAAGTTTTCTCAAAATTAAATTGTACCTTTCAATCTACAAATAAGGAAAGATTTCAAATTTTTTCTTAATCTTTTGTAGAAAACTATAAAAGGAAATATTTAAATTTCAAACTCTCTTCTAAAACCATGATATCCACATAAGAAATAATTTTAATAAAAATCCCTTTTTATTTTCTATGTGGCCGACCACACCTAGCTTGGACTCCAAGCTAGGGCCGGCCACTAATCTTGACTATATCCTTGGGTCTTGGCCGACCCTAGCTTGGGTTCCAAGCTAGCTTGGTCGGCCCCCTTGGGTTGGGTAAGAAGTGAGTATGTGGTGGGTATAAATCTCTATATACAAGAGGCTACAATAGGGACCGAGAGGAGGAATTGGTTTTGGGCTCCCGATAAAATTAAGCTTCTCGTGTTCGCCCCAAACACACAACTTAATTTCATCAATAATAATTCATACCACTAAAGAATTATTATTGAACTATCACACAAATCCCAAATTACATTTTGGGCTCCTTCTTATTATGAGTGTGTTAATCTCCCTGTGTTTAAGATGTCGAATGTCCACTAATTAAATGCGTTACTGACAACTCACTTAATTAATATCTTAGTCCAAGAGTAGTACCACTCAACCTCATCGTCATGTCGGACTAAGTCCACCTGCAGGGTTTAACATGACAATCCTTATGAGCTCCTCTTGGGGACATTCTTAACTTAGATTACTAGGACACAGTTTCCTTCTATAATCAACAACACACACTATAAGTAATATCATTTCCCAACTTATCGGGCTTATTGATTTATCGAGCTAAATCTCACCCATTGATAAGTCAAAAAATAAATACTAAATATATGTATTTGTTATTATATTAGGATTAAGAGTACATACTTCCATAATAACTAAGTTCTAGTTCTTTTATCAAGTCAGTATAAAAAGAACTTACCTAAAATGGTCCTACTCAATACACTTAGAGTGTACTAGTGTAATTTATTAGTCAAGATAAACTAATACCTAATTACACTACGACTATTCCGATGGTTTGTTCCTTTCCATCTTAGTCGTGAGCAACTGTTTATAATTTATAAAGAACTGATAACATGATCTTCTATGTGTGACACCACACACCATGTTATCTACAATATAAATTAATTGAACAACCACACTTAACAAATAAATATAGGTATTTGACCATTGTGATTCTTTATTTCTAAATAAATGTTTATACAAAAGCTAGGCTTTTAGTATACACTCTAACAATCTCCCACTTATACTAAAAGACTATGCTGCCATAAATGTTGCCATACATCTGATTCCCAACCCTTCAACATGTCCATCAAAAGCTCTTGCCTTAAGGACCTTAGTGAAAGGATCTACAGATCATTACCTGATGCAATCTAGGCGACAACAATTTCTCGTTTATACGATGTCTCGTATTGGGTGGTACTTACGCTCTATTGTATTTACTTGTCTTATGGACTTATGTTTTCTTCGAGTTTGCTACTGCACCACTATTATTACAATAAATTATAATAATTTTTGGACAAACCAGAAATCATATCTAAGTCCATCATGAAGTTTCTAAGCCATACAGCTTCTATGGTTGCCTTAGAGGCTGCCACATACTCAGCTTCTATGGTGGAGTCTGAAAAACATCTATGCTTAACACTCTTCCATTGTTATGGCTTTACTTCCTGAAGTAAACACAAAAATCCTGAGGTTGACTTACTACTGTCCCTACCTGATTAGAAGTCAAAATCCTTGTTATCCACAGGGATCAAATCATCTGCCTTGAAAACTAGCATATAATCTCTAGTCCCTCTAGGATACTTTAATATATGCTTTACGATAGTCTAGTGTCCTGGTCCTGGGTTACTTTGATATCTGCTAACTATGCCTTGGGCAAAACAGATATCCAGTCTCGTTCTTAGTATTACATACATTAGGTTTCCGATAGCTGAAGCATAAGGAGCTGCCTTCATGTCCTTTATCTCCTTTGATGTCTTCAAAGACATCTCTTTAGATAAAGTTTTCTCCATGTCTAAAAGGTAGAAAACCTTTCTTGGAGTTTTGCATGATTAAAATGAGCAAGGATTATTTCGATATATGAAGTTTGGGATAAGTAAAATATTCTTTTCTTGCGATCCCTTATTACTTTGATCCCAAGAATATATGTATTCTTCCAAGTCCTTCATATCGAATTGTTTGGACAATCATACCCTTACTTCTGACAACACTTTGATATTGTTTCCAACTATCAAAAATATTATCTACGTATAGTACAAGAAATACCACCACGTTTCCATCACACTTTTTGTATACACAAGACTCATTCGGTTATTAAATAAATCCATGGGTCTGAATTACTTTATTAAACCGGATGTTCCAAGACCTTGAAGCTTTACTTCAGTCCATAGATTGATTGAGCTTACACACAAAATGCTCTTTGCTCTTTGTAATGAACCCTTCTGGTTGCTATATATGGATGTTTTTTTTCAAGACTTCCATTAAGGAAAGCTGTCTTGACATCCACTTGCTAAATCTCATAATCCATATGAGAAGTAATAGATAAAAGAATCCAGATAGACTTAATCATGGCTACCGGTGAAAAAGTTTCCTTTTTCAACAAGCCTTGCTTTGAAAGTTTCTACCTTCCTGTCTATCCCTCTTTTCCTATTATAGACTTATTTTCACCCAATGACTTTTACACCATTTGGTGATTTTATAAGCTCCCAGATTCTATTAGAATACATATATTCTAATTTTATTGCTCTTTACAAAGATGTTGCATCTTTATCTTGGAGTGCTTCGTCATATGTCAGGGGATCAGGTTCATGTCCATTAGGGATCAACTCCAAAGACTCTCCCAAAACATGAATCTTTTAGGTTGCCTAACAACCCTCCCACTACGACGAGATACTTTCTGCAATTGTGTATCATTTGTGATACGTGTTGCAGTTTCTTATGATATTTCATCTTGTACAGTTGGTACTAGATTAGACGTGTCCTTTAATTTTCTTAAGAACAATTTTTACTCATGAGCTTGTGGTTCATAGTATAGTCCTTTTCTAAAATTGGGCATTGGTGCCAACAATGACCTTTCGATTTTAAGGACTATAAACCTCTTTTCGTTTTTCTAGGATAACTCACAAACAAGTGAACTCATGTCCAACTTATCAGTATCTCTCATGTGCTAGACCACCTAAATCCGAATATGCTTCAGACTAGGCTTACGCCCATTCTGCAATTCTATGGGAGTAGAGAGTTTCGACTTAGAAGGTACTATGTTCACTTCTGTTTCCAATGTATATCCTTAAAACGAATTTGGTAATTTTCTAAATAACTCATCATCGATCTAATTATTTCATAAGAGTCTTATACCTTCTTTCTACTACACCATTCTGTTGGGATATACCAGGTGCAGTTAGCTAGGATTAAATCCCGACTTCTGATAAGTGACTCTCCTAAGAGGTACTCGTTACTATGATTTTACCGTAGTGTCTTGATACTTTTATTTTGACGTTACTCCACATCAGCCTAGTACTCTTTGAACTAATCAAAGCACTTAGACTTGTGGCACGTCAAGTAAATGTATCCTTATCTCGAATAGTCGTCTATAAAAGAGACGAAATATTCGAAACAACCTCTTACCTGGATAGTCAAAGGTCTACACAAATCAGAATGAACCAATTCCAACATATCTTTGGCTCCATACCCCTTAGACTTAAAAGCTTCTTGGTTATTTTTCCTTCCAAGTAAGACTCGCAGGTTGGAAAGATTTCCACTACCAATGAACCTAAGAGTTCATTGGTTATTATCCTTTGAATCCTACTCAAGTTATTTTAACCTAGCCTTATATGCCAAAATTATGATTGGTTCATTTCTGAAAATTGCTTTCTCTTATTAAAGTTAGAAGATGTGTTATTAATTTCCATTTATTGCATCATGGGAGTTATTGGAATATAAATTGTCAACCAACATACTAGAACAGATAACTTCCCTATTTTTCTTGATAACAAGTTTGTTATCAAAATAGACAGAATATCTATTCTTTGATAGTTTAAGTTCTTTCTAAACTTGGTATGTAAAGACAATTTTCCCAAAATCCACTTTTTATTCTTTTCAGAGGATAAACATCTCCCACTGCAACAGCTGTTACTTTTGCCGTAGTGCCCATGTAGACAATGATTTCCCCTTCATATAGTTGTCGGATTTCCTGGAACCCCAGCAATAAATTGCAGACATGATCAGTGGCTCCCGTATCTACACATCAGGTACCAATAGATAATACCACTAAACATGTATTGTTGGTGCGGGAAGCATCCGACGATCGAACTCGTGTTTTGATAACGGCAAGGAATTCAAAGTTAAGATGTTTTTTAGTCTAACAAGTCTACTTGAGGATTTCAGGAAAGTCCTAGCTGCGGTTAGGCAAAGGGAAAACCCTAGGGGGCGGTAACCCTAGGTCATAGGGGGTGGTAACCCTATGCGGAAAGTCTTGGCAGGTCGATGACTTCAGGCAAAAGTCCTAGGGGGTGGTAACCCTATGTGGAAAGTCCTGGTGTCGCGAACCAGGTGAAAGACTGGACTAGCCGGGAAGCGGATGTCCAGCAGAAAGTCCGGAAGCATCGAGTGCTGAGCAAAAGTCCAGTCGATCTGGAGGATTGACTGGCATCAGGTAATCTCTCATGAGGGGAGTAGGTGAGGACGCGTTCCCCGTAGAGGGAACAGTAGGCGTCGGGTCAACCTAGGGTTTCCGGTTGGAAATCCGAAGTCAGACTCAGACAGTCCGAAGACTGTCAATTATTCGTTACTATATTTTATCAGATTCTAACACTATTTTGCAGGGTATTTGCTCGGACTAACCTTGTGTTGCAGGTGAGGAACCTGCTGGAAAAAGGTGGTCCGGGCGCCCGGGATGGATCCGGGCGCCCGGGACCAGAGTTTATCCCCTGCGCGACTTTGACACGTGGAGCAACCTGGTTGGCTGGCCACGTCACACTCCAGGTGCCCGGAAGGGATCCAGGCGCCCGGAACATCATATAAAAGAAGGGTCGAGGTGCAGCTTCAAGAACAACAATCATCTAAGCAATCTCCTTGCGACAAGCTGCTAACGACTCAACTCAGAAATACTGCAACGACACCCCGACAACCCGGAGCTTCGGATTTAATCTTCTGTTGTCGGTATAATTTGTTTACTTTTTGAAGTGTAATTAGTTTGTAATACTTTTGACGAACTTATAATTGTTGCCCACCGGAAAGCGATCAAGGATCGCGGGCCTTCGAGTAGGAGTCGCCTTAGGCTCCGAACGAAGTAAAAAGATCTGTGTCTTTGTGTTGTTTCTTTTATCTATTCCGCTGCGTGTTTTAACTCCGATAGTTTTTCGATAATCGAACGAAATAGCCACGAGCGCTATTCACCCCCCCTCTAGCGCTTCTCGATCCAACAATTGGTATCAGAGCGGGGTCGTCTTGAATCAATGCAACCACTATTCGAGATAATTTTTTTTTTCTCGTGGTTTTGTTCGGAGTCGATTAGAATTTAGCCTCATAGCTATATTCTAATTTCTTTTTACGAATCGATTTTTCTGCTCAAAGCTGGTCAATACCACTTGAGCCTGTTATTTTTTCCTTCCTCCCGCACTACTAATCCAAGACTTAGTCTTGGAACAGATCCTGTTGTTTTTTTTTGTAGATCTAAATGGCCCAACAAGAAGGATTTAGCACCGTTCGTCCCCCATTATTTTCCGAAGAAGACTTCGGATATTGGAAGGGGCGAATGGAAATCTATCTAAAGATCCAGTTCGACACCTGGATGATCGTCAAAACAGGACTGCAACTACCTACTGGTACAGACGGTAAGCCTATATCCTGTGAGAACTGGGAGCCCGTATTTATCAAAAAGGTAGAAGCCGACGCCAAAGCTACCTGCACCATCCAGTGCGGTCTGACCAAAGAAGAGCTCAACAGAGTCGGTCCATTCTCCTCCGCAAAGGAATTATGGGAGAAACTGATTGAACTTCACGAAGGCACCGCGGAAACCAAGGTAAGCAAGCATGATCTGTTACTTAATAAACTATACAATTTGAAAATGCAGGAAGGCGAGACGGCAAGTTCTTTACACGCTCGAATTCAAGATATCCTGAATTCTCTTCATGGAATCGGGCAGAAGGTAGAAAACAGAGATATAATAAGGTATGCACTTAACTCATTTCCTAGGAGTTCATTGTGGGCATCAATGGTAGATGCCTACAAAGTTTCTAAGGATTTGTCGTCCTTAAAATTAGACGAGTTATTTAGCGAATTTGAACTCCATGAACAAACTAATACACTGCCATCCGAGAAAGGTATTGCTTTGATTGCAGGAACGAGTCGAACACGGGAATCAAGAGGACGGCGAAAAGTTGAATCGGAATCAGACGACGAACTTGACTCAGAAGATTCAGAAGATGAACTGACCAGCGAACTTGTAAATCTTGTAAAGAAGCTCTACAAGAAGAAGAAGGGCTTCAACAAGAAATATCTAAAGAAGGCAGTTCAATCCAAGGAGGTTCAACAGAACTCAAAGACAAAGTTCGAAGTCACTTGCTACGGGTGCAACCAAAAGGGGCATATAAAAGCCAACTGCCCCAATCAAAAGGAAGCCAAGAAGCAAAGAAGAAGGAAAGTCCTAAAGGCAACCTGGGACGAATCTTCTTCGGAGGACGAAGACGACGAACTCGACCAAACGAGTTTACTCGCATTGATGGCCCGGGACCAGATCAGCGAATCCGAGAGCGAGTCAGAAGCAGACTCCGAGCAAAGCCACGGATCCGCATCCGTTTCCGAAGGGCCAGACTCCGCTGTAAGTATTCCTAGGCTTAATAATTTAGTCAATTATTTACTTCGCAAATTAGCCAAGTCAAATTTGAAAATTAAGTCACTTTTAAAAGAGATAACCATTCTTAAAGAAGTAACTAACTCAAAATCTTTAACTGAAGATTCAACTCAAGTACAACAACTTGAGAAAGAAAATTCAAATCTGAAAAATCAGTTAAAAGATTTAAAAATTACTTTAGAAAAGTTCTCTCTGGGCTCCAAGAATTTGGATCTAATTCTTGGGACACAAAGAGCCGTCTACAATAAAACTGGGCTAGGATATAAAAGTAAAATGAAATATAAATCCTACTTATCCTTAATAAACAAACAAAGTAGTAAATCAGTCCAAGCATGGGTCCCCAAGTCCAAATTGATCAATCAAATTGGACTTGGCCAATACTGGGTTCTGAAGGATCAAATATACTACCTCGATAGACCATATCGAGGCCGTGATCCAGAGAAAACTAAAATGAAAACGATCTTAATTCAAAATTCGAAATCAAATTTAAAAATCTAATTCAAAACTTAAAATTCGAAATTGAAAACTTAAAATTCGAAACTAAATTCAAAATTAAATTGAAAAATAGATGGAGGATCCAAACCAGCTGGCACCTCCGACTGAACTACCCGACAGGGTAACTGAACCTAATTTACCCGGAATGGGTAAAACAAGAGTTGACTACCCAGTAGGGTAATTAAGGATAGATTAAAAAGGGTTAGATTTAACTTGAAACATAGTACTGGTGAAATTTTTGGATGATAGTACGTTAGGGAAGCTTGGGCATCGCATGTCTAGGAAGATATGGCTTCGACCTGGTGCATTTGGCCAAGTGGAACTGACCGAAGCTACCCTTAAATGGATCCTAACTAGTTAGACCAAGGGTTAGTATTAAGTTCAGTGGGTAGGACTATTTGGGAAACCTCGAAGGCATGGTTACTTTAATGAGTTCCTTGTGACTCACCATAGCCCAGAAGTTTATCCAAAGAATGCTTACTTGGTGAACCCAAAGCTAAACCTGAATCTAACACAAAGTTAAAACAAACCCTTGAATTCAACAATAATACATCTCACATCAATTATAGGATTCCCTGATTGACAATTTAGATCGGGTGAGATGACTAGAAAACAAAAATCTTTTCAAAATTAATTTCAAAATTATTTAAAAATCTTTTCAAAATTAATTTTAAAACTATTTAAAAATCTTTTCAAAATTAATTTCAAAATTATTTAAAAATCTTTTCAAAATTAATTTCAAAACTCTTTAAAAATCTTTTCAAAATTAATTTCAAATTATTTAAAAAACTTTTCAAAATTAATTTCAAAATTATTTAAAAATCTTTTCAAAATTAATTTCAAAACTATTTAAAAATCTTTTCAAAATTAATTTCAAAATTATTTAAAAAAACTTTTCAAAATTTAATTTCAAAATTATTTTAAAAACTTTTCAAAATTATTTTAAAAACTTTTCAAAATTAATTTCAAATTATTTAAAAATCTTTTCAAAATTAATTTCAAATTATTTAAAAAACTTTTCAAAATTAATTTCAAAATTATTTAAAAATATTTTCAAAATTAATTTTAAAATTATTTTCAAAATCAATTCCAAAATTATGTACAAAATCTTTTTCAAATTTAACTTCAAAATTATAAAAAAAATAAAAAAAAAATATTTACCAAAGTCAGAAACCGGGGGCGGGCGCCCCCGGTATTCAGACCCCGGGCGCCCGGAACACGTCCGGGCGCCCGGACTCCCTTATATATAGGGGGCAGCAGGCGCCCCCTATCCTCACCCAAGTCTTCCTTAAGCTCCTTCTCAGCTTCCCTGCGAAGACTTTCAAAATTAAAATTTTTCTCCGGGGTTGATACGAAGTCGTGACTCAACCGAGATCGTCAGTTCTAAAATTTCTAACAATGGCTCCTCGGTAAAATTTCTATCCCCTCCTAACATTCATTTTTATAGTTTTTTTCCTTAGTATAATATTTGTTTCAAATTTAGGAAGCGTACTAAATCTGGTGCTGGGCCCTCTACCCCTAGCCTTGACCCTAGGTTTCCCACCGATGAACTTAGGATTAAGTTTATATCAACAAATTACATGGCCATTAGAACCAAATGTATAGACAGATCGTTCTTTTTACGCTCCTGTATTCTAGTCTCCGAGACTATAAACCACTATAGGTTGCGAAACCTAGTTGAGTGCACCAGCACAGTAAACATAAGTTTATGTGCCGAATTTTACAACAACCTAGTGAAAGTAGACGACTACACCTATACCACTAGAGCAGCTGGCACGGATATCACATTATCTCCCACCACCATTCGTGAGTTTCTAGGGTTACGAGAGTCACGATGCCCCTTTTTATGCTATCCTCCTAGGGAGCTACCTTTTGGAGATCCCTACTCACATATTACCCTCGATACGATCTATTCGTTCTTCTTTGAGGACCAGCGTGATCCCACTGAGACCCAGTTTAGGTCACTTAACCTTAGAATTCAGAACTACGCCCTTTATAGGGTTCTAGTACTTTGTATTCTACCGCTAACCACTCACGACATTGCGGTGATGCGTCCATTTCACTCCTTCCTGCTCTATGCCCTGTGTCAGAGGTTAGACATAGACATCAGTCTTCACATCTTTTCCACTATTATTTATGCAGCTGGATTCGTGACCAGTAGACGAGTACATATGCCTTATTGTCATATTCTGACAGCCTACATGTCCTCATTACACATTGACGTCACCAGAGGTGACATCCGCTACATGACCGAGTTTGACATCATAGGAGCTAGGAACTTTTCCCTAGCAAATATCCATATAGACGATGAGGGTACCATGTCCTGGCGTAGGGGGGCACAGCACCAGCAGGCGGAGGAGGCAGAGCATGATGAGTTCATGTTGGCACTATTTCCTGAGGAGGCTGCTCCTGCCCCACCACCACCTCGAGCACCACACCCAGCTCCCCGCACTCTCGCTGATCGAGTTTCCGGACTCGAGAGGGCTATGTCGAGTCTCCAGCACGAGAACTCCGAGTTTCATCAGTCCATGCGACGAGAAGTCTCCGATCTTCGACGAGAGGTCCGACAGGAGGTCTCCGACTTACGACGAGACGTACGACAGGAGCTCTCCGACTTGCGCCGAGATCTACGAGAGGACGACCGAGCTCGTCACACTGAGATCCTGACACTACTCCGGTCGCTGGGTTCCGGACCACCTCCCTCATCATCTCAGTAGCTCCTACTGTTGCTCTATTATGACTCTAGTACAGCTTGTAGCAGCTCTATTATGACTCTTTTATCTATGTCGACTTCTTAGTATAATGGACGGTTTCACTTCAGGCTTGATTGAATATACTTTACTCTAATAAATTAGTCTTTTAATCATATTTGTTTTCAAATTCTAGAAAAAAAATAGTTTTCAAAACTCCAAATTTTACTAGACTTTCAAAAGTTGGGTTTAGCCTAGGACGTCCCCCCTAGATATCATGTTCCTCCAGAATTAAGCCAGAGCATCTCACAAAACACCTAGGTTTACCTTGATTGTGATTGAAAAACATAGAATGGTGTGAGATGCATAGGGTATAGCCTGGACTCAAGAATGCTTATATCTGTGCATCAATATGAGTCTGGGCGTTAAATATGCAATAAACATTAATCAAGTTAAAGTTCTCCAGCTCTAGTCAAGTCTATCTGGATCTAAATAACTTAACTTGACTAACCTAGTAAAAGCTATTGTCCTATAGACAATCAGCAAGTAACTAAAGGTTAGACAGGTGGCAAAAGATACTCAATTTCTTTGTTCAAGAATGTTCTGCTCACTATGGCTCTGATACCTAATATATAAACATGACTTGTGCTTGGACTTAAGGACCAACTGAACTTAAATGAATAATCTGGTCCTAAAAACTTAAATTCCAATTGACCTTAAAAACTCTGTTGAATATTGCTAACTTTGATCATGTACAACTCTTTATACATTGCCTATTTTTTGAGTTATGGCAAAGGGGGAGAGTATGAAATGTAAACATAAAATTCAAGAAGTTAAAAATTAAGGGGGAGCAAAAGTTAAGGGGGAGCCAAAGTTAAGGGGGAGTATATAGGGCAAAATTTACTTTAGTTAAACTTTAGTTACATTGTTCAGTTATACTTAGCAAATTTTGCCTGTGTTTAAAACGACTATCTATTCGCTTGACTATCTATTCGCTTGTTTACTTAACTTCGAATTCGTGTTGCCATAATCAAAAAGGGGGAGATTGTTGGTGCGGGAAGCATCCGACGATCGAACTCGTGTTTTGATAATGGCAAGAAATTCAAAGTTAAGATGTTTTTTAGTCTAACAAGTCTACTTGAGGATTTCAGGAAAGTCCTAGCTGCGGTTAGGCAAAGGGAAAACCCTAGGGGGCGGTAACCCTAGGTCATAGGGGGTGGTAACCCTATGCGGAAAGTCTTGGCAGGTCGATGACTTCAGGCAAAAGTCCTAGGGGGTGGTAACCCTAGGTGGAAAATCCTGGTGTCGCGAACCAGGTGAAAGACTGGACTAGCCGGGAAGCGGATGTCCAGCAGAAAATCCGGAAGCATCGAGTGCTGAGCAAAAGTCCAGTCGATCTGGAGGATCGACTGGCATCAGGTAATCTCTCCTGAGGGGAGTAGGTGAGGACGCGTTCCCCGTAGAGGGAACAGTAGGCGTCGGGTCGACCTAGGGTTTCCGGTTGGAAATCCGAAGTCAGACTCAGACAGTCTGAAGACTGTCAATTATTCGTTACTATATTTTATCAGATTCTAACACTATTTTGCAGGGTATTTGCTCGGACTAACCTTGTGTTGCAGGTGAGGAACCTGCTGGAAAAAGGTGGTCCGGGCGCCCGGAACAGGTCCGGGCGCCCGGGACCAGAGTTTATCCCCTGCGCGACTTTGACACGTGGAGCAACCTGGTTGGCTGGCCACGTCACACTCCAGGCGCCCGGAAGGGATCCAGGCGCCCGGAACATCATATAAAAGAAGGGTCGAGGTGCAGCTTCAAGAACAACAATCATCTAAGCAATCTCCTTGCGACAAGCTGCTAACGACTCAACTCAGAAATACTGCAACGACACCCCGACAACCCGGAGCTTCGGATTTAATCTTCTGTTGTCGGTATAATTTGTTTACTTTTTGAAGTGTAATTAGTTTGTAATACTTTTGATGAACTTATAATTGTTGCCCACCGGAAGCGATCAAGGATCGCGGGCCTTCGAGTAGGAGTCGCCTTAGGCTCCGAACGAAGTAAAAAGATCTGTGTCTTTGTGTTGTTTCTTTTATCTATTCCGCTGCGTGTTTTAACTCCGATAGTTTTTCGATAATCGAACGAAATAGCCACGAGCGCTATTCACCCGCCCCCTTTAGCGCTTCTCGATCCAACATGTATCAGCTAATGAATAAAATACACCTATATTGTTCTTAGTTCTAAGAGGACAGTCTACTTTAATGTCCAAGTCCTATTTCCAATAATTATAATTGAGACTACTAAGTCTTTTCTATAGTATAATAACTAGGGGATTAATAAACATCCTAAGAATCATACAAATATTTGGTTAAGACCAACATCTCAAAATCCCCATGAATTTTGTATACCACGATAGTGTGGACGTATACAAATTCTAAAAGGAGATTTTATCCATTAATTTTATTATCTTGTCAACTTATGACAAATAAAATTAATAGTTGGTCTGTCTTTAATCAAATATTTGGTCAAAACTCTAAATTTAAAATAATATTGATTCCTCTAACAACACTATTTAAATTTACCAACACATCAAAACACCGTGAATTTTGCATGCCATATTAGTGTGGACGTATACAAAATCAGCATTTGTAAGAGGAGGGTTTTACCCATTAACTATCTTGTCAACGTAACTTTATGACAAATAAAATTATCTCAAACACCGTTAATTTTGTATGTCACGTTAGTGTGGACGTATACAAAATCAATCATTTGTAAGAGAGGTTTTAACCCATTAATTTTATTATCTTGTCAACATAGTTTTATGACAAATTAATAGTTGGTTTCCTTTTTGGTCACACAAGTAATAACAGTGACTTCGTTGGGGAGGATACTATTAGATGCATCTAAGTGTATACCATTACTTTGATACTAACTCCATTAAATAGAATTGTGCCCCTTCAGTTGGAGAAGATCACATACATCCTAAATAATTTCCTATAACCATCCATTAAGGAAGTTTGATCTAGTGATCTGCAAACAAACTCATCCGTTGTGGAGGGAGGCACTCAGAGCCAACACGCAAGCTTGTTGCATCACTTACAAACCAGTAATGGAGACCGTGGGATTTATATACTAATCCCTCTCCCACTTAGTTATTTAAAATGAGGAATTTTAACCTATGCTAGCATATAACACATGCACAAACACAGTAAATAAAAGCAATAAATTTGGAAATTAATTTTTCAACTATTATGTCATTTTCATCACTGTCCTCCATGTACTCCAACCCTAGCTGCTGCCATCTTTAGCCATCGCCATCGGGTCGAGTTGTCACTGTTGGTGCGGGAAGCATCCGACGATCGAACCTATGTTTTGATTATGTCAAAGGGTTCAAAGTTAAGGTGTTTTGTTTCTAATATGTTGAACAAGTTTGCAGGAAAGTCCTAAGTGGAACTTAGGCATAAGTCCTAACTGCGGTTAGGTAAGGGAAAATCCTAAGGGGGGGCAACCTTAGGTCCTAGGGGGTGGTAACCCTAGGTGAAGGAAAATCCTAAGGGGGGGCAACCTTAGGTCCTAGGGGGTGGTAACCCTAGGTGAAGGAAAACCCTAAGGGGCGGCAACCTTAGGTCCTAGGGGGTGGTAACCCTAGGTGGAGGAAAACCCTAAGGGGCGGCAACCTTAGGTCCTAGGGGGCGGTAACCCTAGGTGGAGGAAAACCCTAGGGGGCGGCAACCCTAGGTCCTAGGGGGCGGTAACCCTAGGTGGAGGAAAACCCTAGGGGGCGGCAACCTTAGGTCCTAGGGGACGGTAACCCTAGGTGGAGAAAAACCCTAGGGGGCGGTAACCCTAGGTCCTAGGGGGTGGTAACCCTAGGCGGAAAGTCCAGTCGGTCTGGAGGATCAACTGGCAACAGGTAAATCTCCTGAGTGGAGTAGGTGAGGACGTG
Source organism: Zingiber officinale (assembly GCF_018446385.1). Taxonomy (NCBI): domain Eukaryota; kingdom Viridiplantae; phylum Streptophyta; class Magnoliopsida; order Zingiberales; family Zingiberaceae; genus Zingiber; species Zingiber officinale. The sequence goes on from NC_055992.1 coordinate 122,763,437, forward strand.
TTCCCCGTAGAGGGAACAGTAGGCGTCGGGTCGACCTAGGGTTTCCGGGGGGAAACCCGAAGTCAGACTCGGACAGTTCGGAGACTGTCGAACTTTCATTCATATTTATGATATTATATGTGCTAACTTTGTCTTGCAGGATATGTGTGTATTTTGTGGACTAACACATTGTGCAGGGACAAAAGAGCAACATTAACCTCGGATGAACAGTGTCCGAGGCGCCTCCATGGAGCTTGGAGGCGCCTCGGGTACAAAGGAAGAGCTGGCTGCGAAACAGTGTTCAAGGCGCCTTGAGTGGTGATGGAGGCGCCTTGGACCTGTTGAAGGCGCCTTGAGTGGTGATGGAGGCGCCTTCAACTGTGATAAGCGCAGAATGGTCAGCGCTTATCTGCACGATGGAATCGGAGCGGTGGAGGCGCCTTGGATGGCTTTCAAGGCGCCTTGGATGCCCTTTATAAGGGGACTTCGAGCAGCTTCTTGGATGAACAACTTACAAACGATCTTTCTGCTACAAGCTGCTCACGAGACGATTCCGAAGTGCTGCTATGAGACACCGACGACCCGGAGCTCCGAATTTCCAGATTACGATATTGTCGTCGGTATAATTAATTGTTGTCATTTATTGTACTTCAAATTGTAATCATTATCGAGCTTATAGTTGTTGCCCACCGGAAGCGATCAAGGATCGCGAGCCTTCGAGTAGGAGTCGACCTAGGCTCCGAACGAAGTAAACGACTGTGTTCTTGTGTTTGTTTCTTTTATTCCGCTGCTTTAATTACTCTACGAGCGTATTTAACTCCGATAGTTTTCTGATACGATCAAAATAGCCGCGAGCGCTATTCACCCCCCCTCTAGCGCGATCTCGATCCAACAATTGGTATCAGAGCGGGGTCGCTTTGAACTGGTGCAACCACCATTCAAGCATTTTTCGTGGCTTTGTCGTTTGTATAGGTTGAAAATATAACCTTACGCCTTTCGTTTTTTTCCCTCCAAAACTGTTTTCAAAAAATCCATTTTCAAATTTTCACCATTGATTGGAATTAGTGAAATATCGTGTTTTCAAAAATTTGTAGTAATATTTTTTTTAATATTTTAATAATATTTTATTATTTTCTCTCGAAATTCCTGAATTACTACTTTTATTTCTCTCCCGCACTACTAATCCAAGACCAAGTCTTGGAACAAATTTTATTGTGTTTATTTTGCGAGATTCCTTCTTATGGCCTACGAAGATGGGTACAACTCAACATGCCTACCACTGCTGTCTAACGAGAACCTCAGATACTGGAAAGACCAGGTGGAGCATCAATTAAAGACCGAAGCAGAAATATGGACCATAGTCCATATTGGATTCACTCTTCCCATTAAAGAAGGTGTACCCATCACCTGTGACAAGTGGGATGCACAAACAATAAGGACATTCGAGGCAAATGCAAAAGCAACTTACATTCTCCTATGCGGACTAACAAATTCAGATCTTGATCGAGTTGGAAAGTTCAACAATGCTAAGGAGCTTTGGGAGAAAGTGCTCAAGCTTTATGAGATCCCTTCAGAGTTAGAAGATCGAATAGAACCTGAGTCCGAATTTGAAATTGAATCCTCAGAGTCAACCTCCGAACCAGACTCAGAAAAATCAGAGCAAACCGATATCATAGCACTGATGGCCAAAGACGAGATATCTGAATCTGAGTCAGAATTTGAAATGGCAACAGTCAAGGGGGAGGATCCTATCACGGATCTAAAAGGTAAAATTGTAAATTCAAATTGTAAATCTCTCATAATCTGTTTTAAGTGTAGGGAGAGAGGGCACTATAGAAACGACTGCCCCACTCGTAAGACTCGACCGACACAATCGGAGGAGAAGGAGAAAATGATCAGGAGAGGGAAGAAATATATCAAATGCTCCAAATGCAAACTAATGGGTCACTGCAAAAGACAATGCCCAGAAAGAAGACCCAAAAATCCAGAGGGAGAAATCAAGGTTAGTACATTTACATTTTATGAAAATCCAGTTTTTGCAACACATGATCGCACTAGCTTAACTAATCCTACTTGCTCTAGTATAGATTTCTCTTCAAAATTAGATATACATGCTAATAATGTAATGAATAAAATTAATTCAAATAAAAATAAGAAATTAACTCTTAGAAAAGTAGAAATACAAAATAATATTTTAAAAGATAAAGTTGATAAATTAGAGAAGATTGTTAATAATTTAGTCAAATCACGAAATCTAGACTTGGGTTATAAATCTAAAGTAAAACTTAAACAGTACAAACCAAGTTATAATCAAGTACCTTTTATTTACTTAACTTAATAAAACGTAAATCAATAACATAGGAGGAGGCTCCAGAATAGCTGGCACCTCCGAAATTAATCCACCCGATAAGGGTAAACAAGAGTAGATTACCCGGTAGGGTAATTTAGGTTAGATTAAAATGGATTAGGTTTAACTTAACCAACGGTACTGGTGAAGTTTTTGGATGATAGTACGTTAGGGAAGCTTGGGCATCGCATGTCTAGGAAGATATGGCTTCGACCTGGTGCATTTGGCCAAGTGGAACTGACCGAAGCTACCCTTAAATGGATCCTAACTAGTTAGACCAAGGTTTAGTATTAAGTTCAATGGGTAAGACTATTTGGAAAACCTCGAAGGCATGGTTACTTTAATGAGTTCCTTGTGACTCACCATAGCCCAAAAGTTTATACAAAGAATGCTTACTTGTTGAACCCAAAGCTAAACCTGAATCTAACACAAAGTTAAACTAAACCTGTAAATTGAACCTCAATTCATCTCACAACAATCGTAGGATTACCTGATTGAAGATTTAGATCGGGTGAGATGACTAAGGAATTTAAAATTCAAATTCAGAATTAAACTCGTAACTATAATTAATTCAAAAATAGATTCATAATTAATATTACTTTTTCAAATAACACTTAATTTCAAAATTATTTGAAAAATCTTTCAAAATCAATTTCAAAATTATTGAAAAATATTTCAAAATCAATTTCAAAAAACTTTCAAAATCAATTTCAAGATTATTTAAAAATCTTTTCAAAATTATTTTCAAAATTATTTTTCAAAATTATTGAAAAATCTTTCAAATTCAACTTCAAAAATTAATTGAAAAATCTTTCAAAATCATTTCAAAATATTTGAAAAATCCTTCAAAATCATTTAAAACTTAATTTCAAAATCTTTGAAAAATCATTTCAAAATCTTTTAAAACTTAATTTCAAAATCTGTTCAAAATCATTTCAAAATCATTTCAAACTTAATTCCAAAATCTTTGAAAAATCATTTCAAACTTAATTTCAAAATCTTTGAAAAAACAGTTAAAACTTAATGTCAAAATATTTGAAAAATCCTTCAAAATCATTTTAAAAATCTGTTTAAACTTCATTTCAAAATTATTTGAAAAATCGTTCAAAATCATTTTAAAATCTTTTTAAACTTCATTTCAAAATTATTTGAAAAAAAAATCTTTTTAAACTTCATTTCAAAATTATTTGAAAAATCTTCAAAATAATGGTCACTTATTTGGAATGTTGTAAATTAAAGTAAACTCCATCTCACACTCACTCATATGCTAAACATGCTTGGTAATCTAGAATGACTGAGATGGAAAATTAGGAAAATCATGCTTGGACTCCTGAACTCAAAAATTTATTAAGGCATTAATTAAGGGGGAGTGATTTTGAGTCGGTTTTAAAATTAGTTTTTCTTTAAAATTTTTAACTTGACCTCAAAATTAAAAAACTATTTTTACTTATCTTCAAAAATTCAGGTTATTTTTAACTTAACTTTAAAATTAAAATTATTTATGACCTGGCTGTTAAATTACAACTCTTCTAGAATGTTTTCAAAGCTAAGCCTTTACGTAAAACCTCTTTAAGCTAAGTACTTAATCAAGTCTTCTTTAACTAAGCTTAGTTAGATTATACTCTAAACTTAGCTATTTGGCAAGAAGTTTTCTCAAGACAATCATTCTTAAGCTGAATATATAGCTAAGTATTTTCAAATTTAGCTAAGTACTTAATCATTTTTTGTGATATCACAAAAATTTGCTGAGTCACTTGTTAAAGACAAAAATAACCTTATCTTAGCTAAAAGTATCTCTCAAACTAAAGGAAATGGAAATATTAAGATTACCTATACTTTAGGGCTCTGATACCTGATCAACACCAATTAGATAATTTGATTACTATTTAAACTTGACTCATACTTGGACTTAAAGACCAACTGAATAAATAATCTAAATTAAAATTTTAGATTATTTTTGGTGGAGGTAAAAACTAACAAGTTCTCTTTCAAAAATAAGTATTATTTTATTCAAAATTAAGCTGAGTCCCTTTTTCACTTAAGTTATATCTTCAAAATTCAATATTTGCAAAAGGCGATTCATAGAGCAAAGGGGGAGAGAGGAAGTTACATAGACTATTTTTCTCTTTTCCTAGATTTCTTTTTGATCTATGTCAAAGGGGGAGAGAGAAAAGTTAAGTAAAGAGTAAACTTAAACATATCCAATGGGAAAGCATAATAAAGTTTTTTGTTTAAGTTTCTGTACTTACTGTCTTATTTATTACTTAACTTTGAACTGTATTGTCATAATCAAAAAGGGGGAGATTGTTGGTGCGGGAAGCATCCGACGATCGAACCTATGTTTTGATTATGTCAAAGGGTTCAAAGTTAAGGTGTTTTGTTTCTAATATGTTGAACAAGTTTGCAGGAAAGTCCTAAGTGGAACTTAGGCATAAGTCCTAACTGCGGTTAGGTAAGGGAAAATCCTAAGGGGGGGCAACCTTAGGTCCTAGGGGGTGGTAACCCTAGGTGAAGGAAAATCCTAAGGGGCGGCAACCTTAGGTCCTAGGGGGTGGTAACCCTAGGTGGAGGAAAACCCTAAGGGGCGGCAACCTTAGGTCCTAGGGGGCGGTAACCCTAGGTGGAGGAAAACCCTAAGGGGCGGCAACCTTAGGTCCTAGGGGGCGGTAACCCTAGGTGGAGGAAAACCCTAAGGGGCGGCAACCTTAGGTCCTAGGGGGCGGTAACCCTAGGCGGAGGAAAACCCTAGGGGGCGGTAACCCTAGGGGTGGTAACCCTAGGCGGAAAGTCCAGTCGGTCTGGAGGATCAACTGGCAACAGGTAAATCTCCTGAGTGAAGTAGGTGAGGACGTGTTCCCCGTAGAGGGAACAGTAGGCGTCGGGTCGACCTAGGGTTTCCGGGGGGAAACCCGAAGTCAGACTCGGACAGTTCGGAGACTGTCGAACTTTCATTCATATTTATGATATTATATGTGCTAACTTTGTCTTGCAGAATATGTGTGTATTTTGTGGACTAACACATTGTGCAGGGACAAAAGAGAAACATTAGCCTCGGATGAACAGTGTCTGAGGCGCCTCCATGGAGCTTGGAGGCGCCTCAGGTACAAAGGAAGAGCTGGCTGCGAAACAGTGTTCAAGGCGCCTTGAGTGGTGATGGAGGCGCCTTGGACCTGTTGAAGGCACCTTGAGTGGTGATGGAGGCGCCTTCAACTGTGATAAGCGCAGAATGGTCAGCGCTTATCTACACGATGGAATCGGAGCGGTGGAGGCGCCTTGGATGGCTTTCAAGGCGCCTTGGATGCCCTTTATAAGGGGACTTCGAGCAGCTTCTTGAATGAATAACTTACAAGCGATCTTTCTGCTACAAGTTGCTCACGAGACGATTCCGAAGTGCTGCTATGAGACACCGACGACCCGGAGCTCCGAATTTCCAGATTACGATATTGTCGTCGGTATAATTAATTGTTGTCATTTATTGTACTTCAAATTGTAATCATTATCGAGCTTATAGTTGTTGCCCACCGGAAGCGATCAAGGATCGCGGGCCTTCGAGTAGGAGTCGACCTAGGCTCCGAACGAAGTAAACGACTGTGTTCTTGTGTTTGTTTCTTTTATTCCGCTGCTTTAATTACTCTACGAGCGTATTTAACTCCGATAGTTTTCCGATACGATCAAAATAGCCGCGAGCGCTATTCACCCCCCCTCTAGCGCGATCTCGATCCAACAGTCACATCTATCTTGCTTCTTATTCCGCTGCGCCTCTGGTTCTCCGATAGCACCACGTCTCGCAAGGATACGATCCGCGACAAATATAGAATTTTACATACATCGATCCTATATTCCATAAAGGAATGTACATATATTCTAGATCGAACAAAAATGTAAAATCCTAATAACTAATACAGCTCCTGCTGTATTTAATATTACAATCATGCACACACAATAAAATGCCCTTGACATGCCCAAGGGTCTAATCACACACAATATCTATATGTCATAATAGTTGGAGCCTACAACTACAAAGTTAGCACATCCTACTATTATCCTGCCTAAATTATGTATGACATGTGTATAATCTATTTGAAAACCAAACACATAGAGGCAAACCCTAGCTCTGATACCAATTGTTGGTTAGTCCTAGGAAAACGTACTGGTTCCACTGTACAAAAAATTTATACAAGTGTCAAACCTTTCGTTAAATAACCTATTGTGATCTTTAGAAGTTAAATTAGGAATCACAGACAGAACTTAACATCATCGATTCCAAATTTAACTTATCTGTTCTTGATAGTTTAGATTCGGATCGCAAGCGGAACTTAACACTGTTGATCCAAATCCACCTATGTTATTAATTCCATTAAATATTAATTTTCAAAATTGGCTTCCAGGACTGCATGGCGAGGCACATGACCTTCTTGGGTATGAGAGCATCCACCACCGCTTAGACAAAGCCTTTTAAGGAAAGATAATATTTAATTTCCTTAAATAACTCTAGGTTAACCAAAAAGAACAATCGAATCACAAATTTAAAAAATAAAACAAAAGAAACACAAATTCGAAACAAATCCGAAAACTCTAGAATCATATGCCTCTTGTGTTTGGTATTTCCAAAAATAACTATACAAAGAAAACTAGTATGATGCGGAAAACAATTATTAGTTATACCTTTCTTTGTAAACAAATAACCTCTTGATCTTCTACCGTATTCCTCTTCTTATCCCGGACGTTGTGTGGGTAACGATCTACCGAGATGAGAATCCACCTAAGCCACCTTCTTCTCCATGCAAGATTCGGCCACCACACTAACTCCATGAAAGGATGAGGTTCGACCACCGCCAAGCTCCAAGGGATGCTTTCTTTTTCTCCTTCTTCTCCAAGCTAGAATCCGACCACCTTCAAGCTCCATGAGATGATGAGGTTCGGTCAATGAAGAAGAAAGAAAAGGAAGAAGAGAAAACTTCTATGGCCGGCCACACCAAGGAAGAGAGTGAGAGAAAAAGAAGAGAGTCGTTAGCCATGAAGGCACATCTACCCCCTCTTTTATAATCCTTGATCTTGGCAAATAAGAAAATTTAAATAAAAAATTTCCTTAATTCTTTTGCCATGAAAAGGAAAATTTATTTAATTAGAAACAATTTTCTCTTCTCAATTGTAATGGCCGACCACTTTTAAAAACAAAATAAGGAGAGTTTTAATTAACACAAGAATTAAAACTTCCTAATTTGTTTCCGGAAATTTATAAAAATTTCTCCAATAATTTTCCCTTCATGATGGTTTGTAAAATGGAAATTTTATAAATTAAAATCTTTCTTTTAAACATGTAGATGATTTCCAAAAAGGAAAGTTATCTCTAAAAATTAAAATCTCTTTTCAATCTACAAATAAGGGAAGATATCAAATCTTTTCTTAATCTTTTGTAGAAACTTATAAAAGAAATATTTAATTTTTAAACTCTCTTTTAAATCATGAACATGGTTAACAAGGAAAGTTTTCTCAAAATTAAAATGTACCTTTCAATCTACAAATAAGGAAAGATTTCAAATCTTTTCTTAATCTTTTGTAGAAAACTATAAAAGGAAAGATTTAAATTTCAAACTCTCTTTTAAAACCATAATATCCACATAAGAAATAATTTTAATAAAAATCCCTTTTTATTTTCTATGTGGTCGGCCACACCTAGCTTGGACTCCAAGCTAGGGTCGACCACTAATCTTGACTCTATCCTTGGGTCTTGGCTGACCCTAGCTTGGGTTCCAAGCTAGCTTGGCCGGCCCCCTTGGGTTGGGTAAGAAGTGAGTATGTGGTGGGTATACATCTATATATACAATAGGGTACAATAGGGACCGAGAGGAGGAATTGATTTTGGTCTCCCGATGAAATTAAGATTCCCGTGTTCGCCCCGAACATACAACTTAACTTCATCAATAATAATTCATACCGCTAAAGAATTATTATTGAACTACCACACCAATCCCAAATTACATTTTGAGCTCCTTCTTATTATGAGTGTGTTAATCTCCCTGTGTTTAAGATGTCGAATGTTCACTAATTAAATGAGTTACTGACAACTCACTTAATTAATATCTTAGTCCAAGAGTAGTACCACTCAACCTCACCGTCATGTCGGACTAAGTCCACCTGCAGGGTTTAACATGACAATCCTTATGAGCTCCTCTTGGGGACATTCTCAACCTAGATTACTAGGACACAGTTTCCTTCTATAATCAACAACACACACTATAAGTAATATCATATCCCAACTTATCGGACTTATTGATTTATCGAGCTAAATCTCACTCATTGATAAGTCAAAGAAATAAATACTAAATATATGTGTTTGTTATTATATTAGGATTAAGAGCACACACTTCCATAATAACTAAGGTATAGTTCTTTTATCAATTCAGTATAAAAAGAATTTACCTAAAATGGTCCTACTCAATACACTTAGAGTGTACTAGTGTAATTTATTAGTCAAGATAAACTAATACCTAATTACACTACGACTATTACGATGGTTTGTTCCTTTCCATCTTAGTCGTGAGCAACTGTTTATAATTTATAAAGAACTGATAACATGATCTTCTGTGTGTGACACCACACACCATGTTATCTACAATATAAATTAATTGAACAACCACACTTAACAAATAAATGTAGGTATTTGACCATTGTGATTCTTTATTTCTAAATAAATGTTTATACAAAAGTTAAGCTTTTAGTATACACTCTAACAATCTTCTTGCATCCTCCCGCTGCCCAACAGATTGATGGTCGTGTCGCTTGTCGTGAGAGGGAGATCGACAGCGATAGCCCCTTGGAGCCGGTCTGGCGATCGGCGTCAGGCCGCGATAATCACGTGTGTTGTGTGATGCCGACTGGTGGAAGGAACAAAATATAGGCGTACATACCTTGCCTTTCGACTCCTTTGGTTGGACGGAGGTCACATGTTGCACGACATGCGCCCTTGTCTCCTGATGCGGCCGACCCCCCTTAGGCTCTTGGCCCCCTTGGCAGTTGATGGCTGCTCGACGGTCTGCGTTCGGTCGGCGCCGAGGGTTCGGCTGGTGTCTCTTTATTTCTTGCTGCTTGGGCTTCTTCCACATTGATGTATTCATTAGCTTTCTTGAGCATGTGGTCGTAGTCTCGGGGTGGCTTCCTAATGAGTGACCGGAAGAAGTCTCCCTCTATGAGCCCCTGGGTGAACACATTCATCATGGTCTCAGATGAGACCGAAGGGATATCCATAGATACCTGGTTGAAGCGCTGGATGTATGCCCCGGAGAGCTTCTCTCGGTCCTTGCTTCAAAAAAAATAAACTGACGCTTGTCTTTTGGTAGCGTCTGCTGCTTCTAAAGTGATGTAGGAAGGTCATTCGGAAGTCTTTGAGGTTTCGTATCGATCGATCCGACAGCCTCCTGAACCAGCGTTGCGTTGAGCCGGATAGTGTGGTGAGGAAGACCCGACACTTCACCCCATCCGTGTATTGGTGAAGTGTAGCTGCGTTGTCGAACTTACCCAGGTGGTCGTCCGGATCGGTCGAGTCGTTGTACTCTCCGATTGCCAAGGGAGTGTAGTGCGTCGGCAGGGGATCATGCAGAATTTCTTCGGAGAACTGCCTGTTGATCCGCTCAGGCAATGCGTTGCCTCGGGGCGCCTTGCTCTTTCGTGCGTCTCAAGTGTGCGCTTCGTCTGAGGACGATCCTCGTTCTTGATTTGCCTATGCGATCTCTGAGGGCGTTTGGAATAGTGCCTAGTGGAAGGGTATAGGCACAGGCGGCGCGTCTCCATGTGTGTCGGTCGACAATCTATTTTGCCCCCAAATAGAGTACTGCTCCAATCAGTCTTCGTGAGCAGCTCGACCCCCTGCTGCCAAGATTGTTTACTATGTCTGCCGATCGGCTAGCGCTTTCTGCTGCTGCTGCTCGACTATCTTTGCTGCTCGTGCTTGTATGAGTGCGTCGAGCTCTTCTTGTGTGAGCGTAACAATGTGCAGTTGTCCAACTTCTTCCATATTCTCTGTGTAACGACCCGACCCTTTTTTGGCCTCTTGGGCGGCCCTTGTGGTGGCCCTTATGTCGTCGGCCCATTTGGCGATATCGTCGATTTGTCTTAGTTACTCACTAGACTTTCCAGATTTTGCCTCCCGAGTTCGAACTCTAAATCTCGGGCTTAAGTATTAGAGTTTACGATCCGCAACCGCGAGATCATCTCACTTGGTTACCGTGATTCATAAACTCTAATACTTAAGCCCGGAGATTTAGAGTTCAACTGGGAGGCAAAAATCCACTGGGGTCGACGACATAAGGGCCGATGGTCGACGACACGAGAGGTCGCCAAATGGGCCGACGACATAAAGGCCACAAGGGCCGCCCAAGAGGCCAAAAAGGGTCGGGTCGTTACAATAGAACCCTAGTGAGCCCTCTTGGCCCATTTGGCGACTCGGATCGTCGTCGGCCTTATGTCGGCCCATTTCGACCTCTAATGTGAAGCGACCCTTGGCCGTCGTTACTCACTGGACTTTGATTTTGCCTCCCCAGATTCGAACTCTAAACCTCCGGGCTTAGTATTAGAGTTTACGATCTCGCAACCAATGAGATCATCTCCTTGGTTGACCGTGATTCATAAACCTAATACTTAAGCCCGGAGGTTTAGAGTTCGAATCCGGGATCAACTGCCAGGGGTGGAAAGTCCTAGTGAGTAACGGCACGACCAAGGGTCGTCGGTCTACGACATTAGAGGTCGTCAAATGGGCCGACGACATAAGGGCCGACGGTCGACGATCCGAGGGTCGCCAAATGGGCCAAGAGGGCCGGGTCGTTACACTCTGCTCGGATGCAGGTGCGTTCCCATAGACGGCGCCAAATTTGATTCTATCCAAAAGTCAAGGCGATGGATGCTGGGGATTTTGTGCTCCTATTGACCGTGCGTGAACTCCAAACAAGATGGACCTGCAACCACAACAATGTCAGTGCCGAGCAGCGAGGGGCTCCCCGACGTTGACCCTCCGACGCTCAAGTCAGTCATCGGCGGTGTGGAAGCAAGGAAGCAAAGAAGTGGAGCAAAAGAAGCAGAGTAACAGTAGCAACAATAAAACTTGCATACCTTCGCTGAAGCTTGGGGGCTCTTTATATAGGGCTCCGAGAGCGCACGTGCATGCTTCTCGAGGTGTGCACGCTTCTCAAAGCTTTTCCTGAAAAGACATGTCAGGAAAGTACCCCTGACACCATACCTTAACGACCCGAGCATATCTCTGACAAGACAGTGGAAGCTTCCGTCGTACGATCCTTTGCCTGACCATGCCGCCAACCATGTTGTCTGTCGGTGGCACGGGTTCCCAAAAGGATATTGACATATCCTCCTTTTGTCTGTTCCAGGGGCGAGCAGGAGAGCCGCTCGGCCAACCTTCATCCATCCGAAAGCTATCGTCTTCGGGCTGAGCGAGATGGCCGCTCGGCCAACATTCCTCTGCCCGGCTCCACCGTTATGCTGAGCGGGAGAGCCGTGTTTGAATGTCGTTCGCTCGGTTGCGGCTTTGGTTTACTGGTTCCGAGATTTGATGTAAGTCCGAACAGTTTGGCCGCTCGGTAAGTGCTTCGTCAATTCTTTCCTGAGTGTCAGAAACTCGATGCCTGGCCGAGCTGTTATGATATTGGATCGGATATTTTTTATTCCACTCGGGTAAGTGGATTGCCCGACCGACCCTGACTTTGACCTCCAGCGCGGCAATGCCCCTCTACGAGATGACCCCCTCCTCATCGTCGCATCAATAGTAATGATAATATTATTATTAACAGTGATGTATATAAATAAATAAAATTGAATGCTATCTTTTTTTATTTTAGAATTTGTTTAGATAATTTTATTAGGCTTTAGATTAAGTCTATTTAGTTTATTCCAACTATCGATAGAAGTTGATTAATTTAATTTACTATAGTTTTAATTAAAATACAAAAAAAAATTTAAAAAAATGCACTTCTTCCTCTGATCCCCCACTCCGTTGACAACCGCTGCCCGCCCGCCTTCCGTCGACCATTGCCGGTCGACTGTCGCTCGCCGCCAGTTGCTGCCCATCGCTCGTTGCTGCCCACCACCCACCATCCGATGATCTATTGTCACCTCCGCAGATGTTTGTCGCTGCCCACCGCCCGCCATCCGACGGTCTGTTGTCACCTCGGCAAATGTTTGTCACTGCCCACCAACTACAACCCGTCGCCTGTCGACCACCGGCGATCTACTACCTCCGGCAACGCTGGCCACACCCACCCATCGCTTGCTATCGCCGCCTATTGCCACCTCCACGCGCTCGGGTCCGATGGCTACGAGGCTAATTTTGGAAAAAAAAATTATTTAACCTCGGGAATTGAGAAAAACCAAGGTAACTGGGTATTCCGATTCCGGGTTTGATGCCCCAATTGCTAACGTTTCAAAATCGAGCAAAACTCGAACCAAACACGATTATCGTTGATAACCATAGACGGATAACTAAGGTTATTCACGATAACCCTGATCCAAACATGCCTTAGAAGTGATTTCTGATAAGGTTTCTAAAGTCACCCGATGTAGTGGACTAGAGGAAGTAAAAAAAAATAGAGATACATTTGCCCCTCAATGGAACACATATGTACAAGTGGAGGAATAGTTGTGGAGAGTATGCTCATTTTCTCTAGGAAATTAGGAATTTTTCTTCCATTTCTTCTACTAATTTTGTTTAATAGTTATTTAATTATGGTGATCAACATTTTGGTCATTATTGGACCAAAATGATGATATTGGAGGAACAATTACAAAGACTATTGGTCACGTCGTGGTGGAACAATTGCAAAGTTGTTGCCAATTGTTAGGATGTTTCGGGAGCTAAGGGGGAGTGAATAGCTTCTTTCACTTCGTCTTAATGATTTGTAGCAGATACTCAAAACAAAGACTCCATAATGTTAACATCTCTGATTTACTTGGTTTCCACCTCTTTGAGGTGATTAATCCAAAAATTCACACGGTGTACACTATTCCACTATGAATACACTCCTTTTCAGAAACAATCTGGAGACAGCGAAGCCTTGTATAAGCTCACAACAAGAAATACAAACTAGGTTACACAAGAAAACGAAAATTATTGCAATTATGAACTTTGCTTTGCTTGCTCTTTCCTTATTTTGATTTACCCTCTTGTAAACTCAGAAATGCAGCAACACTTCACTCTGAATCGTCCAAGAACCGACAACAAAGAAATGTGTGAATCTGTCTTTGAAATAACCATGGAAACCTTTTTCTAGGGTTCTTCAACGCCTCTCAATCAATTTAACTTTTCCTTAATCTATTATCATATCATCCGACCGTTAGAACACCTACAGAATGACTCTTTTTCTGAACCCTAATCGATTGTTGAGTCATCCCAATCGATTTAGAAGACTTTAATCGATTACCCAATCAATTACACAACCCTCTATTTTCTCGTGAAAATACCTTAATCGATTATCCCAATCAATTAAGACTTCTTAATCGATTAACTCAATCGATTCTTTCTTCTTGCAATAAAACACTATCTAATCGATTGACCAAATCGATTAGTAATGGCTGAATCGATTGGTCCAATCAATTAGGCTCGGCCCAATCGATTGACCAATCGATTCGAACCCTTTTTGTTGGATCGAAATGCGCTAGAGAGGGGGGGAGGTGAATAACGCTCATGGCTTTCACTTTCGTATTTAAAGCTTATTGAATAACGCAGCGGAATAATAAATAAAGAAATGCAGAGAGACACTAATATTTACTTGGTTCGAAGCTTGGGGCGACCCCTACTCTAAGGCCCACACTCGTTGAGCGTTTACTTTGGACAATAACTATAATCTCGCAAAATGTTACAAATGAATATTACAATTAATCTGTACTGAAAATTATACCAACACAAGCGAATCGTAAAACTGAAGCTTCTGGTCGTCGGTGTCTTGTTGTAACTCAGCCGGATCGTCTTGTTAGCAATGCACTGAAGAAAGATTGCTTAGAAGGTGTTATTCAAAACTGTTGGTCGAGACAGACTTAAATCAGTCGTTGAGGGCGCCTTCAAAGCCCTTGAGGGTGCCTCCATCACCGGTGGATCTGCAGCGCAGATAAGCTCCGCTTCACCCGCTGCTTATCCACTTGAAGACGCCTCCAATGTCATGGAGGGCGCCTTCAAGGTCATCCGAGGCGCCTCAGCACTCCATGAGGACGTCTCCAACTTTACTGCGCGCACTCCCCAACCCTTGCACCCGAGGCGCCTCCAAGCTCCATGGAGGACACCTCAGGTACTATTCATCCGAGGCAAATCATGCTATTTTATCCCTGCAAGATATGTTAGTCCCAAAATATCAAGCATACCCTGCAACACAAAGTTAGCACACACTAATAAGATAAACATAAATGTTTTGACAGTCATCAGACTGTCTGGTTATGACTTTGGATTTCCGACCGGAAACCCTAGGTCGAACCGACGCCTACTGTTCACTCAGTGGGGAACGCGTCCTCACCTACTCCACTCAGCAGAGCATACCTGTTGCCAATTTGATCCTTTAGATCGACTGGGCTTTTGCTCAACACCCGAGTCTTCATGTCTTTCTGCTGGACGTCCGCTCCATGACCCGTCCAGACTTTCCACCCGATCCACAACACCGGGATTTTCACCTAGAGTTTCCGACTCTAGGACTTTTGCCTGAAGACCTCGACCCACCAAGGCTTTCCGCCTACAGTTACCACCCCCTAGGATTTTCTGCCTGTCTAACCGTAGCTAGGACTTTTATCTAAGATACCTTAGGACTTTTCCTGCAAATTCATTCAAACACATTAGATTACAAATAACCTTAACTTTGAATCCTTTGCTATTATTAAAACTCAGGTTCGATCGTCGGATGTTTTCCGCACCAACACTTTTTGTGTTTGTGCAAGAACCTCCTAATCGATTAGCTTAGGGTCAATCGATTGTCCCAATCGATTGCCTGACCCTAACTTGCTCAATCCAAGTCTAGGGTTCCTTTGCCCAACATCCGATTAATCGTGACCGGTTGGAACTTTCTCACCAAGTGTTCGGTCAACCTTGGCCCACTTGGACTTTCCATCTTATGTCAACTTTCCGTTGGACTTCCAATCATCAAGTGCAGTCCTCCTTGACCCACTTAGATTTCTCTCTTACTTAACTGCAATTAAGACTTTCCTCTTGTCAATGTGCGACCCTCCCAGACCCACTTAGACATTTCTTTACTAATATGCGGTCCTCCTTGACCTACTTGGACTTTCCTTTGCCTAACCACAATTAGGACTTTACCCTTGCCTAACTCATAAGTTAGAATTTTGTCATGCCTAACCTCCAATTAGGATTTTACCTTTGCCTAACTTTTGAGTTAGGAGTTTGCATTACGTAACCTCCAGTTATAGCTTCCCAGTCAAGTATCCGATCCTCCATGACATACTTGACTTCTTTCTCAAATATCTAGTCAATCTTGACCTAGTTGACTTATACTCACATATTATCCAAACATCAAAACTCAAGCTCGAATCTACTCGAGCTTAGTCAAACTAGTCAACCTTGACTTAAGGATGATTGCACCAATAATCTCCCAACACCGTTAACCGCGTGAGTGGTAGTGGCGGTCTTTGAAAGACCTATATAAAAGAATACGGATTCTCCTAGCTACATGAATTCTAGGGTAGGGGGGGGATTCGCAACCGAGAATACAAATAAAGCATGACCTTATTTCAATGAGAACACAACATATAACATCAAAACATAAACCAAAAGCAATAATGAACGTGATTGAAGAGTCATTGTCCTTGTCCTAACGTTGTCGGCTTGATCCCTATTGAAGAAAATATAGCGGAAAGAAGAGGAAGGTCTTTCAGGGGCTTAGGGTTGACGACGTCATAATACCTTCATCAATGGGGAACGAATGAATATGTCAAGATGATATCCAAAACTCTCGGGAACCAATGCTATATATAGAGAAATTCAATATATTATTAGCCCATAAATGATATCAAATCGAGCTAAGGGTTCTACACATTAAACACACATTCAATAACCTGAAACTCAATAATCTTAAGTTAGATCACTTTAATGGGTTTAGTTTGTATTTATCTATATAACTTATAATTAAGTCCACCAATTAGAAATCATAACCAACAATCTCCCACTTGGGCTACATGTGAGTTGTATGTGAAATACAAGTAAAATTTTGGTTGATATCAGACTTTATGGGTACAGAATACCCTCGTAAATAATCTGGTTCATTAACTTCATTGGTATAGCATTAAAGAGGTCATAATTACTATATATGCATGTAACAATCCCCAACAGTAATCAAAATACCAATATCATTAATGACATAAATTAAAATGTAGATGTGTAGTATGAACATTACATGAAATGTGATCAGTACATGTCAATTTTCAATTGGTCCTAAGTGACCCAAAAGGGTCTAATCATATCTGACCCAAAAATGTCAAGAAAGAATTATATTTTAAAGACACTTATATTATTATCGTGATAATGATAAATTTAAATGTCGCCTAAACTAATTGTGAAGTAAATGTTAAATTAAGATTATATATTTTAAATAAATATTAGTGATAATTTTTAATGTCTTTATAAATTATTACAAATGACATTTAATAGTGTCATTATAAATTACTTAAGGTGTCTAACCTCCCAATGCAAATATATCTTCAAAAATATCTTGTATCTGACCTCTCTCATGCAAAGGGTTGATGTACTAAGATAAATGTCTTTCATGATTTACCCTCTTTCAGAATATATAGGGGTGTCCTAGAAGAACCGCTAAGGTGATGATTCACCTTTTGATGCAATGATGCAATATCATTAAAATTCATCCATCATAGAAATAATTTTGAAGATACAATTTAAATCAATAATAGATAATTTGTATTCATCTGGCAAGTATTTGAGTTAAATTTACAAATAAAATAATGATAAACACTAATAAAATACATTCAAAATATTAAATTTTAAAACTAACACAGTTTTGTAAAATAAAAACTCTAAAAATGCCAAAAAGAATTGAGACCTTCCTATGCAAAGCCTCACCGGTAATTTTTTTCCATCTCTCACCAAGAGCCCTTCCAACATCTATAAATGGCATTCCTAGATTTTTCCTTTTTAGATTCTGTAAAAGAGTATAGTCAGTCATCTAAAAACAAAACAGGAATAAAAAGAATAAACACAGCTTCAGCAAGAACCCTTTAATGAACAATGGAAAATTAACAATTTACTGAATTATGTGAAAATTACAGCATACTTGGTTAAAAAACAAAAATCATAACTCGCAACAAGAACAAAATAAGAATCCACTTTCAGTTTCATGCCAACTTCATGATCTTTTGTCAAACATTAACAGAAAACAATAGCATCACTAATTTCATGGGAAAAATTACCAGAAAAAATCAAATGAAGAAAAAAGAATACAACTTCACCTTTGTTTCTATTCATTAGAGCCCTCTCTAAACTTAATGTCCCAATGCCTAAAATTTTGTGTGAATAGTTGCATTATTATGTATTTCAACACCTACTTCCATATTAGCCACTGAATGGACTTAAAATATGGAGAATGAGACATTTTATTGATTGTTGATCTACCATGAAGTTCTAAATTCGATAAACTGTGTGGTGTCGCCTCAAGTGACTATGAATGTTGGATTAGGGATCTTAATGCCATTGACTTATCAAATAATTGTTTGGCATGTGAAAGAGGGCTAGGAAAAGTTTTATCCAACAGAAAATTTTAAGTTTGCATGTGAAATCTAAATTTATCAAGAGAAATAGAAGTAAATTGCTTTCTGATATATAAAGAAAATTGATATCACTCCATGGTTGAACTGATTATCAAACTAAAGGAGCAACCATATAATGAGTTGGCTGGACAACAATCTGATTTTTTTTCCAAAAAACACCACTAATTCTTGTCTTGCTGGTGATAAATTTTGGATATAGAAGTGTGATAAAGCATATAATATACAAGGTCAAAAGATCTGCAAATCAACATATTGATAAAGAACGAGCAAGTTGCACAATGCAAGTGCAGATGTCCAAATAATGCCCATTAAACAAGGGCAATAAACTAAATTCATTTCTATGGAAAATCAAAATAGAAATCCCCCATATGAAACCTTCATCGTCTTATTTTCTAAATGTCTCAATTAAGTCAATGCAAAACAAAATTGGCAAAATTGATTCAATTCAAATTTAGACCAATAAGGATCACAAATGGACAATTACGTTATGCATAAGAAACCAGGATATCTTGCTCAATGCTTGTGTCTTCTCACAGCACAAATGGTGATTTAGAAATTATTGGAATATTTCTAGATATCGTACATTCGCTAAAATAAACTAATGATACACATGTAGGGAACATAACTATTCATAAAAAGAAATTAAAACAATGATTGAAGTATTATTTAATTATATTCCAGATCAAGTTATTAAAGGGTTTCAGATGTCCATGCACCATTGAGCTTGATGGAATGGTATTAGTTTTACATCATCGTTAGACCTTCCATTAACACCAGAAACACTCTCCAACTCGCCTTAGGCACCATATAGTCTATAGAGAACATATTTTTTACAAGAATAAACAATATACTTAATGCTTATTAAAGAAAATCACTAAGATGTGATTGTATAGATGATGTGAGACACAGAGAAATAAGTGTGATATGCAAATGTAAAAGAGAAAGGGTTTTTCATTTGCATTGGTATTTCTTATGCGTGGTATCAAGATAAGATCTCCTCGATATGCCAAGGCAATTTTTAAGCAAAATTCATAGCTGCAATTAAAGATTAGCAATATCCTATCAAAAACAAAAGAAACCAGCTACACTAGAAAGAAACTATCAAAATCAGTAACTTAATCAAACCAACAAAAGAAAGAATTATTAAGGGAAAAAAAACATGAGGCCGACCTTGAAATCATCATCAGTTGGCTTCAGAATTTGGTCAACAAAAGTCTTAATCATGCTATTAGAGAGTAACAATGGTGGATCAGTGTCCACAGTCTATAATTAGTTCATGGCAAATACATGTTGTTCAAGATTTGCATGGCTTGAAAAGTGCATTTACACAAGAACTGAAGGTAGTGCGGATCATAAATTGTGAAATGAAGCACAGTTACCTTTGAACAGATATTTCCTTTTTGCTGCCGAGAGGGTAGGAGAGGAGACGGTGCTGCTCGACGATCTTTGCGAGCACCGCCATCAAGCCGTTAGCAAGGTCCCCCTATTCTTGGACGGAGAGGAGCCATTAGCGCTGGCACTGCCCCTGCTTCCAAAATCTTAACTTGGTTGCTTGAACAGAGTGAGAGACCGAAGATTGGAACGACGGCGTACGGCGTACTTATTTCGACGGTAAGATCCTTCCCTCATTAACTCCAGAATCGCCTCTGGCAAATCCCCGATTTCGGCGCGGTATTCCTCTATCGACAAGAGGTAGAATAAGATGGCCGGCGGTGTTCTTGAAGAAAGTCTACGAAGTGCGCAATCAAGCCTAGTCCATCGACCGCGTTGTACTCATGGATAAGTTAAATCTAATAAATTGATCAAATTTAAAACTTCGATTCGATTTATTCAAAAATTTAATTTTTTTCAAAAAATTGAATAATTCATATGGATTCGATTTTGAAATTTCTGATTTGGTTAAGCCGAAGAGATCGAAGAGGCCGAATTTTTTATCTAAATTAAATTTTTAGACTCAACCAAATTTTTATTAAGCCAAATTTAATTTTTAGAAAAAAAACGATTTGTTCGATTTTATTAAAAATTCGATTCGGTTTATTTGATTTTTTATCGAAAATCGGTACGATTTGATTTGTTAAAAAAAATTGATTCGGTTCGGTTCAATTAATTCGGTTCGATTTTAACCGAATACTTACTCCTAATTTTACTACATGAATTTTAAAAATAATAATAAATCGAACCGATAAAATAAAGAAATTTTCCGAATTAATTAAAATTTTAAATAATTTTTTAAAATAAAATTCAGTTTTGTTATTAAAATAGAGGGGATAAAATTTTAGTTGATCCAAAAAATCAGTTAATTAGGTCTATTCAATTTGATCGAATGAAAATTTTAAAAAACAAAACCGAACCGAATTAATCAATTTTTTTAGGCAAGAAAATTGATTTTTTCTGAATAAACTGAATAGGTTTGTCCGTTTTAACCGATTTTTTTCTCACCCTTAGCCGCTCTCCTCCAAACAAACCCTGTTGAACACGTTGGATTTTGAGAGCCTCCTAATATCAAATGTGGCCTTACGTTGTTCCAGCTCATCAGGGACGCGAACTTGCGGACGAGGAAAGCCGAGCCATCTTTATCGCTGCATCTAGGGCTGTAAACGAACCGAGTTGAACCGAGCTTTGGGATGATCGAGCTTGTTTGATAAGGTAACCAAGCCGAGCTGAGCCGAGCTTAAATGAACCAAGTTTTTGAAATTATTGTTCAAGCTTGACTTGGTTTATTTTTTATGAGGTTAAACTTGTTTGAAGCTTGGCTTGAGTTTGGTTCATTTAGATGTTAACGAGGTCTCAATTCAAGCTTGGTTCGTTTAGATATTATCAAGCTCTCAACTCAATCTTGTTTAATTGTTTGAAACTTTTACTAATTTAATTGGTCATTGAGCTTGATAATTTAAATTTATTTGTTTATTTTATTTTATTATTTATTTAACGTATTGAAAAGAGTTTTATTAATGAATATGATTCATGAATATTATTTTTGAAAGTCGTTCATGAACATTATTCATGAACGTTGTTCACGAACGTTAACGAGCTAAACACATATGTGTCCAAACTTATTTGTTTAGTTTAACGAGTTGTTCAAACTTGTTTGTTTAATTAATCTTGTGTATATTATTTGAACATAAGCAAACTAATACCAAACTGAACATCAAACGTATTTACAAACACTTGATTCATTTACAGCCCTAGCCATAGCCGCAACAGAGCACGACGACATCGCCGTTTTGCTACGAGTAAGTTTAGGCAGTATTTGGTTGGGTTATTTTCTATTTATATTTTATGAAAAAATAGAAAATATTATTTGATTGATAATTTTCATATTTATTTTTTAATGGAAAAATAAAGAATATCTAAAAATTATTTTCTAATAAAAGGAAAAAATCACATTATTTTTTTTAAAATGAAACCAATTGAATTAATCAATTTTAATAAAATATTTACAACTACATTTTGTTTTAATACATGTCATAAAAAATATCATAATTGGCTATAGTCGGCTCGCTTGACTTTCACGTTACAAAACTAGAAAATCTTCTACTCGGATTAGTGCGTTAGGAGAAATAAAAGGAGGAAGCCTACCATAGTCAACTGGCAGGAGTTCCTTCGATTTCTTGAAGGAGTGACTCTGTGCCTTCAATTTTTTTTTTTTATTATTATAATGATTTTTTTTTAGTTTTTGTTAAAAAAAAAAAAACAGAAACTCCATCCAGCTAAAAAAACACAAAACAAAAGACTCAACAGAATCGTTTTTTTTTTTTTTAAATAATTATATATAATGAAAAGGACCCACGGAGAAATAGGGTGCAGCAAACGTTTAGAAAGCCCTAAGAAGTAAGAAAGAGTTGTGAGTTGTGGGAGCGAGCTGACGCGTTAGAAGTGCTAGAAGAGCACTAACCCAAGCCACTTGGTTCCATCGGACGGCACCTCTCTTTAATCCTGGTTATTTAATCCTGGTTAAGAATTGAGCAAATCTATCCATTGAGTTCTCATGGTAAACCCATGGTCAAGGTTAAACCAATCTCCCGTGCTCTCTATATATACTATGCCGTCGCATTTCTTCGTCGATCACTGAACGCAACCTCCAATTGTTCCAATCTCCAAATCCATGGAAAGCTCTCCTTCCACCCCCTCCTCCTCCCTCTCCAATGTGTTTCAAGTGACCAAAGCCAGGAAGCGAAGGCTCTCCAAGAAAGCTTCCGACTCGGAGAAGGAGAAGAAGGAGAATTTGGACAACGGAAAACGCAAGAGAAGCTCTTTTTTCAGAGGCGTCACCAGGTAACAATTAAACTTAAAACAAAGAAAAATCTAGTTGTGTGTAGTATTTTGATTTGTGGCTGATCGATCTAAGTATAGGCATAGATGGACAGGGAGATATGAGGCTCATCTATGGGACAAGAACCCCCTTCAGAACAAGAAAGGAAGACAAGGTTAGTAGAAAGGCAACTCAAGGGATTTACTTAATGAACATGATTGCGGTCGATTAGTTATTTATTCTGCCCTTTAATTTTAATGGCATTTGTTTTCCTTTTTCTCACTTGGATTTTGACTCGAGAACTGCACGTGTGTTGGGGGTCTCATGCGGCATGGGTATAGTTTATTTAGGTAAATCGCTGCTTACAAGTGTCATAACTGCTTTTATTTCCATCCTTGATCATTTATGACCAAAAAAAAAGAATTAAAAAATCCATCTTTGAATTGGTGGTGTTCACTGTGAAGGGGCTTATGATGATGAAGAGGCAGCGGCTAGGGCGTATGATCTTGCTGCACTGAAATATTGCGGTCCTGAAACAGCTCTGAATTTTCCTGTATGTGCTGATATTTAGATATGTTTTGTGATAAAATAATCGATAGATAGATAAATAATACATATATTGGCTCCAGTTTGATACCTACAGAAAGGACTACGAAGAGATGCAAAGGATGTCGAAGGAGGAGTACGTGGCTTCTCTCAGGCGCAGGAGCAATGGGTTTTCAAGAGGCGTCTCCAAGTACCGTGGGGTGGCCAGGTTAATTATCTAATATGTTCCTTAAAAGGATCATATCTTTAGTATTATCTTTTGGTTTCAAATCTGAATCATTCATTCATTCATTCTTCCCATTTTATATTCATTTTCTGTTTGTATCTGGAAGAACGTGTCAATAAGGAGTAATTGGTCTTTCGAACAAAAAGGCTTCTTTTTTTGTTTTTCTTTTCAGAATTAAGTCCAAAATGTTGGAGAGTTGTAGCTGCCATTTAGCTAATTAATGGCTGAAATCTAATGTTTTGGCCGAGTCTGAATACGTTTTGTAGCATGCACACATTTCCCATTTGAGGCCGGTGCTCTGATGACATGGATGGAATTTGGCAGGCACCACCAAAAAGGGAGGTGGGAGGCGAGAATTGGAGTTTTTGGCGACAAGTATCGCTATCTGGGAACCTTCAGTGAGTCCTCATATCTCTTTCTTCTTCTTCTTCTTCTTCTTCTTTCTCTTGCCATTCAATCGTTCTGAAACACCATCTCAAGCTCCTAAAATCTCATTTCAGGCACACAGGAGGATGCAGCCCGAGCTTACGACCGCGCGGCGATCCAGTTCAGAGGCCCCAACGCAGTCACCAACTTCGACATCAGCAACTACATGAACTGCCAGAAGGTACCTGCCACAGCCACGAACACTCCGGAAGCTCCTCCTCCGGAGGTGAACCAAGATTACTACGACTCTGAGGAAGCAAACGCCGCTGCAATTTTGATGAGTCTGCGAACTGCGATGGCTGTCGGAAAAATTGGGTGAGGGGAAGAGTGGCGACTCCAAACACCCACTTCCTGATACTTGTGCTTTTTGTGTTTGGTACTGCAAGAACACTTATGACCTTATTGCTTTGTCTTTTGGAATTGAAACCTTCATAAAGCCTAATTTTGTTGGGCAAGCAAATACTCTTATTGAGCCTCTTTCATTCAAACAGAATCTCTATTCTAGTATCAGTCCTAAAATTCCTTGGAATACTCGAAGATTGCCGGAGGAAGTTCCGGCGACGGAGCCTCAAAGTTGAGCACACTGATAGCTTGTTCCATGGACGGCAGTGCTTCTGGATCAGGGATGAGCGTACCATAACCCCACGACCATCGAGCATTCCATTTCTCTCCGATCACCCCACAACCATCAAGCATTCCATTTTTCTCCGAGCAAATTCACCCTGTAGCCTCGCACCCACTGCCTCAAGAATCATCTTCCTCCTGAAAAGCTAAAGCTTGTATCATTTCTAGAATTCATTTGAGCATCCAAACACAGCCTCGACCACCAGGCACCCTGTAGCCTCACATCCGCCGCCTCGAGAATCATCTTCCTCCCGTAAGACTAAACCTAGTACCATTTATAGAATTTACTTGAGCATCCGATGTGAAACTATAAGTACGCATCGATAATGTGGGACTATAAGTCGGCACCGGCATCGTCGGAGGAAGCTCCGGCAACGGAACCTCAAAGTTGAGCGCACTGATAGCTTGTTTCATGGACGGCCGCGACTTTGGATCAGGATGAGCGCACCATAACCCCACAACCATCAAGCATTCCATTTCTCTGATCAAATTAACCCTTTTTGCCACAATTTTCCACGCGTAAAGCTCCCAAACCGATTGAACCAGTTCGGCCGTGCCATTCTCCTCTACCATTAATGGCTTTTTACCGGATGCTATCTCTAGCGCCACGACCCCGAAGCTATAGACGTCCGATTTTTTACTTGCCGGTGAAAAAACCTTTATAAAATTGCTCCAACTTGCCGGTCGACTTTCCCATAAAATTGCTCCAACTTGCCGTCACCGTCGAGTTCACTGAGTTGATGTCGATTCCGATGTGGCTTCCAGCCGGGTCATTAACGATCTCGCCATTTGAGAACGTATCGAACTCCACCGCCACCGTTGTGTTCTCCGGAGGTGTGGGAAGATGAGGTGGCCAAGTAAAGAGGCCCAGGCTGCCGCCTAAGGAATTGTTGGGAACATGGAGCATCGGCACTGACAAGAATAAAGCGAGGCTGTCGCCGGTAAAATTAGTCTGCGCCTGAGGCCTGATGTCGAAGACAAAACGAGTAGTGAAATCTGACAGCTGCATGGTTTGCGCGTCCCAGAGGAGGAAGATATCCTTCTGGTAGCTCGCCCTGCCCCCACTCTCGGTGACCGTTCCGATTAAGGTGTCTTTGGTGAGCTCGATGCCACCATTGCCGTTATCCGCATCGCCTTGGAGAAGGATATCGGACACGAAGACATCGTTTGGGAAGCTAGCGAAGTTGAACGAGAGAGAGCTCGAGGAAGGAAAGCCGGCTAAGAAACAAATCAAGAACGTAGAGATCAAAATCCTTGATCTACACATCTTGCAGACTGAAGGATTTGCAGAGGAGGAGAAGTGATGAAGGTTGCAATTTAATTGCATCTGTGTCAAATGATGCCTTGGATAAGAACAAAGACTGAGTCAATATTGTCTACTCGATTATGTCACCTAACTCTATATTTCTATGAATTGTCATAAATAAATCTGAACTTGCTTGACGTCAATGAGAAGAATAGGAATGAGTTTTTTTTTTCTAAAAAAAATGATATAATTTTTAATTTGAATTTCCTCGATTTTGAAAGAGAAGAAATGTTGTCTCCAAATTGGGCCAACAGGCGGCAGCAGTTCTGCCGCCAAAAGGCCCAAACTTTGCCGCAAAAGGAGAAGAATTAGAGAGAGGGGGAAGAAATGTCGGGCACGGCTACGATGGTGGGAGCCCTATTGGGTTTGGGCGTTTAGATATACCGTGATTAATCCTAATCCTCGTCCTCCAGTGATTGGGGATTGATCTGCTAAGTTGATTCGCTTCTGAATTCTGATGGCGATCCGTGGAAGCACGCTTTGGGGATGGCATCGGTGTCGTATTCGCCGACCAGATGGTGGTGAAGTGGGAGAAGAAGCTGAAGGAGGACCTCGACAAGATTGTCGAGAAGGCCTTAGACATCCATAGAACGCAAACACTAAAATAATTTTATTTTATTTATTAATTGATCTTGACTAAGTACTTCTTCAAGTACCATAAAAGAATAATAAATTTTATTATTACATTTAAGATACGATTAGTTTAAGTTATCATATAACCTCAGTCATATGAATAATTACTAAGTAATCATATAATTAAAATTATGAAAAATAAAATATAATTAAATATTATTTGGTCCAACCTAAATAATATAACAAAAACTTATTTGTTTGAAAATTTTAATGAATAACTTAATTTAATATTATACTGTATTACCCTTAGTTACAAAACAAATCTTACATAAAAATAATAATAATATTATATATATAAAACAAATCTTACATAAAAATAATAATAATATTATATATATATATATATATCGTTTTTCTTTTTTTTTTATATTTTTTTACGTTTTCTTCTTCATGTTTTTCTTGATTTTTATGTGTTTTTGATTTCTTTTTATATTATTTTTCATTTTTTATGTTTTTTTATTTTTTATTTTTAAATTTTATTTTATTTTTTTACATTTTAAAATTTTTTAAAGCTTTTTTTTTCATTTTTTCTATTTTTTTATTTTTTATGTTTTTTTATTATTTTTTAATTTTTCTATTTTTTATTTTTTATGTCTTTTTTTTTTAAAGTTTTTTATTTTATTTTTTATATTTTTTTCTTTATGTTTTTCTTTTATTTCACATTTTTCTCTTATCGAAGGGTATTTTTGGTAAAAAAAATCGTTAACCCAGGAATTAAAAAAAAAACCTCAATTTTATGAGGTTTTCTGATTCCTGGTTGCATGCTCCTTTTGCTGACGTGTTGAGCATAGAACATTACTCGAGAATTATCAATTACCTAAACCAAACAAGGTTTTCGTTTGATCCTGTCCGCGCACTGAGTCGATGGAAACTGGGGACGTGGCGCTCTCTGCTGCTCCCCGGTGATCTTCACAACGTCGTAGCCTCTGATGAACCTGCAACAAAGTCGGGCCGGGAAAGGGTTTCCGGCGACGACCCTCCGACGCTCAAGTCA
This sequence comes from Zingiber officinale, assembly GCF_018446385.1. Lineage (NCBI taxonomy): Eukaryota > Viridiplantae > Streptophyta > Magnoliopsida > Zingiberales > Zingiberaceae > Zingiber > Zingiber officinale. The sequence goes on from NC_055992.1 coordinate 122,790,547, forward strand.
GGCGATGGCAAGAAGAGGCAGAATAGACACTGTGGCTACAGTAGACAAGGAGAAAATCATACCTCCGTCGAAATCCGGGGGTCTTTATATAGGGTCCCGGAGAGGCGCGTGCATGCTTCCCGAGGCGTGCACGTTCCTCAAAGCATACCTTGGGATGACTGTGTCAGAAAAGCATGGCGTCACAGCAATTGTCCGAACATATCTCTGTCATGTCAGCGGAAACTTCCTCCGTACGATCCTTGGTACGGCCTGACCGCCGACCATGCTGCTTGTCGACGGCAGATGTCTCGAAAATGATATCACTAGATACCCCCTTTGTCATCTTCTAAGCCCTTTGTCTTTAACCGGGTTGGTTGGGCTAATCGCTCGGCCTCCCGGGCGCCCGGGTATACTCGTACCTCGGACCGGGTGAGCCGGCCGATCGGTCATATACTCGGATGGGGCACCGGCTAGTTGTTCTGCCGTTTGGCCTAGCATCCCAGCTACTCGCCATAGTGGTTCCCTTATAAAGGAACTTGTGAGCGTCGGAAGCTCGAACCAAGGTCGAGATGTCTTCGTGCCGGCCCGGGGTCTGCCCAGGCCGGTCGGCCAAGGGATTCCTCCCTGCTCGGCCGAACCTTTGACTTCCTCCCAGCTCGGCCGGACCTTTGACTCTCCCGTGTCATTGACCCCTTCCTCTGTGGGCCCCCGTTACTTACCACCGGATCACATGCCTTCCCTTCAAGTCTAGTCGAAGGAGGCGGCAAGTCCGTCTGACTGGACTGTTGGCTTGGTGGCGTGTCTGCCACTCATCCACCGAGATTAGTGTCAATCCGTCTGGGGACTACGCAAGTAGGTAATGTCGATCGGTGCGTCACCGGCTGGTACTTGGAAAGTTTTATCTGCCTGTCGTTGTCCCGCCGTTCCGGTAGCGATCACGCTGACTATCCCTAGAAAACTCCTCGGCATTTGTGTAAATCACCGCCATTAAGGCTGAGCACACGGCCATTCCCGCATGATGGTGCCCATTAAATGCGACCCGTGAGTGAGCGCCACGTGGTCGCGCATCCGTCACCGTTCACTCGAGTCGTCAGATCTGATGTGACCTTTGGCTTTTCGAATTCAACGGTCAGATCCCCTCCTCGGATTCCGTGACCTGGATCGGACGGCTCCAGTCGCTCGAGCCCAACATTTGTAAGGACATCTCCTCTTCCCCAGCCGCTTAGCGATATCGCATGTGCACCCGAAGACTTCCGCTTCCTCTCGTTCAGCGTTCCGGCGAGCTCGTTGCTTTGCTTTCCGGTGATCCGTCGCCTCCTCATTTGGTCCTATCTCTTGTAAGGCCCCTTCGCCCTTTTCCTTTCAGTTCTTTTGTGTTTTTCTTCGCCCTTCTCGTTGTATTCGTGCCCCTTTGGACACTGTTCCGGCCATTCTGCTTGTCAAACTTAGACTTCCTTTGTGTTGGTCCTTGTCCTGATAATGGCTAGTTCTTTTCATCCATCCGACCTCGCCCCCGGCCTCTGGTATACCACCACGGAGAGCCAGTTCGATGAGCAGGATGCACTGAGCCTCACCCGAACCTTTGAACTTCCATCTGACAACGAACTAATATTAGCCACCCCCTCCGATCGGCCATACGACCCTCCGACCGACACTGTTTGCTTTTTTCGAGACCAGTTCGTGGCCGGTTTGCGCTTTCCCATTCATCCGTTCATCCTTGAGGTGTGCAACTATTTCCGCCTCCCGCTCGGCCAACTTGTCCCTAACTCCTTTAGGCTGCTGTGCGGGGTGGTTGCCCTCTTTAAGTTGCACGGCATCCCTTTAGTCCCTAAGACCTTCCACTACTTTTACTATCCCAAACAGTCCGAGTGGGGTACTTTTCTCTTCCAGTTGCGGATCGGTCTTGTGTTTTTTGACAAGATGCCGACCTCGAACAAATATTGGAAGGAAAACTATTTCTATCTTCGTTTTCCCGAGCGGCCGTCCTTCCGCACCAAATGGCAGACTACTGTGCCGAGCCCGCTAGACCTCGGTAAATATAAGAGCCAGCCAGATTACCTTCACGCAGCCAACTTGCTAGCCAGGCAAAGATTTAACATCAACAAGCTGCTTCACGAGGGGGTGCTATATATATTTGGACTTAGCCCGATCAGAACGAAACTTCCGAGCAGCATGGGTAAGCATTTTCCTCATCCCCCTTCCTTTTGGTCTAACTGATTTTTTCTTCTTTTATGCAGCCGACATCATGTGGCGCGCCAAGGTTGCTGATCGGATGAAGTTGAAAGTTGCCGAGGTGGAGGCGGCGGTCGCGAAGGAGATGGCCGATCTAGGCATCGAACCGGTCGGCTCACACGAGGGTGAAAGCGGAGAAGCTTCACCTGCGGTTGGAGAGTCGGTCGTTTGGATCCCTGCGACTGCACCGGTCGGTGATGCTATCTCATCTACCGGACAACCTGCGTCGGAAGAAGCAGGGCACTCGACCGAGGACCCCCCACTGATAATACGTAAACGACGCCGGACGGATCTCCACACCCAATCAGCTACATCTGTGGAACCGGTGACTGAGCCAGCCGGCGCCCCCTATGTAGCAATCGCCCCGGCCCCTGCTCCAGTCGAGGCCATTTCTTCGAATCGAATTCCTTCCCAGCTTCATCTGCCAATGACTTCCCTTGGAGCGTCGCCCGTCAGTTCCCAGCCACGAGCTCCTCTTCGGCTTAGGCGTTCTGGTATAATATCCGCCCCGCTCGGCGAGTCATCCGGGCGTGCAACCTCAGCTCAATCTGATCCGAGCGGGCATCGAGTGGTTAAGGTCGTCCTCCACCTCCCAACAGAAGAATTTCTTCTGGCGACTGATCGACCAGTCGCCCCTGAGCATCAGATTACTATCCGCGGACCGCTCGCCAAGATATGGGAGGATGCGAGGGCCCGCGTCGCCTTGATGACTCCTGGTCAGCTCGGCGACAGCCACTTGCAGCAAGCTACCGGGGTATGCTTCTTGACACACTACATGACTATTTGACTTGGTTTGTGATATTATTTCCTCTGTGCGTAGAACTGGGTAGAGAACATCGCGGTCAGCAACTGCCTGGCTGCACTGGAGGAAGAATTGAAAAGGCTTCAAATTTTCGGAGGGGCGCCAGCTCAGGGGCCCTCATACGCCATGCTTCGAGCCGAGCTGAACAAATCGGAGAAATTACTGGCGGTCGAGCGGCACAAGTCTTCTGGCCCGGAGACCAGGGTAGCTGGGCTTGAAGCTCAGGTTAAGTCTCACGACCAGGAGATGAAGCTGGCGACCAATAGAAAAAATAGGGTCGTCTCCGATTTAGAGGCAAAGAATGTGCAGGCCCGAGCGCTAGAGCAGTGCGTCAAGGAGTTGGCCGATCTGTTATCTGCTGAGCAGGAGGGCCGATCGGCCGCCGAAGTTAAACTTCAAGGAGACAAGAAAGATCTCCAAGACGCTCTTGACGCTTCCCGAGCTGTGCTAAAGGAATATCAAGACGGTGAATCAGGCCGCTTTGAGGCGATGAAACAAAACTATCTCCGCTCGGACGAATTTGGCCAGAAGTTTAGGGATCGGCTAGTTCTAGCCTTTGAGAAAGCCATCCGGGCGACAACGGTTTATCTGAAGGCTAAGGGCCAACTTCCGGAGACGGCCTCCATCCCTCCTAAAGACTTCGCCGATCTGCTAGAAACCATCCCCGAGCCCATTTTTGAAGCCTTGGAGTGAGGAGTGTTTTCAGCTTTGTCTTTGTTCTTGTGTTTTGATGTGTATCTATATGCTCGTCGTTCTGCGAGTTACAATTATCCGCTTTAATCTGACTTTCAACCTACTCGACTGTGTTATTTTTATAAAATTCCGTCTCTGCTAATGTTACTTCTTCACACGCATTTTTCCCGAGTGGTATTCAGTAGTCCTCGGGCCGGGGGGTTTATAGTCGCCGGTCCGACTCAGGAATTTAACGTCGCCGCTCGACGATCTTTGGGCCGGTGTGTTTATAGTCGCCGGTCCGACTCAGGGATTTAACATCGCCGCTCGACAGTTTTCGGGCCGGTGTGTTTATAATCGCCGGTCCGACTCAGGAATTTAACGTCGCCGCTCGACGGTCTTCAGGCCGGTGTGTCTATAGTCGCCGGTCCGACTCAGGGATTTAACGTCACCGCTCGACGGTCTTCGGACCGGTGTGTTTATAGTCGCCGATCCGACTCAGGGATTTAACGTCGCCGCTCGACGGGCTTCGGGCCGGTGTGTTTATAGTCGTCGGTCCGACTCAGGAATTTAACGTCGCCGCTTGACGGTCTTCGGGCCGGTGTGTTTATAGTCGCCGGTCCGACTCAGGGATTTAACGTCGTCGCTCGACGGTCTTCGGGCCGGAGGGTTTATAGTCGCCGGTCCGACTCAGGGATTTAACGTCGCCGCTCGACGGTCTTCGGGCCGGAGGGTTTATAGTCGTCGGTCCGACTCAGGGATTTAACGTCGCCGCTCGACGGTCTTCGGGCCGGTGTGTTTATAGTCGCCGGTCCGACTCAGGGATTTAACGTCGTCGCTCGACGGTCTTCGGGCCGGATGGTTTATAGTCGCCGGTCCGACTCAGGGATTTAACGTCGCCGCTCGACGGTCTTCGGGCCGGAGGGTTTATAGTCGTCGGTCCGACTCAGGGATTTAACGTCGCCGCTCGACGTGTTGATACTGAGTTCGCCTGTCCGATGACGGTGACCGGCGACGATAGATCCTCGGCTCAGGCTGGCTGACCGGGTGGAGACTTCGGCAGTCTCGAGTATTATGGGTGGCTGATTGATGGATTTTGCAGAACATGGACGTCCATACCTTGCCTTTTTGTCGAGGCCGCTCGGCCGCAATGTGCTGAACGGCGGGCGATCTAAAATCTTGAGGTGGCCTCATCCCCTCGGCACGTGGCCCTTTTGGCGGTTGCTGGTTGATATGCGTTCTCCGTTCGGTTTGGGATGGGGGTTCGCCAGGCGCTTCCTTCTTTCAGGCCGCTTGTGCTTCCTCCACATTAATGTACTCACTCGCTTTTTTCAGCATGTGGTCGTAGTCGCGAGGCGGCTTCCTGATGAGCGAGCGGAAGAAGTCCCCATCGACTAAGCCTTGTGTGAAGGCATGTATCATTGTCTCAGATGAGACCGTGGGGATGTACATAGCTGCTTGGTTGAAGCGCTGGATGTAGGCTCGGAGAGTTTCTTTCGGGCCTTGCTTCATGGAAAAGAGGCTAACGCTAGTCTTCTGATAGCGTCGGCTGCTGGCAAAGTGATGGAGGAATGCCGTTCGGAAATCTCTGAAGCTCTTAATCGATCCGTCCGGCAACCTCCGAAACCAGCGTTGAGCCGAGGCGGATAATGTAGTGAGGAAGACTCGGCATTTAACTTCATCGGTGTATTGATGAAGAGTAGCAGCGTTATCGAACTTACCGAGATGGTCGTCCGGATCAGTTACGCCATTTTACTCCCTTATCGATATTGGAGCATAATGCTTCGGGAGCTGGTCTTGTAAAATCACCTCAGAGAACTGGCGATTGACCCGCTTAGGAGATGACTCTGTATGCGGTGCTTTCCCCTTTCTGGCGTCCCGCATGGGCGCTTCGTCGGACGATCCCTGGTTGGCTAGGGCCAGCTCCGACGGGGTCTGGAAACGTGCCCGATGAAATGGAATGGGGGCGGCCGGCGCATCTCTTGGTGTGTCGGTCTGCCCTTTGTTCTGAGCCAACGTAGAATATTGTTCCGGTCGTTCCTCCATGGCTGCTCGGCCTTCAGAGACTGAGGCAGCCTGTTGCGCTATCCTTTCTGTTTGGGCCTTCTGCTGTTGCTCCACCATTTTTGCGGCTCGCGCTTGGATGAGTGCTTCGAGCTCCTCGGGAGAGAGCGTTACCATAAGTTCGCGTCCAGCTTCTTCCATCTTCTCGGCTCAGATTCAGGTGCGTTCCCACAGACGGCGCCAATTTGATCCTGTCCGCGCACTGAGTCGATGGAAACTGGGGACGTGGCGCTCTCTGCTGCTCCCCGGTGATCTTCGCAACGTCGTAGCCTCCGATGAACCTGCAACAAAGTCGGGCCGGGAAGGAGTTCCCAGCGACGACCCTCCGATGCTCAAGTCAGGCGATGGCAAGAAGAGGCATAATAGACACTATGGCTACAGTAGACAAGGAGAAAATCATCCCTCTGTCGAAGTCCGGGGGTCTTTATATAGGACCCCGGAGAGGCGTGTGCACGCTTTCCGAGGTGTGCACGTTCCTCAAAGCATACCTTGGGATGGCTGTGTCAGAAAAGCATGTCTGATGCCATGTCGCAATTGTCCGAACATATCTCTGTCATGTCAGCGGAAACTTCCTCCGTACGATCCTTGGTACGGCCCGGCCGCCGACCATGCTGCTTGTCGCCGGCAGACGTCTCAAAAATGATATCACTAGCTGCCCCCTTTGTCCTCTTCTAAGCCCTTTGTCTTTAACTGGGCTGGTCGGGCTAATCGCTTGGCCTCCCGGGCGCCCGGGTATACTCGTACCTCGGACCGGGTGAGTCGGCCGATCGGTCATATACTCGGATGGGGCACCGGCTAGTTGTTCTGCCGTTCGGCCTAGCATCCCAGCTACTCGACATAGTGGTTCCCTTATAAAGGAACTTGTGAGCGTCGGAAGCTCGACCCAAGGTCGAGCTGTCTTCGTGTCGGCCCGGGGTCTGCCCAGGTCGGTCGGCCAAGGGATTCCTCCCTGCTCGGCCGAACCTTTGACTTCCTCCCAGCTCGGCCGGACCTTTGACTCTCCCGTGCCATTGACCCCTTCCTCTGTGGGCCCCCGTTACTTACCACCGGATCATCGTTAATAACTTTGGATGGATAACCAATGTTATCAAGAATAACCCCCAACCAAACGCAGCCTTATATTATTTCTTGCTCTCTGCATATTCTCCTTTTTATGTGTTGTACTCATGGATAAGTAAATGTTTGGTTAAATCAAATAAATTGATTAAATTAATCAAATTTAAAAATTTAATTTGGTAATAGTTAATTCAGTTTAGATTCAGTTTTGAAATTTTTTATTTGGTTAGATCGAAGAGATTGAATAGATCGATTTTTTATCTAAATCAAATTTTTAGACTGAACTAAATTTTTATTAAGCCAAATTCAATTTTTAGAAAAAAATTGGTTTGTTCCATTTTATTGAAAATTCGATTCGATTTTTTATCAAAAATCGGTACGATTTTGTTTGTTAAAAAAATCAATTCGGTTTGGTTCAATTAATTCGGTTCGGTTTTAACCGAATACTTACCCCTAATTTTACTACATGAATTTTAAAAATAATAATAAATCGAACCGATAAAATAACGAAATTATCCGAATTAATTAAATTTTTAAATAATTTTTAAAAATAAAATTCAGTTTTGGTATTAAATAGAGGGGATAAAATTTTAGTTGATCCAAAAAATCATTTAATTAGGTCTATTCAGTTTGATCGAATAAAAATTTTAAAAATCAAAATCGAACCGAATTAACCAATTTTTTTTAGGCAAGAAAATTGATTTTTTTTCCTGAATAAACTGAATAAGTTTGTCCGTTTTAACCGATTTTTTTCTCACCTTAGCCGGCCTCCTCCAAACAAACCCTGTTGAACACGTTGGATTTTGAGAGCCTCCTAATATCAAATGTGGCCTTACGTTGTTCCAGCTCATCAGGGACGCGAACTTGCGGACGAGGAAAGCTGAGCCATCTTCATCGCTGCATCTAGGGCTATAAACGAACCGAGCTGAACCGAGCTTTGGGACGATCGAGCTTGTTTGATAAGGTAACCGAGCCGAGCTTAGTATGAACCAAGTTTTTGAAATGATTGTTCAAACTTGACTTGGTTTATTTTTTATGAGATTAAACTTGTTTGAAGTTTGACTTGAGTTTGGTTCATTTAGATATTAACGAGCTCTCAATTTAAGCTTGGTTCGTTTAGATATTAACAAGCTCTCAATTCAAGTTTGTTTAATTGTTTGAAACTTTTACTTATTTAATTGGTCATTGAGATTGATAATTTAAATTTATTTATTTATTTTATTTTATTATTTATTTAACATATTGAAAAGAGTTTTATTAATGAATATGATTCGTGAATATTATTTTTGAACGTTATTCACGAACATTATTCATGAACGTTGTTCACGAACATTAACGAGATGAACACATATGTGTTTAAGCTTGTTTGTTTAGTTTAACGAGTTGTTCAAACTTGTTTGTTTAATTAATCTTGTGTATATTAATCGAACATAAGCAAACTAATACCAAGCCGAACATCAAATGTATTCACAAACACTTGATTCATTTACAGCCCTATCCATAGTCGCAACAGAGCACGCATCGCCATTTTGCTGCGAGGAAGTTTAGGCAATATTTGGTTGAGTTATTTTCTATTTATATTTTATGAAAGAAGAGAAAATATTATTTGATTGGTAATTTTCATATTTATTTTTTAATGAAAAATAAAGACTATCTAAAAATTAATTTCTAATAAAAGGAAAAAATCACATTATTTTTTTTTAAAAAATGAAACCAATTGAATTAATCAATTTTAATAAAATATTTACAACTACATTTTGTTTTAATACATGTCATAAAAAAATATCATAATTGGCTTATAGTCGGCTCCCTTGACTTTCACGTTACAAAACTAGAAAACCTTCTACTCGGATTAGTGCGTTAGGAGAAATAAAAGGAGGAAGCATACCCAGTAGTTCCTTCGATTTCTTGAAGGAGTGACTCTGTGCCTTCAATTTTTTTTTGTTTATTATAATGATTTTTTTTTTTAGTTTTTGTTTAAAAAAAAACTGAAACTCCATCCAGCTAAACAAACACAAAACAAAAGACTCAGCAGAATCGGCTTTTTTTTTTTAAAAAAAAATAATTATATATAATGAAAAGGACCCACGGAGAAATAGGGTGCAGCAAACATTTAGAAAGCCCTAACAAGTAAGAAAGAGTTGCGAGTTGTGAGATCGAGCTGACGCGTTAGAAGTGCTAGAAGAGCACTAACCCAAGCCACTTGGTTCCATAGGACGGCACCTCTCTTTAATCCTGGTTAAGAATTGAGCAAATCTATCCATTGAGTTCTCATGGTAAACCCATGGTCAAGGTTAAACCAATCTCCCGTGCTCTCTATATATACTATGCCGTCGCATTTCTTCGTCGATCACTGAACACAACCTCCAATTGTTCCAATCTCCAAATCCATGGAAAGCTCTCCTTCCACCCCCTCCTCCTCCCTCTCCAATGTGTTTCAAGTGACCAAAGCCAGGAAGCGAAGGCTCTCCAAGAAAGCTTCCGACTCGGAGAAGGAGAAGAAGGAGAATTTGGACAACGAAAACGCAAGAGAAGTTCTTTTTTCAGAGGCGTCACCAGGTAACAATTAAACTTAAAACAAAGAAAAATCTAGTTGTGTGTAGTATTTTGATTTGTGGCTGATCGATCTAAGTATAGGCATAGATCCACAACTAAAGTGTACTAGTCAATTAGGCATACACAACCACAAGATCACAATAGTAAAACACCATGAATCAAACTCCAAACACAGACAAATTCATACAATACTAAAACTGCTGAATACTAAAAATACAAGTAAAGCGGAAATAAAATCGATAAATGACCTCAGATATGATGTGGGAAGTGGGACCGGCAGTCGGGACTCTCCAAGCATCCATAATTCATCTACCTGCTACCTAGCGAAAGAAAAATCATTTTGTGGGGTGGTGAGTACTGGGACTCAGCGGTTAAAAGAAAGATAATGCATGAACATAAAATACATCTAGAAAGTGAGCCAAGAGTATACAGTCTCATAAAGAAAATAGCAGATACTAAAACAAAATCATAATAAATGTTCATACCTGAAACCATATCCTAGGCTAGTAATAGAAGATCAGAAGTAGTACTAATCTGCTACAGTACTGCTCATAACTACAGAGGAAATATGTAAGGTATATATAAAAAACTTCTAATAAGTAAACCAAGGACTAAACACCTACAACGAGGGTATATCTCAACATAAGCAAACATAGCAGCATAAGTGAGCAACAATAGTAAGTAAGCAATAACAACATATGTAAACAGCAGTAGCCAAAGCAAGTATAACAACAGCGTATACACGGATGGTCACTCCCGCCCAACCCTCTGCACCATGACCCATGTATGGTCGAGAGGCCAGGTCAGTGACAGATTATACACCACTCCAGCTACCACTCTCTCGAGTGGTCGAGGGGACAGTTGCATAGTAGCTAACTAGCTATATCTACGACGGGGGTCTCTGTTTCTCGCAACTCCAGCTATCACTACCTATGAGTGATTGAGTGGAAGCACGACAGGACAAGCGACATCAACTTTAGCTACCTCTCTCGAGTGGCCGAGGATGCGGCCTGGTCAATGACTCTCTCGACCGCAAGGGAGAATTGGTCGTTGACATGCATGCCATGATATGACAAATGCAACAGTTATCATACAAATATAAGCAAAAATTAGGTATGCTATATGAAGTCAGCATGTTTAATATAGTACATAAATAAACAACAGTCAAAGCATACAAACATGGTATCTAGTATCTGCTACTTATCATGGACAACAACAAGAGACTGTATAGATATGGAAATGAATATCTCAAAGATCACGTGGAAGTATCAAGCGCAGGAAAAATAAGAGTGGAGTCAAGGTAAAATAGTCCTTATCGAAAAAAAAAGAATTCGTGCACCAAGTTTAAAGAACTATAGAGTCAAAGTAAGAAGTACCTGCCTTTAATATATAGTCTGAACCAAATTACGCCCCGTCACATCAACCGTCTCAATCAACGTCTTGCACTAGCGCACACAAATTAGCTTTCTTCATATGAATCAAATAGCTAAAACCAATACTCAAACCATATCTAACCCAACCCTAGAACAATTGGCAGTCTACCCTAATCTGTCCCAGAAATTTAGCTAACATGAGATAGCGTTCACATCACCTAATTTCTGTCCCAACAATTCACTATCAAAAGAGTGAACACATAAAACTGGCACAAGAAAATTCAAAGCAACAACATTAAATTTGATAAAAGAGAATTCAATGCTAGCATAAGAAAACCAGTACATCACCAGGACAACTCAATTCCATACTAATCGTCCCAAGATAACAAGTCCAAAACCATCACTGAGAGTTAAAACAAAACATATTGATTCACCATGCACACATTAGATCAGTCCGTCAATTCAGAGCTAACTCAAAACCCATGAACCCTCTCAAATCGACTTCCATTCATACACAAACTTATCATGGAAATTGAGGACACTATGAAGGACCATGAAATTGAAATTCATAGCTACTCAGGAAACATAACAATCTCGAAGGAAAATCCATAACATCCCAAATCTGTCCAATGTTTTAGAAGCAAACAGGAAGCAGTAAGAAGATTAGCAGTCAAAGCATAAACCTCAACAAACTATCCAAGCTTTTCAGAAACTAAGGGAAGAAACAAAACACCAACCAGCCCAACCGAATCCTTCATGATCTTGATCCAAAATCTCAAATTTTTGGGAAGAAATGGAATAGAACCCAAGCAACATCGAATTCAATCAAAAGCCCCAAAACCCAAATCCGTTCACGAAGAGCTCAAATCAAGACCCGGCCAGTAAACACACATCTTTGACGAGCAAATCAACCTTACCTAAATACCTAACCCATACCTCATGGATCTCGTACAAACATAGGGGAAAATACTTACCGTATCAGTTAGGGCACAGCTCGAAGAGAAGGGGGTCGACGGCTTTACTACTCGTGTGAGGAGGAGAAGAATCTCGCCGGCTTCTGGTACGGGAACTTGCGAGGGAGAGTGATGAAGGAGGGCTTGACGGTGCGGCTCGGGAGAGAAAAGGAGACCGGGCGGCGTGCGACTCAGGGAGGAAGAGGAGATGGGGCATCTTCTTCCCTGGCGATGACACGCGGCTACAGGCGGTTGGCGCGAAGGGACGGTCGCAGCTGTTGATCACTGCGTGAGAAAGAGGGGCCGCGAGAGGTTGAGGGCTCGAGAAGAGAGGAGATCGCTAGAGGATTTGGAGAGAAAAGGCTCGGCGAAGGAGGGGAGGCGGCGTCGCGAGGTGAGGCTCGGGGAAGATGTCGGCGATGGTTCGGGGCAGAGGGAATCGAGAGATAAAAAGGAATCAGGAACAATGCTTAGGGCTTAATAACCTAACTTAGGTTTAAATAATTAAACCTTATATTAATAATTCCAATCAACTCCCACTTAAGGGTATTCCAAACAGACTTTTCTCAAGCCCAAAAATGCATCCTCCCGAAATACGTCATACGAGCTCCAATTAAATCCCAAAAAATTCCTAAAAATTCTAATAAGACTATTTCTCAAATAACCTTATTATTTAATTATTATTTGAGCACCGTATTTTACAGAATGAAAAAGAACTAAAAGCCCGGATGAACAGTGTCCGAGGCACCCTCCATGTAGCTTGGAGGCGCCTCGGGTGCCTTGGTCGAAGCAGCGCAGGAAGTAGGCCAAGGGCGCCCTCCCTGGAGCTTCGAGGCGCCTTGGACGCTGGCGCGAGGGCGCCCTCCATGGAGCTTGGAGGCGCCCTGGACGTTGGTGCGAGGGCGCCCTCCATGGAGCTTGGAGGCGCCCTGGACGGGATGGAGGGCACCCTCCATAGAGGTTGGAGGCGCCCTCAGGCCGATAAGCTGCGAGTAGTGCGGAGCTCATCCATACGCGGTTGACGGGGGCTTTGAAGCATCCTCCATGCAGTTGGAGGCGCCCTCAACGACCTACTTAAGGCCGGTTCGAGCAGCAGCATAGACATAACTCGAAATCACAATCTTCCTTCCGTGCTCTGCTCAAAGAACGATCCGGCAAAGTTGTAACAAGACTCCGACGACCAAAAGCTTCAAGTTTACTGTTTTCCGTTGTCGGTATAATTTTTATTACTGCTTTAAATATTGTACTTCAAATTGTAAAGAATTTCCGAACTTATAGTGATTACCCATCGAAAACGATTAACGATCGCGGGCTTTGGAGTAGGAGTCGCCACAGGCTCCGATCCAAGTAAATCTTGGTGTTTGCATTGTTTCTTTTATTTCCATTACGTATTACTCGATAGTTTGAAAACGAACATGAAAACTGATCCGGTAGTAAGAGCGGGCCCCCCCCTTCTCTGGCAAAGTCAACGCCAAGTGGAAGTCACCGGAACAGCCGCCCACCCAGAGGAGAGTGTGGTCCGACCGGACGGACGGCCATAGATGGCCGGTCCGACTGGACTGCCGGCCGGCCGATGGAATCGAGTACCCGGAAGGGTCCGGCCGGTTTGCACTTATAGTTGGTAGGCACCCTGTCAAATCGGGGTTCCGACGCTCAGTTAAAAAGGTCATGGACCGAGCTGACCTTTTGACCGATCACAGTCATAAAGCACCCCTGTTTGTTAGTCTCCACAAAGCACAAGTAAACCACTGCGGATGTCCGGTCGGATGTTTAGGTATCTTTCCGCTCGGACTACAAGTTTGGAGCAAAGGAAAGGGCCAGAGGATTTCTTTCTCTGACAACCTGTAGGTTTCACGTGTGTGTCATGCTCCAAATCTTGTGACAGGGGATTCTGCTGTCCCGGTAAACTTTCTGACAGCCGCGTACCTAGGAAAGGACAGGTAAGCTTTCTGACAGCCGCATACCTAGGATAGGACAGGGGACACTTATGCACCTTGGTACGCGTGCCCAAACCTTTCACAGCTCTATATAAAGAACCTCAGGTTTCATCGACAAGGGAGGATGGTATGTACTCTGAGACTTCTGGAGCCACCTTGTTCATCGTGATTTACCTGACTTGAGCGTCGGAGGGTCGTCAGAATCCGCTCGAGCACGGACAGGGCCGGGAGGATGTCGGTCGGAGCGAGGAGCCGGGCCTGGGCCTCGGCGCGGGCAGCGTTGCCTCAGGTGAGAAACAGAAACAGGGCGCCGGTCGCGCGCAGCGGCTCCGAAGTCAGCCCGGCGACGTCGCCGACGATGAGGTCCGGCAGCTCCGCCGGCGCGATGTCGTCATACAGGTCGTGGACGGTGCAACGCCGCGCGGGGCCGAGGGAACGTGCGAGGCGCCCGGTCCGGATCATCAGAGATCAGCAACAGCCCGCCCAAGGCGGCCTCCGTGCGACGACGGGGCGGTGAGGAAGGGGAAAGCTCCCCGGACGGACTCATCTCCCGAGAGGACCAACCGCCAATTTTCGGAAGCCATTCTGCGAGATCCTCTGCCCAAGCACTACGTGCCCCCTACGATCGGCGAGTATAATGGAACAACGGACCCGGATGATCATTTGGGTAAGTTTGATAATACCGCCACGCTCCACCAATACACTGATGGAGTGAAGTGCCGAGTCTTCCTTACCACGCTCTCGGGATCGGCTCAGCGGTGGTTCCGTAGACTGCCGGACGGATCCATCACAAGCTTCAAGGACTTCCGAACGGCCTTCCTCCACCACTTCGCCAGCAGTCGGCGTTATCAGAAAACAAGCGTTAGCTTGTTCGCCATCAAGCAAGAACCAAAAGAATCGCTTCGAGCTTACATCCAGCGATTCAACCAAGTGGCGATGGACATCCCAACAGCCACATCGGAAACGATGATGAACGCCTTCACACAAGGCCTTGTTGATGGGGACTTCTTCAGGTCGCTCATCCGAAAGCCGCCCCGAGACTATGATCACATGCTACATCGGGCCAACGAATACATAAACGTGGAAGAAGCGCAAGCCGCTCGGAAAAAAGAAGCTCCAACCGAGCGTGCACTTGTTCATGCCGAGCGGAAGCAGCACTCCGCTCAGCAACCACCTAGAGGACCAAGGGTGAAGCAATCTGCGATCCCACATGCAAGAAGTGGCTGCCGCTCGGACCAAGCCAAAGAAGAGGTGGACCCCAATGTTCGCAAATTCCACCAAACGGATCGCACAACACGAGGGATTGCCAAGCCTTCCCTTTGTGTCCAATCCTGCTCCCAGGAGAGCCGAACGGGTCTCCTCCCCTCAACACGAGGCAAAGGACCCAGGAAGCCGACCGGACCCGCATAGAGGCGACATCACCATACGTCCGACGCGATAGATCCCCAAGACAGAGAGTCGCGGACGTCAGTGGAACGGTCCCACCATCCACTCGGGAGGAAGAAAACAGAGCAATACTTCCGGCAAATCAACGTTATTCGGTGGGCCGACCGAGGAGACTCCAACCGAGCAAGAAAGGCAAACGTCGGCAGCTGCAGATCCATACGGTCAGCATAGCCAAGAGCGGGCAAGTGGACCGAAATCACTTTCGGTCCCGAGACTTGGAAGGAGTAGAAGTACCCCACGATGACGCTCATTAAAGCGGTAATAGCAAATTACACCATTCATCGCATATTTGTTGACAGGGAGCTCGGTCAACATACTATTCAAGAAGGCGTCGATCACTGCAAATTGATCGAGCCGAGCTGCCTAATGACGACCCGCCCACGGGTTTACGGCAATGAAGTTCAAACGGACAAATCCGGCCACCTCACTGGGAGAAGAGCCGCCCAGAGGACCAGACAACAAACTTCGTGGTGGTTGACTCTCCTCATCCTACAACGTCATATTGGGAATTCCGAGCGGTTGTCTCAACCTTCCACCAAGATAAAATTTCCGTGGGGACAAAGTGGAGAAGTGCGGGAGATCAACTAGCAAGTGCTATATAGAGATGATCCGAGCAAGCTTGCTCGGAAGGTCCCCCGAATCGAGGTACACGCCATAACCGAAACCTCCTGCCTTAATTTATGATGAGAAGGAGAAAGTTGAGATTCATGCGACCCGATCGGAGGCCACCACTTTCATCGCCTCGGATCTAGAGGAAAAACAGAAGAAGAAGCTGATCCAATGCCTCCAGCAAAATCATGATGTCTTTGTTTGGTCGACACACGAGTTGCCCGGAATTTCGCCTAGCCTAGCGCAGCATGAGTTGCATGTCCGACCTGACGCTCGGCCAGTAAAGCATAAAAAAAGAGATTTTAGCGCCGAGCAGAATGCCATAATCTGGGCGGAAGTAGAGAAACTTCTGGAGGCCGGCCACATACGCGAGGTGCAGTTCCCGAGCTGGCTAGCCAACGTGGTATTGGTCTCCAAGCCGGGCGGCAAGTGGAGAGTTTGCATTGACTTTCGGGACTTAAACAAAGCATGTCCCAAAGATTTTTATCCTCTGCCCTGGAGATCAGCTGGTGGACTCTACGGCCTACTGTGAGTTAATTTGCATGCTCGACGCCTACCAGGCTATCATCAGTGCCGCTCGCCCGATCAAGAAAAGGTGAGCTTCGTAACTACCGACGGCACATATTGCTACAATGTGATGCCGCTCGGATTGAAGAATGCCACCTACTATCGCTGATGAACAAGGTATTCAAGGAGCAGATCGGGAACCTGGAAGTTTACGTGGACGACATTCTTATCAAATCCGTCCGAGCGGCAGATCTTTTCAAGGATATGGAAGAAACCTTCCGAACACGCAAATATGGAGTCAAGCTAAATCCCGTAAATGCCTGCTCGAGCTAAGAGGCGTTCTTGGGGTATATAGTGACCGAGCGGGGATCAAGCAAATCCCAACAAGGTGAAAGCTCTGCAAGACATGCCTCCCGAAACACAAGGGAAGTGCAACGGTTGACCGGGGATAAGCTTTGTCCAGATTCATCTCCAAAACCGCCGACCGAGCCTGCCGTTCTTCAAGATCCTACGCAAGCTACTAAGTTCCAGTGGAACGAAGAGTGTGACCGAGCATTTGAAGAGTTGAAAACATATCTGAATTCCCTGCCTGTACTCGCCAAGCCGATCGGAGGCGAGTCAGTATATGTATTTGTCGTCAACTGAGCATGTTGTAGGCTCGGCCTTGTGAGGGCGAGCGAAGAGCAGTCGGTGTATTTCTTGAGCCATATTTTGAAAGATGTCAATCTCGCTACACCGGCTCGAGAAGTTGGCCTTTGCATTGGTTCTAGCCGCTCGGCGACCGTATTTCTTGGCCCACACAATCATTGTCCGACGAATAGTCCACTCGGAGTCCTGTTGAATCCGAGCGTCCTGACGGCTTATCAAGTGGACGGCAGAATTAAGTGACATCCAATATCAGCCCCGCTCGGCGATTAAAGCCCAATCCTTGGCTGATTTTGTGACCGAAGTGCAGAGGTCTGAGCTATGTGGAGAAGATATATGGATGGGTCTTCCACTCGACTCGGAAGCGGGATTGGGATATTACTTATCTCACCGCAAGAAGAAAAGATGCACCTATCCGTCCGGCTGGACTACAAGGCCACCAACAATGAGGCAGGTATGAGGCCCTTATAGCCGGATTACAAGCGGCACGGGGCCGGTCGGGTAACTCTCTACTCGGATTCACAGTTGGCCGCTCAGAACTTTCCGGCACCTTTGAAATCAACTGTGTTCGCTTAAACTCTACGCCGAGGCCTTTGAAAACTCAAAGCTACTTTCCGAGAAGTGCTTATCCAGAAGATTCCCCGAACGGAGAACCAGGCGGCCGATGAGTTGGCCAAACTCATGAGCTCAATAACGCCGGTCGCCATTCAGCAGCCAATTGAAAAAACGCTGATGGTGGCGCATGTCGACCGGATGCAAGGCCTCGCGTTTCCAAGTGACCGGAGGACACCTATTATAGAATTCCTCCGCTCGGGCACCACACCATCCGATGAATATGCAGCCCGGCGAAGAGCCGGTCGGTTTACACTCATCGGAGATCAGCTTTACAATCGCCCTCTGCTAAAATGTGTGAGCTCGAGGACTCGACTTACATCCTCCGAAGTACATCAAGGATCATGTGGAGGTCATCCGCGGCCGGTCGTTAGCCAAGAAGATCCTCTTGGCCGGATACTTTTGGCCAACTTTACAAGCAGATGCCGCTCGGACAGTATCTTTCATGCCGGGTATCACAACTTCTCCCACCGACCGGCAGAGGAGATGAAGGCATCAACCATCTCATGTCCGTTCGATGGGGAATGGATATTGTGGGTCCATTTCCGATGGCGACCGGGCAGGAAATTTTTACTAGTGGCGGTAGATTATTTCTCCAAGTGGGTGGAGGCCAAGGCCGCAAAGATCACTGAGCAAATGATTAAAAATTCATCTGGCAAGACATCATTTGTCGGTTCGGCATCCTCGCCGGTGTCCGGACAACCAGGCGCTCATGTGGAAGATGTTGGAGGATTGGTGCCAGCTACGGATCGAGCAACATTTCACGTCCGTGGCCTATCCTCGAGCAACGGCTGTCAAGTCGCCAACCGAAATTCTTCAGATCGCTACCGACCATTTGGGAGGAGTTGGCGGATGAAGTGCCGAGGCCTGTGGGCTATCCGAACGACGCCAAAAGAAGGACGGAGTCACACCGCTCCATTTGGTATACGGCGTGAGGTCACATAAGTCGGCCTGAGTCACCAGATCCGAACTATGATGATGACAACACCGAACGAAGAAACATGGACTTGGTAGAAGAAGAGAGGGCAAAGGCTTCCGTTCGGCTGATGGCGTCACGGATGAAGCAAAACTACAACCGGCGCATAATTCCCAGATCGCTCCAAGTCGGCGATCTTGTCCGAAGAAAGTCAAGCCGGTCGGCGACGTCGGTAAGCTTGAAGCGCCATGGGCGTGCCCTTTCAAAATCATCGAAAGCTCCGCCCGGGCGTATTATCTGGAGGATGAGGACGGACGGCAGCTAGATAGGCCGTGGAGCGAACCACCTCCATTTACCGGTGGTGAAAGGTGTATCATCAGAATCACCCCGTATTTCATTTTTCACTAAATACTTGAAATGCGTAGATGAAAAGTCAAAGGAGCGAATATAAGGCATTATCATCGTAGCCGGCCCCAGCCGATCGGCCGGAGGTTTATGTGGTTAGACTTGTAAGCAATAACCCGTGCCGTTCGCCGGAATTAAATTGGTCATGCCAAACGCTAGAAGATCGAAGGCCCCGTACCCTTCGAACGGAGGTATATTATCCGAGCCAAAATACTCGATGAAGTAGATCCCAGCCATGCGCTGTGGAGGGCATTATCCAAGCCGGGGAAAGGCGAAGAGCAACGCCGAACGGAAGTGTCAAAATTAGCTTCACTACCGCCTAGCCCAGACGTTAAACCGCAGAGCCGCCACCGACCGCTATAATATCCGCTACCACGAGCACCGTCGTTAAAGATCAAGAGACGAGCCGCCTATAAACCCTCCAGCGGAAGACCGACGAGCACCGTCGTTAAAGATCAAGAGACGAGCGCGTCTATAAACCCTCCGGAAGACCGACGAGCACCGTCGTTAAAGATCAAGAGACGAGCGGCGTCTAAACCCTCCGAGCGGAAGACCGGCGAGCACCGTCGTTAAAGAAGACGAGCCGGCGCCTATAAACCCTCCGAGCGGAAGACCGACGAGCACCGTCAAAGATCAAGAGACGAGCCGGCGTCTATAAACCCTCCGAGCGGAAGACCGACGAGCACCGTCGTTAAACATCAAGAGACGAGCCGGCGTCTATAAACCCTCCGAGCGGAATACCGACGAGCTCCGTCGTTAAAGATCGAGAGCCGCGCCGACCGGCTATAAATATCCGCGCCGACGAGCTCCGTCGTTAAAGATCGAGAGCCGCGCCGACCGGCTATAAATATCCGCGCCGACGAGCTCCGCCGTTAAAGATCGAGAGCCGCGCCGACCGGCTATAAATATCCGCGCCGACGAGCTCCGTCGTTAAAAATCAAGAGACGAGCCGGCGTCTATAAATAATCCGAGCGGAATATCGTCGACATTGCGATTATCCGTATTCCCCGCCGATTGTCAGACCGAAGCTATTTTCCGATCGGACTCGAGGTATAAAAGGTTCGGATCGGCTTATAGCGAGCGATTCTGGCTAGCAGCCCAGATTGATATTCGGCCGGACGGAAGAGCTGGGGAAAACACTTCATTCTGGAAGAATGCACCTCGAATGCCCAAGGTATGATGTGATAGAAGACGAGCGGACCGTACAAGTGTTAGCCAGGGAACAGTGCAAAAAGATAGAGTACACGAAAGGAAAGCATTTCATTAAAATTAGAACCTTAGGTCGAGTGGCCTAAGTACAAAAAGGTTCATGTTCAGCCGAGCGGCTAAATTACAAAAATTACTCGATGTAGTCATAGAGGTCCCTCGAATGTTGCTCAGAGCTCCACTTGATCGCCTACCGGAATATTGGTGGACTCCTAAGAAGGCCCTTCGACTTCAGATAGGTCATAGTGGCCGTAAGTCGAAAGTCGAGTACATCCGCTCGCAAATTTTCTCCGAGAACTCGGGCGATCGGATGTAACTTTGTCGGAGAGCGGCGACTCGGCTCGGCTCGGCATCCCGGTATTCCTTGAAGGTTGCCTGGGAGCTTGTCAGGCCTCATTCAGACGCTCAATCTTCTCCGTGACGGCCGAGCGGCCCGCCTTCTCCCGATCGAGCCGCTCCGTCACTCCTTTATCTTCAACTCCAGGCCCCGCCTCCACGCTTCTTCTCCGGATCGGAGATGGCAGTGTTCTTCCGAGTGGTGGCCAGAGTTATCTTTGTGTCAAGCGACTTGACCCGCCGGACTCGGCTTAGGCGGGCCCGATCACTGTTTTCTTCTCGCCGCAGCCAGCGTAGTTTGAGTTTCTTCACTCTTTTGCACTGAGTAGGAAGGTCCTTGGGAGCCGCTCGGACCACCTGCCGCCCGCAGCTGTTTTATCTCCTCGTCCGCCATAGCCAGACGGTTGGAAACTGCTATCTCTTCCACCCACCTCTGAAACGAAAGGCGCAGTTGTTAGAAGCCGAGCGGAAATATTTTAGGTAAAACAAAAACAAACAACGAAGAACTTACCCCCGTAGCGCATGTATGTTGGCTAAGTTCGAGAGGGATCACGCTGCTCCGAGCCGCCCACATCTGCCGAGGGCCCTTCAAAGTAACAGGTGCTCGGGCACGGCCGTCCGGTCACCGCAAAGAACTCTTCACCGGAAGATGAAGAGTAACTCAGTGCGGCCGTGCCTGTGGATCGCCCGACCGGATCGGTCACAAGACCGCGAATGGATGGTCGAACGCTGGACTGAACGGCAGCGGGGAGAGTGTCGACCGGATTGGCCTCGACCGGAGCAGCCAGCTCGTCAGAAGGCGTCCGGTCAGATGAAATGGTCTCAGCACCGGTGCCTTCCCTTTCGCAATCGAGGCGGCCCGGTCAGAGGGTTGGACCGCGGAGGTAGCCGAGCGTAGCGGGGTCTCCACTCGGCGTCTCTTTTGCAACGGCTGATCCTCCTCCCGAACGGACCCTTCCTCGGGGGCCGTTGGTTCCCTGGAGGGGGTAGCGCCGCTGTCCACATGCTGGTGATCACCGGTGCCGCCTTCCTTCGTGAGAACCGACCGTCAATACCCTTCATTTCTTTCCACATACCTCATTTTCTTTAGAACGCCGCCATCACCGAGTCCATGACGATGTCACCGCATGAAGAGAAAAGAAATCGGTTAGCAATTAAAGCAAGTGCCAAAGCAAAGTTCTTACCGAAGCGGTCGGAAGTGGGGTCCGTATAGGACTCAGCCCAAAATGTACATCACTCCTTCGTGAAGAAGCTTGTTGATGTCAAGTCGTAGACCGGCTAGTACATTTGCGGCGTGAAGATAGTCCGGTCGGGTCTTGAATTTCTTCATTCGGGAGGGAGGTAGACCGACTTGCCACTGGGTCGGAAAGTTTGGCTGACCGGGCATGCGGAGGTAGAATAATAGTCCTTCCAATGTTTATTGGAAGTGGGTAGTTTATTGAAGAAGACCAAACCGGGCCGAGCTTGGAACATAAAGGTCTCCAACTAGGATAATAGAAATAAAGAAGACCTCCGTCGGAGGGAATGTTGTGAATCTTGAACAAAACGACAACGCCGCAGAGGAGACGAAGGTGTTTGGTACTAAACTTCCGAAAGGCACGCCAAAATAATTGCGCACGTCCGCTATAAAAGGATGGACGGGAACCGCAGATCAGTAAATTGGTCATGAAGACAGTAAACCACCACGGCGGTCCGTGGTGGCCGAGCGGCAGACTTAGCGAACTTCGATATCCTCGGGATTTCGAAATTGTCACCAAAATATCAAAATCCCATTGTTCAAACGAGATCGCATGGTAGTATACCATGGGCCTAAGGATTGTTCTTCGGATGAGAAGAACTGGCCATGGTAAGAAATCAAAAGGAAGTTCCAAAGACGAAGGAATGGAATTTCAAAGACTCGAGCTAGGGAAGAAATACGGATTAGATACCGGAAAGGAAGGAGGAGAGATCTAAAACCTTACTGAGGGAGATGAATCGAGGAAAGGCGCCGGAGAGCGTCAGAAGGCAGCAACAAGATCGCCGGAGCTCCACAGCGCAGAGAGCAACAGTAGAGGTAACGGAGGCGTGTGAAGGCGAGAAGGAAACGAAGAATTTATAGGGTGAGGGCTGCGGCCTCCACCGTCGGATCCAGTCACGGAATCAATGCATACATCTAGCCGTTTATTTCGAATTGCTTGGTCACATCAAAATATCATGCAACCGCCTCCGTACTCTGATGGCATTGCTCCACGTGGCTCAATCATTATCTTTAACAACACATTATGCCACGTTAGTAGATCGATCATTATTCCGATACCACATCAACTAGATATTTCTGATCTCATGTCACATCAGTCATCCAAGACTTATCCTCATCTACCTTGATCCGGTAGTAAGAGCGGGCCCCCCTTCTCTTGCAAAGTCAACGCCAAGTGGAAGTCACCGGAACAGCCGCCCACCCAGAGGAGAGTGTGGTCCGACCGGACGGACGGCCATAGATGGCCGGTCCGACTGGACTGCCGGCCGGCCGATGGAATCGAGTACCCGGAAGGGTCCGGCCGGTTTGCACTTATAGTTGGTAGGCACCCTGTCAAATCGGGGTTCCGACGCTCAGTTAAAAAGGTCATGGACCGAGCTGACCTTTTGACCGATCACAGTCATAAAGCACCCCTGTTTGTTAGTCTCCACAAAGCACAAGTAAACCACTGCGGATGTCCGGTCGGATGTTTAGGTATCTTTCCGCTCGGACTACAAGTTTGGAGCAAAGGAAAGGGCCAGAGGATTTCTTTCTCTGACAACCTGTAGGTTTCACGTGTGTGTCATGCTCCAAATCTTGTGAGAGGGAGGCATGCTCTGACTGTAGCGATATGGGTCAGGTAAACTTTCTGACAGCCGCGTACCTAGGAAAGGACAGGTAAGCTTTCTGACAGCCGCATACCTAGGATAGGACAGGGGACACTTATGCACCTTGGTACGCGTGCCCAAACCTTTCACAGCTCTATATAAAGAACCTCAGGTTTCATCGACAAGGGAGGATGGTATGTACTCTGAGACTTCTGGAGCCACCTTGTTCATCGTGATTTACCTGACTTGAGCGTCGGAGGGTCGTCGCTGGGAATCCCCTTCCCGGCTCGACTTCTGTGCAGGATAGCCGGAGCATCTCGACGCTAGTTGGAGACCTACATCAGCGAGCCTTGGAGCGTCACGTGCCCAGCGTCTGCTGACTTCTGGTTCGGACAGGATCAAAAACCACGAATGATATTCATCCCCTCCCCCCCTCTCTAGCGCTTTCGATCCTACACAATCAAGATCACAGATGGACAATTACGTTATGCAATGAGAAACCAGGATATCATGCTCAATGCTTGTGTCATCTCACAGCACAAATGGTGATTTAGAAATTATTGGAATATTTCTAGATATAGTACATTCGCTAAAAATAAACTAATGATACACATGTAGGGAACATAACTATTCATAAAAAGAAATTAAAACAATGGTTGAAGTATTATTTAATTATATTCCAGATCAAGTTATCAAAGGCTTTCAGATGTCCATGCACCATTGAGCTTGATGGAATGGCATTAGTTTTCCATCATCGTTAGACCTTCCATTAACACCAGAAACACTCTCCAACTCGCCTTAGGCACCATATACTCTATAGAGAACATATTTTTTACGAGAATAAACAATATACTTAATGCTTATTAAAGAAAATCACTAAGATGTGATTGTATAGCTGATGTGAGACACAGAGAAATAGGTGTGATATGCAAATGTAAAAAAGAAGGATTTTTAATCTGCATTGGTATTTCTTATGCGTGGTATCAAGATAAGATCTCCCCGACATGCCAAGGCAATTTTTAAGCAAAATTCATAGCTGCAATTAAAGATTAGCAATATCCTATCAAAAACAAAGGAAACCAGCTACACTAGAAAGAAACTATCCAAATCAGTAACTTAATCAAACCAACAAAAGAAAGAATTATTAAGGGGGAAAAAAAATATGAGGCCGACCTTGAAATCATCATCAATTGGCTTCAGAATTTGATCAACAAAAGTCTTAATCATGCTATTAGAGGGTAACGATGGTGGATCAGTGGCCACGGTCCATAATTAGTTCATGGCAAATACATGTTGTTCAAGATTTCCATGGCTTGAAAAGTGCATTTCCACAAGAACTGAAGATAGTGGAGATCATAAATTGTGAGATGAAGCACAGTTACCTTTGAACAGAGATTTTCTTTTTTGCTGCGGAGAGGGAAGGAGAGGAGACGGTGTTGCTCGGCGACCTTTGCTAGCACCGCCATCTTCGTTAGCAAGGCCCCCTATTCTTGGCCGGAGAGAAGAGCCATTAGTGGTGGCACCGCCCCTGCTTCCAAAATACACTGAAAATTTGTAACGACGGCGTTCTTCTTTAAGATCCTTCACTCATCAACTCCACCAGAAAGGGAATCACCTCTGGCAAATCCCCGATTTCCGCACGGTATTCCTCTATCGACAAGAGGTGGAATACGATGGCTTGCGGCGTTCTGTTGCGCCTCCTCCTTGAAAACTAGTCCGATGACGTGCACAACGAGGCCGAGTCCACCGACCTCGATGATTGTCCTTGCGCCGCTTGGGTGCTCCCAGAGATTCGCCGCCACCGTGGCAAAAAGGCAATATCGCTCGCCCCAGTGTCCTCATCGTACTACGCCTAAGATTTTCACGAGGGAGATAAATCATGATAGCTGGAAAAGTTAGTGCATAGTGGGAAGAGATACACGGACCAGAGAATTACGCCCTGACTATCCCACGATTTGAACCCACGCTCTCAAGTGACAAGCTTCTACGCACTAACCGCTCAAGATAACCCCGTGGAATGAGATTCGCCGCCACCGTGTTAACACGGTTGGGGGAGTAGTAGGTTAAAAACGATTTGAATCGTATCAATTAATCTAAACGAAATGATTTTTTTAAAACCAATTAAATCGACTAAATAAAAAAATTAATTAATTTGATTTAAAATTAAATTAATTATTTTTTTTAAAAAAATATTTTTTAAAATAACATTCAGATCTTAAGAATAGGAGGTAAAATTTTAATTTGATCCAAACATTTGATTAATTTAATATATTCAATTTAATTGAATAAGAAATTTAAAAATTAAAATCAAACCTACTTAAACAAATTAATCATTTTTTTAAGGAAAGAAAATTAAATTTTCAAATAAATTGAACCGATTTATTTGATTTAATCAAATTTTTATTCATCCTTAGCCGACCTCCACCAAATAAGTCTGATTGACCACGTTAGATTTCGAGAGTCTCTTGATATTAAATGCGGCATTGCTTTGTCCCAACTCGTCAAGGACGTGAGCTTGCGGATGAGGAAAGTCGCAACCATCTTCATTGCCACTGTAGAGCTCAACGGCGTCATTGTTTTGCTACGAGGAAGTTAGAGGCCGTGTTTGGTTTAGTTATTTTCTATTTTTATTTTATGAGAAAAGAAAAAAATATTATTTGATTGATAATTTTTATATTTATTTTTTAGAAAAACAAAATATCAGCATTTTATGAGAAAATAGAGAAGGATATAAATAGAAAAGACATATTTTTATTAATTTTTTTTACCCAATAGCGATCTTGGGAGTTTCGGTTAAACACATTAAACAATTTTGATTAATATGTTTATTAAGTTAATATATTTATTTATTTATAAAATATGTGATCTCTGATATTTTATTTTTAAAATTAATTAATTTAAATAAAATGTTTATAACTATATTTTTTTTTAATAAACGTCATTAAAAAAATATCCACGACACGAAAAAAAACCATGACGCATTGACGCGTGTCTTGGCTTTCGATTTGCCCTGCTGTAGTGACCATCGAGGACACGAAGCGAAGCCACTTGATTCCTCTCTTCAATTTGATTGGTCACTGTAAACCCATTGTCAGACTGTAAACCTAAACAAACTGATTCCTTTGCCTATCTATATAAGCATTTCAGAACTTGGCTCGTCGATCACGAACCAATTTTTCCAAATCTCCAAATCCATGGCAAGCTGTCCTTCCACCACCTCCTCCTCCTCCTCCTCTTCCTCCCCCTCCAATGTGTTTCAAGTGACCAAATCCAGGAGGCCAAGGCTCACCAAGAAAGCTTCCGACTCGGAGGAGGAGAAGAAGAATTTGGACAACGGAAAACGCAAGAGAAGCTCTTCTTTCAGAGGCGTCACCAGGTAACAATTAAACTTAAAACAAAGAAAAATCTAGTTGTTTGTAGTGTTTTGATTTGTAGCTGGTCGATATATAGGCATAGAAGGACTGGGAGGTTTGAAGCTCGCCTATGGGACAAGAACCCCCTTCAGAACAAGAAAGGTAAGACACGGTTACTACAAGGGCAACTCTAGGGATTTACTTAATGAACATGATCGCCGCCGATTAGTTATTTATTCTGCCCTTTAATTTTAATGGCATTTGTTTTCCTCTTTCTCACTTGGATTTTGTCTCGCGAACTGCACGTGTGTTGGGGCTCCTGCGGCATTGGCATAGTTTATTTAGGTAAATTGCTGCTTACAAGAGTCATAACTGCTTTTATTTCCATCCTTGATCATTTATGACCAAAAAAGAAGAAGAATTAAAAAATGCATCTTTGAATTGGTGGTGTTCACTGTGAAGGGGCTTTTGGTGATGAAGAAGCTGCTGCTAGGACGTATGATCTTGCTGCACTCAAATATCGGGGTCCTGAAACAGCTCTGAATTTTCCTGTATGCACTGATATTTAACTCTGTTTTGTGATAAATAATAGCTAGATATCTATAGATAGATAGATAATACATATATTGGATCCAGTTTGATACGTACAGAAAGGACTACGAAGAGATGCAAAGGATGTCGAAGGAGGATTACGTGGCTTCTCTCAGGCGCAGGAGCAATGGGTTCTCAAGAGGCGTTTCAAAGTACCGCGGGGTGTTCAGGTTAATTATCAAATATGTTCCTTAAAAGGATCGTATCTTTAGAATTATCTTTTGGTTTCAAATCTGAATTATTCATTCATTCATTCTTCCCATTTTATATTCATTTTCTGTCTGTATCTGGAAGAACGTGTCAATGAGGAGTAGTTGATCTTTAGAACAAAAGGTTTTTTTTGTTTTTCTTTTCAGAAATAAGTCCAAAATGTTAGAGAGTTGTAGCTGCTATTTAGCTAATTAATGGCTGAAATCTAATGTTTTGGCCGAGTCTGAATACGTTTTGTAGCATGCACATTTTTCCCATTTGAGGCCGGTGCTCTGAAAACAAACTGATGACATGAATGGAATTTGACAGGCACCAGCACAAAGGGAGGTGGGAGGCGAGAATTGGAGTTTTTGGCAACAAGAATCGCTATCTGGGAACCTTCAGTGAGTCCTCATACGTCTTTTTTCTTCTTCTTCTTCATCTTCCTCCTCTTGTCAGTCAATCGTTCTGAAACACCATCTCAAGCTCCTAAAATCTCATTTCAGGCTCACAGGAGGATGCAGCCCGAGCTTACGACCGCGCGGCGATCCAGTTCAGAGGCCCCAACGCAGTCACCAACTTCGACATCAGCAACTACATGAACTGCCAGAAGGTACCTGCCACAGCCACGAACACTCCGGAAGCTCCTCCTCCGGAGGTGAACCAAGATTACTACGACTCTGAGGAAGCAAACGCCGCTGCAATTTTGATGAGTCTGCGAACTGAGATGGCGGTCGAAAAATTTGGGTGAGGGGAAGAGTGGCGACTTCAAACACCCACTTCCTGATACTTGTGCTTTTTGTGTTTGGTACTGCAAGAACACTTGTCACCTTGTTGCTTTGTCTTTTGGATTTGAAACCTTCATAAAGCCTAATTTGGTTGGGCAAGCAAATGCTCTTATTGAGCCTCTTTCATTCAAACAGAATCTCTATTCTAGTATCAGTCCTAAAATTCATTGGAATACTCGAAGATCGCCGGAGGAAGTTCCGGCGACGGAGCCTCAAAGTTGAGCACACTGATAGCTTGTTCCATGGACGGCAGTGCTTCTGGATCAGGGATGAGCGTACCATAACCCCACGACCATCGAGCATTCCATTTCTCTCCGATCACCCCACAACCATCAAGCATTCCATTTGTCACCGAGCAAATTCTCCCTGTAGCCTCGCACCCACTGCCTCAAGAATCGTCTTCCTCCTGAAAAGCTAAAGCTTGTATCATTTCTAGAATTCATTTGAGCATCCAAACACAGCCTCGACCACCGGGCACCCTGTAGCCTCACATCTGCCGCCTCGAGAATCATCTTCCTCCCGTAAGACTAAGCCTAGTACCATTTATAGAATTTACTTGAGCATCCGATGTGAAACTATAAGTAGGCATCGATAATGTGGGACTATAAGTAGGCACTGGCACCGACAAGAAGAAAGCGAGGCCGTCGCCGGTAAAATTAGTCTGCGCCTGAGGCCTGATGTCGAAGACAAAACGAGTAGTGAAATCTGACAGCTGCATGGTTTGCGCGTCCCAGAGGAGGAAGATATCCTTCTGGAACTATAAGTAGGCATCGATAATGTGGGACTATAAGTAGGCACCGGCATCGTCGGAGGAAGCTCCGGCAACGGAACCTCAAAGTTGAGCGCACTGATAGCTTGTTTCATGGACGGCCGCGACTTTGGATCAGGATGAGCGCACCATAACCCCACAACCATCAAGCATTCCATTTCTCTGATCAAATTCACCCTTTTTGCCACAATTTTCCACCCGTAAAGCTCCCAAACCGATTGAACCAGTTCGGCCGTGCCATTCTCCTCTACCATTAATTGCTTTTTACCGGATGCCATCTCTAGCGCCACGACCCCGAAGATATAGACGTCCGATTTTTTACTTGCCGGTGAAAAAACCTTCATAAAATTGCTCCAACTTGCCGGTCGTCTTTCCCATAAAATTGCTCCAACTTGCCGTCACCGTCGAGTTCACTGAGTTGATGTCGATTCCGATGTGGCTTCCAGCCGGGTCATTAACGATCTCGCCATTTGAGAATGTATCGAACTCCACCGCCACCGTTGTGTTCTCCGGGGGTGTGGGAAGATGAGGTGACCAAGTAAAGAGGCCCAGGCTGCCGCCTAAGGAATTGTTGGGGACATGGAGCATCGGCACCGACAAGAAGAAAGCGAGGCCGTCGCCGGTAAAATTAGTCTGCGCCTGAGGCCTGATGTCGAAGACAAAACGAGTAGTGAAATCTGACAGCTGCATGGTTTGCGCGTCCCAGAGGAGGAAGATATCCTTCTGGTAGCTCGCTCTGCCCCCACTCTCGGCGACCGTTCCGATTAAGGTGTCTTTGGTGAGCTCGATGCCACCATTGCCGTTATCCGCATCGCCTTGGAGAAGGATATCGGACACGAAGACA
Organism: Zingiber officinale; assembly: GCF_018446385.1. Classification (NCBI taxonomy): domain Eukaryota; kingdom Viridiplantae; phylum Streptophyta; class Magnoliopsida; order Zingiberales; family Zingiberaceae; genus Zingiber; species Zingiber officinale. The sequence continues at coordinate 122,820,210 of NC_055992.1, forward strand.
TCGTTTGGGAAGCTAGCGAAGTTGAACGAGAGAGAGCTCGAGGAAGGAAAGCCGGCTAAGAAACAAATCACGAACGTAGAGATCAAAATCCTTGATCTACACATCTTGCAGACTGAAGGATTTGCAGAGGAGGAGAAGTGATGAAGGTTGCAATTTAATTACATCTGTGTCAAATGATGCCTTGGATAAGAACAAGACTGAGTCAAAATTGTCTAGTCGATTATGTCACCTAACTGTATATTTCTATGAATTATCATAAATAAATCTGAACTTGCGTGACGTCAATGAGAAGAATAGGAATGAGTTTTTTTTTTTAAAAAAAATGATATAATTTTTAATTTGAATTTCCTCGATTTTGATATAGAAGAAATGTTGGGCTCCAAATTGGACCAACGGGCGGCAGCAGTTCTTCCGCCAAGGCCCAAACTTTGCCGCAAAAGGAGAAGAATTAGAGAGAGGGGCAAGAAATGCCGGGCACGGCTACGATGGTGGGAGCCTATTGGGTTTGGGCGTCTAGATATACCGTGATTAATCCTAATCCTCGTCCTCCAGCGATTGGGGATTGATCTGCTAAGTAGATTCGCTTCTGATGGCGATCCGTGGGAGCACGCTTTGGGGATGGGGATCGGCGTCGTATTCGCCAACCAGATGGTGAAGTGGGAGAAGAAGTTGAAGGAGGACCTCGACAAGATTGTCGAGAAGGCCTTAGACATCCAAGGAACGCAAACACTAAAATAATTTTATTTTATTTATTAATTGATCTTGACTAAGTACTCCTTCAAGTATCATAAAAGAATAATAAATTTTATTATTACATTTAAGATACGGTTAGTTCACGTTATCATATAACTTTAGTCATATGATTACTAAGTAATCACATAATTAAAATTATGAAAAATAAAATATAATTAAATATTGTTTGATCCAACCTAGATAGTATAATAAAAATTTATTTGTTTAAAAATTTTAATGAATAACTTAATTTAATATTATATTATATTATCCTCAGTTACAAAACAAATCTTACATAAAAATAATAATATTATTATATACATATATAAAACAAATCTTACATAAAAATAATATATATATATATATATATATCGTTTTTCTTTTTTTATATTTTTTTACGTTTTCTATTTTTTATGTTTTTTTATTTTTTTTTAATTTTATTTTATTTTTTTACATTTAAAAATTTTTTAAAGCTTTTTTTTCCCATTTTTTCTATTTTTCTATTTCTTACGTTTTTTTATTATTTTTAAATTTTTCTATTTTTTATTTTTTATGTCTTTTTTTTAAAAGTTTTTTGTTTTATTTTTTATGTTTTTTTCTTTATGTTTTTCTTTTATTTCACATTTTTCTCCTATCGAAAGGGTATTTTTGATAAAAAAAATCGTTAATCCCGGAATAAAAAAAAATCTCAATTTTATGAGGTTTTCTGATTCCTGGTTGTATGCTCCTTTTGCTGACGTGTTGAGCATGGAACATTACTCGGGAATTATCAATTACCTAAACCAAATAAGGTTTTCATTAATAACCTTGGATGGATAACCAAGGTTATCAAGGATAACCCCCAACCAAACGCAGCCTTATATTATTTCTTGCTCTATGCATATTCTCTTTTTTATATGTTATTAGAGTCATCTCTTTTTATCTTCCCTCAACTTCTTGAAACGAAGATCCAATAAACGACAAATCCTTTTTCATTTTTTCTCTCAATCCACTTCCGTCTCTAAGACCCAATCAATCCTTCTTCCTCTACTATCGAGACAATAAAGGAGCCAGGCAGAGGAGAAGTCCTAGTGAGTGAAGCTAGGCAGAAGAAAATCCTGGTGAGTAAGTCAGGCAGAGGAGAAGTCCTAGTGAGTGAAGCTAGGCAGAAGAAAATCCTGGTGAGTGAAGCCAGGTGAAAATCCTGGTGAGTGAAGCCAGGCAGAAGGGAAGTCTTGGTGAGTGAAGCCAGGCAAGGAAAATCCAAATGGATCAAGTTTGATCAGACATCTGGTGTTAGGAGAAAAGTCCAAGTGGGTCAAAGGGATTGACCGGACACTTGGTGAGGGAGTTCTAGCAGGTCAAGGGTGACCAGATGCTAGGCATGATGTACCAACAGGTCATAGTTGACCGGATGTTGGTCTAGGGGACTTTGGACTTGTTTTTGGGCAAAAACAAGAGCTGAATCGATCAGCCGATCGATTGGCTAATGCCCAATCGATCGGCTGATCGATTGGCTAATGCCCAATCGATCGGCTGATCGATTGGGCGAGTCCCTGCGATAAGCCTCCTCCCAATCGATCAGTGGATCGATTGGGAGAATCGCCGATCGCACAAAAAGCCTCCCAATCTATCGACCGATCGATTGGGAGCCTCCAATCGATTGGCTGATCGATTGGGAGCTGCGATTTCGTGCGATAAGCCCTGGATCGATCGGTCGATCGATCTAGGCAATTCCCGAGAGCACAGAGGCGCTCTGGATCGATCGGCCGATCGATCTAATGTTGGTTAGTCCTAGGAAAACGTATCGGTTCCACTGTACAAAATTTTTTTGTACAAGTGTCGAACCTTTCCTTAAATAACCTATTGTGTTCTTTAGAAGTTAAATAAGGAATCGCAGATGGAACTTAACATTATTGATTCCAAATTTAACTTATCTGTTGTTAATGGTTTAGATTTGAATCGCAAGCGGAACTTAACACTATTGATTCAAATTTACCTAAGTTATTAATTCCATAAATATTAATTTCCAAAATTGGCTTCCAGGACTACATGGCGAGGCACATCTTGGATATGGGAGCAACCACCACCGCCTAGGCAAAGCCTTTTAAGGAAAGCTAATATTTATTTCCTTAAATAACTCTAGGTTAACCAAAAAGAACAATCGAATCACAAATTCGAAAAAGAAGAAAACACAAACTCGAAAAAAAACTATTTTGAAAACTCTAGAATCATATGCCTCTTGTGTTTGGTATTTCCATAAATAACTATACAAAGAAAACTAGTATGATGCAGAAAACAATTACTAGTTATACCTTTCTTTGTAATCAAAATAACCTCTTGATCTTCTACCGTATTTCTCTTCTTATCTCAGACGTTGTGTGGGCAACGATCTTCCGAGATGAGAACCACCAAGCTCCTTCTTCTTTAAGCTAGATTCGGCCACCAAGAATTATCCATGAGAAGTATAGGTCCGACCACCACCATCAAGCTCCAAGGGATGCTAGAAACAAAGTCTCCTTTCTCTCCTTCTCCTAGCTAGAACCGGCCACCATAGAAAGCTCTTGTGTTGATGCCGCCGGCCACAAAGGAGGAAGAGAAAAGAAGAAGAAGAGAAGACCCTAGGGCCGGCCACACCAAGAAGGAAAAGAGAGGAAGAATAGAATAGAGTTGTTCGCCATTAAGGCACCTCTACCCCCTCTTTTATAATCCTTGGTCTTGGCAAATAAGGAAATTTTAATAAAAAACTTCCTTAATTCTTTTGCCATGAAAAAGAAAAATTAATTAATTAAAATCAATTTTCTTTTTCCAAATTATTTGGCCGGCCACCTTTCTCCCCAAAACAAGGAAAGTTTTAATTAAAACAAAAATTAAAACTTCCTAATTTGTTTCCGAAAATTTATAAAAAATTTCTTCAATAATTTTTCCCTTCATGGTGGGTTATAAAAAGAAAATTCTATAAATTAAAATCTTTCTTTTAAACATGTGGATAATTTCCAAAAAGGAAAGTTATCTCTAAAAATTTAAAATCTCTTTTCAATCTACAAATAAGGAAAGATATCAAATCTTTTCTTAATCTTTTGTAGAAACTAATAAAAGAGAATATTTAATTTTTAAAACTCTCTTTTAAATTATGATCATGGTTAAAAGGAAAGTTTTCTCAAAATTAAAATCTCCTTTCAATCTACCAATAAGGAAAGATTTCAAATCTTTTCTTAATTTTTTGTAGAAAGCTATAAAAGGAAAGATTTAAATTTTAAACTCTCTTTTAAAAACATGATATCCACATAAGAAATAATTTTAATAAAAATTCTTTTTAATATTCTAGTGGCCGACCACCTAAGCTTGGGACCCAAGCTTTGGCCGGCCACCAACTTGGCTCATCCACTTGGTCTTGGCCGACCCTAGCTTGGGTTCCAAGCTAGCTTGGCCGACCCTATTAGGATGGGTAAGAAGGTGGGTATATAGTGGGTATAAATCTCTATATACAATAGGCTACGATAGGGACCGAGAGGAGGAATTGATTTTGGTCTCCCGATGAAATTAAGCATCCCGTGTTCGCCCCGAACACATAACTTAATTTCATCAATAATAATTCATTCCACTAAAGAACTATTATTGAACTACCGCACCAATCCCAAATTACATTTTTGGGCTCCTTCTTATTATGAGTGTGTTAGTCTCCCTGTGTTTAAGATGTCGAATGTCCACTAATTAAGTGACTTACTGACAACTCATTTAATTAATATCTTAGTCCAAGAGTAGTACCACTCAATCTTATCGTCATGTCAGACTAAGTCCACCTGCAGGGTTTAACATGACAATCCTTATGAGCTCCTCTTGGGGACATTATCAACCTAGACCACTAGGACACAATTTCCTTCTATAATCAACAACACACACTATAAGTGATATCATTTCCCAACTTATCGGGCTTATTGATTTATCGAACTAAATCTCACCCATTGATAAATTAAAAAAATAAATATCAAATATATGTGCTTGTTATTATATTAGGATTAAGAGCACATACTTCCATAATAACTGAGGTCTTTGTTCCTTTATAAAGTCAGTATAAAAAGAAACGACCTCTAATGGTCCTACTCAATACACTCTAAGTGTACTAGTGTAATTATATAGTTAAGATAAACTAATACCTAATTACACTACGACCTTCCAATGGTTTGTTCCTTTCCATCTTGGTCGTGAGCTACTGTTTATAATTTATAAAGAACCGATAATACGATCTTCTGTGTGTGACACCACACATTATGTTATCTACAATATAAATTAATTGAACATCTACATTTGGTATATATAAATGTAGACACTTGACCAATGTGATTCTTATAAATGTTTATACAAAAGCTAGGCTTTTAGTATACACATCAACAATCTCCCACTTATACTAAAAGACTATGCTGCCATAAACGCTGTCATACACCTGATTCCCATCCATTCAACATGTCCATCAAAAGCTCTTGCCTTAAGGACCTTAGTGAAAAGATCTACAGGTTATCACTTGATGCAATCTAGGCGGCAACAACTTCTCCTCGTTTATACGATTTCTTGTATTGGGTGGTACTTGCGCTCTATTGTGTTTACTTGCCTTATGGACTCATGGTTTCTTCGAGTTTGCTACTGCACCACTATTATTACAATAAATTGTAATAATCTTTGGACAAACCAGAAATCATATCTAAGTCCATCTTGAGGTTACTGAGTCACTCAGCTTCTATGGTTGCCTCTAAGGCTGCCACATACTCAACTTCCATAGTGGAGTCTGAAAAGCACCTATGCTTAACACTCCTCCATAGTTATGACTTTACCTCCTAAAGTAAACACAAAAACCCCGAGGTCGACTTACTATTGTCCCTATCTGATTGGAGGTCAAAATCCGTGCAACCCACAGGGATCAAATTATCTGGCTTGTAAGCTAGCATATAATCTCTAGTGCCTCTAAGGTACTTTAATATATGTTTTACCGCAGTTCAATGTCCTTGTCCAGGGTTACTTAGATATCTGCTAACTATGCCCTCGATAAAACAGATCTCTGATCTCGTGCATAACATACATTAGGCTTCTGACAGCCGAAGCATAAGGAACTGCCTTTATTTCCTCTATCTACTTTGATGTCTTCGGAGACATCTCTTTAGATAAAGCTACTCCATGCTTAAAAGGTAAGAAACCTTTTCTTGGAGTTCTGCATGCTAAAATGAGCAAAGATTGTTTCAATATATAAAGCTTGGGATAAGTAAAATATATTCTTTTCTTGCGATCCCTTTGATCCCAAGAATATATGCATTCTCCTAAGTCCTTCATATCGAATTGTTTGGACAACCATACCCTTACTTCTGACAACACTTTGATATTGTTTCTAACTACAAAAAATGTTATCTACGTATAGTACAAGAAATACCACCACGTTTTCATCACATTTCTTGTATACACAAAACTCATTTGGTTATAAAATAAATCCATAGGTCTGGATTACTTTATTAAACCGAATATACCAAGACCTTGAAGCGTTACTTCAGCCCATAGACTATTTCAGCTTACACACAAGATGCTCTTTGCTCTATGCAATGAACCCTTCTGGTTGCTTTATATGAATGTTTTTTTCAAGACTTCCATTAAGGAAAGCTATCTTGACATTCACTTGCTAAATCTCATAGATAAAAGAATCCGGGTAGACTTAAGCATGGCTACCGGTAAAAAAGTTTCCTTTTTCAACAAGCCTTGCTTTGAAAGTTTCTACCTTCCTGTCTATCCCTCTTTTCCTATTATAGACTTATTTTTACCCAATGACTTTTACACCATTTGGTGATTTTATAAGCTTCCAGACTCTATTAGAATACATATATTCTAATTCTGTATTCTTTGCAAAGATGCTGCATCTTTATCTTGGAGTGCTTCGTCATATATCCGGAGATTAGGTTCATGTCCTCCAGGGATCGAGTCCGAAGACTCTCCCAAAACATGAATCTTTTTAGGTTGCCTAACAATCCTCCCACTACGACGAGGTACTTTCTGCAATTGTGTATCATTTGTGATACGTGTTGCAGTTTCTTGTGATATTTCATCTTGTATAGTTGGTACTAGGTTAGACGTGTCCTTTAATTTCCTTAAGAATAATTTTTACTCATGGGCTTGTGGTTTATAGTATAGTCCTTTTCTAAAATCGAGCATTGGTGCCAACAATGACCTTCCGATTTTAAGAACTACAAACCTCTTTTCATTTTTCTAGGATAACTCATAAACAAGTGAACTCATGTCCAATTTTTCAGTGTCTCTCATGTGCTAGACCACCCAAATCCGAATATGCTTACTTAAGTGAATTTTAGGGTGAGATTTAAGTTCATTATTGAATTTTGATCTCAAAACTTCAAGTTTTGATTTTCCTAATTATTTAGGAATTACAGGTCATTGTTGGTGCAATGATAGAAGTTTAACCATATTTTTAGGGGGAGTTACTCTTTGAAAACATAAATCTTATTTCAAAGACCATGAAAGGTGGTTAATCCTTTTGGTAGATTGATGCTCGGGGTTAAGCATTGGGATACAATGAATGGGATTTTCATTGTTAGAATGGTGAATGCTCTAGGTTGAGCATGGTAATGGAGATCATGGCTCAAGGGGGATCATTGGAGAGAATGAAGGGGGATGATACCTTCATTGATGCGATGATGAATGCTCTAGGATGAGCATAGTGAAGTGAAGTAAAGCTCAAGGGGGAGCTTTGGGGACAATGAAGAGGATCTAATCTTCATTATGGTGTTGTTAACAACAAGTGATGTTGTAAAACAACGTGGAGTTAACTCTTATGGAGAAGAGTTGGTTTTATGTTTTTGATGTGTGACAAAGGGGGAGAATTGGAGGTTAAGTTAGGTCTTCATCTCGAGAAGGGGAAGTTTTGTCCTCTAGGAGGAGAATTGGAGGTAGTTAGACCTTCATTCATACTTTGTCATGGAATTGTTGAGGCTATGGGATTTAGCCTTGTTATTGTTAGGACCAAAAGTAGCTAGAGGGGGGGGGGGGGGGGGGAATAGCTCGTCGCGTTCGCTCGTTGCTCGGCGTTGCTTGTTTCTTCAAAGATGTGCAGTGGAAAATACAGAAACAAATATGACAACGCTAACACGGTTGGTTTACTTGGTATCCACCTCACAAGAGGTGACTAGTCCAAGGATCCACACCACGCACGCACCCTCCACTATGAAAACACTCCTTTTCGGTAACTACCGAGGGCGGAGAAGCCCTACAAGACTCTCAGTACAAGAGGAAAAGAAAGGGAAACAAAATACAAGCGCAAAGCTTACAATGAGTACAGGAAACCCTAACCCTAGCTTCTCTTCTTGCCTTTGATCCGCCTCTTGACTTGGAAAGCTTCCAAGATCCTTCAAGAACTGGCGATCTGATCTTTGAGAGCGCTGTGGAGGAGCTGGCGAGTAATCTGGAGTGAATCGGAGAAGCGATGCCGAAGGAAATGAACGCCTGCGGCTATAAACGACGCCAACGGTCGGATCCCGATCGATTCGAATGTTCCCAATCGATCGGGGAGGCTTTGGATCGATCCATGGATCGATCCAGAGCGCCTCTGTGCTCTGGAAAAGCGCCTGGATCGATCCACGGATCGATCCAGCGCTTATCGCGCGAAGCAGAAGCATCCACCGATCGATTGGGACCTCTGGATCGATCCACGGATCGATCCAGAGGCTCTCTGTTCGCTGGGACAGGTCTGGATCGATCCACTGATCGATCCAGCACTTGATTTTTGTCCAAAACCAAGTCCCAAACCTCCCAAACCAACATCCGGTCAACCTTGACCTGTTGGTATGTCATGCCTAGCATCTAGTCACTCCCTTGACCTGCTAGGACTCCCTTACCAAGTGTCCGGTCAATCCCTTTGACCCACTTGGACTTTTCTCTGTGCCAAGTATCCGGTCAATCCCTTTGACCTACTTGGACTTTTCCTTCATGCCAAGTATCCAGTCAATCCTTTGACCTACTTGGACTTCCCCGCACCAGATGTCCGATCATCCTTGATCCATCTGGATTTTCCCTTGCCTGGCTTCACTCACCAGGACTTTTACCTAGCTTCACTCACTAGGGTTTTCCATATGCCTAGCTTCACTCACTAGGACTTTCACCTGGCTTCACTCACCAGGATTTCCATCTGCCTAGCTTCACTCACTAGGACTTTCACCTAGCTTCACTCACTAGGGTTTTCCATCTGCCTAGCTTCACTCACTAGGACTTTCACCTAGCTTCACTCACTAGGGTTTTCCATCTGCCTAGCTTCACTCACTAGGACTTTCACCTGGCTTCACTCACCAGGATTTCCATCTGCCTGGCTTCACTCACCAGGACTTTCACCTAGCTTCACTCACTAGGGTTTTCCATCTGCCTAGCTTCACTCACTAGGACTTTCACCTGGCTTCACTCACCAGGATTTCCATCTGCCTGGCTTCACTCACCAGGACTTTTCTTCTGCCTAGCTTCACTCACTAGGACTTCCTTCTGCCTGACTTCACTCACCAGGACTTTTCTTACTGCCTAGCTTCACTCACTAGGTCTTTCATTTTGCCTAACATCCCAGTTAGGACTTCCCAGTCAAGTATCCGGTCAACCTTGACCTACTTGACTCTTCTTCAATCAATATCTTATTGTCAAACATCTAAACCCAAACCAAGACTCAGCTTGGTTACCCAGGTCAACCTTGACCTGAGGGATATTGCACCAACAATCTCCCCCTTTTTGATGTTTGACAATACCACAATAACACTTACAATCCCATATGTAAGTTAGGCTAATTCCATAGCCTCCTTCTTCATGCCACGGTAATGAAAGCATAAATTAAGCTCTTCATTCTCCCCCTAAGAGGGCAAACTCCCTCTAGGTAATGAAAGCCTAACTTACTCCCTTTCATGAGTCCTTTCATTCTCCCCCTATGACCTTCCCATAGGTAATGAAAGCCTAAGCTTAACCATACATTCTCCCCCTATTGGCACACATCAACCCATCGTTGGACACACATCAACCTATGCTCCAATTCTGGGCACACTTCAACAAATCCATTTGTTGAAGACTCTCCCCCTGAAGAGTTGCTCATCGTTGTTCACAACATCACTCGTTGTGATCAACACGATAATGAAGGTCCCATACCCTTCATTTATCCTTAACTTCTCCCTCAATGTAGACAACTACCCAACCTTGAGCATTATCTACCACTTGAGTGTCCACTTGAAATAATGAGGATATCCACTCCCCATTTCAAGTTTAAATGCTCAACCTTGAGCAAGTTCACAACAGAAGGTTAACCACCTTCCAAGGTTCATGAAAAATAAATTTCATGTCTTTAAAGAGTCCCTCCCCCTAAAGACATGGTGGTAACTTCTGTCATTGCACCAACAATGACTTGGAATCCCTAAAACATTAGGAAACCCAAATTTAGAAGTTTTGAGGTTCAAATATTCAAAATTTGAAACAACCTCAACCTAAACTTCTACTTAGTCTTCGTTAACCAATCCATCCTTGTTTTCAACATGAAAACACCCTTTGTATGTATACAAATGTATTTAAGGGGTTTGGAATGGTTACCTAAACTCAAAGGGGTTCAAAGATGGTGAAATCAAGCCTTCCCAGCCAAAATCAGCAACTTGGATCGATTGGAGTTGGGTTCCAATCGATTGAACCTTTCTGAATCGATCCACTGATCGATTCAGACTACCTGGATCGATCGGCTGATCGATCCAGCGAGCTTCTGCTCGCGGGAATTGCCGTTTGAATCGATCCATGGATCGATTCAGGAACTCCAATCGATCCATGGATCGATCGGAGCTCTGATAGTTGCTGAAATTCCATTTCAGTCAACTTCAGAAACCCCTAGAAAATTCTACAAAAATCCAAAAATTATGAAATTTCGTGTAGACATTATTTAGGGCGTTTACTATCACGGAAAAATAGTTTTCTATGAAAATACTTCATATTTTCAAAGATTGACACAAACTTGAAAACTTGCAAAAACTTTAGTGTTTTCTTCAAGTTTGTGTCTAACTATTCAATGGTGATTACTATCAAAAGATAGCCTTCACCAAGGTTTTCCAAAAACATTTTAAAAACATTTTCAAAACTAATATCCCATCACATTCCTTGGGCTTAATGCACATGACTTGTACATTAGCTTTCCCAATGATGGGAAAACACATAACTATGTGTTTTGATGAATTTAAAACTCAAAGGAATGCACTAAATCAAGATCTTGAGTTTTGTTCATCATCCTAACATTTCACTTGTATCTAATGTGCACTAAACCACATACAAGTCACCTTATAGTCTTTGTGAGATGTAGATTTTGGTTTTTGCCCTAATCTAGGGATCATGCATATCTATCTAGGCATTTTAGAAATATTAGACATCCACCTAGAATGTCACTTGTTAATAAGGGTTGTTAAATGCCATTTGTCCTTAATTACAAGGGAATTAAACTAATGCATGATAATGTTATGGCATACATCAAAATAAAATAACTTTCAAAAGAAAGATTCCTATAATTACATGATGTATGAATGTCATGACATGGTATTTTTGGATTTTTCATAATAAAACATGAATGCAAAAATAGACATGATGTCATGGCATATGATGGGCAAACAATCATGGCAAGGTTTAGCATAAATAAAATATACCTAGATTAAGTATCTAAGTATCCTTAAAATCTTAGCTAAACTTACGACTTAAACCTAGATTGCCCTAAAGTGCTTCAAGAAAATGCCAAAACCTAAATTGGCATTTCTAATTTCCTTGATTAATGTATGCCAATTGAAAATAAATATGTCCTCAAATGTTGGCATATTTCATTTTTCCACAAGGGTAGCACTTTGAAATTAAGACTTAGTGTGCCTTTAATTTCCTAAGAACATACCAAAATCCCAACTTGGTAGTTCTTATGTTTTCTCAAATTTGTGCCACTTTAAAATAAAATCAATACTTCTCCAATTTGGCACATTTTACTCTTTCAAGGAGTAAATAATAATTCCATTTCATTTTCAAAGGTTAACAAAAACCTTGAAAATGCTCCTTGAGTGTCACTTTCCTCAAAGTTGGGTTAACTACCCTTCTAATCGGAGTTGACACTCTCTAACCCATCTATGGGGTAGAGAAGATGCTCCTAGGAACCCAACACCTATTGGTGCTCCTTGGATGCTCTAGGTACTCACTAGGGATAACTTCCCTAGATACCTTCCTAGTGACCTTGTTGGGCTTCTTAGAAGCCTTGGTCATATTTTCTAGGTCAACTCTAGGGATAACCTCCCTTGTGACCTTGTTTGTGACTTTCTTAGACTTCTTAGAAGTCTTAGTCACATTTATTGCAAAAATACTCTTAGGGATGACTTCCCTAGCATTTTTGGCTTGACCACTAGACCTAGGGTTTGTTCCATAACTATATGGAACTCTATGGTAAGAGGGCACATCCTTCTTAGCCTTTGGTTTGTATCCCAAACCTCTATGGCCATTGGATGGCTTTTGTACCCCTAAACCTAGGTTATGCTCATTTTGCCCTAATAGGATATTTTCCATCCTTTTTAGGGTCTTTTCCATTTTATCAAGCCTTGATCTCAAGACTTGATTTTCTATCACTAAGTCCTTAGTTTTTGGTTTTTCATTTGATCCATGAGCATTTTTGTTTCTAGGCTTGTATCTTACATCCTTAGAGTTATCGCCTAGGTTTTTACCTACATTCCTAGCCTTAGGGATAGTAGTTTTGGCATGTAGGGCCACATGCTTTTCCTTAAAGCCCTCATGCTTCCTATTCTTATGGTAAATCGCATTAAAATGATAAAATTTGACCTAGCATGCTTTTTACCATTTTGCAAGGAATAGGCTCAATGAAAGTTACCTTCCTTTTTACCTTGGAGGCTCCCCTTGACTAGTGCCTCCTTGAGCCTTGACCATCTTCTTCCCTTGGGGCATTGACTTCGGTAATGCCCTTTTTGTTGACACAAGAAGCACACAATGTGCTCCTTGCTCTTCTTTGTCCCGAGGGTGGTCTCCTTGGGCTTCTCCTTGCTCTTTTGTGCCACTTGGCCCTTCTTCTTGGCCAAGTTGGGACACTTGCTCTTATAGTGCCCATGTTCCCTACACTCAAAACATATTATATGATTTTTATTATTAATTGAAATATTTATACCTTTGCTTGTAGGGGTGGCATCTTTTTCTTTGGATCCGGAGGTAGAAGCTTCCTCTTGATCGGACCTTGATTCTCCTCCATTTGATTTTTCTTGACTTGTGGAGGTAGAATCTACTTCCTCCTCTTCGTCTCTTGACCCGGATGTAGAAGCTTCTCCTTCTTCTTGATCCGGCGTCACCAAGGATTGCTCCCCCTCAATCCTAGAGGTGGAGGCTTCATCATCTTGAATATGAAACAAGGAGTATGCTCCCTCCTTGTTCCCTTCGTTGCATTCCTTTGAGGATGAAGCTTCTTGGATTTCCTCTTCTTCGGAGGTTGAGCATCTATCAACCTCGGAATCCTCCTTTTGGTCTTGCTCCAAAGAGTCACCCTCTTTGGATTCTTCATGATCTTGTACAGTGGAGGGGATCTCTTCATGAAGCTTGACCAATTTGCTCCAAAGTTCCTTGGCATCTTCGAATTCTCCAACTCGAGCCAAGATGTGGCTAGGCAATAAGTTGACCAGAAGCTTGGTCACTTTGTCATTTGCCTCGCCCCTTTGAATTTGCTCTGAGCTCCATCTGCTTTTCTTTAGAAGCTTGCCCTTGGAGTTTGTTGGAGCTTTGAAGCCTTCCATTAGAGCAAACCATTGCTCTATCTCCATCATAAGAAAGTTTTCGATTCTTGATCTCCAAGAATCGAAGCTTGCCGATGTGTATGGTGGAGCCACCCTTGTGTCAAATCCAAGTCCATCTTGGAATTGCATCTTGAAGTTGAGCTTCTTGAATTCTTTGACTTTGATGAATTTGCTCCAACTTCTTCACCCTCTAGCTTTTCTTGTTATGCTTGACCCTTCCGGCGATGATTCCGGTGAAGAGCGGCCTCGCTCTGATACCACTTGTTAGGACCAAAAGTAGCTAGAAGGGGGGGGGTGAATAGCTCGTCGCGTTCGCTCGTTGCTCGGCGTTGCTTGTTTCTTCAAAGATGTGCAGCGGAAAATACAGAAACAAATATGACAACGCTAACACGGTTGGTTTACTTGGTATCCACCTCACAAGAGGTGACTAGTCCAAGGATCCACACCACGCACGCACCCTCCACTATGAAAACACTCCTTTTCGGTAACTACCGAGGGCGGAGAAGCCCTACAAGACTCTCAGTACAAGAGGAAAAGAAAGGGAAACAAAATACAAGCGCAAAGCTTACAATGAGTACAGAAAACCCTAACCCTAGCTTCTCTTCTTGCCTTTGATCCGCCTCTTGACTTGGAAAGCTTCCAAGATCCTTCAAGAACTGGCGATCTGATCTTTGAGAGCGCTGTGGAGGAGCTCGCGAGTAATCTGGAGTGAATCGGAGAAGAGATGCCGCAGCCATCACATGCCTGCAGCTATAAACGACGCCAACGGTCGAATCCCGATCGATTCGAATGTTCCCAATCGATCGGGGAGGCTTTGGATCGATCCATGGATCGATCCAGAGCGCCTCTGTGCTCTGGAAAAGCGCCTGGATCGATCCACGGATCGATCCAGCGCTTATCGCGCGAAGCAGCCGCGTCCCAATCGATCCACTGATCGATTGGGACCTTTGGATCGATCCACGGATCGATCCAGAGGCTCTCTGTTCGCTGGGACAGGTCTGGATCGATCCACTGATCGATCCAGAGCCTGGATCGATCCACTGATCGATCCAGCACTTGATTTTTGTCCAAAACCAAGTCCCAAACCTCCCAAACCAACATCCGGTCAACCTTGACCTGTTGGTATGTCATGCCTAGCATCTAGTCACTCCCTTGACCTGCTAGGACTCCCTTACCAAGTGTCCGGTCAATCCCTTTGACCCACTTGGACTTTTCTCTGTGCCAAGTATCCGGTCAATCCCTTTGACCTACTTGGACTTTTCCTTCATGCCAAGTATCCAGTCAATCCTTTGACCTACTTGGACTTCCCCGCACCAGATGTCCGATCATCCTTGATCCATCTGGATTTTCCCTTGCCTGGCTTCACTCACCAGGACTTTCACCTAGCTTCACTCACTAGGGTTTTCCATCTGCCTAGCTTCACTCACTAGGACTTTCACCTGGCTTCACTCACCAGGATTTCCATCTGCCTAGCTTCACTCACTAGGACTTTCACCTAGCTTCACTCACTAGGGTTTTCCATATGCCTAGCTTCACTCACTAGGACTTTCACCTAGCTTCACTCACTAGGGTTTTCCATCTGCCTAGCTTCACTCACTAGGACTTTCACCTGGCTTCACTCACCAGGATTTCCATCTGCCTGGCTTCACTCACCAGGACTTTCACCTAGCTTCACTCACTAGGGTTTTCCATCTGCCTAGCTTCACTCACTAGGACTTTCACCTGGCTTCACTCACCAGGATTTCCATCTGCCTGGCTTCACTCACCAGGACTTTTCTTCTGCCTAGCTTCACTCACTAGGACTTCCTTCTGCCTGGCTTCACTCACCAGGACTTTTCTTACTGCCTAGCTTCACTCACTAGGTCTTTCATTTTGCCTAACATCCCAGTTAGGACTTCCCAGTCAAGTATCCGGTCAACCTTGACCTACTTGACTCTTCTTCAATCAATATCTTATTGTCAAACATCTAAACTCAAACCAAGACTCAGCTTGGTTACCCAGGTTAACCTTGACCTGAGGGATATTGCACCAACAGTTATGAAGTTGGAGTTAAGGCTATGGGATTTAGCCTTGGTGATAAAGAAGGAGTTAAGACTATGGGATTTAGTCTTGGTATAAAGAAGAGTTAAGGCTATGAGATTTAGCCTTGTGATAAAGTAGATGTTAAGACTATGGGATTTAGCCTAACTTAGTGGTGTTGTCAAACATCAAAAAGGGGGATATTGTTGGGGCAATTTCCCTTAGTCAAGTTTGACCAGTTTGACTAAGCTTGAGTTGGGTCAAGCTTGAGTCGTAATGTTTAAGTTTTGATGATTGACAATATATGGAGAATGCTAGGGCAATCGTCCAGTTGTGGAGATGGTCAAAGGGTTGACCAGGTTGATGAGAAGACAAGTCAAGTAGGTCAGTGTTGACAGGAGACTTGACTAGGAAAGTCCTAACTGGAGTTTAGGCAATGGTGAAGTCCTAACTGGAGTTTAGGCATTGGTAAAGTCCTAACTGGAGTTTAGGCAATGGATGATGTCCTAACTGGAGTTTAGGCAATTGGAAAGTCCTAGTGTGATCTAGGCAAGGGGAAGTCCTGATAAGTGAAATCAGGCAATTGGAAAGTCCAAGTGCGATCTTGATAAAGGGAAAGTCCTGGTGAGGAGCCAGGCAATTGGAAAGTCCAAGTGTGATCTTGGCAAAGGGAAAGTCCTGGTGAGGAATCAGGCAATTGGAAAGTCCAAGTGTGATCTTGGCAAAGGTTGTAAGTCCAAGCATGTGGTCTTGGCAAGGTAAGTCCTAGTGTGATTTGGCAATGAGAACTCGATAACTAGGATGAGGCTGAAGGAAGTTCCTGAAGGCAAGGCGTGAAAGATAGGTAGATATCTGAGGGACGCAAGGCTGATGGAGAGGCTAGAATGGCTAGTTCGAGGTTGGTCAGGTGTGGCCAAATGCTAGGCATGCAGACCCAACTGGTCACAGTTGACCGAGAGTTGGGTTTGGGAAGCTGGACTTGAGTTTGAGTCAAGTCCAGGGTATTCAATCAATCGGGCGATCGATTGAACAAGGCTCCAATCGATCGGTCGATCGATTGGAGTGTGTTGTGAGTGTGGGATGGCTCCAATCGATTGTGAGTATCACTCACAAGCACAGAAGGCTTCCCAATTGATCAGTGGATCGATTGGGACCTGGAGTTCTCGCGTGAGGAGTCGAGAGAACAACTAGATCGATCGGTCGATCGATCCAGCCATTTCCAGAGAGAACAGAATGGGTCTGAATCGATCGGCCGATCGATTTAGATGGTCCCAATCGATCGGTCGATCGATTGGGAAGTGACCGTTGAGCAGGTTGCAGGTGATGGACGGCTGGGATTGCTGGGTGCTGACGTGGAAATCGATTGAAACGATTTTGGATCGATTAGGAGCACTATATAAAGCCTGGGCGGAGCGTTTTCTTCACTAGATCTTTGCAATTTCTCTTGCGATTTTTCTGCGATTCTTCACGCGAGCTTTCAGATCTTTACTGTCAGTTCTTGAAGGCACTTGGAGGTGTTTCTCCAAGGTTCAAGAGGCAACAACGAGCAACAAGTAAGCAAGAAGAAGTGTATTTCATTTGTATTTCTGTATTCTCTTCTTATAGTGGTGTTGTGTGAGCTTGTACGAGGCTTCTCCGCCTCCGGCTATGACCGAGAAGGAGGTGTTCATAGTGGAGATTGTGTCATGTGTGTGGATCCTTGGATTAGTCACATCTTCTTGAGGTGGATACCAAGTAAACCCTAGGTGTTAGCGTTGTGAGTGTTTTGTTTTGTTTTGTCTTTGTATTCCGCTGCACATTATCAAGACGAAGCAAGAACGAGCAAGCGCGACGAAACGCTATTCACCCCCCCCCCCCCTCTAGCGGGCACAAATGTCCCAACACCATTTAGTTTTTCTTCTTTTGCCAACCATCTAGTTGATTTTGGTCTTTACCTTGCTTAACCTTTAGTTAAAAGTTTCCAAGTCAAGTATTTAGTTAGCCTTGACCTATTTAACTACTCTCCCGTATCAAACTGGTTAACCTTTGACCAGTGGAGAATTGTTCCAACAATCTCTCAAATGAACAATACCTATAATCTCCATATATTGTCAAATATCAAAACTCAAGTTTGAGACAAACTAGCCAAATTTGAACTAGGGAATATTGCACCAACCACGATGCCAAAGAAGTGATGAGAGGTAAGTAGGATGAGATGCGAGCAGGAAAAGATTAAGGTTTAAGGTTTAAAAGCCCGCAACCCAATTTATTTTTATTAATATTTTTTAATTAATCCTAGAAATTTTCAACTTTTTTCAATTTTCCCCAAACGCATTTGGAAAAACGTATCCTAGTCGTATCCTTTCCGTGTCCAAGACATATCCACATGGTGAATCCTCAAAAAAGTACATGACACATTTTTGGCCTATCTGATATGCGTATTTACGTATTATATCCATATCCATATCCATATAGTATCCATATCCAATACTTCAAAACTAAAAAATTTTAGACTATCCACACTTCATAGCACTCAACATAACTAAATATCAAATCCTTTAAGCAGAACTGGTACTCCAGCTTTGTCGACAAAGCATTCCAAACCTATTTATATATGAATATGTTTCATAATTATACATACAATCTTCTAAAAGAAAAGTCATTTACTGAAAATTGTTTTAAAAGTATTTAAAATAGAATTCATATTATAAAGTCATCAGTGGGGATAGCTCAATTGGGAGAGTGTCAGATTAAAGATTTGAAGGTCGTGTGTTCGATCCACATTCATTGCATTTCTTTTTTTTTTTTCATTTTCGGGCGACGATTTGACGATGATAGAGTTGAAGAACGAGAAGCCTTTGACGATGCTTTATTTCCTTTTTCGTTGCTCTGGTGAGCCCCCTACTTTATACTAATGACTCTGCTTTAGCCTTAAATTAAATTACATTAATATTTTTTTTATTTTTACACCGAAAATACTTTTAAGGTTTATTAGTAATTTTCGCAGAGACACAATCAATGATTTAGAGTTCGAGACTCAATTGCTGCAGTGTATTATTGGAAATTTTTTCCATTAATCAATCAAGAATCTAGAATTCGAGACTCAGTTATGGAGTATTATTAAGAATTTTTCTTATTAATTAATTATGAATCTAGAGTTTAAAACTCAAATGTGACATATTATTGAGAATTTTTCTCATTAGTAATTTTCTATGATTCTTTTTAATCTCACAACTTAGGATTGTCAACACTACGAGTTGAGAAGCTTCTATAAATACCTTATGTCGACGACGTTAGAAAATATACTTTTCTCAACGTTTTGGCTAAGATCAAGTATGATATTAAATTTATTTTTTATAAGGGGGAGTTCGTTATAGTAGCTTGCTGCTGGAATTCTCGAGCGTCACTCTTGCATTGCACTATTGCATGGGTATGACACACCCTTACCCAATTTTATTAATTAACTTTCAATTAATTTGGTGAAGTCCAAAATTAAATTACATTAATAATTTTTTTTCTTTTCACACCGAAAATAATTTAAAGGTTTATTAGTAATTTTCATTGACTCATTAATCAGGGATCTAGAGTTCGAGACTCAGCTGCGGTGTATTACTGGGAATTTTTTGGATCTAGAGTTCGAGACTCAGCTGCGGTTTATTATTGAGAATTTTCTCATAATCTAGAGTTCGAAACTCAGCTAATATAAATATGATTAGAATGGTGATAAAATGAATAAATAAATAAAATAAAATTTTTTGTTGGATTAATTCTTTATTTGTTGCTTAATTCCTACAACAGGAAAATGAGAAATTATTGATAATAAATTCTACATAAAAGTAAATAATTACATTATATATATTTATTCCTCCCCTTTTTTCTTTATTTTGGTTTTTTCTTTTAATTAATTTTTCATTTTAGCTAATTAACTTAACTTGAGTTCTCTTCAGTCCCACATCTTAAGATTGATAACACTCGAACGAAAAAACTTCTATAAATACTTGGGGTCGACATTAAAAAACATATTTTTTTTTTGACTTTTTGGCTATGATCAAATATGATATTAAATTGATTTTTTTTATAAGAGGGAGTTTGTTATAATAGCTTGTAGTGTCACTCTTATTTTTTTGCTAAGATTAAATATAATATTTATTTTTATAAATTTAATATATGATATTAAGAGAATCCAGAATAAATCATATTATCATTTAATAATGTTATTTAATTACTTGATAGAAAATATTTATTTTATAAAATTTATATGTATTCATGTATTATATTATACATAATATATGTGCACGATCACAAGTAATGATAGTTGGATAGAAAAAGAAAAATCATTAGTATAAAAGATATCTAATCTTTTAATGAGTATGACTATGAAAATGAATATCCGATCCCCGATAAATATAAAGACGGAGGATATGAAATTCAATTTGGACCTAACTCATTGCTATCCCTAAATCAGTACTTAACACCATCAACTATGTTGAACTTTGTTTCCTCAAATTCTCGATTATGGGTTCCCAAGTTCTCTACTTTCAGCTCCTCGAACTCCCACTCTTCGAGTTCAGTAGTACCCTTCTTCATTTTCATAAAATTAAGAAAAGAACTGAAAAAGTTTCATTTTCACTCCCATGATAAGGAATAATCATGGCAATATAAAAATCATATAAGAATTCTGAATGGAATTTCCTATCAAACACCCGAACCATGAGTTGTCTATTACAAACACAACAACATCAACTAGCCTTATCCCATTAGATTAGATGGATCGACTGAGGGATCTGTTACAAATCTCACACAAAAATAAGCCAAATACAAACAAATCATCAAGTGTTATCGAGCTCTGTGATCTCATCTTGGATTCATATATACAAGATTTAATAAGATAAAGTCTGAAACTTATATCATTAAATCGATGTTACAATAAGAGGGGAAGAAAGACCACAAACTTGAACAATAGAAAGAGAGGAATGGAATTAAAAGAAGGACCACCACCACCTCCTATTTGTGCCCACAGTGATTGGATGCTGTTCCCTAACATTGCTCGGGATTTGTACATCGCCGGTAGGTTTTTTCAACAAGGAAGCAAGAATGATTCTGATGATACAAATAATTGGAACCGCAGCTAAAAACAACCAGCAGACTCCGTTACCTCCACCCCTCGATTGAGTTGGCACCCGACGGTGCTCCTCCACACTACCTGGCTCATTCCTTGCATCATTGAAGTCATGAGCTTCCTCAGTCCCCTCTTCGTACTCTGGATCATCGGTTGGAAGCTCATGCCTGCAAATCAGGCATGAGTTCCTCACTTTAACCATGGCAAGATGCAGAAAGGATGGTATAGGTGGTTGCAGGGAAGCTCCTTTGCTTTTGTATGAACAACCAATGGATCCTTGCAGACTGAACAAATCTCATGTTCATTTGCAATGACTACAGATGGGAGATCTCTCACAATCGATGCAGCCGCAGGAGCTGCACCTCTTCTTGAGCTATCGGCCTCTGCAAGCTGCTCGAGTAGTTCATCAAACCCCCTTGCATCGACATAGTCTTCTGGATTCCCAATGTAAGTTATTCGAAACTTTGACTCTTTGAAGTCAGCAAAATCATCAGCATATTGTGCTTGAGCAACTCCTGTGATGTCAACCGATCTGTTTCCTTCCCAAATAGCCTCTTCCCAATCTCTATCTTCTTCGACTTGGTTATCAGAGTTCCACTGATCTAGTCCTGCATGCATTGGGTCGATGTCTATGTCACTAGAAGCAGAGCTTCCATTCTCAAGTTGCAAAAATAAGTCTGTCAAATAAACTATGTCGATCCATAGAGGTATCTGAGTCTCCACCATAACTACCAAAACTTAATTTTGAGTCAGATTCTCCGAACATGGAGTTTGATTGTTCAAGAACATCACTGTCAATTATCAAATAATGTAATTTGTGTCTCTTGGACCTGCTTCGAGCTGCATAATAGCTCCCATGTCGATGAGAAGTAAGAGGAGTACCACTGCCTCCAACTTGTGTTTCGTCATCATTATGGGTTGCCAAATTAATCAGTTGTGAAAATCTACGAGAGAATGAATCCTCCATTGTTTCTAGACTTCTAAACCTATCTCTGCTATGCCGCCTTAGTCGGTGAATATCTCTTATGTTCAAATTTGTCTGATTATCTTCAAGGATCATAATTTTACACTCTCTACAAATATGTATTGCTTCAAAACCATCATTTACATCTGCCTCCAAAGAAAAAGTTCTTGTGCATATCAAGCATCGAACTCCTGCTGGCCTTGATAAGGAAATAAACTTTGGTTTCGTGGTGAACGTTCTTGAGACAATGGTGATTCAAGGGAGAAATCCTGGGATTCGCCATCCATCTGAGAACCTGAATTGATAAAAAAAATTCTCATTTCCAAATAAAAATAAACATACAAATTGCAATGCAATCGATTCAAACAACTCCAAAAATCCATTATCAATTGTTTAAAGCTAGATGAAGCAGACAAGCAGTAAAGGAGATGGGGCATTTCTGCTTTTAAAATTCACTACAATAATGTTCTTACATCAGTTATTACTATTTACATGTAAAAGCATTTCAGAAACAAAAGGCGCTTGCTATGAAGGTCAACTATGTAAAAATGGCTTAGTTGTGTATTTGGGAAATTGATAGTAGACAACTATTACAGAAGCATTAATCTTTGAAATCTGGAATATCTAAAGAGAATGATGCAACTATTCCACAAGCATTATTCGTCAACTTCTGGCAGATCTATACAGATGTTACTTGTAAGAAGATCTATAATTGATCAAATATATAGTATATACGCTGAAGTTGAGAAAGATGAAATACGTCATTATCAATGTAGAGTTACCAGTAGGATATCATAATCACAAAGGAGTTCAAATAGTTTGACTCATAGTTATTAAAGGCGCTCACCTAGCTGCGCCCAGGCGCAAGACGCAGCCAGGTGAGCCTCTTCTTGTTAGACCCCGTGGTAGTTTTGATGTGATCAACCAAGTTGGTTAGGTCCTGCTGTGTTTGATCCCTGTGTCTGAGTGTGCAGGAGCTTAGGAGCACAGGAAGTCGAGCGGAAGACGCAGCTAGCGAGAAGGACGACACGGGAAGGGAGCCGACGGGCTCGGTGCGTCCGAAGGACGAGAGAGCTGCGGAAGAGTACTCCGGTGGGCGTGAAAAGCATGCGCGGCGTTCGAGGGGAAGGCCGGGAATTGAGTTCGGGTGAGCCCTATTCGGTTGGCCGCAATCATCCAAAAGAACGGAGCTTCGGAAGCTGAAGAAACCAAGCTGAAATTGAAGCTGCCAGCTTGGAGGCGCCTCCATCAGGCTTGAAGGCGCCTCCAGCTTGAAGGCGCCTTCAACAGGTCAAAGTGACCGTTTCAAGCCGCGGATAAAGTTTTATCCCCTCACCTCTTGGACGCGCTTTGGACCCCTATTGGAGGTGCCTTGGACCCTCGAGATCAGATTTCCAGAGGGTATTTAAAGCCCCTTAGAGCTAGGAATTTAGTACAACTCAAGCAATCAATACTGTAAGCAATTCCTAGCAACTAAGTGAGCGTTCTAAGTGTAAAAAGGCTTCTTCGCCTACAGTAAAGGAGATTCTGCTAGTGGAGCTTTTCATCGCCCTGGATTAACAACCTCCTTGGTTGTAACCAGGTTAAATTCTGTTTCTGTTTCTTTTTCTGTCTCCTTAATTTAGTTGTTATTTTATTGCTGATTTTATTTCTGAGTTAAATTCCGAGGAGGATATAGTTTATTCTTGTTTTCCAGTAATTCATCCCCCTCTTGTCGGCCTCCGCTGCACCTACAATTGGTATCAGAGTCTGATCGCCTCAGAAGGACTAACCGCCAACTGAAGCACTACGATCAAGACGATGGTCGGAGCAAACATCCATCCCCCGAAGTTCGACGGAGACTTCACCACATGGAAGCGCAAAATGGAGGTATTTTTTAAAACGGATTTTGATATTCTTATTACAATGAAATATGATTTTGCAGCGCCGAAAGACAAAGAAGAAAATACATGGAACAAGAAGGAGCAAGCCGCTTTCATCGCCAACGGAAAGGCAGAGTTCCACCTGCTCAGTGTGCTGCCACCACAAGAGGTAAGTTGAATCGGAAGCTACGACTCCGCAAAAGATCTCTGGGAGAAATTTCTGGAGCTTCACGAAGGTACCTCCGAAGCAAAGCTGGCGCGACGCGACATCCTCCGGACCCAGTTGACGAACCTCCGGATGAACCAAGGCGAGAAGGTAGCGCAACTCCAAGCGAGGATCAAAGAGCTGATCACTCAACTCACCAACCTTAGAGAAGAAGTAACGAACCGGGACTCAATTCGATATGCGCTCAACGCCTTCCTGAGAACTCCCGAGTGGGCCTCCTTAGTAGATGCTTACTACATCTCTAAGGATCTCGAGGTAAGTACATTGGAACAATTGTTTTCAACTTTCGAACTTCACGAATCTCGACTTGCAGAAAATTTAGTAGAGAAGTCAAACCTCAACATTGCCCTTCGAGCCGAAAAGGATGATCCTGACTCCGAAGCGACAATCGACGAAAACGAAGTTGCATTAATGGTAAGACGTTTTAATAAGTTTTTTAAATCTAAAAAATTTAGATCGCAGTCAAGTAAACATCGTCAAAAGAGAAGGACAGTCCGTTGTTACAACTGCAACGAAGAAGGGCACATCAAGGAGAACTGCCCAAAATTGAAGAGCAAACAAAAGGATAAGGAAAGGAGCAAGAAGTCAGCTCGAACCAAACACAACCTAAAGGTCACGTGGGATGATTCATCATCCTCCGAATCGGAAGTCGAAGAATTCTCGGGACTAGCACTGATGGCCACCCATCAGCTAGAAGACTCAAGCTCAGAGATGAGCATCGATGAAGGGGGAGGAACATCAGAAGAAGGAAGCAGCAGTGAAGGGGGAGCGTCACCAGATCAGGTAAGTAAGGTATGCAATCTAACCCCGTCTCAGTCTTTTCGATTTATTAAATCACTTTCTAAAGACTTATTCGAATTAGAAAAAGAAAATAAAGAATTAAAAATAAAATTAGCAAAAGCATGTCCACTTGAAATGTACGATAGTATAAAATCAGAAAATGTTAAATTAAAATTAGAAATTGAAAAACTAAAATCTACTGCATGCTTAAATCAATTTTCACACTCAAAATTAAAAGTTTATGGAAAATTGAACTGGTACATTAGAAATCATCAGAGTCAACTTAGAAAAGTACCAAGAAACTTTGTACCTCCTAAATTTTTGAATAACCCTGTAGGAAGGAACCTTTATTAGGTTCCAAAATCTGTGCTAAATTAATTTTTTAATTAAAAAGCTTTAAGAGAGAAAATTAAATATTGAAATTCTTTATGGAAGCTTTGTCTAAGGAAGTGGTTGTTGCTCCAATAACCAAGAAGGTCTAGTGCCTCGCCACGACCTGGAAGCTAAAATATTGAAAGAAAATGTTTAATTAACTTTCTGAAAAAGCATTAACAAGAATTAAATAATGCTTTGAAAGTTTATCAAACACTCCTTAAAATAAACAAAAATTTCTTTTACTTAGAATTTTTTTTAAAATTCTAACTTAAAATTTTTTCTTGGAAATCTTCTGGAATACTTCATTTGACTTAGATTTTTTTTAAACATTCAAAACTTAAAGTTTAACTTAGAATTTTTTTTAAAATTCTAAAAATATCACTTTTGCTTAGAAAAGTTTTCAACAATTCAATTTAACTTAGAATTCTTTTTTAAAAATCTAAAAATTCATTTTTGCTAAGAAAATTTTTTCTTAAAGTTCAATTAAACTTAGAAATTTTGTAAAAATTCATTTTTTTTACCTTATTAATTTGCTTAATATTCTCTTATTTGTACCCTATTTTTGCTGTGATCAAAGGGGGAGAGAAAGGTAGTACAAGTTTAGGGGGAGTTAGGAAAATAAAAATTTTACCTATTTATTGAAAATGTGTTGCAATTTTTAATTATTGTAAATTTATGTTTAATATGCTAGTTTAGTAATATCCTTTAAAATTACTATTTATGTCTATTTGTTTACCCTCACTTGAACTTGGGTTGATGTACATAAAAAATGGAGAGATTGTTGGACCCCGTGGTAGTTTTGATGTGATCAACCAAGTTGGTTAGGTCCTGCTGTGTTTGATCCTTGTGTCTGAGTGTGCAGGAGCTTAGGAGCACAGGAAGTCGAGCGGAAGACGCAGCTAGCGAGAAGGACGGCACGGGAAGGGAGCCGACGGGCTCGGTGCGTCCGAAGGACGAGAGAGCTGCGGAAGAGTACTCCGGTGGGCGTGAAGAGCGTGCACGGCGTTCGAGGGACGTTAAGCCGGGACGGAAGGCTGCTCGAGGAGAAGGCCGGGAATTGGGTTCGGGTGAGCCCTGTTCCGGTTGGCCGCAATCACCCAAAAGAACGGAGCGTCGGAAGCTGAAGAAACCAAGTTGGAATTGAAGCTGCCAGCTTAGAGGCGCCTTCATCAGGTCAAAGTGACCGTTTCAAGCCGCGGATAAAGTTTTATCCCCTCACCTCTTGGAGGCACCTTGGACCCCTATTGGAGGCGCCTTGGACCCTCGAGATCATATTTCCAGAGGCTATTTAAAGTCCCATGGAGCTAGGAATTTAGTACAACACAAGCAATCAATACTGTAAGTAATTCCTAGCAACTAAGTGAGCGTTCTAAGTGTAAAAAGGCTTCTCCGCCTACAATAAAGGAGATTCTGCTAGTGAAACTTTTCATCGCCCTGGATTAACAACCTCTTTGGTTATAACCAGGTTAAATTCTGTTTCTGTTTCTTTTTCTGTCTCCTTAATTTAGTTGTTATTTTATTACTGATTTTATTTCTGAGTTAAATTCCGAGGAGGGTATAATTTATTCTTGTTTTTCAGCAATTCACCTCCCTCTTGCCGGCCTCCGCTGCACCTACACTTCTGCCTATACACCTTAAGCGTGTGCCTTGTGAGAGTAGAAAGAAGTCAGTTTTGAGGAAATTGATGAAGATTCAACTATACAAATCTAAAAGGTGATGATGATAATGATATGATTGAGGAAAATGATGAAGATTTAGATATTTGATTTTTTTTTTAAAAAAATTGAATTATCCGTATAATGTATTTATTTGCTATTGAATTTTATGGATTATTGTTGAATTGTAAAATTTATACTAGAGTGCCTTACTTCGGTAAGGCGTGTGTCACCTTGCGTCTTGCGCCTTAGGCCCCATAGTACCTATGTGCTTTTGGGCGCCTCACGCTTTAAATAACTATGATTTAACTATATTTGATATAGTTCATACTCAGTTTGATTAGAACTGCATGGTTGAATCAGAATCAATTAATAATCAATAGATTTGAATCTGATCAATTCAGTTCAAACTATGTGATTCCCAATTCTAAGAATTGGCTTAATTCAACTTACCACGATTAAAAACATTACGATACAGGGTTAAAGAACTCTGTGTTTCGCACCTCCCTTTCCCTTGCTTCCTTCCTCACAGTAGACGACTTCATTGTTGGCATCCCTCCTTTGGCATCTTCTTCATTGGCGTCTTCTACAGAGGACACCGACCGCTAAAGACTACTGCTTCTTCGTTGAAAGACTTCAATCATAGGAGATCTCCATTCCTCATCCTTCAGCAATTGAGGTTGACCAACAGACATCTTTATGGCGAACTACTTCATCGAAGGTTGTTGCTTTAACTATTTTTTTTTTTTTTCATGTTTTCAACCCCATCCTCAACGGACAATTGAATGCCAAACAAAGGTAGCTTTTTTTTAACAGTTATGTTTGCTTCCAGTAGCTCTACTATAAGCAAGCTAATATAATGTTTGGTTGAATGTGTTGGATTCATTTCCATGCCAAGCCAATTTTGTCCTTCCAATCGAAAAGGACATAAGCAATAGATTATTCAAATATCTCAGGTAAGAAGCTACGAGGGAAAAAGAAAACATAAGAAGCCTACTAGCCCATCTACTTTAGCTAGATAATTCTTATCGTTTGGAAATAGATATACATTTTAACATCGAACTGAGCTAAAATGAGAGCAATATAGAAAGGAAAAGTCCATGCAGGTCTTATTCTACTCTTCAAATCCTAATATTTTGATGTAAAGGGTATGCCCATTCCATTCCAAAAGAGAACAATAGGTCAACAAACTCGAGAGCTTTAGTTAATATGCAAAAAAAACAAAAGTTAATTGTCATGAATGGTGTTTTATGCAAGGATGAAACACCTAAACTCCACATATGTTGAGAAACAATAGGTTGGCGAAAAAAAGGACTCACTTTGAGAACTGCGAAACCTAGCAATCAATATGTCCAACAAAACCTAAGATTTGCCTTATTTCAGATTATTGCTTCAATTCGTTACATATGCGCAATAGACTCCTGATGGTAAGCCCAAAATCAAACAGTAAGGAAAGCGTGGAAGTTGAACCTCAACGAACAATTTAGACATCGAACAGATAAACATGCACGATCGATAGGACGAGAGATCACAGAATAAGCAGAAAACTATGCCGACACGCAATTTCTTACCTCACCGTTGTTCTTCTACCATGAGATCGCGACGCCACCGTCGAGAAATCTCGAGCTGGCCGCTGCGGGGAATAAAGGAATCGACCGGAGAAAAATTGCAGGTAGAAATCGAAGAGTCCGAAGAGAATCGGAGAAATTGGAAGAGAGGGATGAGGTGGAGGGATTGCGTTGCGAGGATGACCGATTTGTAGATGGCAGCTATCAAGTCAACACTGGTGAAGATCGGTAAATAAGAAAGTCAACACACTGAAACGAGGACAGGGAGAGAGAGAGAAGGAACAAACCGAAGTACCTGCGTTCGTTGGCTGTCTAGGCCTTCTCGACGATCTTGTCGAGGTCCTCCTTCAGCTTCTTCTCCCACTTCACCATCTGGTTGGCGAATACGACGCCGATGCTCATCCCCAAAGCGTGCTCCCACGGATCGCCATCAGAAGCGAATCGACTTAGCAGATCAATCCCCAATCGCTGGAGGACGATGCTGCCGGAAAAAGAAGAAATTGGCTTCTCGGCAGCCACCGGCGGCAACATCGAAGCACATACCATACTCTCATGGTCGTTCCACTCGACTCTGCAGCCAAGAAAGAAGTTCAAGATTTTTGTTCTTGCCGTTTCCATCGCCGGGGCAGTTGTCTTAATCTTGGCGGCTGCTTTGGGATCGTTATGGTTCCTTACACGAAGGCGCAGGACGAACGGAATAGACGATTGGGTCGTGGATGAAGAAGCCATGGATAATGAGTTCGAAAATGGGAGAGGACCGAAGAGGTTCCCTTACCCGGAACTTGCCCGTGCCACCGGGGATTTCTCCGAGGAGGGCAAGCTCGGCGAAGGAGGGTTCCGGTCGGTCAACAAAGGCGTGTTGAAAGAGCCCAAGCTTGAAGTCGCCATCAAAAGGGTCTCCAAGGGCTCAAAACAGGGGAGGAAGGAGTATATGTCGTAGGTCAAGATCATCTGCCGGTTGCGCCACCGCAACTTGGTGCAGCTCGTAGGTTGGTGCCCATGTGCCATGACCGCCAGAAACTCCTCCTCGTCTACGAGTTGGGGTGACGGTGGCTTGGCCTCGGCTCTGCTTTATCTCCACGAGGAGTGGGAGCAGTGCGTGGTGCACCGGGACGTCAAGCCTAGCAACGTCATGCTGGACTCGGCGTTCAATACCAAACTCGGTGACTTCGGGCTCGCGAGACTCCTCGACCACGATGGCGGGGCGCAGACGACGACGGTGTTGGCCGGCACGAGAGGGTACATGGCGCCGGAGTACATTTTCACCGGCGAGGCAAGTAAAAAATCGGACGTATTTAGCTTCGGCTACAGGGTGCCCGGTGGTCGAGGTTGTGTTTGGATTCTCAAATGAATTCTAGAAATGATACAAGCTTTAGCTTTACAGGAGGGAGATGAGTCTTGAGGCGGCGGATGCGAGGCTAAGGGTGAATTTGATCGGAGACAAATGGAATGCCTGATGGTTGTGGGGTGATCGGAGAGAAATGGAATGCTCGATGGTTGTGGGCTCTCATCCTGATCCAAAAGCACTGCCGTCCATGGAACAAGCTATCAGTGCTCACAACTTTGAGGCTCCGTCCCCAGAACTTCCTCCGGCGATCTTCGAGTGCTCCAATGAATTCTAGGAATGATACCAACTTTTGACCACTTCTCCTCTGCATTTCCCTAAAGCAGAATTGGAAGATGGTAATCTAAAAATGCTACTTTTGTATTAATCTAATGTGTGGTTCAATTGATTATAACCTAAAAATATTTTTTAAAAGAGAGTATAGAGTTCCTTATCTGACGCCAAGAGAATTAACTGTGCCGCAAGAAAATAATCATAGAATTAACCATCGCCGGAACTTCCTCCGGCGATCTTCGAGTGCTCCAATGAATTCTAGGAATGATACAAACTTTTGACCAATTCTTCTCTGCATTTCCCTAAAGCAGAATTGGAAGATGGTAATCTAAAAATGCTACTTTTGTATTAATCTAATGTGTGATTCAATTGATTATACCCTAAAAATATTCTTTAAAAGAGAGTATAGAGTTCCTTATCAGACGCCAACATAATTAACTGTGTGCCGCAAGAAAATAATCATAGAACGAATATTTTTTAAAAAACCGCCGTTGCCGGGGATCGAAGCCGGGTCACCCGCGTCACAGGCGGGAATACTCACCACTATACTACAACGACTTTGTTATTAATCAGAGAATCTAAGATTAATATCTATAAATCTTCAACTAAATTTGAACTTTGTTCATTCTGTAGGTAGAAATCGAAGAATCCGAAGAGAATCGGAGAAATTGGAAGAAAGGAATGCGATAGAGAGATTGCGTTGTGAGGAAGACCGATTTGTAGATGGCAGATAAACCAGATCAAACCCGGTCGTTCTAGGACCCAGAGAGAGCGGGTCGAACCAAGTCAACGAACAACCTGTATGGTTGGCATTCAAAAACCCGAATACATATACCATAATTCCCATTTCTATTGAATCCTATTCAACTCATCAACCTATATATATTTTTATTAATCTAGTTGTTCAACATAAATAGAGAAATTCTGTTTGAATGAAAGGGGCTCAATAAGAGTATTTGCTTGCCCAACCAAATTAGGCTTTATGAAGGTTTCAAATCCAAAAGACAAAGCAATAAGGTGACAAGTGTTCTTGCAGTACCAAACACAAAAAGCACAAGTATCAGGAAGTGGGTGTTTGAAGTCGCCACTCTTCCCCTCACCCAATTTTCCCGACCGCCATCGCAGTTCGCAGACTCATCAAAATTGCAGCGGCGTTTGCTTCCTCAGAGTCGTAGTAATCTTGGTTCACCTCCGGAGGAGGAGCTTCCTGAGTGTTCGTGGCTGTGGCAGGTACCTTCTGGCAGTTCATGTAGTTGCTGATGTCGAAGTTGGTGACTGCGTTGGGGCCTCTGAACTGGATCGCCGTGAGGTCGTAAGCTCGGGCTGCCTCCTCCTGTGTGCCTGAAATGAGATTTTAGGAGGTTGAGATGGTGTTTGAGAACGATTGACTGACAAGAGGAAGAAGAAGAAGAAAGACATATGAGGACTCACTGAAGGTTCCCAGATAGCGATACTTGTTGCCAAAAACTCCAATTCTCGCCTCCCACCTCCCTTTGTGGTGGTGCCTGCCAAATTCCATCCATGTCATCAGTTTGTTTTCAGAGCACCGGCCTCAAATGGGAAATGTGTGCATGCTACAAAACGTATTCAGACTCGACCAAAACATTAGATTTCAGCCATTAATTAGCTAAATGGCAGCTACAACTCTCCAACATTTTGGACTTAATTCTGAAAAGGAAAAAAAAAGAGAAGCCTTTTTGTTCTAAAGATCAATTACTCCTCATTGACACGTTCTTCCAGATACAAACAGAAAATGAATATAAAATGGGAAGAATGAATGAATGAATGATTCAGATTTGAAACCAAAAGATAATACTAAAGATATGATCCTTTTAAGGAACATATATATTTGATAATTAACCTGGCCACCCCACGGTACTTTGAAACGCCTCTTGAAAACCCATTGCTCCTGCGCCTGAGAGAAGCCACGTATTCCTCCTTCGACATGCTTTGCATCTCTTCGTAGTCCTTTCTGTAGGTATCAAACTGGAGCAGAATATATGTGTTATTTATTTATCTATCTATCTATTATTTCATCACAAAACAGATCTAAATATCAGCACATACAGGAAAATTCAGAGCTGTTTCAGAACCCCAATATTTGAGTGCTGCCAGGTCATATGCCTTTGCCGCTGCTTCTTCATCATCATAAGCCCCTTCACAGTGAACACCACCAATTAAAAGATGGATTTTTTGGTCATAAAATGATCAAAGATGGAAATAAAAGCAGTTATGACTCTTGTAAGCAGCGATTTACCTAAATAAACTATGCCAATGCCGCAGGAGCCCCAACACACATGCAGTTCGCGAGACAAAATCCAAGTGAGAAAAAGGAAAACAAGTGCCATTAAAATTAAAGGGCAGAATAAATAGCTAATCGGCGGCGATCATGTTCATTAAGTAAATCCCTTGAGTTGCCCTTCTACTAACCGTGTCTTACCTTTCTTGTTCTGAAGGGGGTTCTTGTCCCATAGGCGACCTTCAAACCTCCCAGTCCTTCTATGCCTATAGATCGACCAGCTACAAATCAAAACACTACAAACAACTAGATTTTTCTTTGTTTTAAGTTTAATTGTTACCTGGTGACGCCTCTGAAAGAAGAGCTTCTCTTGCATTTTCCGTTGTCCAAATTCTTCTTCTTCTTCTCCGAGTCGGAAGCTTTCTTGGTGAGCCTTGGCTTCCTGGATTTGGTCACTTGAAACACATTGGAGGGGGAGGAAGAGGAGGAGGTGGAAGGAGAGCTTGCCATGGATTTGGAGATTGGAAAAATTGGTCCAGCGATAGACGAGCCGCGCGGAGTGCATATATAGGCAAGGAATAAGTTGGTTATTGGTTTAAGCTTGACCATGGGTTTACAGTGACCAATCAATTGAAGAGAGGCGCCAAGTGTCTTCGCTTAGCGAGCTGGTTGAGATGTGAAATACAGCATTTCACAATCCAAAGACAAGACGCACAAAAGGAGGGTTTTTTTTTTTTTTTTTTTTTGGCGTTGACATTTTTTTAATGACATTTATTAAAAAAAATATAGTTATAAACATTTTATTTAAATTAATTCATTTTAAAAATAAAATATCAGAGATCACATATTTTATAAATTAATAAATATATTAACTTAATAAATATATTAATCAAAATTGTTTAATTTGTTTAATCTAAACTCCCAAGACAGTATTGGGTAAAAAGAAATAAAAAAAATGTGTTTTCTATTTATGTGGTCTATTTTCTCATAAAATGATGATATTTTTTTTCTAAAAAATAAATATAGAAATTATCAATCAAATAAATTTTTTTCTTTTCTCATAAAATAAAAATAGAAAATAACTAAACGAACACGACCTAAACTTCCTCGAAGTAAAATAGTGACGTTGTTGAGCTCTGCTGCGACGATGAAGATGGTTACGACTTTCTTCATCTGCAAGTTCGCGTCCCTGACGATATGGAATAAAGCAAGGCTGCATTTTATATAAGGAGGCTCTCGAAATCCAAGGTGTTCAACCGGACTTGTTTGGTGAAAGTCGGCTAAGGGTAAGTAAAAATTTGATTAAAACAGACCAATTGATTCAATTTATTTGAAAATTTGATTAACGAAATTTAATTTTAATTTTTAAATTTCTTATTCAACTAAACTGAATACACTAAATAAATCAAAAAAATTTTTAGATCAAATGAAAATTTTACCTCCTATTTTTAGACCTGAATTTTATTTTTGAAAATTATTTTATTTTTTAAAAATAATTAATTTAATTTCTAATTAAATTAATTAATATTTTATCAATTTATTTTAAAAAAAAATTCAGTCGATTGGTTAAAAAAAAAATCATTTCGGTTAGATTAATTTGATACGATTCAAATTGATTTTAACCTACTACTTACCCAACCGTTAACGGCGGCGAATCTCTCGAAGCACCCCAGCGGCGATATCATCGAGGTCGGTGGACTCGGCCTCGTTGTGCACGTCATCAGACTAGCTTTCAAGGAGGAGGCAAGAATGCCGCGGGCCATCCTATTCCACCTCTTGTCGATAGAGGAATACCGCGCCGAAATCGGGGATTTGCCAGAGGTGATTCCCTTTCTGGTGGAGTTGATGAGTGAAGGATCTTAAATTCCAATCTTCGGTCTCTCAGCAACCAAGTTAAGATTTTGGAAGTAGGGATGGTGCCACGCATGGCAGTGCTCGCAAAGGTCGCCGAGCACAGTCTCCTCTCCTTCCCTCTCCGCAGCAAAAAGAAAATCTCTGTTCAAAGGTAACTGTGCTTCATCTCACAATTTATGATCTGCACTACCTTCAGTTCTCCATGGAAATCTTGAACAACATGTATTTGCCATGAACTAATTATGGACTGTGGACACTGATCCACCATCGTTACCCTCTAATAGCATGATTAAGACTTTTGTTGATCAAATTCTGAAGCCAACTGATGATGATTTCAAGGTCGGCCTCATATTTTTTTTCCCTTAATAATTCTTTCTTTTGTTGGTTTGATTAAGTTACTGATTTTGATAGTTTCTTTCTAGTGTAGCTGGTTTCTTTTGTTTTTGATAGGATATTGCTAATCTTTAATTGCAGCTATGAATTTTGCTTAAAAATTGACTTGGCATGTCGGGGAGATCTTATCTTGATACCACGCATAAGAAATACCAATGCAGATGAAAAATCCTTCTTTTTTACATTTGCACATCACACCTATTTCTCTGTGTCTCACATCAGCTATACAATCACATCTTAGTGATTTTCTTTAATAAGCATTAAGTATATTGTTTATTCTCGTAAAAAATATGTTCTCTATAGACTATATGGTGCCTAAGGCGAGTTGGAGAGTGTTTCTGGTGTTATTGGAAGGTTTAACGATGATGTAAAACTAATAGCATTCCATCAAGCTCAATGGTGAATGGACATCTGAAAGCCTTTGATAACTTGATCTGGAATATAATTAAATAATACTTCAACCATTGTTTTCATTTCTTTTTATGAATAGTTATGTTCCCTACATGTGTATCATTAGTTTATTTTTAGCGAATGTACGATATCTAGAAATATTCCAATAATTTCTAAATCACCATTTGTGCTGTGAGATGACACAAGCATTGAGCATGATATCCTGGTTTCTCATTGCATAACGTAATTGTCCATTTGTGATCTTTATTGTGTAGGATCGAAATCGCTAGAGAGAGAGGGGAAGGGATGAATAGTATTTGTGATTCTCACGTTCGTTTTCAAACTATCGAGTAATACGCAATGGAAATAAAAGAAACAATGCAAACACCAAGATTTACTTGGATCGGAGCTTGTGGCGACTCCTACTCCAATGGCCGCGATCGTTGATCGTTTTCGATGGGCAATCACTATAAGTTCGGAAATTCTATACAATTTGAAGTACAATATTTTAAGCAGTAATAAAAATTATACCGACAACGGAAAACAGTAAACTTGAAGCTTCTGGTCGTCGGAGTCTTGTTACAACTTTGTCGGATCGTTCTTTGAGCAGAGCACGGAAGGAAGATTGTGATTTCGAGTTATGTCTATGATGCTACTCGAACCGGCCTTAAGTAGGTCGTTGAGGGCGTCTCCAACTGCATGGAGGGCGCCTCAAAGCCCTCGTCAACCGCGTATGGATGAGCTTCGCACTGTTCGCAGCTTATCGGCCTGAGGGCGCCTCCAACCTCCATGGAGGGCGCCCTCCATCCCGTCCAAGGCGCCTCCAAACTCCATGGAGGGCGCCCTTGCGCCAGCGTCCAGGGCGCCTCCAAGCTCCAGGGAGCCCTCGACCTGCTTCCTGCGTTGCTTCGGCCAAGGCACCCGAGGCACCTCCAAGCTCCATGGAGGACGCCTCGGATACTGTTTATCCAGGCTTTTAGTTCTTTTTCATTCTATAAAATACGGTGCTCAAATAATAATTAAATAATAAGGTTATTTGAGAAATAGTCTTATTGGAATTTTAGAAATTTTTTGGGATTTAATTGGAGCTCGTATAACGTATTTCGAGAGGATGCATTTTTGGGCTTAAGAAAAGTCTGTTTGGAATACTCTTAAGTGGGGGTTGATTGGAATTATTAATATAAGATTTAATTATTTAAACCTAAGTTAGGTTATTAAGCCCTAAGCATTGTTCCCGATTCCTTTTTATCTCCCGATTCCCTTTGCCCCGAACCATCGCCGAGATCTTCCCCGAGCCTCACCTCGCGTCGCGACGCCGCCTCCCCTCCTTCGCTGAGCCTTTTCTCTTCAAATCCTCCGGCGATCTCCTCTCTTCCCGAGCCCTCAACCTCTCGCGGCCCCTCTTTCTCACGCAGTGATCAACAACCGCGACCGTCCCTTCGCGCCAACCGCTTGCAGCCGCGGGTCATCGCCAGAGAAGAAGATTCCCCATCTCCTCTTCCTCCTTGAGTCTTACGCCACCCGATCTCCTTTTCTCTCCCGAGCCACACCGTCGAGCCCTCCTTCTTCACTCTCCCTCGCGAGTTCCCGTACCAACAGCCGGCGAGATTCTTCTCCTCCTCGCTCGAGCAGTAAAGCCGTCGACCCCCTTCTCTTCGAGTTGTGCCCTAACTGATATGGTAAGTATTTTCCCCTATGTTTGTACGAGATCCATGAGGTATGGGTTAGGTATTTAGGTAAGGTTGATTTGCTCGTCAAAGATGTGTGTTTACTGGCCGGGTCTTAATTTGAGCTCTTCGTGAACGAATTTGGGTTTTGGGGCTTTTGATTGAATTCGATGTTGCTTGGGTTCTATTCCATTTCTTCCCAAAAGTTTGAGATTTTGAATCAAGATCATGAAGGATTCGGTTGGGCTGTTTGGTGTTTTGTTCCTTCCCTTAGTTTCTGAAAAGCTTGGATAGTTTGTTGAGATTTATGCTTTGATTGCTAATCTTCTTACTGCTTCCTGTTTGCTTCTTGATCCGGCAGTGAGGATGGGGGACCCCCCTTTAAGCAGAGTCAACGCCACGTGGAGGTTGAAAGGTAAAAGGTCAACCAGATGTTTGGCCGAGCGGATAAAGATTGGGGCGTCCGACCGAAAGTTCCGAACGGAAGCAAAGACACCCCGACGGGGAGTCGGGGTTCCGACGCTCATGTTGAACAGGGTCGTATGGCCGAGCGGGTAGCCCGCTCGGCCGAAGGCATAAAGCAGCAATACTGTGAACAGTCTCCGCCGAGCGCACGACCGGGAGTCGATCCGGTCAGACCAAAGGTACCTGCCGAGCGGCCGGACGCTCGGCGCAGGAACAGAAAAGACAAGGATTAAGGGACATCGGGAAACATCTTCTGATAGCAGACATGTTCGACGACTAGGCCATACGTAGAATCATACGATGGAAGGTTCTGTTGTCCCATCAAAGAGGTGCTCAGACTGTAGCAGTATGGGGTCAGGCAAGCTCCTTTGACAAGCCCATACCGAGGTATGGTAAAAGGACACGTATTCACCTCGGTATGTGTGCATGAGCCTCTCCACAGCTCTATATAAGGGTCCTCATACTTCGCCGGAGGTACGCATTCTCTCGTATTCGAAGCCACTTCTGCATTTCCTCTTGCCTGACTTGAGCGTCGGAGGGTCGTCGCCGGGAACCCCTTCCTGGCCCGATTTCCTTGCAGGTTCGCCGGAGATCCGTACAGCCGGCCGGAGATCCACGTCATCAGTTCATAGAGAGCCACGTGCCCAGCGTCCGTTGATTCAGCGTTCGGACAGGATCAATTTGACGCCGTCTGTGGGAATGCACCTGCATCCGAGCGGAAGCAATGGACGAAGCTGGACGACCGCACGCGGTGATGCTCTCCACGGAGGAGCTCGACGCTCTGATCGAGGCAAGGACCGCTAAGCTTGTGGAACAAAAACAGAAGGCACAAGCCGAGCGGATGGAGCAACAAGCGACGTTCGCATCGGGAGGCCGAGCGGAAGCACTACTGGCCACGGTTCCATTTCATCGGGCCCTATTTCGTACGCCTCCTGAAGCCGCAATAGTTAATCGTGACCGATGATCTTCATCCGACGAGGCGCCTATGCGAGACAACAGAAAGGGCAAGGCCCCCCGAACGGACCATCTTGGTAAGTTCGACAACAGGGCTATCCTACATCAATACACAGATGGAGTAAAGTGCCGGATGTTCCTTACCACCCTCTCGGGATCGGCGCAATGGTGGTTTCGGAGGCTGCCGGACGGATCCATTACAAGTTTCAAGGAGTTCCGCACGACCTTCCTCCACCATGTTGCAAGCAGTCGGCGTTACCAGAAGACTAGTGTCAGCTTATTTGCCATCAAGCAAGAGCCCAGGGAGTCGCTTAGAGCATACATCCAACGATTTAACCGAGTGACCATGGATATTCCAACGGCCACCTCTGAAATGATGATGAATGCGTTCACGCAAGGTCTCGTGGACGGTGATTTCTTCCGGTCACTCATTCGGAAACCGCCTTGAGATTACGATCATATGTTACACCGGACTAACGAGTACATTAATGTGGAGGAAGCCCAGACGGCCCGGAGAAAAGAAGTTCCAACTGAGCGGCTAGCCCCTGCCGAGCGGAAGCCTGTCAATCGTCAGGAGCCGCCTAGAGGACCGAGGGCCGAAGCAGTCCACCCTCACCACGTGAGGTCCCAAGCAGTCCAAGAGGTATCTGCCGAGCGGCCCAAGCCAAAGAAGAAGGTATGGACCCCTATGTTTTGCTCCTTCCACCGGGCCGACACGCATAACATGCGGGATTGCCGAAGCCTTCCCCTGATCGCCCACCCCGCTCCTCGGAGTAACCGGCGTCGATCACCATCATCCGACAGGCGACAACGACATCATGAGGCCGATCGGCGGATACCCGACAGGCGACAACATCAGTCTCCTGAACGGCATTACCCTCAGAGGCACGAGGACACTCCTCGGGTGTCTAGGGAGCGGCCTAGGCCGTCCGCTCGGGAAGAAGAAAATAGAAGTAACACTTCCCGAGGCGAAATCAACATCATCGCCGGCGGGCCGATCGGAGGCGACTCCAACAGAACAAGGAAGGCGAGCGTCAGGCAGCTTCAGATCCATGCGGTCGGCTGCAGCCAAGAACGGGCGAGCGGTCCCGAAACAGTTTTGGGCCCAGGGACTTGGAGGGAGTCGAAGTGCCACATGACGACGCTCTTCTCATGAAAGCGGTAATAGCTAACTATACTATTCACCGCATTTTCATCGATACAGGAAGCTCGGTCAATATTATATTCAAAAAGGCCTTCGACCAACTGCAAATTGATCGAGCCGAGCTGCTGCCCATGACAACCCCTCTCTATGGGTTTACGGGCAATGAAGTTTTGCCGGTCGGACAGGTCCGATTGGCTATTTCGCTGGGAGAGGAGCCGCTCAGAAGGACGAGGACTGCCAACTTCGTCGTGGTCGACTCTTCTTCAGCATACAATGTTATCTTGGGGCGACCGGCGCTCAGCGAGTTCCGAGCGGCAGTCTCCACCTTCCACCAGAAAATCAAGTTCCCGGTGGAGGATAAAGTGGGAGAAGTACGAGGAGACCAGCTGGCGGCTCGGCGATGCTACGTCGAGATGGTCCGAGCTGAAGCTAACTCCGCTCGGAAGACGCCACGGATCGAGGTGAACGCCATAATCGAAAAACCACCCTCTTTGGTTTATGAAGGAAAAGAGGAAGTGCAAATTCACTCAACCCGATCGGAGGCCACCACATTCATTGCGGCCGATCTGGAGGCAAGCCAGAAAAAGGAAGTGATCAAATGTCTCCAGAAAAACTGCGATGTCTTCGTTTGGTCGACGCATGAGCTGCCCGAAATTTCGCCAAGTATAGCGCAGCACGAGCTCCACGTCCGACCGGATGCTCAGCCGGTGAAGCAAAGGAAGAGGGACTTCAGCGCCGAACAAAATACCATCATCCGAGCGGAGGTCGAGAAGCTCCTGGAGGCCGGCCACATACGTGAGGTCCAGTTCCCGAGCTGGCTGGCGAACGTGGTACTAGTCTCCAAGCCGGGCAACAAGTGGAGGGTTTGCATCGATTTCCGGGATCTCAACAAAGCATGCCCAAAGGATTTTTATCCTCTACCCCGGATCGATCAACTGGTGGACTCCACAGCCGGCTGCGAGTTGATATGCATGCTCGACGCCTATCAGGGCTACCATCAAGTGTCACTCGCCCGAGAAGATCAAGAGAAGGTCAGCTTCGTTACAGCCGACGGCACTTACTGCTACAATGTGATGTCGTTCGGACTGAAGAACGTGGGAGCAACTTATCAGCGCTTGATGAACAAAGTGTTCAAGGAGCAGATCGGACGAAATTTGGAAGTGTACGTGGATGATATTCTCATCAAGTCCGTCCGAGCGGCCGATCTCTTTAAAGACATGGAGGAGACTTTCCGAACGCTCAGGAAGTATGGAGTTAAGCTGAACCCTCAGAAGTGTCTGTTCGGAGCAAAAGGCAGGCGTTTCTTGGGCTATATAGTGACCGAGCGGGGCATCGAGGCAAATCCCAGCAAGGTGAAAGCATTACAAGATATGCCGCCCCCAAGAAATCTAAGGGAAGTACAGCGCTTGACCGGTCGGATAACAGCATTGTCAAGATTCATCTCGAAGACGGCCGATTGAAGCCTCCCGTTTTTCAAAATCTTGCGCAAAGCTACTAAATTTCATTGGGATGAAGAATGCGATCGGGCGTTTGAAGAACTGAAGACATATCTGAACTCTTTGCCCGTGCTAGCCAAGCCAGCTGTAGGTGAGTCGCTCTGTATTTATTTATCTTCAACCGAGCAGGCAGTAGGCTCGACATTAGTGAGGACGAGCGGAGAGGAACAACCAGTGTACTTCTTGAGCCATATTTTAAAAGACGCTGAATCTTGCTACACTGGGCTCGAGAAGCTGGCTTTTGCTTTGGTCCTCGCCGCTCGGCGACTTCGTCCTTATTTCTTGGCACATACAATCATCGTCCGGACAAATAACCCATTGGGAAGAGTGCTGTTGAACCCAGAAGCGTCCGGACGGCTCATCAAATGGACAATGGAGTTGAGCGAATTTGACATTCAGTATCAACCCCGTTCGGCGATAAAGGCGCAGCCCTTGGCAGATTTTGTCACCGAAGTGCAAAAGCCAGAGCCCGAAGCTATGTGGAAAATATTTGTGGACGGATCGTCCA
Source organism: Zingiber officinale (assembly GCF_018446385.1). Lineage (NCBI taxonomy): Eukaryota > Viridiplantae > Streptophyta > Magnoliopsida > Zingiberales > Zingiberaceae > Zingiber > Zingiber officinale. The sequence continues at coordinate 122,860,999 of NC_055992.1, forward strand.
CTCGGCTCGGGAGCGGTATTGACGTGCTATTACTCTCTCCCCAAGAAGAAATGATGCACTTATCCGTCCGGCTGGACTACAAAGCCACCAATAATGAAGCGGAGTATGAGGCGCTCATAGCCGGCTTGCAAGCCGCTCGGCATGTTGGGGCCGGTCGGGTGATGCTCCATTCCGACTCTCAGCTGGCTGCCCAACAGCTCTCGGGCACTTTTGAGATTAACAACGCTCGGCTCAAACTCTACGCTGAAGCCTTCGAAAAGCTCAAGGCCAACTTCAGAGAAGTCATTATCCAGAAGATACCCCGAGCGGAAAATCAGGCGGCAGATGAGTTAGCCAAACTTGCAAGTTCAATATCACCGGTCGTCATCCAACAGCCAATTGAACAAGTATCTTTGGTGGCGCACGTCGACCTGATGGAGGGCCTCGCGTTTTCGAGCGATTGGAGGACAACCATCATGGAGTTTCTTCGATCGGGGGCAACACCATCCGATCGGGAAGCAGCCCAGCTATTAAGGAGGAGAGCCGGTCGGTTCACGCTCATTGGAGACCAACTCTACAAGAAGGCTTTCTCCCGCCCACTGTTGAAGTGTATGAGCTCGGAGGATGTGGAGTACATCCTCCACGAAGTGTACCAAGGATCGTGCGGGGGACATCCGGGCGGATGATCGCTGGTTAGGAAGATCTTGCTGGCCGGATACTTCTGGCCAACCCTGCAAACAGACGTCGCTCGGCGTAACTGGTGGTCCAGTCAGTCGGACTAATCGCCTCCTTCGACTAGACTTGAAGGGGAGACAAGTGATCCGGCAGTGAGGATGGGGGACCCCCCTTTAAGCAGAGTCAACGCCACGTGGAGGTTGAAAGGTAAAAGGTCAACCAGAGGTTTGGCCGAGCGGATAAAGATTGGGGCGACCGGCCGAAAGTTCCGAACGGAAGCAAAGACACCCCGACGGGGAGTCGGGGTTCCGACGCTCATGTTGAACAGGGTCGTATGGCTGAGCGGGTAGCCCGCTTGGTGATGTAGCGAATCTGTCACATCCGCTAATCAAATTGTACAAATGTATTTTCCACTGAACCCCTTAATTTAAACAATAATGTTGTAGTAACGAGCCCAGGATCGCTCTCGAGGAACCAATGGTAGAATGTAATTTAGGATTGTCTTTTTATTCCTATTTTTGGGGTTTTCGATATAAAAATGGAAATGGGGGAATTCAAACTTTAAATCTAAATCTAACAAAAGTAAAGCACAGCAAATAAAAACTAATCTAATGCAAGAGTGAAACCTAACTATGAGCTAATGAACACTTGTGTGCCAATAATCAAACCAAAACGCATTGTCACTCTACGTTTTGATTAAATTATTAACACACACTTAAACTAAATATGAAATTACAAGACAGAAATAAAATTTAATCTAAAGCATGATTCAAACCCTAATTTGGAACTTAAACTCTAAACACTTAACCAAGCATCAAATTAACTTAAACTAAGCTTCAATTAAGTAATGAAATACTAAACTACTGCTAAAAACATAACAAACAATTAATGAATCCAATCTAAGCTATAAAACAGAAATGAAATGAACTGAAAAGGTAAACCAATCCAATCTCTCAACCAATCTAACAAGCTCACACTCTTGCCGTCACACAAGAGTGCCAAAGTCGAAACCACCCGACTCTGGACCTCAATGAATACTCTCAGTAGCGTATCAGCTCGAGGAAGGTTCAGCTACACCGACGGACCACCCCCGGCGAGCTAAGAACAACTCGCAACCCACTCAAGTGCCGAAAATCTGGAAATCTGCTAATCTGGATCTCTGGATCTGGAGTGGAGCTGTGGATGACAGATGGGCATCGGATGGAGCTCAGGAACACCGGCGGACCACCTCCGAGTGTTTCTGATGGACGGAGATACCGTAGATTGGAGGACCACCTCCAAATCTCGGCGGGAACAGAAAATCGCAGAAAAGAGAATTGCGCCGGAAGGAACACCTGCCGGCGGCTCCAGATGATCGGGATGAGCTGCCGTGAAGCTCTACAATGAAGTTGAAGCTTGAGAGAACGATTGGAGAAGGAATCGGGGTCGAAATCTAGAAAAATCGTCGCGGGACGAAGCTGCTGTGCGCTGTGGAGTCGACGAAGAAGCTGGGTACCGTAGCTTCTCATTTAAATCAGATCTGGATCTGGAATGGACGGTTGAGATGATTCTGGGCTAAATCAACGGTGAAAAGTCATCCAAAATCTGATCCGAAGGTACTGATGTTGATCTAGAGTCTGGATCTACTCTCCCGTAGGTCGGATCGATCAGAGCATCACTGGATGGCCCAAATCCGCCTAGTCTTCAATAAACGGTCCAGATTAAGTCGGGCTGGATCAATAACTAGATGAACTCAGATCTGCATCAAAACTTCTGGATCTTCATCAATGGCTCAGATCTGCTCCCCATTAAGTTGGATCGGCCAGATCTTCAACGGATGGTCTAGATCTGTCCTATTCTTGATGAACGACCCATAATGCTCAATGGCTAGATCTTCTCGTTTGAACTCCGATTTGAGCCGAATTTTGGTCCAAATAGATCCAAATCCAAGATCCTTTGATGCCTACAAAATAAGAATCAAATATTAGCATCAAATAATATAAAAATAAAGTAATTTGCAATTAAGTCCAAAAATACACACAATGCACAAAATGTGATGTAACCATGATTTTAAACCTATGAAATCAACATCAAACCATGCATAAATGAATCAAAATAATACAGTAAAATCATGGTTATCAAATCCCCCACACTTAGTCTTGAACGTCCCGTGAAAGTAATGAAAACTCAAAATCATCTCCATAGAAAATTCCCTAGCAATATCTAAAAGATAGTAAAAAGAATTTAACTAAGACCATCTAAAGATCACAAACAATCATGAATACAATTCAAACAATAATCAGTAGGTATGGTAGAAATTTTTAGAAATTATTGGAATTTTTAGTAGCTTCACAAACAATAATCAGTAGTCTTATTGGAATTTTTAGAAATTTTTTGGGATTTAATTGGAGCTCGTATAACGTATTTCGAGAGGATGCATTTTTGGGCTTGAGAAAAGTCTGTTTGGAATACCCTTAAGTGAGAGTTGATTGGAATTATTAATATAAGGTTTAATTATTTAAACCTAAATTAGGTTATTAAGCCCTAAGTATTGTTCCTAATTCCTTTTTATCTCCCGATTCCCTCTGCCCCCGAACCATCGCCGACATCTTCCCCGAGCCTCACCTCGTGACGTCGCCTCCCCTCCTTCACCGAGCCTTTTCTCTCCAAATCCTCCGGCGATCTCCTCTCTTCCCGAGCCCTCAACCTCTCGCGACCCCTCTTTCTCACGCAGTGATCAACAGCCGCGCCCGTCCCTTCGCACTAATCGCCTGCAGCCGCGTGTCATCGCAAGAGAAGAAGATGCCCCATCTCCTCTTCCTCCCTGAGTCGCACGCCGCCCGGTCTCCTTTTCTCTCCTGAGCCGCATCGTCGAGCCCTCCTTCTTTACTCTCCCTCGCGAGTTCCCGTACTAGCAGCCGACGAGATTCTTCTCCTCCTCATGCGAGCAGTAAAGCTGTCGACCCCCTTCTCTTCGAGTTGTGCCCTAACTGATACGGTAAGTATTTTCCCCTATGTTTGTATGAGATCCATGAGGTATGGGTTAGGTATTTAGGTAAGGTTGATTTGCTCGTCAAAGATGTGTGTTTACTGGCCGGGTCTTGATTTGAGCTCTTCGTGAACGGATTTGGGTTTTGGGGCTTTTGATTGAATTCGATGTTGCTTGGGTTCTATTCCATTTCTTCCCAAAAGTTTGAGATTTTGGATCAAGATCATGAAGCAATCGGTTGGGCTAGTTGGTGTTTTGTTCCTTCCCTTAGTTTCTAAAAAGCTTGGATAGTTTGTTGAGGTTTATGCTTTGACTGCTAATCTTCTTACCGCTTCCTGTTTGCTTCTAAAACATTGGACAGATTTGGGATGTTATGGATTTTCCTTCGAGATTGTTATGTTTCCTGAGTAGCTATGGATTTCAATTTCATGGTCCTTCATAGTGTCCTCAATTTCCAGGATAAGTTTGTGTATGAATGGAAGTCGATTTGAGAGGGTTCATGGGTTTTGAGTTGGCTCTGAATTGGTGGGCTGATCTAATGTGTGCAGGGTGAATCAATATGTTTTGTTTTAACTCTCGGTGATGGTTTTGGACTTGTTATCTTGTGACGATTAGTGTGAAATTGAGTTGTCCTAGTGAGGTACTGGTTTTCTTGTGCTAGCATTGAATTCTCTTTTATCAGATTTAATGTTGTTGCTTTGAGTTTTCTTGTGCTAGTTTTATGTGTTCACTCTTTTGATAGTGAATTGTTGGGACAGAAATTAGGTGATGTGAACGCTACCTCATGTTAGCTAAATTTCTGGGACAGATTAGGGTAGACTACCAATTGTTATAGGGTTGGGTTAGATATGGTTTGAGTATTAGTTTTAGCTATTTGATTCATATGAAGATAGTTAATTTGTGTGCGCTAGTGCAGGACGTTGATTGAGACTGTTGACGTGACGAGGCATAATTTGGTTCAGACTACATATTAAAGGCGGATACTTCTTACTTTGACTCTATAGTTCTTTGAACTTGGTGCATGAATTCTTTTTTTGGATAAGAACTGTTTTACCTTGACTCCACTCTTATTTTTCCTGCGCTTGATACTTTCACGTGATCTTTGAGATATTTGTTTCCATATCTATACAGTCTCTTGTTATTGTTCATGATAAGTAGCGGATACTAGATACCATGTTTGTATGCTTTGACTGTTGTTTATTTATGTACTATATTGAACATGCTGGCTTCATGTAGCATACCTAATTTTTGCTTATATTTGTATAATGACTGTTGCATTTGGTGCATCATATCATGGCATGCATGTCAACGACCAATTCTCCATTGTGGTCGAGAGAGTCGTTAACCAGGGCCGCATCCTCGGCCACTCGAGAGAGTGGTAGCTGGAGTTGATGTCGCTTGTCCTGTCGTGCTTCCACTCGGTCACTCATAGGTAATGATAGCTGGAGTTGCGAGCAGCAAGGACCCCCGTCACAGATGTAGCTAGTTAGCTACTATGCAACTGTCCCCTCGACCACTTGAGAGAGTGGTAGCTAGAGTGGTGTACCGTCTGTCACTGACCTGACCTCTCGACCATCAGGGGTCATGGTGCAGAGGGGTGGACGGGAGTGACCATCCGTGTATACGCTGTTGTTATACTTGCTTTGGCTGCTGCTGTTTACATATATTGTTATTGCTTACTTACTGTTGTTGCTCACTTATGCTGCTATGCTTGCTTATGTTGAGATATACCCTCGTTGTAGGTGTTTAGTCCTTGGTTTACTTATTGAAAGTTTGTATATGTCTTACATATTTCCTCTGTAGTTATGAGCAGTACTGTAGTAGATTAGTACTACTTATGACCTTCTATTACTAGCCTAGGATATGGTGTCAGGTATGAACATTTATTATGATTTTGTTTTAGTATCTGCTATTTTCTTTATGAGACTGTGTACTCTTGGCTCACTTTTTAGTTGTATTTTATGTTCATGCACTATCTTTCTTTTATCCGCTGAGTCCCAGTACTCACCACCGCACAAAATGATTTTTCTTTCGTTAGGTAGCTGGTAGATGAATTATGGATGCTGGGAGAGTCTTGACTGCCGGCCCCACTTCCCACATCATATCTGAGGACATTTATCGATTTTATTTCCGCTTTACTTGTATTTTTAGTTTTCAACAGTTTTAGTATTATATGAATTTGTCTGTGTTTGGAGTTTGATTCGTGGTGTTTTACTATCGTGATCTTGTGGTTGTGTAAGCCTAATTGGCTAGTACACTTTAGTTGTGGATTGTGGGTTTTCTCTTCGTTTTTCCGCTGTGCTTTTAATACAGTCGTGTGGGCTGAATATTAACTGCGTGATTGTTTTATTGATTTATATCCAACCAGGTAGGCTGTGTTATATAAACTGCGTGGTTATGTATGTTCCAGCCGTGTGGGCTGATAAATATGTTATATGTTGTTTCTGTGTATGTATATTGCTTCATATTGTCACCGGTACAGGGAGATGTTGTCGAATTTTTGTCTGACAGGGACTCCTCTGGGGCGTGACAATTTAGTGGTATCAGAGCCATTTTTCGATGCCTGTTTTCCATGTTTTGGATTTTCGAGTTAATCTGATACCAATTTAGTGGTATCAGAGCATGGTTCGAGTCAAATTTTGGGTTTCATGTTTTGGGATTTTGATCTTGTTTTGATTTACGATCTTTCGAGTTAATCTGATACCAATTTAGTGGTATCAGAGTAGGTTTACGATGTATATTGTTTTATGTATTCTGGATTCTTGAGTTAATCTGATACCAATTTAGTGGTATCAGGGCATGGTACGAGTCAAATTTTGGGTTTTGTGTTTTGGGATTTTGATCTTGTTTTGATTTACAATCTTTCGAGTTAATCTGATACTAATTTAGTGGTATCAGAGCAAGTTTACGATGTCTGTTGTTTTACATATTCTGGATTTTCGAGTTAATCTGATATCAATTTAGTGGTATCAGAGCAATGTTTTACGTATTTTTGGGAATTTCGTGTTCTAGTTGCTCGTTGTGACTTTCGAGTTTTGGGACCAGGCAGCGGCAAGAATCTCCAAGCTATAGGAGGTATGTGATATACCGTTATCATACATTTCTGTTATTACTTGACTAGTTATTTATACCATGTATGACTTGTGTTGTGTCAGTCATTGGTGAGATCAGATATTGTGATATGTTGATTCTTGATGGTTTATTGGTGGATATCCTTTTACACAACATCTAAATGTTATAATACTTGATTTTCAGATACTCTATTAATGGATATATGAATTGATGATATATGGTTTGGTATTTGATGTTGATAGAAACATAAAAAGTAGCACTTGTGTGATATTTAGGGATTTGGTGATTTGTAGTTGGTGATCCGATTTCAGTGATCTCACGATTGAGTGACCATTTGGATTTTTGGATTGTAATTTTGGTATGGTAAATACTTGAGTATTTGGAAGGATGAGAATATGATTGGTTTGTCTCACTAGAGATTTATGATAACAAACTTCCCCACTAGATATTGTCTCTTTAGTGGTACGACATGGACGTGCAATGTTGAACCATTGAACCATAGTGGGTATATCTAAGTTTATTAACAGTGGGTGTTGGAGGTTGGATGCTTTCCTTTTTCTCTATTATTATTCGGGAGGCTAGCAGGTTTGATTGATGATGTCGACAGTTTGAGCGCTATACAGATGTTGGAGGATCTGTTGATAGTGGATTATGAATTTTAAAAGTAGTGATTTATCCATAGTGGGTTAGATAGTAGCGTGGAAGCAGTGGAAGCAGAGTGAGCTCATAACCCACAGAGTGATCCCTTATGGTTGGAAATTTGATCTGATACCAGGATGGAGTAGTATATGAGTAGGTTGCTTGGTTGTTATCCTTGGATGAGAATCTCTGAGTTGATTAGTAAATTTAGGAATCAAATTTTTATTAGTGGGGGAGAATGTAAATTACGGCGCTCAAATAATAATTAAATAATAAGATTATTTGAGAAATAGTCTTATTGGAATTTTTAGGAATTTTTAGAAATTTTCTGAGATTTAATTGGAGCTCGTATGACGTATTTCGGGACGATGCATTTTTGGGCTTGAGAAAAGTCTGTTTGGAATACCCTTAAGTGGGAGTTGATTGGAATTATTAATATAAGGTTTAATTATTTAAACCTAAGTTAGGTTATTAAGCCCTAAGCATTGTTCCCGATTCCTTTTTATCTCCCGATTCCCTCTGCCTCGAACCATCGCCGACATCTTCCCCGAGCCTCACCTTGTGACGCCGCCTCCCCTCCTTCATTGAGCCTTTTCTCTCCAAATCCTCCGGCGATCTCCTCTCTTCCCGAACCCTCAACCTCTTGCGGCCCCTCTTTCTCACGCAGTGATCAACAGCCGCGACCGTCCCTTCGCACCGACCGCCTGCACCCGCGGGTCATCGCCAGAGAAGAAGACGCCCCATCTCCTCTTCCTCCCTGAGTTGCACGTCGCCCAATCTCCTTTTCTCTCCCGAGTCGCGCCGTCGAGCCCTCCTTCACTCTCCCTCGTGAGTTCCCGTACCCGCAGCCGGCGAGATTCTTCTCCTCCTCACGCGAGCAGTAAAGCTGCCGACCCCCTTCTCTTCGAGTTGTGCCCTAACTGATACAGTAAGTATTTTCCCCTATGTTTGTACGAGATCCATGAGGTATGAGTTAGGTATTTAGGTAAGGTTGATTTGCTCGTCAAAGATGTGTGTTTACTGGTCGAGTCTTGATTTGAGCTCTTGGTGAACGGATTTGGGTTTTGGGGCTTTTGATTGAATTCGATGTTGCTTGGGTTCTATTCCATTTCTTCCCAAAAGTTTGAGATTTTGGATCAAGATCATGAAGGATTCTGTTGGGCTGGTTGGTGTTTTCTTCCTTCCCTTAGTTTCTGAAAAGCTTAGATAGTTTGTTGAGGTTTATGCTTTGATTGCTAATCTTCTTACTGCTTCCTGTTTGCTTCTAAAACATTGGACAGATTTGGGATGTTATGGATTTTCCTTCGAGATTGTTATGTTTCCTGAGTAGCTATGGATTTCAATTTCATGGTCCTTCATAGTGTCCTCAATTTCCAGGATAAGTTTGTGCATGAATGGAAGTCGATTTGAGAGGGTTCATGGGTTTTGAGTTGGCTCTGAATTGGTGGACTGAATTGGTGTACTGATATAATGTGTGCAGGGTGAATCAATATGTTTTGTTTTAACTCTCGATGATGGTTTTGGACTTGTTATCTTGGGGCGATTAGTATGGAATTGAGTTGTCCTAGTGATGTACTAGTTTTCTTGTGCTAGCATTGAATTCTCTTTTATCAGATTTAATGTTGTTGCTTTGAGTTTTCTTGTGCCAGTTTTATGTGTTCACTCTTTTGATAGTGAATTGTTGGGACAGAAATTAGGTGATGTGAACGCTACCTCATGTTAGCTAAATTTCTGGGACAGATTAGGGTAGACTGCCAATTGTTCTAGGGTTGGGTTAGATTTGGTTTGAGTATTGGTTTTAGCTATTTGATTCATATAAAGATAGCTAATTTGCGTGAGCTAGTGCAGGATGTTGATTGAGACGGTTGACGCGACGGGGCGTAATTTGGTTCAGACTACATATTAAAGGCGGGTACTTCTTACTTTGACTCTATAGTTCTTTGAACTTGGTGCATGAATTCTTTTTTTTTGGATAAGGACTGTTTTACCTTGACTCCACTCTTATTTTTCCTGCGCTTGATACTTTCACGTGATCTTTGAGATATTCGTTTCCATATCTATACAGTCTCTTGTTATTGTTCATGATAAGTAGCGGATACTAGATACCATGTTTGTATGCTTTGACTGTTGTTTATTTATGTACTATATTGAACATGCTGGCTTCATGTAACATACCTAATTTTTGCTTATATTTGTATAATGACTGTTGCATTTGGTGCATCATATCATGGCATGCATGTCAACGACCAATTCTCACTTGCGGTCGAGAGAGTCGTTGACCAGGGCCGCATCCTCGGCCACTTGAGAGAGTGGTAGCTGAAGTTGATGCCACTTGTCCTGTCGTGCTTCCACTCAATCACTCATAGGTAGTGATAGTTGGAGTTGCGAGTAGCAGGGACCCCCGTCGTAGATTTAGCTAGTTAGATACTATGCAACTGTCCCCTCGACCACTCGAGAGAGTGGTAGCTAGAGTGGTGTACAGTCTGTCACTGACCTGACCTCTCGACTATACAGGGGGCATGGTGCAGAGGGGTGGCGGGAGTGACCATCCGTGTATACGCTGTTGTTATACTTGCTTTGGCTGCTGCTGTTTACATATGTTGTTATTGCTTACTTACTGTTGTTGCTCACTTATGCTGCTATGCTTGCTTATGTTGAGATATACTATCGTTGTAGGTGTTTAGTTCTTGGTTTACTTATTAGAAATTTGTATATACCTTACATATTTCCTCAGTAGTTATGAGCAGTACTGTAGCAGATTAGTACTACTTATGACCTTCTATTACTAGCCTAGGATATGATTTCAGGTATGAGCATTTATTATGATTTTGTTTTAGTATCTGCTATTTTCTTTATGAGACTGTGTACTCTTGGCTCACTTTTTAGTTGTATTTTATGTTCATGCACTATCTTTCTTTTATCCGCTAAGTCCCAATACTCACCACCGCACAAAATGGTTTTTCTTTCATCAGGTAGCTGGTAGATGAATTATGGATGCTGGGAGAGTCTCGACTGTCGGCCCCACTTCCCACATCATATCTGAGGACATTTATCGATTTTATTTCCGCTTTACTTGTATTTTTAGTATTCAGCAGTTTTAGTATTGTATGAATTTATCTGTTTTTGGAGTTTGATTCGTGGTGTTTTACTATCGTGATCTTGTGTTTGTGTGAGCCTAATTGGCTAGTACACTTTAGTTGTGGATTGTGGGTTTTCTCTTCGTTTTTCCGCTGTGTTTTTAATATAACTGTGTGGGTTGAATATTAACTGCATGGTTGTTTTATTGATTTATTTCCAGCCGGGTAAGCTGTGTTATATAAACTGCGTGGTTATGTATGTTCCAGCCGTGTGGGTTGATGAATATGTTATATGTTGTTTGTGTGTATGTATATTGCTTCATATTGTCACTGGTAGTGGGGAGATGTTGTCGGATTGCTGTATGACTCCTCTGGGGCGTGACAAATTCCCTGCAAGATATGTTAGTACAAAATACAAAACATATCCTACAAAATAGAGTTAGCACAAATAAAACAAGATTAATATAAGAATTTGACAGTCATCGAACTGCCCGGTGCTGATTTCGGATTTCATCTCCGGAAACCCTAGGTCGAACCGACGTCTACTGTTTCTTCTCCGGGGAACGCGTCCTCCCCTACTGTACCAGACCGACTGGACTTTTGCACAGCGTCCAAATCTTCAGGACTTTCTGCTGGACGTTTGCTCCACGACCTGTCTAGTATTCCACCAGGTTCGCGACACTAGAATTTCAACGTAGAGTCCCCGACTTTAGGATTTTTGCACGTAGCCTTTGACTCGTCAAGACTTTCCATCTAGGGTTACCACCCCCTAGGACTTAGGGTTATCGTTCTCTATAATTTTTCATCTGCCTAACCGCAGTTGGGACTTTTGTCTAAGTATATTTAGGACTTTTCTACAATCTCATTCAAATCTTGTTAGATAACAGGATAACTTAATTTTGAATTTTTTAACATAATTAAAATACAGGTTCGATCGTCTGATGCTTCCCGCATCACCATATTGATCTAAATTTGAATTGAATCAATTTTGCCCATTTTGTTTTGCATTAACTTAATTGAGACATGTAGAAAATTAGACGATGAAGGTCTCGTATGGCGGATTTCTATTTTGATTTGCCATAGAAATGAATTTAGTCAATTGCTCTGGTTTAATGGGCATTATTTGGACATCTGCACTTGCATTGTGCAACTTGCTCGTTCTTTGTCAATATGTTGATTTGGGGATCTTTTGACCTTATATATTATATGCTTTATCACACTTGTATATCCAAAATCAGATTGTTGTCCAGCCAATTCATTTATATGGTTGCTCCTTTAGTTTGATAATCAGTTCAACCATGGAGTGCTATCAATTTTCTTTATATATCTGAAAGCAATTTACTTCTATTTCTCCTGATAAATTTAGATTTCACATGCAAACTTAAAATCTTCTGTTGGATAAAACTTTTCCTAGCCCTCCTTCACATGCCAAGCAATTATTTGATAAGCCAATGACATTAAGATCCCTAGTCCAACATTCATAGTCACTTGAGGCGACAACGCAGTTGCCCCCAGGGCGTAGCACAGACGATGAACGCATGGTATCTCTGGCGTAATGGCCAGGGGTCGATTCTCAGGAACTGACGACCTGGGGTTTACCCCGCCATGCGCCTATGGCCTGTGTACCTGCATGAACCTCCCTCCATATCCGTAGGGCCGGCACTAGGGGGGCCGCTAAGGTAGCGGATCTACCTTTTTTGAGGCGACAACGCAGTTTATCGAATTTAGAACTTCTTGGCAGATCAACAATCAATAAAAGTTATCATTCTCCATATTTTAAGCCCATTCAGTGGCTAATATAGAAGTAGGTGTTGAAATACATAATAATGCAACTATTCACACAAAATTGTAGGCATTGGGGCATTAAGTTTAGAGAGGGCTCTAATGAATAGAAACAAAGGTGAAGTTGTATTCTTTTTTCTTCATTTGATCTTTCTGGTAATTTTCCCTATGAAAGTAGTGATGCTATTGTTTTTCATTAATGTTTGACAAAAGACCATGAAGTTGGCGTGAAACTGGAAAGAAACTGGAAATGGATTCTTTTTTGTTCTTGTTTCAAGTTATGATTTTTGTTCTTTAACTATGTGAGATGTAATTTTCACATAATTCACTCATTTGCTTATTGTTAATTTTCCATTGTTCGTGAAAGGGTTTTTGCTTAAACTTTAGATGACTGAATATACTCTTTTTACAGAATCTAAAAAAGAACAATCTAGGGATGTCATTTACAGAAGTTGGAAGGGCCCTTTGGTGAGAGATGACCGGTGAGGCTTTGCTTAGGAACTAGGAAGCTCTCAATTTATTTTGGCATTTTATAAGAAACAATGTTAACAAATAGATTTTACTTGGTATCCATCTTACAAGAGGTGACTAGTCCAAGGATCTACACACACACATCTCCACTAATAAACACTCCTTTTCGATAACTACCGAAGGCGGAGAAGCCCTACAAGACTCTCAATACAGAAAGAAAGGAAAGAAAACAAAAGTATAAGCAAAGCTTACAATGAATACAAGAAACCCTAACCCTAATTTTCTTCTTCTTGCTTTTGATCCGTCTCTTGACTTGGAAGAGCCTCCAAGAACCTTCAAGAACTGACGATCTGGAGCTTAAAGAGAGCTGTGGAGTTGCTGTCGAGGATCTGGAGTGAACAGTGCAAAGTCTCTGCCGAAGAAGACGCACGCCGACGGCCTTTATCTGCGCCAACGGTCGGATCTCGATCGATTGGATTGCTACCAATCGATCGGGGAGGCTTTGGATCGATCAACCGATCGATCCAGAGCGCCTCTGTGCTCTCTGGAATAGCCTGGATCGATCGGCTGATCGATCCAGGGCTTGTCGCGGTAAATCGCAGCTCCCAATCGATCCACTGATCGATTGGGGGATCTGGATCGATCGACCGATCGATCCAGCGTCGTTCTGTGTGATTGCGTACTTGTCCCAATCGATCCACTGATCGATTGGGAGGAGGCTTGTCGCGAAGACTCGCCCAATCGATCGGCCGATCGATTGGGCATGAGCCAATCGATCGGCTGATCGATCCAGCTCATGATTTCTCCCTGAAATCAAATCTAAAGCCTCCTAAACCAACATCCAGTCAACCATGACTTGTTGGTACATAAAACCTAGCATCCGGTCACCCTTGACCAGCTAGGACTCTCTCACCAAGTGTCCGGTCAATCCCTTTGACCCACTCGGACTTTTCTCCTCGTGCCAAGTATCCGGTCAATCCCTTTGACCTACTTGGACTTCCACCAGATGTCTGGTCAACCTTGACCCATCTGAATTTCCCTTGCCTGACTTCACTCACCAGGACTTTCACCTAGTTTCACTCACTAGGATTTTCATTTGCCTAGCTTCACTCACTAGGACTTTCCAACTGCCTGGCTTCACTCACCAGGACTTTCACCTAGCTTCACTCACTAGGATTTCCTTCTGCCTGGCTTCACTCACCAGGACTTTACTTCTGCCTGACTTCACTCACCAGGATTTTACTTCTGTCTGGCTTCACTCACCAGGACTTTCCTTCTACCTGGCTTCACTCACCAGGACTTTCCTTCTGCCTAGCTTCACTCACTAGGACTTTACTTCTGCCTGGCTTCACTCACCAGGACTTTCCAATCAAGTATCCGATCAACCTTGACCTACTTGACTCTCCTTCACATCTCAACTGGTCAACCTTGACCAAACGAGAATTGTATCAACAATCTCCCCAAATGAACAACTGCACCTTCATTGTCCATATCATCTAAACCCAATATATTGTCAAACATCGAAACCCAAACCAAGACTCAAGCTTGGTCAACCAGGTCAACCTTGACCTAAGGGATATTGCACCAACAATCTCTCCCTTTTTGATGTTTGACAATACCTTTAAGTTAGGACACCTTTGAGTTAAGCTAATCTCATAGTCTTAACTCTCTTTATGCCAAAGTATTAATGATGGTTCCCTTCATTCTCCTCCTTTCCTAGAGGGTAACCTTCCTCTTCAGGAAATGAAGGTCTAACTTAAACCACACATTCTCCCCCTATTGGCACACATCAAACACAACCTCTCCCTCTGAAGAGTTGCTTATCATTGTTCACAACTTCACTCGTTGTGATCAACACGATAATGAAGATCTCATACCCTTCATTATCATCAATGCTCACCCTTGAGCATTCACCACTTGAATAACCCAAATGAAGGTCCCATACCCTTCATTTGTATCGAATGCCCATCCATGAGCAAACACCACTTAAACAATGAGGATATCCACTCCCCATTAATTTCAAATGCTCAACCTTGAGCATTTTCACGTAAGAAGGTTAACCACCTTCCAAGGTTTATAAAAAAAATAATTTTCATGTCCTTAAAGAGTACCTCCCCCTAAAGACATGGTCGTACCTTCTGTCATTGCACCAACAATGACTTGGAATCCCTAAACCTTTAGGAAACCCAAATTTAGAAGTTTAGAGGCTCAAATGTTCAAGATTCGAAGCAAACCTCACTTAAACTTCTACCTAGTCTACCTTAACCAATCCATCCTTGTTTTCATCATGAAAACACCCTCTAAATGTGTACAAACATGTCTTGAGGGGTTAGGAATAGTTACATAGACTAACCATGGTTCAAAGATGCTGAAATCAGGCTTTCCCAGCTAAAATCAGCATCTTCGATCGATTGGAGTTGGTCCCAATCGATTGAACCTTCTTGAATCGATCCACTGATCGATTCAGATAGTGTGGATCGATCCAGCGAGCTTCTGCTCACGGGATTTGCCTTTTCAATCGATCGCCCGATCGATTGAGGCACTCCAATCGATCCACTGATCGATTGAAGCTCTGAAAAGGCTGAAATACAATTTCAGTCAATTTCAGAAACTCCCCAAAAATTCTAAAAAATTCAAAAAATTATGAAAATCGTTGTAAACATTATTTAGGACATATATTATCATGGAAAAATAGTTTTATAAGAAAATACTTCATATTTTCAAAGATTGACACAAACTAGAAAACTTGTAGAAATTTTAGTGTTTTCTTCTAGTTTGTGCTCAACTATTCAATGATGATTATTATCAAAAGATAGCCTTCACCAAGGTTTTCCAAAAACATTTTAAAATGATTTTCAAAACCAATATCCCACCATGTTCCTTGGGCTTAATGCACATGACTTGTACATTAGCTTTCCCAATGATGGGAAAACACATAACTATGTGTTTTGATGAACTTAAAACTCAAAAGAATGCACTAAATCAACATCTTGAGTTTTGTTCATCATCCTAACATCTCACTTGTATCTAATGTGCACTAAAACACATACAAGTCACCTTATGGGTCTTTGTGAGATGTAAAGTTTGGTTTTGCCCTAATCTAGGGATCATGCATATCTATCTAGACATTTTTGAATTATAGACATCCACCAAGGATGTTACTTGTTAATTAATGTCATTAGTCCTTAATAAACAAGGAATTAAAATGATGCATGATGATGTTATGGCATACATCAAAAAGAAATAATTTTCAAAAGAAAATTTCCTATAACTATATGATGTATAGATGACATGACATGGTATTTTTGTGTTTTTCATAATAAGACATGAGTGCAAACACAAATAAATAAATATGATGTCATGACATTTGATGGGCAAGCAAAGCATGAAAAATTAACATAAAAGAAATATCTAGATTATCTATCTAAGTATTCTTAATCCTTAGCTAAATTAAAATTTAACCCTAGATTGCCCACTATTTCCCAAGAAAATGTCAAAAACCAAATTTGGCATTTCTTTTGCTTTTCCTAATTTGTGCCAATTTAAATTAAGCATATTCCTCAAATTTTGGCACTATTTACTCTTTTAAAGAGTAATCACTTTAAGTTAAGGCATATATTGCCTTTAATTTCCTAAGAACATACCAAAATCCCAACTTGATAGTTCTTTTGATTTTCTCAAATTGTGTCATTTAAAATTTCATCAAATTTCTCAAAATATGACACATTTTACTCTTTCCAAGAGTAAACCATTTATCCTTTTTATTTTCAAAGGTTAATAATAACCTTGAAAATGTTCCTTGAGTGTCAACTTCATCATGATTGGGTTAACTACCCTTCCACTTAGAGTTGACACTCTCTAACCCATTTATGGGGTATAGAAGATGCTCCTAGGAACCCAAAACCTATTGGTGCTCCTTGGATGCTCTAGGTACTCACTAGGGATAACTTCCCTAGATACCTTCCTAGTGACCTTGTTTGGCTTCTTAGAAGCCTTGGACACATTTTCTAGGTCAAACCTATTGGGACCGAAAAATAGCTAGAGGGGGGAGTGAATAGCTCGTCGCATGCTCGTGTGCTTCGTTGCTTGTTTCTTCAAGGATGTGCAGTGGAAATACAAAGAAACCAATGCATACAACGCTAACAAATGGATTTTACTTGGTATCCACCTCACAAGAGGTGACTAGACCAAGGATCCATGCACACACACACACACCTCCACTAATAAACACTCCTTTTCGGTAACTACCGAAGGCGGAGAAGCCCAACAAGTTCATACTACAAGAAGAAAGGGAAAGGATACACAAATACAAGCAAAAGCTTAGAATGAGTATAGAAAATCCTAACCCTAGCTTTCTTCTTCAACTGTAGATCCGTCTCTTGACTTGGAAGACCTCCAAGAACCTTTAAGAGTTGGCGGTGAGAACCCTGTGGAGAAGAGCTGAAGGCGCAGAAAAAAAATCGGAGATGAATCGTAAGTCTCTGCCGAAGGAATTGAACGCCTGCGGCTTTTATCGCCGCTAACGGTCGGATCTCGATCGATTGGATTGCTCCCAATCGATCGGGGAGGCTTTGGATTGATCGGCTGATCGATCCAGAGCGCCTCTGTGCTCTCAGTAAATTGCCTGGATCGATCGAGGCGATCGATCCAGGGCTTATCGTGCAAAATCGCAGCTCCTAATCGATCCACTGATCGATTGGGGTATCTGGATCGATCGACCGATCGATCCAGCGCTGTTCTGTACGATCGCGCACTTGTCCCAATCGATCCACTGATCGATTGGGAGGAGGTTGTCGCGAAGACTCGCCCAATCGACCGGCCGATCGATTGGCATGAGTCAATCGATCGGCTAATCGATCCAGCTCATAATTTCTCCCTAAAATCAAGTCTAAAGCCTCCTAAACCAACATCTGGTCAACGATGACCTGTTGGTTCATCGTGCCTAGCATCCGGTCACCCTTAACCTGCTAGAACTCGCTCACCAAGTATCCAGTCAATCCCTTTGACCCACTTGGATTTTTCTCCTCTTGCCAAGTATCCGGTCAATCCCTTGACCTACTTGGACTTTCACCAGATGTCTGGTCAACCTTGACCCATCTGGATTTTCCCCATGCCTGGCTTCACTCACCAGGACTTCTTATCTGCCTGACTTCACTCACCAGGACTTCCAACTGCCTAGCTTCACTCACTAGGACTTTCCATCTGCCTGACTTCACTCACCATGGCTTTCACTTGGCTTCACTCACCAAGATTTTCATACTGCCTAGCTTCACTCACTAGGACTTTCACCTGGCTTCACTCACCAGGATTTTCTCTCTGCCTAGCTTCACTCACTAGGTCTTTCTCAGTCAAGTATCCAGTCAACCTTGACATACTTGACTCTTCTACAACCAAAACTGATCAAGCCCTGATCAGTGGAGAATTACACCAACAATCTCCCCACACGAACAACTGCACCTGCACTTGTCCATTTTATCAAAGTCTTGTATTGTCAAATATCGAAACCCAAACCAAGACTCAAACTTGGTCAACCTTAACCTGAGGGATATTGCACCAACAATCTCTCCCTTTTTGATGTTTGACAATACCTCATTTAAGTTAGGCTAATTTCCATAGCCTCAACTTCCTTCATGCCACTAGGTAATGAAGGCTTGAGTTACAACCTACATTCTCCCTCTAAGAAGGCAGACTCCCTCTTAGATAATGAAGGCCTAACTTAAATCCTACATCCTCCCCCCTATTGGCACACATCAAATAAATTCACTTGTTGATGCCACTTCTTATTGAAAACTCTCCCCTTTGAGACTCTCCCCCTGAAGAGTAGCTCATCGTTGTTCACAACTTCACTCGTTGTGATCAACATGATAATGAAGGTCCCATACCCTTCATTTATCCTTAACCCTACATTCTCCCCCAATGTAGACAAATGCCCAACCTTGAGCATTTATAACTTAAACAATGAAGATATCCACTCTCCATTGTAATCCAATGCTCAACGTTGAGCATTTTTACTAAATAAGGTTAACCACCTTCCAAGGTGTATGAAAAATAGTTTTTATGTCTTTAAAGAGTATCTCCCCCTAAAGACATGGTCGTGAACTTCTATCATTGCACCAACAATGACTTGGAATCCCTTAACCTTTAGGAAACTCAAATTTAGAAGTTTTGAGGTTCAAAAGTTCAACATTTGAATCAAACCTCAACCTAAACTTCAATTTAGTCTTCCTTAACCAATCCATCCTTGTTTTCAACATGAAAACACCCTTTTTATGTATACAAATATATTTTTAAGGGTTCAGAATGGTTACCTAGACTAAACACGGTTCAAAATGATGAAAATAAGCTTTCCCAGCCAAAATCAGCAACTTCGATCGATTGGAGTTGGGTTCCAATCGATTGAACCAGCTTGAATCGATCCACTAGTCGATTCAGAAGGGCTGGATCGATCGGTGGATCGATCCAGAAGGCTTCTGTTCACGAGAAGCCTGCTCTCAATCGATCGCCCGATCGATTGAGACCCTTCAATCGATCGGGTGATCGATTGAAGTCTGATAGTTGTTGAAATTTCATTTCAGTCAACTTCAGAAACCCCTAGAAAATTCTACAAAATCTCAAAAATCATGAAAATCATTATAGACATTATTTAGGGCATATATTATCATGGAAAAATAGTTTTCTATGAAAATATATCATATTTTCAAAGATTGACACAAACTTGAAAATTTACAAAAACTTTAGTGTTTTCTTCAAGTTTGTGTTTTACTATTTAATGGTGATTACTATCAAAAGAAAGCCTTCACCAAGGTTTTCCAAAATCATTTTAAAAACATTTTCAAAACCAATATCCCACCATGTTCCTTGGGCTTAATGCACATGACTTGTACATTAGCTTTCCCAATGATGGGGAAACACATAACGATGTGTTTTAATGAATTTAAAACTCAAAAGAATGCACTAAATCAATATCTTGAGTTTTGTTCATCATCCTAACATCTCACTTGTATCTAATGTGCACTAAAACACATACAAGCCACCTTATGGGTCTTTGTGAGATGTAAAATTTGGTTTTGCCCTAATCTAGGGATCATGCATATCTATCTAGGCATTTTGTGGATATTGAACATCCACCTAGGATGTCACTTGTTGATACTTGTTGATAAATGTCATTTGTCCTTAATTTTAAGGAAATAAACATAATGCATGATAATGTTATGACATACATCAAAAAGAAATAATTTTTAAAAGAAAATTTCCTATAACTACATGATGTATGTATGTCATGACATGATATTTTTGTATTTTTCATCATAAGATATGAATGCAAAAATAATCATGATGTCACGGCATATAATGAGCAAACAATCATGACAAGATTTAGTATAAAAATAAAATACTTAGATTACCTATCCAAGTGTCCTTAAATCTTAGCTAAATTAAAAATTAAATCTAGATTGCCCTCTAAACGTGCTAAGAAAATGTCAAAACCCAAGTTGGCATTTCTTATGTTTTCCCAAATTGTGTCATTTTAAAATAAAATCAATACTTCTCTGGAATTAGGCACATTTTACTCTTTCAAAGAATAAATCATAAATCCATTTCATTTTCAAAGGTTAATAATAACCTTGAAAATGTTCCTCGAGTGTCAATTTCTTCAAAGTTGGGTTAACTACCCTCCTTAGAGTTGACACTCTCTAACCCATCTATGAGGTAGAGAAGATGCTCCTAGGAGCCCAAAATCTATTGGTGCTCCTTGGATGCTCTAGGTACTCACTAGGGATAACTTCCCTAGATACCTTCCTAGTGACCTTGTTTGACTTCTTAGAAGCCTTGGTCACATTTTCTAGGTCAACTCTAGGGATTGCTTCCCTTGTGACCTTCTTTGTGACTTTCTTAGACTTCTTAGAAGTCTTAGTCACATTTGTTGCAAAAATACTCTTAGGGATAACCTCCCTAATATTCTTGACTTGACCACTAGACCTAGGATTTGTTCCATAACTATATGGAACTCTATGGTAGGAAATTACATCCTTCTTGACCTTTGGTTTGTATCCCAAACCTTTATGCCCATTGGATGACTTTGATACTCCTAGCCCTAGGTTTTGCTCATTTTACCCTATTAGGATATTTTCCATCCTTTTTAGGGTCTTTTCTATTTTATCAAGTCTTGACCTCAAGACTTGATTTTCTTCCCATAAATCCCTAGATTTTGGTTTTCTATTTAATCCTTGAGCGTTTTTATTTCTAGGCGTATAGTTATTGATCTTAGTGTTCTTGCCTAGATTTTTATCTACATTCCGAGCCCTATGTTGAGA
Organism: Zingiber officinale; assembly: GCF_018446385.1. Lineage (NCBI taxonomy): Eukaryota > Viridiplantae > Streptophyta > Magnoliopsida > Zingiberales > Zingiberaceae > Zingiber > Zingiber officinale. The sequence continues at coordinate 122,881,974 of NC_055992.1, forward strand.
GGTTTTAGCATGAAAAGCTACATGATTTTCCTTAACCTTATCATGCCTCCTATTTTCATGGTAAATAACATTAAAATGATATAAGTTAGAACTAGCATGCTTTTTACCATAATTTAAAGGGGTAGGCTCAATAAAGGTTACCTTTCTTTTTACCTTGGAGGCTCCCCCTTGAGTTGAGCTTCCTCCTTGAGCCTTGACCACCTTCTTCCCCTTGGGACATTGACTCCAGTAATGCCCCTTTTGCTTGCACAAAAAGCACACAATGTGCTCCTTGCTCCTTTTTGTTCCGGGGATGGTCTCCTTGGGCTTCTCCTTGCCCTTGGGTACCACTTGGCTCTTTTTCATGGCCAAGTTGGGACACTTGCTCTTGTAGTGCCCATTCTCCCTACACTCAAAATATATAATATGATTTTTGTTATTTATTGAACTATTTATACCTTCTTGTGTAGGGATGACACTTGGTCCTCCATGTGATGTGGATGTAGAGGCTTCCTCTTGATCCGATAGTGATGCTCCTCCATTAGATTTATCTTGACTTGTGGAGGTGGAAGCTTCTTCATCCCTTCTTGACCCGGATGTGGAGACTTCTCCTTCTTCTTGATCCGGTGTCACCAAAAATTGCTCCCCCTCAATCCTAGAGGTGGAGGATTCATCATCTTGTACATGGAACAAGGAGTATGCTCCCTCCTTGTTCCCTTCATCGCATTCCCTCGAAGATGAAGCTTCTTCTTGGACTTCTTCTTCGGAAGTTGAGCATCTCTCAACTTCGGAGTCCTCCTCTTGGTCTTGCTCTAATGAGTCGCCCTCTTTGGATTCTTCTTGGATTACTGCAGTGGAGGGGATCTCATGAATTGATGCCAATTTGCTCCATAGCTTCTTGGCATCCTTGAACTCTCCAATTTTGCATAGAATTGTGCTAGGCAATAAATTAACCAATAATTTGGTTACCTTGTCATTTGCTTCGCACCTTTGGACTTGCTCCGGGCTCCATTTGCTCCTCTTGAGAACTTTGCCCTTTGAATTCGTTGGAGCTTCGAAGCCTTCCATAAGAGCAAACCATTACTCTATCTCCACCATTAAGAAATTTTCGATCCTTGATTTCCAAAGATCGAAGCTTGTAGATGTGTACGGTGGAGCCACCCTTGTGTCAAATCCAAGTCCATCTTGGAATTGCATCTTGAAGTTGAGCTTCTTGAATTCTTTACCTTTGGTAATTTTGCTCCAACTTCTTCACCCTCTAGCTCTTCTTGTTTTGTTTGGCCCTTCCGGCGATGATTCCGGTGAAGAGCGGCCTTGCTCTGATACCACTTGTTGGGACCGAAAAGTAGTTAGAGGGGGGGGGGGGTGAATAGCTCGTCGCGTGCTCGTGTGCTTCGTTACTTGTTTCTTCAAGGATGTGCAGCGAAAATACAAAGAAACAAATGCATAACCCGCTAACAAATGGATTTTACTTGGTATCCACCTCACAAGAGGTGACTAATCCAAGGATCCACGCACACACACACACCTCCACTAATAAACACTCCTTTTCGGTAACTACCGAAGGTAGAGAAGCCCTACAAGTTCACACTACAAGAATAAAGGGAAAGGATACACAAATACAAGCAAAAGCTTACAATGAGTATAGAAAACCCTAACCCTAGCTTTCTTCTTCAGCTGTAGATCCGCCTCTTGACTTGGAAGACCTCCAAGAACCTTTAAGAGTTGGCGGTGAGAACCCTGTGGAGAAGAGCTGAAGGCGCAGAAAAAAAATCGGAGATGAATCGTAAGTCTCTGCCGAAGGAATCGAATGCTTGCGACTTTTATCGACGCTAACGGTCGGATCCCGATCGATTGGATTGCTCCCAATCGATCGGGGAGGCTTTGGATCGATCAGCTGATCGATCCAGAGCGCCTCTGTACTCTCGGTAAATTGCCTGGATCGATCGGCTGATCGATCCAAGGCTTATCATGCGAAATCGCAGCTCCCAATCGATCCACTGATCGATTTGGGTATCTGGATCGATCGACCGATCGATCAAGGGCTGTTCTGTGCGATCGCGCACTTGTCCCAATCAATCCACTGATCGATTGGGAGGAGGTTGTCACGAAGACTCGCCCAATCGATCGGTCGATTGATTGAGCATGAGTCAATCGATCGGCTGATCGATCCAGCTCATGATTTCTCCCTAAAATCAAGTCTAAAGCCTCCTAAACCAACATCTGGTCAACCATGACCTGTTGGTTCATCGTGCCTAGCATCCGGTCACCCTTAACCCGCTAAAACTCGCTCACCAAGTGTCTGGTCAATCCCTTTGACCCACTTGGACTTTTCTCCTCTTGCCAAGTATCCGGTCAATCCCTTGACCTACTTAGACTTTCACCAGATATCTGGTCAACATTGACCCATCTAGATTTTCCCCATGCCTGGCTTCACTCACCAGGACTTCTCATCTGCCTGGTTTCACACACCAGGACTTCCAACTGCCTAGCTTCACTCACTAGGACTTTCATCTGGCTTCACTCACCAAGATTTTCTCCTGCCTAGCTTCACTCACTAGGACTTTCACCTGGCTTCACTCACCAGGATTTTCTCTTTGCCTAGCTTCACTCACTAGGTCTTTCACTTGGCTTCACTCACCAGGATTTTCTCTCTGCCTAGCTTCACTCACTAGGTATTTCTTTGTCAAGTATCCGGTCAACCTTGACCTACTTGACTCTTCTACAACCAAAACTGATCAAGCCCTGATCAGTGGAGAATTGCACCAACAATCTCCCCACAAGAACAACTGCACCTACACTTGTCCATTTCATCGAAGTCTTGTATTGTTAAACATCGAAACCTAAACCAAGACTCAAACTTGGTCAACCAGGTCAACCTTGACCTGAGGGATATTGCACCAATAAACCCTAGAGATTTCTTCCCTTGTGACCTTTTTAGTGACTTTGTTAGACTTCTTAGAAGTCTTAGTCACTTTAGTTGCAAAAATACTCCTAGGGATAACTTCCCTTGTACTTTTGACTTGATCATTTGACCTAGGGTTGGTTCCATAGCTATATGGAACCCTATGGTAAGAAATTACATCCTTCTTTGCCTTAGGTTTGTATTCCAAACCTCTATGGCCATTGGATAGCTTTTGTACTCCTAGATCTAGATTTTTACCCTTAGACCCTTGTGTTCCATTTGTGATTTTTCTAAGGATCTTCTCTAATTTATCAAGTCTTGACCTCAAGACTTGATTTTTCTTCCATAATTCCTCAACCTTAGATTTTTCACTAAAATCTTGATTTTTCTTTTTCCTAGGCATATACTTAACACCCTTAGAATTATTGCCTAGTTGATTATCTACTTTTCTAGCCTTAGGTCGAGTTTTAGCATGAAGAGCCACATGTTTTTCTTTAAAGCTCTCATGCTTTCTATTCTTATGGTAAATAGCATTAAAATGATAAAAATTAGAACTAGCATGCTTTTTACCATTGTTCAAGGGAGTAGGCTCAATAAAAGATACCTTTCTTTTTTACCTTGGAGACTCCCCCTTGAGGTGTGCTTCCTCCTTGAGCCTTAACAGCCTTCTTCCCCTTAGGACATTGACTCCGGTAATGTCTCGTTTGATTACACAAAAAGCACACAATGTGCTCCTTGCTCCTTTTTGTTTCGGGAGCGGTTTCCTTGGGCTTCTCCTTGCCCTTTTGTGCCACTTGACCCTTCTTCTTGGCCAATTTAGGGCATTTACTTTTGTAATGCCCTTTTTCCCTACACTCAAAGCAAATGATATGATTTTTGTTATTTTCTATTGAAATTGTTATACCTTTGCTTGTAGGGGTGACATCTTCTCCTTTTGATCCGGAGGTAGAAGCTTCATCTTGATCCGAACTTGATACTCCTCCAATAGATTTGTCTTGACTTGTGGAGGTGGAAGCTTCTTCATCCTCTTCTTCTTTTGACCCGGATGTGGAGGCTTCTTCTTGCTCTTGATTCGGTGTCAAAGAAAATTGCTCCCCCTCAATCCTAGAGGTGGAGGCTTCCTCATCCTCATCTTGTACATGGAACAAGGAGTATGCCCTCTCCTTGCCCTCTTCATTGCATTCCTTTAAAGATGAGGCTTCTTGGTCTTCTTCTTCTTCGAAAGTTGAGCATCTCTCAACTTCGGAGTCCTCCTTCTCTTGGTCTTGATTCAATGAGTCACCTTCTTTGGATTCTTCTTGGTTTGGTACAGTGGAGGGGATCTCATGAATCTTTGCCAATTTACTCCATAACTCTTAGGCATCTTCAAAACCTCCAATTTGCTCCAAGATGTTGCTTGGCAATAAATTGACCAAAAGTTTGGTCACCTTGTCATTTGCCTCACATCTTTGGATTTGGTCTTGGATCCATTTGCTCCTCTTGAGAATTTTACCCCTTGAATTCTTTGGAGCTTCAAAGCCTTCCATTAGAGTAAATCATTGCTCTATCTCCACCATTAAGAAATTCTCGATCCTTGATCTCCAAAGATCGAAGCTCATCATTGTGAATGGTGGAGGCACCTGTGTATCGAATCCAAGTCCGTCTTGGAATTCCATTGAAGTTGAGCTTCTTGTGATGAAGTCTTCGACTTGTAGAATTTGTTTCAACTTCTTCACCCTCTAGCTTGTTGACCCTTCCGGCGATGATTCCGGTGAAGAGCGGCCTCGCTCTGATACCACTTGTTGGGACCGAATATGTAGCTAGAGGGGGGATGAATAGCACGTCACGTTCTAGGTGCTCGTCGTTGCTTGTTTCTTCAAAGATATGCAGCGGAAATACAAGAAACAACTACAACAATGCTAACAAATGGATTTTACTTGGTATCCACCTCACAAGAGGTGACTAGTCCAAGGACCACGCACACACACACACCTCCACTAATAAACACTCCTTTTCGGTAACTACCGAAGGCGGAGAAGCCTTACAAGACTCTCAATACAGAAAGAAAGGAAAGGGAACAAAAGTATAAGCAAAGCTTACAATGAATACAAGAAACCCTGACCCTAGCTTTCTTCTTCTTGCTTTTGATCCGCCTCCTGACTTGGAAGAGCCTCCAAGAACCTTCAAGAACTGGCGATCTGGAGCTTAGAGAGAGTTGTGGAGTTGCTGTCGAGGATCTGGAGTGAACAGTGCAAAGTCTCTGCTGAAGAAGACGCACGCCGACGACCTTTATCTGCGCCAACAGTCGGATCCCGATCGATTGGATTGCTCCCAATCTATCGGGGAGGCTTTAGATCGATCAACCGATCGATCCAGAGCGCCTCTGTGCTCTCTGGAATAGCCTGGATCGATTGGCTGATCGATCCAGGGCTTGTCGCGCGAAATCGCAGCTCCCAATCGATCCACTAATCGATTGAGGGATCTGGATCGATCGACCGATCGATCCAGTGCCGTTATGTGCGATTGCGCACTTGTCCCAATCGATCCACTGATCGATTGGGAGGAGGCTTGTCGCAAAGACTCGCCCAATCGATCTGTCGATCGATTGGGCATGAGTCAATCGATCGGTTGATCGATCTAGCTCATGATTTCTCCCTAAAATCAAGTCTAAAGCCTCCTAAACCAACATCCAGTCAACCATGACTTGTTGGTACATAAAACCTAGCATCTGATCACCCTTGACCAGCTAGGACTCTCTCACCAAGTGTCCGGTCAATCCCTTTGACCCACTCGGACTTTTGTCCTCGTACCAAGTATCCAGTCAATCCCTTTGACCTACTTGGACTTCCACCAGATGTCTGGTCAACCTTGACCCATCTGGATTTCTCTTGCCTGGCTTCACTCACCAGGACTTTCACCTATCTTCACTCACTAGGATTTCCATTTGCCTAGCTTCACTCAATAGGACTTTCCAACTGCCTGGCTTAACTCACCAGGACTTTCACCTAGCTTCACTCACTAGGATTTCCTTCTGCCTGGGTTCACTCACCAGGACTTTACTTCTGCCTGGGTTCACTCACCAGGACTTTACTTTTGCCTGGCTTCACTCACCAGGACTTTCCTTCTGCCTGGCTTCACTCACCAAGACTTTCCTTCTGCCTAGCTTCACTCACTAGGACTTTACTTCTGTCTGGCTTCACTCACTAGGACGTTCCAGTCAAGTATCCGATCAACCTTGACATACTTGACTCTCCTTCACATCTCAACTGGTCAACCTTGACCAAACGGAAATTGTATCAACAATCTCCCCAAATGAACAACTGCACCTGCATTGTCCATATCATCTAAACCCAATATATTGTCAAACATCGAAACTCAAACCAAGACTCAAGCTTGGTCAACCAGGTCAACCTTGACCTAAGGGATATTGCACCAACAATTTTCAAATTTTTTCAATTAACCCCTATAAATTTTAAATACTTCTAATTTTCACCAAACGCATTCGGAAAAATGTATCCTAGTCGTATCCTTGTCGTGCCCAAAACATATTCACATGGTCAAATCTTAAAACAGTCCATGACATATTTTTGGTCATATCTAACATGCGTATTTGCGTATTATATCCATATCAGTATCTGTATCGATACTTCAAAATAAAAAAATTTTAGACTATCCACTCTACATAGCACTCAACACAACTAAATATTAAATTCTTTAAGCAGAACTGGTAGTCCAGCTTTGTCCACAAAGCATTCCAAACTCATTTATATGTGAATATGTTTCGTAATTATACATACAATCTTCTAAACGAAAAGTCATTTACTGGAAACTGTTATAAAAGTATTTAAAATAGAATTCCTACTATAAAGTCATTAGCGGGGATACCTCAGTTAGGAGAGCGTCAGACTGAAGATCTTAAGGTCGTGTGTTCGATCCACTCTCACCGCATATCCATCTTTTTTTTTTCATTTTCAGGCAACGATAGAGTTGAAGGACGAGAAGCCCTTGATAGTACTTTTTTTCCCTTTTTCGCTGCTCTAGTGAGCCCCTTACTTTATACTAATGACTATGCTTTTGCCTATAATTAAATTACGTTAATGTTTTTTTTATTTTCACACCAGAAATACTTTCAAGATTTATTAGTAATTTTCACAGACACACAATCAGGGATTTAAAGTTTGAGACACCAGGTGTTCGATCAACCTTTGAACTTTTTCCACCTAACTTCACTCACCACAGTTCCCTTCTGCCTATCTTCCCTTACGAGGACTTTCTAACTGTCTGACTCCACTCACCAGGATTTCATTTTATCTAGATTCACTCACTAGGACTTTTCAACTGTCTGACTTCACTCATCAAAACATTCCATTTGTCTGACTTCACTCTCTAAGACTTTCCATCCGCCTGGTTTCACTGACTAGGATTTTTCACACCAAGTGTCTGTTCCTCTATGACCCACTTGATTTTTCTTCTTCTGTCAAACATATAGTTGGTTTTGGTCTTTCCCTTGCTTATCCTTTAGTTAAGACTTTCTCAGTCAAGTATCTAGTTAGCCTTGACCTATTTAACAACTCTCCCGTATCAAACTGGTTAACCTTTGACCAATAGAGAATTGTTCCAATAATCTTCCAAATGGATAATTATACCTATAATATCCCTATATTGTCAAATATTAAAACTTAAGTTTGAATCAAACTGGCTAACTTTGAACTAGGGACAATTGCACCAACCACGATGCCAAAGAAGCGATGAGAGACGAGTAGAAAAAGATTTAGGTTTATGGTTTAAAAGTCCACAACCCAATTCATTTTTATTAATATTTTTAATTAGTCCTAGAAATTTTCAACTTTTTTCAATTAACCCCTATAAATTTTTAATACATGAAATTTTCCCCAAATGCATTCGGAAAAATGTATCTTAATCGTATCCTTGTCATGTCCAAAACATATTCACATGGTTAAACCTCAAAAAAGTCCATGACACATTTTTGGTCATATCTAATATGCATATTTACGTATTATATCCATATCCGTATAGTATTCGTATCCGATACTTTAAAAATAAAAAAAATTTAGACTATCCATGCTACATAGCACTTAAAATAACTTAATATCAAATCTTTTAAGCAGAACTGATACTCTAGCTTTGTCCACGCAGCATTCCAAACCCATTTATATGTGAAAATGTTTCATAATTATATATACAATCTTCTAAAAGAAAAGTCATTTACTGGAAAATGTTATAAAAGTATTTAAAATAGAATTCCTACTATAAAGTCATTAGCAGGGATAACTCAGTTGGGAGAGCGTCAGACTGAAGATCTGAAGGTCGTGTGTTCGATCCACACTCACTGTATATCTCTTCTTTTTTTTTCCAATTTCGGACGACGATCTGACGACGATAGAGCTGCAGAACGATAAGCTCTTGACGGTGCTTTATTTCCTTTTTTGCTACTCTGTTAAGCCCCATACTTTATACTAATGACTCTGCTTTAGTCTAAAATTAAATTATGTTAATATTATTTTTATTTTCACACTGAAAATACTTTCAAAATTTATTATTAATTTACACAGATGCACAATCAGGCATTTAGAGTTTGAGACACCAGGTGTCCGATCAACCTTTGACCCACCTAGATTTTCCTCCTCGTGCCAAATGTCCGGTCCTTCATAACCCAGTTGAACTTTTTCCACCTAGCTTCACGTACCAGGGTTTTCTTCTGTCTAGCTTTACTCACGAAGACTTTCTAACTGCTTGACTTCACTCATCAGGATTTCCTTTTACCTAGCTCCATTCACTAGGAATTTTCACCTGTTTGACTTGACTCATTAGAACTTTCCATTTGCCTGACTTCACTTACTAGGACTTTCCATCAGTTCGACTTCACTCACTAGGACTTTCCACACCAAGTGTCCATTTCTCTATGACCCACTTGATTTTTCTTCTTCTGCCAACCATCCAGTTGGTTTTGGTCTTTCCCTTTCTTAACTTTTAGTTAAAACTTTCCCTGTCAAGTATCTAGTTAGCCTTGACATATCTAACTACTCTCCTGTATCATACTAGTTAACTTTTGACCACTGGAGAATTGTTCTAACAATCTCCCAAATAGACAATTATACCTACAATCTGCATATATTATTAAACATCAAAACTCAAGTTTTAGTCAAACTGGCAAACTTTGAACTAGGAAGAATTGCACCAACCACGATGCCAAAGAAGCGATGAGAGATGAGTAGGATCGATGAGATGCGAGTAGAAAAAGATTAAGGTTTAAGGTTTAAAAGCCCACAACCCAATTTATTTTTATTAATATTTTTTAATTAGTCCTAGAAATTTTCAACTTTTTTCAATTAACCCCGATAAATTTTAAATACTTGTAATTTTCCCCAAATGCATTTGGAAAAACGTATCCTAGTCGTATCTGTTGGGACCAAAATGTAGCTAGAGGGGGTGAATAGCTCGGCACAATCTCGTGCTCGTCGTTGCTTGTTTCTTGTGATGAAATACAGCCGAAAATACAAAGAAACAAATACACAACACTAACTCGTAGATTTACTTGGTATCCACCTCAAGAAAAGGTGACTAGTCCAAAGATCTACACACTCACGCACCCTCCACTAATAAAACACTCATTTTTGGTAACTACCGAAGGCGGAGAAGCCCTACAATACTCTCAATACAACAAGAAACAAAGAGAAGCAAATACAAGGGAAATCTTACAAGATTTGTACAATGAAACCCTAACCCCTAGCTTCTTCTTCTTGTTGTAGACACGCCTCTTGACTTGGATGTCTCTCCAAGATCCTTCAAGAACTGGCGGTGAGAGTGGAAAAATGCTGTGAAGAAGCTGTCGTGATCGCCTGTGGAGAAGAGAGGAAGAACTGCTGTGGGAAACGCTCATCAACAGCTATATCCTGCGCCAACGGTCAAATCCCAATTGATTGGATTGCTCCCAATCGATCGGGGAGGCTTTGGATCGATCGATCTAGAGCGCCTCTGTGCTCTCGGGAATTGCCTAGATCGATCGACCGATTGATCCAGGGCTTATCGTGTGAAATCGCAGCTCCCAATCGATCAGTTGATCGATTGGAGGCTCCCAATCGATCGGTCGATCGATTGGAGGCTCCCAATCGATCGGCCGATCGATTGGGAGGCTTTTTGTGCGATCGACGATTCTCCCAATCGATCCACTGATCGATTGGGAAGAAGCTTGTCGCAGCGACTCGCCCAATCGATCAGCCGATCGGTTGATCGATCCAGCTCTTGTTTTTGCCCAAAAACAAGTCCAAAGTCCCCTAGACCAACATCCGGTCAACCATGACCTGTTGGTACATCATGCCTAGCATCTTGACCTGCTAGAACTCCCTCACCAAGTGTCCGATCAATCTCTTTGACCCATTTGGACTTTTCTCCTAACACCAGATGTCTGATCAAACTTGATCCATTTGGATTTTCCTTGCCTGGCTTCACTCACCAGGACTTCCCTTCTGCCTGACTTCACTCACCAGGATTTTCTTCTGCCTAGCTTCACTCACTAGGACTTCTCCTCTGCCTGGCTTCACTCACCAGGATTTTCTTCTGCCTAGCTTCAATCACCAGGACTTTCACCTGGCTTCACTCACCGGGATTTTCTTTTGCCTAGCTTCACTCACTAGATCTTTCACCTGGCTTCACTCACCAGGATTTTCCACAACTGCCTAGCTTCCATCACTAGGACTTTCCATCTGCCTAGCTTCACTCACTAGGACTTTCACCTGGCTTCACTTACCAGGATTTTCCAGTCAAGTATCCAGTCCACCTTGACCTACTCGATTCTTCTTCACGATCTCCCCACATGAACAATTACACCTGCAATCTCCATGTATTGTCTACATGTATTGTCAAACATCGAAACCCAAACATCAAGACTCAAGCTTGAACCAATTCAAGCTCAGTCAACCAGGTCAACCTTGACCTAGGGAATATTGCACCAACAATCTCCCCCTTTTTGATGTTTGACAATACCTCCTTTAAGTTAGGCTAATCTCATAGTCTCAACTTCCTTCATGCTAATGTAAGAATGATAGTTTCCTTCATTCTTCTCCTTTTCTAGAAGGCAAACTCCCTCTTAGGTAATGAAGGCCTAACTTAACCACACATTCTCCCCCTATTGGCACACATAAAAAACTCTCCCCTTGAAGAGTTACCCAACGTTATTTACAATTTCACTCGTTGTTCACAACATAATAACGAAGGTCTCATACCCTTCATTATTCTTAACACTCATCCTTGAGCATATACCACTTGGTATATTCACACACGATTCAAATGAAGGTCTCATACCCTTCATTGTCATCATATGCTCATCCGTGAGCATACACCACTTGAATAATAAAGATATCTAGTCTTCATTATATTCAAATGCCCAACCTTGAGCATTTTCGCTAAAGAAGGTTAACCACCTTCCAAGGTGTATGAAAATAGATTTTCATGTCCTTAAAGAGTAACTCCCCTTAAAGACATGCACGTACCTTCTGTCATTGCACCAACAATGATTTGGAATCCCTAAACCTTTAGGAAACCCAAAATTAGAAGTTTTGAGGTTCAAAAATTCAATATTGAAACCAAACCTCAACCTAAACCTCTACTTAGTCTTCCTTAACCAATCCATCCTTGTTTGCATCATGAAAACTCCCCTTAAATGTATAAAAATGTGTTTTGAGGGGTTAGGAATGGTTTTATAGACTAAAGATGGTTTAAAATGTTGATCTCAAGCTTTCCCAGCCAAAATCAGCATCCCCAATCGATTGGAATTGGGTCCCAATCGATTGAACCCTGCTAAATCGATCCACTGATCGATTCAGACTGCGTGGATCGATCGACTGATCGATCCAGCAATCTTCTGCTCACGAGAAAACTCCTCTCAATCGATCGCCCGATCGATTGAGGCACTCCAATCGATCGGGTGATCGATTGGAGCTCTGAAAAGCTGAAAATTTATGTCAGTGAATTTCAGAAACTCCTCTAAAATTTTACAAAAATTGAAAAATTATGAAAATTCATGTAGACAATCCTTAGAGCATATATTATCAAGGAAAAATATTTTTCTATGAAAATACTTCCTATTTTCCAAGATTGACACAAACTTGAAAACTTGTAAAAACTTTAGTATTTTCTTCAAGTTTGTGCCTAACTTTTCAATGATGATTACTATCAAAAGATAGTCTTCACCAAGGTTTTCCAAAAGTATTTTAAAATTATTTTCAAAACCAATATCCAACCATATTCTCTGGGCTCAATGCACATGACTTGTACATTAGCTTTCCCAATGATTGGAAAACACATAACTATGTGTTGTGATGAACTTAAAACTCAAAAGAATGCACTAAATCAACATCTTGAGTTTTGTTCATCATCCTAACATCTCACTTGTATTTAATGTGTATGAAATCACATACAAGTCACCTTATTGTTGGTGCAGCGGAGACCGGCAAGAGGGGGGTGAATTGCTGAAAACAAAAACAAACTATACCCTCCTCGGATTTCAACTCAGAATTTAAATCAGCAAATAAAATAACAACTAAATTAAGGAGACAGAAAAAGAAACAGAAACAGAATTTAACCTGGTTACAACCAAGGAGGTTGTTAATCCAGGGCGATGAAAAGCTCTACTATCAGAATCTCCTTTACTGTAGGCGGAGAAGCCTTTTTACACTTAGAACGCTCACTTAGTTGCTAGGAATTGAGTACAGATTGATTGCTTGAGTTGTTGATTCATTCCTAGCTCTAGGGGCCTTTATATAGCTCCTGGAAAGTCTATCTCGAGGGTCCAAGGCGCCTCCAACAAGGTTCAAGGCGCCTCCAGCTCGGTCAACGGATAAAACTTTATCCGCAACACAAACAGTCAAATCTGACCTGTTGAAGGTGCCTTCAACAGGGTTGAAGGCGCCTTCATGATGGAGGCACCTCCAAGCCTGCTGGAGGCGCCTCTAAGCTGGCAGCTCCATTTTTCAGCTTGGTTTCTTCAGCTTCCGATGCTCCGTTCTTTTGGGTGATTGCGGCCAACCGGAATAGGGCTCACCCGAACCCAATTCCCGGCCTTCTCCTTGAGCAGCCTTCCGTCCCGGCTTAACATCCCTCGAATGCCGCGCACGCTCTTCACGCCCACCGGAGTACTCTTCCGCAGCTCTCTCATCCTTCGGACGCACCGAGCCCGTCGGCTCCCTTCCCGTGCCGTCCTTCTCGCTAGCTGCGTCTTCCGCTTGACTTCCTGTGCTCCTAAGCTCCTGCACACTCAGACACAGGGATCAAACACAGCAGGACCTAACCAACTTGGTTGATCACATCAAAACTACCACGGGGTCCAACAATCTCTCCCTTTTTGATGTGCATCAACCCAAGTTCAAGTTAGGGTTAAAAATAGACAAAAAACAGTAATTTTAAAGAAAAAATTACTAAACTAACAAGTTAAGAATAATTTTTTTTTTTTGCAATTAGTAAAATTGCAACACTTTTAAAAATTTTTTTAAGTTTTCTCTAACTCCCCCTAAACTTGTACTTTTCTCTCCCCCTTTGATCACAGCAAAAATGGGGTCTTTAAGAATATTCAAGTAAGATTGAAGTTTTTTGAAAATTTTCTAAGTTAAAAATGAATTTTTGAAAAAAAATTGCTAAGTTAAAATAAATTTTAAAAAAAAATTCTAAGTAAAAAAAATCCTAAGTAAATGTTCAAATGTTCCCAAAAAAATTTCTAAGTCAAGTGAATGAACTTTTAGAATTTTCCAGAAGAAAATTTCTAACCCAAAAAATTAAGTTAGAATTTTTTAAAAAAATTCTAAGGAATTTTTGTTTATTTTAACAACTATTTGATAAACTTTCAAAGCATTATTTAATTCTTGTTTAATGCTTTTTCAGAAAGTTAATTAAACATTTTCTTTCAATATTTTAGCTTCCAGGTCGTGGCGAGGCACTAGGCCTTCTTGGTTATTGGAGCAACAACCACTTCCTTAGACAATGCTTCCATAAAGAATTTCAATGTTTAATTTTCTCACTGTAAGCTTTTAATTTTTGAAAAAATTAATTAAGCACAGATTTTGGAACCCAATAGAGGTTCCTTCATACAGGATTATTCAAAAATCTAGGGGGTACATAGTTTCTTGGTATTTTCCTAAGTTGACCTTGATGCTTCCTTATATACCAATTTAATTTACCATAAATTCTTAATTTTGAATTTGGAAATTGACTTAAGCATGCATCAGATTTCAGTTTTTCAATTTCTAATTTCAAATTTTCATTTTCTGATTTTAGATGATCATACATTTCTAACGGGCATGCTCTTGCTAGGTTCAACTTTAGTTCAGCATTCTCTTTTTCTAATTGATCTAACTCTTTAGAAAGAGACTTGATAAATTTAAAAGATTGAGTTGGGGTTAGATTGCGTACCTTACTTACCTGGTCTGGTGACGCTCCCCCTTCACTGCTGCTTTCTTCTTCTGATGTTCCTCCCCCTTCATCGATGCTCATCTCTGAGCTTGAGTCTTCTTCCGGTTGATGGTTCGCCAATAGCGCTAACCTTGAGAATTCTTCGATGCCCGACTCAGAGGTTGACGAATCTAACTAAGTAGCCTTGAGATTCTTGTACTTAGAGGGTTCTGGTTTCTTGTATTTTGGCTTTTCCTTTTCTTTCTCCTTTCTCTTCAACTTTGGGCAGTCATCTTTGATGTGCCCCTCTTCATTGCAGTTGTAGCAACGAACCGTCCTCTTCTTTCGATGATGCCTCTGCGATTTAAATTTGTTAGTACTAAAAAACTTATTGAAGTGTCTTACCAGTAGTGCCGCTTCGGATTCGTCGACTGAGGCTTCGGAGTCAGAACTGTTCATTTTTTGCCTTTAAGGCAATGTTCTGACTTGTCTTCTCTGCTCCGTTGGGTTCTGAAACTCCAGATTCGTGAAGTTCAAAAGTCGAAAATAATTGTTCTAAAGTACTTACCTCGAGGTCCTTAGAGATGTAATACGCATCTACTAAGGAGGCCCACTCTGGAGTTCCCGGGAATGCATTGAGCGCGTATCGGATGGAATCCCGGTTGGTTACCTCTTCTCCAAGGTTCGTTAGTTGCGTTATCAGCTCCTTGATTCTAGCTTGGAGTTGCGCTACCTTCTCGCCTTGGTTCATCCGGAGGTTCGTTAACTGGTTCTGGAGGATGTCGCGCTTCGCTAGCTTTGCTTTGGAAGTACCTTTGTGAAGCTCCAGGAGTTTCTCCCAGAGATCTTTCGCTGAGTCGTAGCTTCCGATCCGATTTACCTCCTGCGGTGGCATCACACTGAGCAGGTGGAACTCTGCCTTTCCGTTGGCGACGAAATCGGCTTGCTCCTTCTTGCTCCATGTGTTTTCTTCTTTGTCTTTCGGCGCTGCAAAACCATATTTCATTGTAATAAGAATATCAAAATCGGTTTTAAAAAATACCTCCATTTTGCGCTTCCAGGTGGCGAAGTCTCCGTCGAACTTCGGGGGATGGATGTTCGCTCCGGCCATCGTCTTGATCATGTGCTTCAGTTGGCGGTTAGTCCTTCTGAGGCGATCAGGCTCTGATACCACTTGTTGGTGCAGCGGAGACCGACAAGAGGGGGTGAATTGCTGAAAACAAAAATAAACTATACCCTCCTCGGATTTCAACTCAGAATTTAAATCAGTAAATAAAATAACAACTAAATTAAGGAGACAGAAAAAGAAACAGAAACAGAATTTAACCTGGTTACAACCAAGGAGGTTGTTAATCCAGGGCGATGAAAAGCTCTACTATCAGAATCTCCTTTACTGTAGGCGGAGAAGCCTTTTTACACTTAGAACGCTCACTTAGTTGCTAGGAATTGAGTACAGATTGATTGCTTGAGTTGTTGATTCATTCCTAGCTCCAGGGGCCTTTATATAGCTCCTGGAAAGTCTATCTCGAGGGTCCAAGGCGCCTCCAACAAGGTTCAAGGCGCCTCCAGCTCGATCAGCGGATAAAACTTTATCCGCAACACAAACGGTCAAATTTGACCTGTTGAAAGTGCCTTCAACAGGGTTGAAGGCGCCTTCATGATGGAGGCGCCTCCAAGCCTGCTGGAGGCGCCTCTAAGCTGGCAGCTCCATTTTTCAGCTTGGTTTCTTCAGCTTCCGATGCTCCGTTCTTTTGGGTGATTGCAGCCAACCGGAATAGGGCTCACCCGAACCCAATTCCCGGCCTTCTCCTCGAGCAGCCTTCCGTCCCGGCTTAACGTCCCTCGAACGCCGCGCACGCTCTTCACACCCACCGGAGTACTCTTCCGTAGCTCTCTCGTCCTTCGGATGCACCGAGCCCGTCGGCTCCCTTCCCGTGCCGTCCTTCTCGCTAGCTGCGTCTTCCGCTCGACTTCCTGTGCTCCTAAGCTCCTGCACACTCAGACACAGGGATCAAACACAGCACGACCTAACCAACTTGGTTGATCACATCAAAACTACCACGGGGTCCAACACTTATAGTTCTTAGTGAGATGTAAACTTTGGTTCTGCCATAATCTAGGGATCATGCATATCTATTTAGGCATTTTGAGGTTATAAACATCCACTAAGGATGTTACTTGTTAATGAATGTCATTTGTCCTTAGATTTGTAAGAAATTAAAATAATGCATGATATGTTATGACATACATCAAAAAGAAATAATTTTCAAAAGAAAATTTCCTATGACTATATGATGTATGTATGACATGACATGATATTTTTTGTGTTTTTCATAATAAGGCATGAGTGCAAGAATAAATATGATGTCATGACATATGATGGGCAAACAAAACATGACAAATTAGCATAAATAAAATACCTAGAATAACGATTTAAGTATCCTTAAACCTTAGCTAACTTAAAGTTTAAACCCTACATTGTCCAAAATGTCTCAAGAAAATGTCAAAACCCAATTTGGACATTTCTTTAGACTTGGTTTCTTGTGCCAATTAAAATTATATCCAAATACTCAAATTATGGCACATCTTACTCTTTCCAAGAGTAAGTCATTAATCCTCGTCATTTTCAAAGGTTAACAATAACCTTGAAAATGCTCTTAGAGTGTCAACTTCATCATAATTGGGTTAACTACCCTTTCAATTAGAGTTGACACTCTCTAACCCATCTAAGAGGTAGAGAAAATGCTCCTAGGAACTCAAAACCTATTGGTGCTCCTTGGATGCTCTAGGTATTCACTAGGAATAACCTTCCTAGATACCTTCCAAGTGACCTTGTTAGACTTCTTAGAAGCCTTGGTCACATCTCCTAGGTCAATTCTAGGGATTTCTTCCCTTGTGACCTTCTTTGTGACTTTCTTAGACTTCTTAGAAGTCTTAGTCACATTTGTTGCAAAAATACTCTTAGGAATAACCTTCCTAGTATTTTTGACTTGACCACTAGGCCTAGGGTTAGTTCTATAACTATATGGAACTCTATGGTAAGAAGGCACATCCCTTTTGGTTTTAGGTTTGTATCCCAAACCTCTATGACCCTTGGATGACCCTTGTTGTCCTAAACCTAGATTTTGCTCATTTTGCCCTTTTAGGATATTTTCCATCCTTTTTAGGGTCTTTTCCATTTCATCAAGTATTGTCTTCAATACTTGATTTTCTTCCCATAACTCCCTAGATTTTGATTTTTCTTTAAATCCTTGAGCATTTTTATTTCTAGGCTTATAACTAAAATCCCTAGAATTCTTGCCTAAATTTTTATCTACCTTCCTAGACCTAGGTGTGGTCGTTTTAGCATGAAAAGCTACATGTTTTTCCTTAATGCTATCATGTTTCCTATTTATATGGCAAATAGCATTAAAATGATATAAATTAGAACTAACATGCTTTTTACCATTATTTAAAGGGGTAGGCTTAATAAATGATACCTTTCGTTTTATCTTGGAGGCTTCCCCTTTACTCATACTTCCTCCCTTAGGCTTGACCGCTTTCTTCCCCTTAGGACATTGACTTCTATAATGCCCTTTTTGATTGCAAAAGAAGCACACAATGTGCTCCTTGCTCTTCTTTGTTCCGGGAACGGTCTCCTTAGGCTTCTCTTTGCCCTTTAGTGCCACTTGGTCCTTCTTCTTGGCCAATTTGGGGCATTTGCTCTTATAATGCCCATGTTCCCTATACTCAAAACATATAATATGATTTTTATTTTTAATTGAAATATTTATACCTTCATCTGTAGGGATGACATCTTCTCCTTTTGATCCGGAGGTAGAAACTTCCTCTTGATCTGACAATGATGCTCCTCCAATAGATTTGATTTGACTTGTGGAGGATGCATTGTCTTCTTCTCCATTAGACCCGGATGTAGACGCTTCTCCTTCTTCTTGATCCGGTGTCAACGAAGATCGCTCCCCCTCAATCCTAGAGGTGGTGGCTTCATCATCTTCATCGTGTACATGGAACAAAGAGTATGCTCCCTCTTTGCCCTTTTCATTGCATTCCTTTGAAGATGAGGCTTCTTGGACTTCTTCTTCTTTGGAAGTTGAGCATCTCTCAACTTCGGAGTTCTCTTGATCTTGGTCTTGCTCCAATGAGTTGCCCTCTTTAGATTTTTCTTGATTTAGTACAGTGGAGGGTTCTTCATGAAGTTTGGCCAACTTGCTCCACAATTCCTTTGCATTTTCAAATTCTCCAATTTTGCAAAGAATGGTGCTTGACAATAAATTAACCAATAATTTGGTTACCTTGTCATTCGCCTCGCACCTTTGAATTTGTTCTTGGCTCCATTTGCTCTTTTTAAGGATTTTTCCCTTTGAATTTCTTGGAGTCTTGAAGCCTTCCATGAGAGCAAACTATTGCTCTATCTCCATCATAAGAAAATTCTCGATTCTTGATTTCCAAGAATCGAAGCTTGTCATGGTGAATGGTGGAGGCACCCTTGTATCAAATCCAAGTCCATCTTGGAATTCCATCTTGAAGTTGAGCTTCTTGAAAGAAGTCTTCGACTTGTAGAATTGCTCCAACTTCTTCACCCTCTAGCTTTTTGCCCCTTCCGGCGATGATTCTGGTGAAGAGCAACCTTGCTCTAATACCACTTGTTGGGACCAAAATTTAGCTAGAGGGGGGTGAATAGCTCGGCGCGATCTCGTGCTCGTCGTTGCTTGTTTCTTGTGATGAAATACATCGAAAAATACAAAGAAACAAATACACAACGCTAACTCGTAGATTTACTTGGTATCCACCTCAAGAAACGATGACTAGTCCAAGGATCCACACACTCACGCACCCTCCACTAATAAAACACTCTTTTTCGGTAACTACCGAAGGCGGAGAAGCCCTACAATACTCTCAATACAACAAGAAACAAAGAGAAGCAAATACAAGGGAAATCTTACAAGATTTGTACAATGAAACCCTAACCCCTAGCTTCTTCTTCTTGTTGTAGACATGCCTCTTGACTTGGATGTCTCTCCAAGATCCTTCAAGAACTGGCGGTGAGAGTGGAAAAATGTTGTGGAGAAGCTGTCGTGATCGCCTGTGGAGAAGAGAGGAAGAACTGCTGTGGGAAACGCTCGCCAACAGCTATATCCTGCGCCAACGGTCAAATCCCAATCGATTGGATTGCTCCCAATCGATCGGGGAGGCTTTGGATGTTGGTGTGTATACTAAAAGCCTAGATTTTGTATAAACATTTATAAGAATCACATTAGTCAAGTGTCTACATTTATATATACCAAATGTAGATGTTCAATTAATTTACATTGTAGATAACATAATATGTGGTGTCACACACAGAAGATCGTGTTATCGGTTCTTTATAAATTATAAACAGTAGCTCACGTCCAAGATGGAAAGGAATAAACCATTGGAAGGTCGTAGTGTAATTAGGTATTAGTTTATCTTAACTATATAATTACACTAGTACACTTAGAGTGTATTGAATAGGACCATTAGAGGTCATTTCTTTTTATACTGACTTTATAAAGGAACAAAGACCTCAGTTATTATGGAAGTATGTACTCTTAATTCTAATATAATAACAAGCACATATATTTGATATTTATTTCTTTAATTTATCAATGGGTGAGATTTAGTTCGATAAATCAATAAGACCGATAAGTTGGGAAATGATATCACTTATAGTGTGTGTTGTTGATTATAGAAGGAAACTATGTCCTAGTGATCTAGGTTGATAATGTCCCCAAGAGGAGCTCATAAGGATTGTCATGTTAAACCCTGTAGTTGGACTTAGTCCGACATGACGATAAGATTGAGTGGTACTACTCTTGGACTAAGATATTAATAAAATGAGTTGTCAGTAACTCACTTAATTAGTGGACATTCGACATCTTAAACACAGGGAGATTAACACACTCATAATAAGAAGGAGCCCAAAAATGTAATTTGGGATTGGTGCGGTAGTTCAATAATAGTTCTTTAGTGGAATGAATTATTATTGATGAAATTAAGTTATGTGTTCGGGGCGAACACGGGATGCTTAATTTCATCGGGAGACCAAAACCAATTTCTCCTCTCGGTCCCTATCGTAGCCTCTTGTATATAGAGATTTATACCCACTACATACCCACCTTCTTACCCATCCTAATGGGTCGGCCAAGCTAGCTTAGAACCCAAGCTAGGGTCGGCCAAGACCAAGTGAATGAGCCAAGTTGGTGGCCGGCCAAAGCTTGGGTCCCAAGCTTAGGTGGCCGGCCACTAGAATATTAAAAAGGATTTTTATTAAAATTATTTCTTATGTGGATATCATGTTTTTAAAAGAGAGTTTAAAATTTAAATCTTTCCTTTTATAGCTTTCTACAAAAAATTAAGAAAAGATTTGAAATCTTTCCTTATTTGTAGATTGAAAGGAGATTTTAATTTTGAGAAAACTTTCCTTTTAACCATGATCATAATTTAAAAGAGAGTTTTAAAAATTAAATATTCTCTTTTATTAGTTTCTACAAAAGATTAAGAAAAGATTTGATATCTTTCCTTATTTGTAGATTGAAAAGAGATTTTAATTTTTTAGAGATAACTTTCCTTTTTAGAAATTATCCACATGTTTAAAAGAAAGATTTTAATTTATAAAATTCCCTTTTTAAACCCACCATGAAGGGAAAAATTATTGAAGAAATTTTTTATAAATTTTCGGAAATAAATTAGGAAGTTTTAATTTTTGTTTTAATTAAAACTTTCCTTGTTTTGGGGAGAAATGTGGCCGGCCAAATAATTTGGAAAAAGAAAATTGATTTTAATTAATTAATTTTTTCTTTTTCATGGTGATCCGGCGGTAAGAACAGGGACCCCCCTCTGGGGGAAGTCATCGCCACGTGGAAGTCAAAGGGTCAAACGGCTGACCGGAAAAGGGGGGACCGGTCGGCAGAAGGGGGTCTCAGCGGAATTAAAAACGGCCCGACGGGGAGTCGGGTCTCCGACGCTCATGGGGAACAAGGTCGCCGAGCCGATTGGATAGCCCGCTCGGCAGAAGACATAAAATAGCAACACTGCGAACAGTCCACAGAGCACGCGATCGGGAATCTCCCGGGCGGACCAGCACATACAACCGGCCGGACGTGAGGGAGCATGCCGACCGGCCGGACGCTCGGCATGGGGTAAGAAGAGACAAAAGGACAAGGGAACATCTTCTGACAGCGAGTATGTTCGATGATCAGGCCATACGTAGGATCTTATGGCAGAGAGTGCCGCTGTCCCATCAAAGATGTGCTCGGACTGTAGCAGTATGGTGTCAGGTAAGCTCTTCTGACAAGCCCATGCTGAGGTATGGGCTGAGGACACGTACTCACCTCGGTATGTGTGCGTGAGCCTCTTCGCAGCTCTATATAAAGGGCCTCACACTTCACCGGAGGTACGCGTTCTGGGATATTCGAAGCCGCCTCTTTGTTGTCCACTTGCCTGACTTGAGCGTCGGAGGATCGTCGCAGGGAACCCCTTCCCGGCCCGACTTCTTTGCAGGTTCGCCGGAGGTCCGTACGACTGGTCGAAGATCTGCATCAGCAATTCGGAGAGCGCCACGTGCCCAGCGTCCGTTGATTCAGCGTTCGGATAGGATCAATTTGGCGCTGTCTGTGGGAACGCTCCTGCATCCGATCGGAAGCAATGGACGAGGCTGGACGACCGCACTCGGTGCTGCTCTCCACAGAGGAACTCGACGCTCTGATCGAAACACGAGCAGCTAAACTTGTGGAACAAAGGTAGAAGTCGCAAGCCGAGCGGATTGAGCAGCAAGCGACATCAACATCAGGGGGCCGAGCGGACGCACCACATGCCACAGTTCCATTTCATCGGGCCCTATTCCGCACGCCTCCTGAAGCCGCAGCAGTGAATCGCGATCGAGGATCTTCATCAGATGAAATATCAATACGGGACAACAGAAAAGGCAAGGCCCCCCGAACGGATGCCTCCCCCGAGTGGATCAACCGTCAATTCTCAGAGGTCATCCTGCGGGACCCTCTGTCAAAGCACTATGTGCCCCCGGCGATCGGTGAATACAACGGAACCACCGACCCGGACAATCATTTGGGTAAGTTCGACAACACGGCTACCCTTCATCAATACACAAATGGAGTGAAGTGTCGGGTTTTCCTAACCACCCTCTCGGGATCGACTCAACGGTGGTTTCGGAGATTGCCGGACGGATCCATCGCAAGTTTCAAAGACTTCCGCACAACCTTCCTCCATCACTTTGCAAGCAGTTGGCGCTATCAGAAGACAAGTGTCAGCCTGTTCGCCATCAAGCAAGAGCCCAGAGAGACGCTCAGAGCTTATATCCAGCGATTCAACCAGGTGGCCATGGACATTCCAACGGCCACCTCAGAGACAATGATGAACGCATTTACGCAAGGCCTCGGGGACGGTGACTTCTTCCGTTCGCTCATTCGGAAGCCGCCCCGAGACTACGATCATATGTTACACCGGGCCAATGAATACATCAATGTGGAGGAAGCCCAAGCGGCCCGAAGAAAGGAAACTCCAACTGAGCGGACGCCCACTTCCGAGCGGAAGCCGCACATTGCTCATCCGCCGCCCAGAGGACCGCGAGCTAAAGCAGCCCGCCCCCAGCAACATGCAAGATCCCACGTCATTCAAGAAGTGTCTGCCGAGCGGCCCAAACCTAAAAAGAAGGTATGAACCCCAATGTTTTGCTCATTTCACCGGACAGACATGCATAATATAAGAGACTGCCGAAGCCTTCCCTTGATCGCCCACCCCGTGCCCCGAGGTGGCCACCGTCGATCGCCCTCATCCGACAAGCGACAGCGCCCTCGCGAAGCCGATCGGATGATATCCGACAAGCGGCAGAGACAGACTCCTGAGCGGCATCATACTCCGAGGCGTGATGACAATCCTCGGAGGTCTAGGGAGCAGCTTAGGTCGTCCGCTCGGGAAGAAGAAAATAGAAGTAACACTTCCCGAGGCGAAATCAACATCATTGCTGGGGGGCCGACCGGCGGCGACTCCAACAGAGCAAGGAAGGTGAGCGTCAGATAGCTTCAGATCCATGCGGTCGGCTGCAGCCAAGAGCGGGTGAACGGTCCCGAAATCAGTTTCGGGCCCAAGGACTTGGAGGGAGTCGAAGTGCCACATGACGACGCTCTCCTCATCAAAGCGGTAATAGCCAACTACACTATTCACCACGTTTTCATCGATACAGGGAGCTCGGTCAACATCATATTCAAAAAGGCATTCGACCAACTACAAATTGATCGAGCCGAGCTGCTGCCCATGACAACCCCCCTCTACAGGTTTACGGGCAATGAAGTTCTGCCGGTCGGATAAGTCCGACTGGCTATTTCCCTGGGAGAGGAGCCGCTCAGAAGGACGCGGACTGCAAACTTCGTCGTGGTTGACTCTCCCTCAACATACAACGTCATTTTGGGGCGGCCGGCGCTCAGCGAGTTCCGAGCGGCCGTATCCACCTTCCACCAGAAAATCAAGTTCCCGGTGGAAGATAAAGTGGGAGAAGTACGAGGAGACCAGCTGGCGGCTCGGCGATGCTACATCGAGATGGTCCGAGCTGAATCTAATGCCGCCCGGAAGACGCCACGGATCGAGGTGAACGCTATAACCGAGAAACCACCCTCTTTGGTTTATGAAGAAAAAGAGGAAGTGCAGATTAACCCACCTGATCGGAGGCCACCACGTTCATCGCGGCCGATCTGGAGGCAAGCCAGAAAAAAGAAGTGATCAAATGCCTCCAGAAAAATTGTGATGTCTTCGTTTGGTCGACGCACGAGCTGCCCGGAATTTCGCCAAGTGTAGCGCAGCACGAACTCCACGTCCGACCGGACGCATGCCCAGTGAAGGAAAGGAAGAGGGATTTCAGCGCTGAACAAAATGTCATCATCCGGGCGGAAGTCGAGAAGCTCCTGGAGGCCGGCCACATACGCGAGGTCCAGTTCCCGAGCTGGCTAGCGAACGTAGTACTAGTCTCCAAGCCGGGCAACAAGTGGAGAGTTTGTATCGATTTCTGGGATCTCAACAAAGCATGCCCAAAGGATTTTTATCCGCTACCCCGGATCGATCAACTGGTGGACTCCACAGCCGGTTGCGAGTTGATATGCATGCTCGACGCCTATCAGGGCTATCATCAAGTGCCGCTCGCCCGAGAAGAGCAGGAGAAGGTTAGCTTCGTTACAGCCGACGGTACTTATTGCTACAATGTGATGCCGTTCGGACTAAAGAACGCTGGAGCAACTTACCAGCGCTTGATGAACAAAGTGTTCAAGGAGCAGATCGGACGCAATTTAGAAGTGTACGTGGACGATATTCTCATCAAGTCCGTCCGATCAGCAGATCTCTTTAAAGACATAGAGGAGACTTTCCGAACGCTGAGGAGGTATGGAGTTAAGCTGAACCCTCAGAAATGTCTGTTCGGAGCAAAAGGCGAGCGTTTCTTGGGCTACATAGTGACCGAGCGGGGTATCGAGGCAAATCCTAGCAAGGTGAAAGCATTACAAGATATGTCGCCCCCAAGAAATCTGAGGGAAGTACAGCGCCTGACCGGTCGGATAACAGCATTGTCCAGATTCATCTCGAAGACGGCCGATCGGAGTCTTCCGTTTTTCAAAATCTTGCGCAAGGCTACCAAGTTTCATTGGAATGAAGAATGCGATCGGGCGTTCGAAGAACTGAAGGCATATCTGAACTCTCTGCCTGTGCTAGCCAAGCCAACTGTGGGTGAGCCGCTCTGTATTTACTTATCTTCAACTGAGCACGCAGTAGGTGTAGGACCGTTGGGCCGGCTAGGAGGGGGTTGTTGGATAGTCCTGTAGAATAAAATAAACAACCCTTCCTCGAACTCTTTAAGCTAACACTTGCATAAATAAACTAAGCGATAAATTAAAAGCATAAAGAAAAAGCGAGGCAAAAGTATTTACTTGGTTACAACCGATGTGGTTGTTAATCCAAGGAAGATTAAGCTCAATAAAACTCCTTCAGGTGGAGAAGTCTCTTACAATGTTGAAGCCAGAAAATAGAAGATTAGACTTAAAGAGAGCGTGCAAGCATTGGATTTACAATCAGTGAGTTCATTCAAAAGTTTCTGGACCAAGGCTATATTTATAGCCTTGGTCGGGGCGCCTGGAAGGGTTCCGGGCGCCCTGGGGGGATAAAACTTATCCCCCAACGTTCAGATCGAGTCAAAACTCGATCTGGTCAACTTTACTGCTCAGGGCGCCCCGGAGGGCTCCGGGCGCCCCGGAGCCCAAAGTCAACAACGTTGACTTTTTCGCCTCCGGTTCAGCTCGTCTCGGTCCGGGTCTTGTTCGCTCCGACTCCACTAGCTTGGGTGATCTCGGCCATTCGAAATAGGGCTCACCCGAACCCAAGTTCCGGCCTTCTCCTCGAGCAGCCTTCCTTCCCGGTTTCTCGTCCCTCGAACGCCGCGCACGTTCTTCTCGTCCACCGGTGTACTCTTCCACGGTCACCTCGTCCCTCGGACGCACCGAGCCCGTCGGCTCTCTCTCCGTGCCGTCCTTCTCGCTAGTCGCATCTTCTGCTCGAGTACATGTGCTCTTAAGCTCCTGCACACTTAGACACAAGGTTAAAACAACGCAGGACCTAACTTAACTTATTGATCACACCAAAACAACCTTGGGGTTCCAACAATCTCCCCCTTTTTGGTGTGATCAACCCAAGTTAAGCTAGGGGTACAAATAGACATAGAATAAAAACAATTTATTGCAATAACATGCAACATGATAGAAAAAATTGAATTTCAAAAATTTTAAATTTTAAATTTCAATTTTCTACCTCCCCCTAGACTTTTACTTTCCCTTCTCCCCCTTTGATCACTATAAAAATGGGGTTTCAAGAAAAACAATCTAAGGGTTTGTCACAAAAAAAAATTATAGAAATCTATTTCAATGTTTTTCGGAGAAAAGAATATTTCCAAAAAAAATTTCTAAGTCAGAGAATGACTTTTGAAAAATTTCTAAGTTTTCACCAAAAATAAATCTTTCTAAGCCCAAAAATTTATGCAAGAAAATTTAAGAAAATTGATAGCATTAAAAAAAATTTTCTATGCATTTATTTATTTATTTTATACTGATACTTATATCAGCAAGTTTTAAATTTCCATTTCAATTTTTCATAACTTCTCAAATTACACTTTTTCAAATTGAAAGCCACAGATATTAAACATGCAATAATTTGTATCATGTTAATTTCTATTATTTTTTTAATTTCAACTTCACAAAAATATTCAAATAGCATAGATTCTAACTTGATAAAATTTTTCGACAATATAAAAAATTCTTTCGTCAATGTGCAAAATTTGTTCGAAAGAATATTTTGTAATTTGCAAGAATTTTTAACAACAAAGATTCTAATTTACAGGAATCTATTAACAATAGATTTCTTAATCCGAAACACCTTTTTGGTGACTCAATTTCTAAATCGCAAAATTCTTTCGAGAGAGTGATTTGTAATTCAAAAAATTCTTCTAATTTGCATAATTCTTTTGTTAAAATATTTTTAAATTTGCAAATTTCTTTTGATAATATTTCTAATTTGAAAGACAAATTTGACAATTGATTTTCTAATTCAAAAAACTTTTTCGGTAATTCAATTTTTAAATCGCAAAAATCTTCAGGCAATTTTTCTATTGAATTAACCGGTTGTTCAGAAGGTAGAGACCATACCTTAATTACCTCGTTGGCCGTTGGTTCTCCCCCTATTGAATTAATTTCTTCCGAAGATTCTTCCCCTTCATCGATCTCGGGATGTACTTCGGTTGTTGGGGTTGTCTCGATAATTTCTTCCGTCTCGGATTCTTCTGATGACGGCTCGATGTCTATTGAGGGGACGGCTTCAATCGGTTCTTCGTAGAGTTTTAAGAACTTTTCCCAAAGTTCTTTTGCGCTGTTGTATTCGCCAACTCTATCAAAGTCTTCGTTTGGTATTGCGGTTAAAATGTGAAACTCTGCCCGACCGTTTGCCATTGACTCGTCACGTTGCTTCTTGTTCCATAGGCGTAGATCGAGTTCTTCTCCATTCGTTGTCTTTGGTGCTTCATAAACTGTTTTCATTATTAGAGAAATATCAATATCAGAGTTAAGAAATACCGTCATTTGTTGCTTCCAAGAAGCAAGCTCCCCCTCGAATGCTGGTGGGTAGTCGCTAGCTCCGGCCATTGTTTTGTTGCTTCAGACGGCGGTTAGTCCTTCTGAGGCGTACTCGGCTCTGATACCACTTGTAGGACCGTTGGGCTGGCTAGGAGGGGGTTGTTGGATAGTCCTGTAGATTAAAACAAACAACCCTTCCTCGAACTCTTTAAGCTAACACTTGCATAAATAAACTAAGCGGTAAATTAAAAGCATAAAGAAAAAGCGAGGCAAAAGTATTTACTTGGTTACAACCGATGTGGTTGTTAATCCAAGGAAGATTAAGCTCAATAAAACTCCTTCAGGCGGAGAAGCCTCTTACAATGTTGAAGCGCAGAAAATAGAAGCTTAGACTAAAAGAGAGCGTGCAAGCACTGGATTTACAATCAGTGAGTTTATTCAAAAGCTTCTGGACCAAGGCTATATTTATAGCCTTGGTCGGGGCGCCTGGAAGGGTTCCGGGCACCCTGGGGGGGATAAAACTTATCCCCCAACGTTCAGATCAAGTCAAAACTCGATCTGGTCAACTTTACTGCTCAGGGCACCCCGGAGGGTTCCGGGCGCCCCGGAGGGCTCCGGGCGCCCCGGAGCCCAAAGTCAACAATGTTGACTTTTTCGCCTCCGGTTCAGCTCGTCTCGGTCCGGGTCTTGTTTGCTCCGGCTCCACTAGCTTGGGTGATCTCAGCCATCCGGAATAGGGCTCACCCGAACCCAAGTTCCGGCCTTCTCCTCGAGCAGCCTTCCTTCCCGGTTTCTCATCCCTCGAATGCCGCGCACATTCTTCTCGTCCACCGGTGTACTCTTCCGCGGTCACCTCGTCCCTCGGACGCACCGAGCCCGTCGGCTCTCTCTCTGTGTCGTTCTTCTCACTAGCCGCGTCTTCTGCTCGAGTACCTGTACTCCAAAGCTCCTGCACACTTAGACATAAGGTCAAAACAACGCAGGACCTAACTTAACTTGTTGATCACACCAAAACAACCTTGGGGTTCCAACAGTAGGCTCGGCATTAGTGCGGGCGAGCGGAGAAGAACCCGTGTATTTCTTAAGTCATATTTTAAAGGACGCAGAATCTCGCTACACTGGGCTTGAGAAACTGGCTTTCGCTTTGGTCCTCGCCGCTAGGAGACTTCGCCCCTATTTCTTGGCACATACTATCATCGTCCGGAAGAACAGCCCTTTGGGGAGAGTGCTGTTGAACCCAGAAGCGTCCGGACAGCTCATCAAATGGACAACGGAGTTGAGCGAATTTGATATTCAGTATCAACCCCGCTCGGCGATAAAGGCGCAGTCCTTGGCAGATTTTATCACCGAAGTGCAAAGGCCAGAGCCCGAAGCTATGTGGAAAATATTTGTGGATGGATCGTCCACTCGGCTCGGAAGCGGGATTGGCGTACTTTTACTCTCTCCTCAAGAAGAAAAGATGCACTTATCCGTCCGGCTGGATTATAGAGCTACAAATAACGAGGCAGAGTATGAGGCCCTTATAGCCGGCTTGCAGGCCGCCCGGCATGTAGGGGCCGGTCGGGTAACCCTACATTCAGACTCTCACCTTGTTGCCCAGCAACTCTCGGGTACTTTTGAGATTAACAACGCTCGGCTCAAACTCTACGCTGAAGCCTTCGAAAAGCTCAAGGCCAACTTCAGAGAAGTCATTATCCAGAAGATACCCCGAGTGAAAAACCAGGCAGCAGATGAGTTAGCCAAACTTGCCAGTTCAATAACGCCGGTCGTCATCCAGCAGCCAATTGAGCAAGTATCTTTGGTGGCACACGTCGACCGGATGGATGGCCTCGCGTTTCCGAGCGATTGGAGGACAGCCATCATTGAGTTTCTGCGCTCGGGTGCTGCACCGTCCGATCGGGAGGCTACCCAGCTATTGAGAAGGAAAGCCGGTCGGTTCACACTCATCGGAGACCAACTCTACAAGAAGGCCTTCTCCCGCCCGCTTTTGAAATGTGTGAGCTCAGAAGACGCAGCGTACATCCTCCAAGAAGTCCATCAAGGATCATGCGGAGGGTATCCGGGCGGACGATCGCTGGCAAAGAAGATCCTGCTGGCTGGATACTTCTGGCCAACCCTACAAGCAGACGCCGCTCGGACCTTCGCGACGTGCCTTTCCTGCCAGAAGTATCACAACTTCTCCCACCGACCGGCGGAGGAAATGAAAGCAGCTACCGTATCCTATCCGTTCGACCAGTGGGGAATGGATATTGTGGGTCCATTTACTATGGCGACCGGTCAGCGGAAGTTTCTACTGGTGGCTGTCGACTATTTTTCCAAATGGGTGGAGGCCGAGCCACTGGCCAAAATCACCGAGAAGATGGTTAAGAAGTTTATCTGGCAGCATATAATTTGTCGTTTTGACATCCCTCGTCGGCTCGTATCTGATAACGGACAACAGTTCGCCGAGAAGCAGCTCGAAGACTGGTGCGAAAGTTATGGCATTGAACAACACTTTACTTCTGTGGCGTATCCACAAAGCAACGACCAAGCGGAAGTAACCAACAGAGAAATCCTTAGAATTCTTCGAGCCCGACTGGATCACATGGGAGGAAGCTGGGTGGATGAGCTGCCAGGTGTCTTATGGGCTATCCGCACGACACCAAAGGAAGGAACGGGCGTCACGCCTTTCCACTTGGTGTATGGTGGCGAAGGGGTTGTTCTGGTTGAAGTCGGCGTCGAGTCCGTCCGGATCCAGAATTATGATGATGATAACGCCGAGCGGAGGAAAATGGAGCTGGATCTGGTCGACGAAGAGCGAGCCAAGGCGTCCGTCCGGCCGATGGCGTACCAGCAACGAATGAAGCAAAACTACAACCGGCGCGTAATCCCCAGAGCATTCTAGGTTGGCAACCTTGTCTGGAAGAAAGTAAAGCCGGTCGGAGACGTGGGCAAGCTGGAGGCTCCTTGGGCGGGCCCCTTCAAAGTAATCGAAAAGCTCCGCTCATGTGCTTATTATTTGGAGGATGAAGACGGACGGTGGCTGGATCGACCATGGAGCGCGAATCATCTCCAGCCGTACCGAGCTGGGTGAGAGGTGCGCTAAATGTAATTTTATATATGTTTTGGCCGTCCATGTCCTTGTAATGCAGGAACCAAAATGTTAAGATAGCCAATATCTTCGCCGAACGGAAGTGTTAAAATTAGCCTTAGAGGCCATCGAGCTCCGACGTTAAAAATCGGGAGTCGAGCCGGCGACTATAAATCATCCGAGTGGAAGACCGTCGAGCTCCGACGTTAAAAATTGAGAGTCGAGCCGGCGACTATAAAGCATCCGAGCGGAAGACCGTCGAGCTCCGACGTTAAAAATCGAGAGTTGAGCCGGCGACTATAAATCATCCGAGCGGAAGACCGTCGAGCTCCGACGTTAAAAATCGAGAGCCGAGCCGGCGACTATAAATCATCCGAGCGGAAGACCGTCGAGCTCCGACGTTAAAAATCGAGAGTCGAGCCGGCGACTATAAATCATCTGAGCGGAAGACCGTCGAGCTCCGACGTTAAAAATCGAGAGTCGAGCCGGCGACTATAAACCCTCCGAGCGGAAGACCGTCGAGCTCCGACGTTAAACATCGAGAGTCGAGTCAGTGACTATAAACCCTCTGGCCGGAATAAGACATAAAGAGGGACTTTGTAAGTCAATTTGGCCGATCGGTCAACTAACCAAAAGCACTTCATAAATGTCCGGCGGAAATCCCGTTTGCAAAACAGGATATGTTCAGCCGAGCGGACCAGCTATCC
This sequence comes from Zingiber officinale, assembly GCF_018446385.1. Taxonomy (NCBI): domain Eukaryota; kingdom Viridiplantae; phylum Streptophyta; class Magnoliopsida; order Zingiberales; family Zingiberaceae; genus Zingiber; species Zingiber officinale. The sequence goes on from NC_055992.1 coordinate 122,913,147, forward strand.
AAAAGACTTCGTAAAAATCCCTTTCGAACACGAGAAAGGTGGGAGGAAAGGCGAATGACAAGGAGAATTGAGGGAAAACGAACGGTATTTGGTAAGCCGACCGGCTAGCACACACACTGATTAATAAATGAAAAAGCAAGCGAAAGGATAGCATTTAAAACATTAAGGCCGAGAGCCTGAATTACAAAAAGGTGACCATTTTTAGCCGAACGGTCGAATTACATATAAACTTCTATTCTAGATAATCGTAAAGATCCTTCGGGATGTTGTTAAGGAGCGCCACTTGATCTGCGGCCGGGATGAGAGCTGAGTCGGGAAGAAGACCCTTGGACTTCAAATATGTTGTGGTGGCGGTCATAGCAAGGTCAAAGGCAGTGTACATCTGTTCACAGACTTTCTCTGAAAATTCGGCCGAACGGATGTAGTTTAGCCTCAGGGTCGCGACTTCGCCAGGCTCAGCCTCTTGATATTCTTTGAAGGTCGCTTGGGAGGTGGCGAGGGACTCCTGCAGAGTTTTCAGTTCGTCCTTCTACTTAATTGCATCGGTCGAGCGGCCTGCCTTCTCCCCATCGAGCTGCTCCATCATCTCTTTAACTTTTTGCTCCAGCCCCCGAGCCTCTACATTCTTCTTCTCCAGATCGGAGATAGCCGTGTTCTTCCGCTCGGTCGCCAGGCTTATCTTGCGATCCAGTGATTTATTCATGCGATCAAGTTCGGCCATATGGTGAGCCTGGTCGGCCATTTTCTTCCATTCGGCCTCCAACAGATCTTGGGTCTTTTTGAGCTCCTTCTGAAGATCAGCATATGAAGGGTCTTGGGAAGGAGCACCGCCCGAACTCCGTAGCCTTTTAAGCTCCTCATCCACCATAGCGAGCCGATTGGAGACAGCAATCTCCTCCACCCATCTCTGACAAAAGAAAAATTGTTATTAGCCGATCGGAAATAATGTGTAAAGGACTTAAGAAAATGCACTTACCCCTGTGGCCTGTTGCATGTGGCTATTGGCCAAGTTGCTGAGTAGAATCATCGCCACCCGCGCCCGAGCGTCGGCCCACATTTCGGCTAAGGGCCCCTTCATTGTGATCATATGCTCGGGCGCGGTTGGTCGATCGGCCTCCGGAAGAAATTCTTCGGTCGGGAGGTGAAGTGAGACTCGGATGGTGCGGCGCTGACCGGGAGTCGTCTGGGCGGACGCCGGGGAAGGATCGGAGGCCAGCGCCGAAAATTGAGATAAAATTGCCGAACGATGGACTTTGCGGGGAGCAGGTGGAAGGGCGCTGATCGGAACGGCCTCAAGGGGATCCGCAGATGCGTCTAGTTGGGAGGGAGTCCGATCGGAAGAAACCGTCTCCACCTCTGGTGCTTTGCCTCGAGAAGCGGCGGTGGCCCGCTCGGACGGATGGACCGCAGATGTAGTTGAGTAGAGTGCCATTTCCGCTCGGCGCCTCTTTTCTCGGAGGGGGCGCTCTTCCTCTTGAGCTGGGCCCTCCTCCTGAGCGGAAGGCTCTTGACTAGCAGTTGCGCCAGCCGCTGGCTCCGGGAGAGAAGCCTGGGTGGCCGACTCCCCAGCATTTGTCCCGCTCTCATCTTCGTGGGAGCCGACCGGCTGAATGCCCAATTGCTCCATCTCTTTGGCAGCCGCGGCCTCGAGCGCTGCCGCCTTCCTCTTCAAAATACCAGCCATCACCGACTCCATGACAATGTTAGCTGCAAGGGAAAAAGGAGAAAATCAGTTAGCAATTAAGGCAAAGGTACGAGTAAAATTCTTACCGAAGCCGCTCGGGAGGGGGGTTCTGATCGGACTCAAGCCGAATATGTACATAACCCCTTCTGGAAGGAATTTGTTGATGTCAAATCGCAGACCGACAAGCATGTTGGCGGCGTGGAGATAATCCGGCCGGGTCTTGAACCTTTTGAGTTCTGGGGAGAGAGGATGGCCGACCTGCCATTGGGTTCGGAAGGGAGCCCGCTCGGGAAGGTGAATATAAAAATAGATTTCTTTCCAATGCTTATTGGAAGAAGGTAGTTTATTGAAGAAAACTAAACCTGGCCGAGCCTGGAACATGTAAGTGCCCGGCTCGGACTGTTTAGGGTAATAGAAATAATAGAAGACCTCCGGTCGGAGGGGAATGTTATGGATCTTGAATAAGACGACGACGCCGCATAGGAGGCGGAAGGTATTGGGGACTAGGCTTCCGAGCGGAATGCCGAAAAAGTTGCAAAGAAGGGATGGATCGGAAATCGCAGACCGGCTACAAACTGGTCACGGAAAACACAGAAAGCTCCGCGCGACGGTTTGTGTGGCCGAGCGGAATCTGTGGAGAGGATGATTTCAAGGTCGGAGGGGATGTCAAAACTATTAATCAGAACATCGGCGTCACGCCGATCGAAGCGCGACTCCATGGTAGAGTACCATGGGCCGAGGGTTTGGTCTTCAGGTTGAGAGGAATGGGCCATTGTCCGAATGGACGAAATCAAAAGAAAATGAAAGAGGATAAAAGGAAGAAGATGGCAATGAAATAGTAGCCCGAGGACGAAAACTTGGGAAAGAAATGCAAAGAAAACGCCAGAACCAAAGAGAGAAATAAGAAGAACCTTACAACGAAGAGGAGGATCGAGGGAAGAGCACCGGAGATCGCCGAAAACAGAAATGCAAGATCGCCGGAAAGCTGGAACGCGAGAAGAAGCGGTGAGCACGCGATAGCAGTACTGAGGCGAAGGGAAGAAGAGAAGCTTTTATAGGGTGGAGCCCGAGCGGCCTCCACCGTCGGATCCAGGTCACGAGAATCGGAGCACGCATCGCGCCGTTCATTTCGAACCGCCTCGATCCCATCAGAACACCACACCGCCGCCGTACAATGACGGCAGCACCGCCACATGGCATTCAGCCACTGGAACACATTTAATGAGCGCGTGCTCGACTTTAATGATGGAGATTGGCGGAAACTTCGAAGAGATGCTGAGTAATGTTGGCGTTGACTGGCGTTTTGGTTGCCCCTTGTTTCCGAGCGGATGGTAGTTGCAGTACGCCGCTCGGCCCAATTGATGGTCCAGTCAGTCGGACTAATCGCCTCCTTCGACTAGACTTGAAGAGGAGGCAAGTGATCCGGCGATAAGAACAGGGACCCCCCTCTGGGGGAAGTCATCGCCACATGGAAGTCAAAGGGTCAAACGGCCGACCGAAAAAGGGGGGACCGGTCGGCAGAAGGGGGTCTCAGCGGAATTAAAAACGGCCCGACGGGGAGTCGGGTCTCCGACGCTCATGGGGAACAAGGTCGCCGGGCCGATCGGATAGCCCGCTCGGCCGAAGACATAAAATAGCAACACTGCGAACAGTCCACAGAGCACGCGACCGGGAATCTCACGGGTGGACCAGCACATACAACCGGCCGAACGTGAGGGAAAATGCCGACCGGCCGGACGCTCGGCATGGGGTAAGAAGAGACAAAAGGACAAGGAAACATCTTCTGACAGCGAGTATGTTCGATGATCAGGCCATACATAGGATTTTATGGCAGAGAGTGCCGCTGTCCCATCAAAGATGTGCTCGAACTATAGTAGTATGGTGTCAGGTAAGCTCTTCTGACAAGCCCATGCTGAGGTATGGGCTGAGGACACGTACTCGCCTCGGTATGTGTGCGTGAGCCTCTTCGCAGCTCTATATAAAGGGCCTCACACTTCACTGGAGGTACGCGTTCTGGGATATTCGAAGCCACCTCTTTGTTGTCCACTTGCCTGACTTGAGCGTCGGAGGATCGTCGCCGGGAACCCCTTCCCGGCCCGACTTCTTTGCAGGTTCGCTGGAGGTCCGTACGACCGGTCGAAGATCTGCGTCAGCAATTCGGAGAGCACCACGTGCCCAGCGTCCGTTGATTCAGCGTTCGGACAGGATCAATTTGGCGCCGTCTGTGGGAATTAAAAATGTCCCGATGGGGAGTCGGGTCTCCGACGCTTATGGGGAACAAGGTCGCCGGGCCGATCGGATAGCCCGCTCGGCCGAAGACATAAAATAGCAACACTGCGAACAGTCCACAGAGCACGCGACCAGGAATCTCCCGAGCGGACCAGCACATACAACCGGCCGGACGTGAGGGAACATGCCGACCGGCCGGACGCTCGGCATGGGGTAAGAAGAGACAAAAGGACAAGGGAACATCTTCTGACAACGAGTATGTTCGATGATCAGTCCATACGTAGGATCTTATGGCAGAGAGTGCCGCTGTCCCATCAAAGATGTGCTCGAACTGTAGTAGTATGGTGTCAGGTAAGCTCTTCTGACAAGCCCATGCTGAGGTATGGGCTGAGGACATGTACTCGCCTCGGTATGTGTGCATGAGCCTCTTCGCAGCTCTATATAAAGGGCTTCACACTTCACTGGAGGTACGCGTTCTGGGATATTTGAAGCCACCTCTTTGTTGTCCACTTGCCTGACTTGAGCGTCGGAGGGTCGTCGCCGGGAACCCCTTCCCGGCCCGACTTCTTTGTAGGTTCGCCGGAGGTCCGTACGACCGGTCGAAGATCTGCGTCAGCAATTCGGAGAGCGCCACGTGCCCAGCGTCCGTTGATTCAGTGTTCGGACAGGATCAATTTGGCGCCGTCTGTGGGAATTAAAAACGTCCCGACGGGGAGTCGGGTCTCCGACGCTCATGGGGAACAAGGTCGCCGGGCTGATCGGATAGCCCGCTTGGCCGAAGACATAAAATAGCAACACTGCGAACAGTCCACAGAGCACGCGACCGGGAATCTCCCGGGCGGACCAGCACATACAACCGGCCGGACGTGAGGGAACATGCTGACCGGCAGGACGCTCGGCATGGGGTAAGAAGAGACAAAAGGACAAGGGAACATCTTCTGACAGCGAGTATGTTCGATGATCAGGCCATACGTAGGATCTTATGGCAGAGAGTGTCGCTGTCCCATCAAAGATGTGCTCGAACTGTAGCAGTATGGTGTCAGGTAAGCTCTTCTGACAAGCCCATGCTGAGGTATGGGCTGAGGACACGTACTCACCTCGGTATGTGTGCGTGAGCCTCTTCGCAGCTCTATATAAAGGGCCTCACACTTCACCGGAGGTACGCGTTCTGGGATATTCAAAGCCACCTCTTTGTTGTCCACTTGCCTGATTTGAGCATCGGAGGGTCGTCGCCAGGAACCCCTTCCCGGCCCAACTTATTTGCAGGTTCACCGGAGGTCCGTACGACTGGTTGAAGATCTGCGTCAGCAATTCGGAGAGCGCCATGTGCCCAGCGTCCTTTGATTCAGCGTTCGGACAGGATCACATGGCAAAAGAATTAAGGAAGTTTTTTTATTAAAATTTCCTTATTTTCCAATACCAAGGATTATAAAAGAGGGGGTAGAGGTGCCTTAATGGCGAACAACTCTATTCTATTCTTCCTCTCTTTTCCTTCTTGGTGTGGCCGGCCCTAGGGTCTTCTCTTCTTCTTCTTTTCTCTTCCTCCTTTGTGGCCGGCGGCATCAACACAAGAGCTTTCTATGGTGGCCGGTTCTAGATAGGAGAAGGAGAGAAAGGAGGCTTTGTTTTTAGCATCCCTTGGAGCTTGATGGTGGTGGCCGGACCTATACTTCTCATGGAGAATTCTTGGTGGCCGAATCTAGCTTGAAGAAGAAGGAGCTTGGTGGTTCTCGTCTCGGAAGATCGTTGCCCACACAACGTCCGAGATAAGAAGAGGAATACGGTAGAAGATCAAGAGGTTATTTTGATTACAAAGAAAGGTATAACTAGTAATTGTTTTCCGCATCATGCTAGTTTTCTTTGTATAGTTATTTATGAAAATACCAAACACAAGAGGCATATGATTCTAGAGTTTTCGAAATAGTTTTTTTCGAGTTTGTGTTTTTTATAAAAAATAAATTTAATATCATACTTGATCTTAGCCAAAACGTTGAGAAAAGTATATTTTCTAACGTCGTCGACATAAGGTATTTATAGAAACTTCTCAACTCGTAGTGTTGACAATCCTAAGTTGTGAGATTAAAAAGAATCATAGAAAATTACTGATGAGAAAAATTCTCAATAATATGTCACATTTGAGTTTTAAACTCTAGATTCATAATTAATTAATAAGAAAAATTCTTAATAATACTCCATAACTGAGTCTCGAATTCTAGATTCTTGATTGATTAATGGAAAAAATTTCCAATAATACACTGCAGCAATTGAGTCTCGAACTCTAAATCATTGATTGTGTGTCTGCGAAAATTACTAATAAACCTTAAAAGTATTTTCGGTGTAAAAATAAAAAAAAATATTAATGTAATTTAATTTAAGGCTAAAGTAGAGTCATTAGTATAAAGTAGGGGGCTCACCAGAGCAACGAAAAAGGAAAAAAAAAGCACCGTCAAAGGCTTCTCGTTCTTCAACTCTATCATCATCAAATCGTCGCCCAAAAATGAAAAAAAAAAAGAAATGCAATGAATGTGGATCGAACACACGACCTTCAAATCTTTAATCTGACGCTCTCCCAACTGAGCTATCCCCACTGATGACTTTATAATATGAATTCTATTTTAAATACTTTTAAAACAATTTTCAGTAAATGACTTTTCTTTTAGAAGATTGTATGTATAATTATGAAACATATTCATATATAAATAGGTTTGGAATGCTTTGTCGACAAAGCTGGAGTACCAGTTCTGCTTAAAGGATTTGATATTTAGTTATGTTGAGTGCTATGAAGTGTGGATAGTCTAAAATTTTTTAGTTTTGAAGTATTGGATATGGATACTATATGGATATGGATATAATACGTAAATACGCATATCAGATAGGCCAAAAATGTGTCATGTACTTTTTTGAGGATTCACCATGTGGATATGTCTTGGACACGGAAAGGATACGACTAGGATACGTTTTTCCAAATGCATTTGGGGAAAATTGAAAAAAGTTGAAAATTTCTAGGATTAATTAAAAAATATTAATAAAAATAAATTGGGTTGCGGACTTTTAAACCTTAAACCTTAATCTTTTCCTGCTCGCATCTCATCCTACTTACCTCTCATCACTTCTTTGGCATCGTGGTTGGTGCAATATTCCCTAGTTCAAATTTGGCCAGTTTGTCTCAAACTTGAGTTTTGATATTTGACAATATATGGAGATTGTAGGTATTGTTCATTTGAGAGATTGTTGGAACAATTCTCCACTGGTCAAAGGTTAACTAGTTTGATACGGGAGAGTAGTTAAATAGGTAAAGGCTAACTAAATACTTGACTTGGAAACTTTTAACTAAAGGTTAAGCAAGGTAAAGACCAAAATCAACTAGATGCTTGGCAAAAGAAGAAAAACTAAATGGTGTTGGGACCTTTGTGCCTGCTAGAAGGGGGGGTGAATAGCGTTTCGTCGCGCTTGCTCGTTCTTGCTTCGTCTTGATAATGTGCAGCGGAATACAAAGACAAAACAAAACAAAACACTCACAATGCTAACACCTAGGGTTTACTTAGTATCCACCTCAAGAAGATGTGACTAATCCAAGGATCCACACACACGACACAATCTCCACTATGAACACCTCCTTCTCGGTCACAACCGGAGGCGGAGAAGCCTCGTAGAAGCTCACACAACACCACTATAAGAAGAGAATACAGAAATACAAATGAAATACACTTCTTCTTGCTTACTTGTTGCTCGTTGTTGCCTCTTGAACCTTGGAGAAACACCTCCAAGTGCCTTCAAGAACTGGCAGTGAAGATCTGAAAGCTCGCGTGAAGAATCGCAGAAAAATCGCAAGAGAAATCGCAAAGATCTAGTGAAGAAAACGCTCCGCCCAGGCTTTATATAGTGCTCCTAATCGATCCAAAATCGTCCCAATCGATTGCGACGTCAGCACCAAGCAATCCCAACCGTCCATCGCCTGCAACCTGCTGAACGATCACTTCCCAATCGATCGACCGATCGATTGGGACCATCTAAATCAATCGGCCGATCGATTCAGACCCATTCTATTCTCTCTGGAAATGGCTGGATCGATCGGTCGATCGATCCAGCTGTTCTCTCGACTCCTCGCGCGAGAACTCCAGGTCCCAATCGATCCACTGATCGATTGGGACTCCCAATCGATCGCCCGATCGATTGGGAAGCCTTCTGTGCTTGTGAGTGATACTCACAATCGATCGACCGATCGATTGGAGTCATCCCACACTCACAGCACACTCCAATCGATCGGCCGATCGATTGGAGCCTTGTTCAATCGATCTCCCGATTGATTGAACACCCTGGACTTGACTCAAACTCAAGTCCAGCTTCCCAAACCCAACTCTCGGTCAACTGTGACCAGTTGGGTCTGCATGCCTAGCATTTGGCCACACCTGACCAACCTCGAACTAGCCATTCTAGCCTCCTCCATCAGCCTTGCGTCCCTCAGATATCTACCCATCCTTCACGCCTTGCCTTCAGGAACTTCCTTCAGCCTCATCCTAGTTATCGAGTTCTCCTTGCCAAATCACACTAGGACTTACCTTGCCAAGACCACATGCTTGGACTTACAACCTTTGCCAAGATCACACTTGGACTTTCTAATTGCCTGATTCCTCACCAGGACTTTCCCTTTGCCAAGATCACACTTGGACTTTCCAATTGCCTGGCTCCTCACCAGGACTTTCCCTTTGTCAAGATCACACTTGGACTTTCCAATTGCCTGATTTCACTTATCAGGACTTCCCCTTGCCTAGATCACACTAGGACTTTCCAATTGCCTAAACTTCAGTTAGGACTTCCTCCATTGCCTAAACTCCAGTTAGGACTTTACCAATGCCTAAACTCCAGTTAGGACTTCACTATTGCCTAAACTCCAGTTAGGACTTTCCCAGTCAAGTCTCCTGTCAACACTGACCTACTTGACTTGTCTTCTCATCAACCTGGTCAACCCTTTGACCATCTCCACAACTGGACGATTGCCCTAGCATTCTCCATATATTGTCAAACATCAAAACTTAAACATTACGACTCAAGTTTGACCCAACTCAAGCTTAGTCAAACTGGTCAAACTTGACTAAGGAAAATTGCCCCAACAATATCCCCTTTTTGATGTTTGACAACACCACTAAGTTAGGCTAAATCCCATAGTCTTAACATCTTCTTTATCACAAGGCTAAATCCCATAGCCTTAACTCTTCTTTATACCAAGGCTAAATCCCATAGCCTTAACTCCTTCTTTATCACCAAGGCTAAATCTCATAGCCTTAACTCCAACTTCATAACAAGGCTAAATCCCATAGCCTCAACAATTCCATGACAAAGTATGAATGAAGGTCTAACTACCTCCAATTCTCCCCCTAGAGGACAAAACTTCCCCTTCTCGAGATGAAGACCTAACTTAACCTCCAATTCTCCCCCTTTGTCACACATCAAAAATATTAAACCAACTCTTCTCCATAAGAGTTAACTCCACGTTGTTTTACAACCTCACTTGTTGTTAACAACACCACAATGAAGATTAGATCCTCTTCATTGTCCCCAAAGCTCCCCCTTGAGCTTTACTTCACTTCACTATGCTCATCCTAGAGCATTCATCATCGCATCAATGAAGGTATCATCCCCCTTCATTCTCTCCAATGATCCCCCTTGAGCCATGATCTCCATTACCATGCTCAACCTAGAGCATTCACCATTCTAACAATGAAAATCCCATTCATTGTATCCCAATGCTCAACCCCGAGCATCAATCTATTAACCACCTTTCATGGTCTTTGAAATAAGATTTATGTTTTCAAAGAGTAACTCCCCCTAAAAATATAGTTAAACTTCTATCATTGCACCAACAATGACCTGGAATTCCTAAATAATTAGGAAAATCAAAACTTGAAGTTTTGAGATCAAAATTCAATAATGAACTTAAATCTCACCCTAAAATCAACTTAAGTCTATACCTTAACCAGTCCATTCTTGTTTTCATCATGAAAACTTCCCCTAAGTATATACAAATGTATTCCAAAGGGTAAGAATGGTTAACGACCCTTGAAAACCAAAACTTGAAGTTTTAAGGTTTCAAAATTCAGAATTGAAACTAAACCTTATCCTAAACTTCACTTTGATTTCTTAACCAATCCATACTTGTTTTCACATGAAAACTCCCCTTAAATGTATACAAATGTACTCCAAGGGGTTTGAAATGGTTATTGAGATTCGAAGTGACTTGAAGTGCTGAAGTCAGGCTTTTCGGGCTAAAATCAGACTCCCCAATCGATTGAAGTTGGGACTCAATCGATTGAACTCACTCCAATTGATCCATTGATCGATTCCACGCACTTCTGTGCGCAGAAATTCCCTTTGAATTGATCGAATGATCGATCCAATCACTGGTCAATCGATCGCCTGATCGATTCAACACCCTTCTGTTCACGGGAATTGGCTTCCCAATCGATCGGCTAATCGATTGAATCCAATCCAATCGATCGGCTGATCGATTGGGTTTCTGATTTCCTGAAATTCAATTTCAGCGAACTTCAGAAACTCCCCAAAAATTCTACAAAAATCTAAAAATCATGAAAATTCATGTAGACACTACTTAGGGTATATACTATCAAGGAAAAATAGTTTTCTATAAAAATACTTCTTATTTTCAAAGATTGACACAAATTTGAAAACTTGTAAAAACTTTAGTGTTTTCTTCAAGTTTGTGTCTAACTATTCAATGATGATCACTATCAAAAGATAGTCTTCACCAAGGTTTTCCAAAAGCATTTTAACATTATTTTCAAAACCAATATCCAACCATGTTCTTTGGGCTCAATGCACATGACTTGTACATTAGCTTTCCCAATGATTGGAAGACATGGTGTTTTGATGAACCTAAAACTCAACGAGATGTACTAAATCAACATTTTGAGTTTTGTTCACCATCCTAACATCTCACTTGTATCTAATGTGTACTAAAACACATACAAGTCACCTTATAGTTCTTTGTGAGATGTAAATTTGGTTTTGCCCTAAACTAAGGGATCATGCATATCTATCTAGGCATTATAAGTGTTATGATCATCCACCTAGGACGTCATTTGGTATAATCCCACTTATTAGGATATTTACCATTCATAATAAATACCTTTTGTCCTTAATTACAAGGAAATTAAAATAATTCACGACGTGTTATGACATACATCAAAATGAATAATTTTCAAAAGAAAATTTCCTACAACTACATGATGTATATATGACATGACATGATATTTTTATATTTTTCATAATAAAAATGAATGCAACACATGATGTCATGACATATGATAAGCAATCAATCAAGGCATTTTAGCATAAATAAAATCTACCTAGATAATCTATCCAAGTACCCTTAAACCTTAGCTAAACCTTAAGATTTAATCCTAGATTACCTATGCCTCCCTTAAGAGAATGTCAAAACTCAACTTGGCATTTCTTTTGCCTTTATATGTATGTGTCAACTTAAATTAGGCATTAAATCCTCAAATTCTATTTGGCACATTTTACTCCTTTTAAGGAATAATCTTTGAGACTTAAGACTTAGTTCCTTAAGAACACACTAAGATCTCAACTAGACATTTCTTATCCTTCTTTCAAGTGTGCCAACTTACATTAAATGTGATTCCTCCAAGTTTGGCACAACCTACTCTTCCAAGGAGTAATTAATTTGATTAAGGCTTGAAATTCCTTTAACCCATTAAGAGAACACCAAAATTATAGCTTGGTATTCCTTTTTGTATTTGTGCCAATTTAAATTAAAAATCAAGACCCTCAACCTTTGGCACACTTTACTCTTTCAAAGAGTATCTCAATAATCCTTTTCATTTTCAAAGGTTAACAATAACCTTGAAAATGCTCTTAAGTGTCAACTTTAACAAGGTTGGGTTAAACTACCCTTCCAATTGTTGATACAGTCTGACCTGGATGTTGTTTTGATGTTGACACTGATTTAAGTTTCAATCAGATATTGAATTAACTCAGACAAATCAGGGTTGACTTGGTTGACCTGATTAATCTGATTGGGAAAAGTCCGAGCAAGGAGCTTGGCACGGGGGAAAGTCCTGGTGAGTGAAGCCAGGCAATTGGAGAAGTCCTGGTGAGTGAAGCCAGGCAATTGGAGAAGTCCTGGTGAGTGAAGCCAGGCAATTGGAAAAGTCCTGGTGAGTGAAGCCAGGCAATTGGAAAAGTCCTGGTGAGTGAAGCCAGGCAATTGGAAAGTCCTGGTGAGTGAAGCCAGGCAATTGGAAAAGTCCTGGTGAGTGAAGCCAGGCAATTGGAAAGTCCCGTGAGTGAAGCCGAGCAATTGGAAAGTCCGGTGAGTGAAGCCGGGCAAGGAAAATCCAGATGGATCAAGGGTGATCGGACATACGGTGTTGGGAAGTCAAGTATGGAAACTTGGCATGTATAGTCGGAGAAGAGCTCGGTAGCTCGGTCTCCGGTCAGGATTAAGGGTAGCAAGCTTGGAAGCTTGCCTCTTAAATCACGGCCTTGGATCGGTCGATGATCGATCCATGGCACAAGTGGCACGGGTGATCGGTCGGACCGATCCGGTGTTACTAAGTGTGTCTGATCGGTCTACGGACGATCGAAACACTCGATAGCATCTTGTGTTATTCGATCGGTCCGCCGACCGATCGGTGAGAACTCGATAGAATACTCGGTATGCTCTTGTATCGATCGACCGGTCTCGGGACGGTCGATTGATCTGATCGGTCCGAGACCGATCGGGCTTATCTTGTGACACCGATCGGTCGAGGACCGATCAGTTGAATTCTGATCGGTCCATGAGACCGATCGATCGAAAAGAGATTTGAGCGTATGGATCGGTCGCGGACGATCCATACTATATCTTTGCATGCACTTTCTCCGATTCTTTCGATTCAAAGTTGCTTTTGCCTAAATATTTCTAACCATCTGCTGCAAGATTTTGAGGTGCAGGTTACTGGTAATTTGCAATTGGTTGATTTCAAATTGAGCTTCATTAGTAGAGGATACCAGAGAGACTTTTGCTATGTTCCACTGTAAACCTGTTAAAGCAGCAAAATCGTGGCTGCGATCTGGCGGTGATCTGGCATCGATCAGCTCAACTCATGGTGATTGGGTGGAGCTCAGAGACACCAGTGAAGACCAGAATTCCATTGGTGTGAGCTCAGATGATCAGATGAGAAAGAAGCGTGATTGGCGATGCTATGGCTGGATGCAGAGATTTGCTGCAGTTTGGCAGGGATCCGTTGCGGGCGAAAGGCAGAGATGGCAGAGACATAAAAGGCTGGTTGAAGAGAGGGTTAATAAGAAGTTTCTTTGGGAAAGAAAAAAAAAAACTCTCTGTCGATCGGTGAAAAAGCTTTGACGCTCGGGGCTGAGAAGCGGCTGTCTCGACTTGCTCTCTGTTTCACTGACCTTCGCGTGACTGTAAGCTTAATTTTCATTCTCCTAAGTCACCAAGCTCAGTAAGTCTTGTGCTATATTCTACATACCTGTTGAGATTTTGTTGAGAGGTCACTCCACCGAGAAGGAGAAAGTTCATAGCCGGGTGTTCACCGGGGTTGATCTACCGAAGATCGGCTTGTCCACCTTACGGACACCGAGGAGTAGGGGCAAGTTATCCCCGAACCTCGTAAACACTTGAGTCACTGTGATTTGCTTTGTTTCTTCTCTTATTCTTATTCTGTTCTTAACTTGTTTTCCGCTGCGCTAACCACTCGTGTGAGTTTTATCTTTAAGTTTTAGCTTTTGAAGAGGCTATTCACCCCCTCTAGCCATCCAAGATCCTAACAAGTGGTATCAGAGCTTGGAGCTCTTCATCCGGCTTAACAACCTAAGAGCAAAGAGATGGCCATGAGGGAAGGTTTTAGCACAAATCGACCACCTTACTTTGAAGGGGCAGATTTCCAGTACTGGAAGGGACGCATGGAGTATTACCTAAAGACGGACATTGCCATGTGGTTCTCAGTCAAGGAAGGCTACACACCACCAAGAGATGAGGAAGGTAAGGAGCTCGAATCGTCAAGGTGGTCTACCGAACAACTCCGCAAAGCACAAGCCGATGCCAAGGCCATGGTCACCTTGCAATGTGGAATCGCCAAGGACCAACTAGTCAAGGTAGGTCCTTTTACTAGTGCAAGAGATCTATGGAACAAGCTCATTGAGCTTCAAGAAGGAACTCGGGACTCTCGAATTGCCAAGAGAGACTTGTTCCTCAACCAACTCCAGAACCTCACCATGAAGGAAAATGAGAATGTAAGTGAACTTCATGGTAGGTTTAAAGAGATCATTAACGGTCTCCATTCCATAGATGAACATGTAGAAAACCGCGATCTTGTAAGGTATGCACTTAAAGCTTTTCCTAGGAATGCCTTGTGGTCATCTATGGTAGATGCCTACAAGGTATCCAAGGATCTTTCAATTGTCAAGTTAGATGAATTTTTCTGTGAAATGGAATTACATGAACTTGCTAACAAAGGCCAAAAGGAGAAAGGTATTGCTCTTGTTGCAGGAGAAAGGAGCAAGGATGGGAGAAGGAAGAAGGAAAAGAAGAAAGAAAAGGAGATCTCCTCATCCACCTCTTCCTCCGAGTCCGATGACGAAGGCGAATCATCGTCATCAAGCGAAATGGCGAATTTCGTGAGGAGGATCATGAGAAGAAGCCGAAGATACAAAGGTAAACCTAATGATCCGAACATAGATAAATCTAACGTTACGTGCTATGAATGTAGTAAGAAAGGGCACTACCGAAGTGAGTGTCCTAAGCTCAAGAAGGAAGAACGAGCCAAGAAGAAGGAAGAACGAGCCAAGAAGAAAGAAGAAAGAAGCAAAAAGAAGAAGGCCCTTAAGGCCACTTGGGATGAGTCATCTTCAAGCTCATCCGAGGAAGAAGAGAAGAAGGAGAAGAGCACTCGCCATTTAGCACTCATGGCAAGGGAGGACTCCGGAAGCGATGGCAACTCAAGTGATGCTTCAAACGCGGCCTCATCATCCTCGGATGATGAAGAGGTAACCTCTTCTCATGTAGAAAAATGTTATAAGACTATTACTCATTTATCTACATTGCTTAAAAAGTCGAAAACAGAAAATAAATTGTTAAAAGAAGAAGTAGAAATGCTAAAGGCTCTTAGGGAAGATGAGGTTGATGACCTTCATCTAGAGCTTCTTGAAGATGAGAACAAGGCTTTGAAGAGTGAGGTTGAGAAGCTCAAGAAAATGCTTGAGAAATTCTCAACTAGCTCTAAGACATTAGACATGATCTTAAATGCCCAAAGGGCAGTCTACAACAAAGCCGGGATAGGTTATCAACCCAAAGAATCGAGTTTTATCTCATTAGTGTCTAGGACCCAATACCATAGATCAAATGATTCTAGGGTTCATGGAACTAGGAAGGGTATGACCAAAGCATGGGTTCCTAGGTCACTTCTTGTAGATGCATTAGGTCCCAAGATTTGGGTACCTAAAACATCTATCTTTCGTATCTTGTAGGCATTGATCGAGGGGGAGCACCTATCAACTTGGTTTGTTGATAGTGGATGCTCCAAGCACATGACCGGGGACAAATCTCTATTTGCTTCTCTTCAAAACAAAAGTAGAGGTAATGTGTCCTTTGGTAACAATGGTAGTCTTAAGGTAATAGGAGTTGGAGACATTCATATATCCGAAGGCCTTCATATCAAGAATGTCCTTCTAGTCAAGGGAATGACTTTTAATCTCCTAAGTGTCAGTCAATTGTGTGATACGGGTTACACAATTGAATTTCATTCAAGTCAATGTTTGGTTAAAAACATTGACACACTTGACACAGTACTAGTAGGCACAAGGGTAGACAATATTTATCAAGTATCATTTAAAAGTGCTACTAATGCTTTGATTAAGTGTTTCATGTCAAAAGAAGAAGAGTCTTGGCTATGGCATAGAAGGTTGGCACATGTAAACATGAAGAACATCCGGAAGCTAGCAAACAAAGGATTAGTGCGAGGCTTACCAAGCATCAAATATCAAAAGAACAAACTATGTGATGCATGTCAAAAGGGTAAGCAAACAAAAGCGGTTCATAAAGGTAAAAGCATTGTAAGTACTTCTACTCCGTTAGACTTATTGCACATGGACCTATTTGATTGCAGTAGTGTAATATCTTTGAATGGAAGTAGATATTGTCTTGTGATTATTGATGATTTCACTAGATATACTTGGACCTTCTTTTTGAAACATAAGGACCAAACCATAGATATTTTCATTTCTTTTTGTAGAAGAACGGAAAATGAAAAATCAACCACAATTAAAACCATTAGGAGTGATCATGGTGGTGAATTCCAAAACCATAGGTTTTAGAGTTTTGTCAAGAGAAGGGTTATAGACATGAGTTCTCTACTCCAAGGACCCCACAGCAAAATGGGGTTGTGGAGAGAAAGAACCGAGTCCTACAAGAGAAAGCATGCTTAATGAGTACTCTTTGCCGAGCTACTTATGGGCCGAAGCTGTGAGTACAGCTTGCTATGTGCAAAATCGAGTCCTAATACACAGATTTTTAGGAAAGACCCCTCATGAACTTTGGTTTGGGAAACCACCTACAATTAAACATCTTAGGGTGTTTGGTTGTAAGGTGTTTATCTTGAACACAAAGGATCATCTTGGGAAGTTCACGGCTAAGGCTGATGAAGGGATACTGGTCGGGTATTCACTCACCAGCAAAGCCTATCGAGTCTACAACAGTAGGACTAAATTGATTGAAGAGTCCTCTGATGTAGCTTTTGAAGAAATCCCTAATTTAAATGATCAATCAAGGGATGTAGAACAAATTCAATTCGAACTTAGAAGGCTAAGTTTGAATGACCAAGACATCGAAAGAGTCGAAATTGACTCTGATAATGATGAACAAGGACAACAAAGAACTCAGGTGGATCCATTGCCTGATATTGAGTCCTTGTCTGTGCCAAGTGAGACCACTCATGAGGCACCATCAGCACCAAGGCAGTCTAGGTTAGACACTAGTCACCCCCAAGACCAGATTGTGGGAGACATCCATCAAGGGGTTAGGACTAGGTCATTCTTTAGAAATGAGTCCAATGAGGTCGCTTTGATCTCAGAAATTGAACCTAGATTAATTGATGAGGCATTGCATGATCCTGAGTGGATCATAGCTATGCAAGACGAATTAGGTCAATTTGAAAGGAGCCAAGTATGGGACTTGGTTCCCAGACCTAAGAAGACCACCATTATTGGAACCAAATGGGTCTTCAAGAACAAATTGAACCAAAAGGGAGAGGTAGTTAGAAACAAGGCAAGACTTGTAGCCAAGGGCTATAGTCAAGTTGAAGGCCTTGATTATGATGAGACATATGCTCCAGTGGCCCGATTAGAGTCCATTCGCTTAATGCTAGCTTTTGCTGCACATAGAGGTTTCAAGCTCTATCAAATGGATGTAAAATCGGCCTTCTTAAATGGTCTCATTAAGGAAGAAGTTTATGTTGAACAACCACCAGGATTTGTGAATACCGAATCTCCAAATCACGTGTACAAGCTCAAGAAAGCACTTTATGGGCTTAAACAAGCACCACGAGCTTGGTACGAAAGGTTGTCAACATATCTACTAGAGAAGGGCTTTGTTAGAGGACAAATAGACCCAACACTAT